>NC_045543.1:36140162-36881501 GCF_009769535.1 Thamnophis elegans
ACTATCTAGTTCTGTTTACAACTAGATAAGATTGACAGCCTGTAAGAGACTAAAAAAAAAGTGCTTCGAAGCCTGTAAGGAAAAAAAAGAGAGCTTCTATTTTAACTACGACACATCATGGCGTCCCAAAATACCTCTAAGATTTCATTTCAGACTCTTTTCTCTGTCTTTGACTCTTACCAAAAACTGGAAAGAAAACTGGATCAATTGATTCTAAAATATGAAGTTAAAACTGAGATCGTTGAATGCTTAAATGTTCCTGAAACACAAATGGAAAATGTGAGAAATGGTGTCTGGTCTATCTCAGAGGAAGAAAGGAGGGGGGAAGTTATAAAGACGATTCATTTAAAGAGACAGTGCGCAGGAGGAATGGAGAATCCACCCTTGAGAATTAAAGTTAATTTGGGAAATTTTATAAGCCTAGGACAACGTTATTACTTCATCACCGACATTCAGAATCCAAAGGTGCCGAAATATTTTTGTTTGGATTTGCTTATGGAAACATTTGGTAAATTTATCCAACGAATGGCTATCGGACGGAGGAAATCTCGTTGGAGGGACACAGGCTGACAGATGGGACAATACAATTTAAAATTAGCTAGATCGGATTACTTCAATTTGTAATAGATATAGCTGAATAATGACTGATATGGATAGCAATATATATAATTTGGAACTGGCTGATAGATTGATGAATATAATTGAAAACTAGTTAAATCTAATTGCTTCTTCGTGTAACAGATATTGCTGAATAATAATTGATATTGATAGTAATGTATATAATGTGGAGTTGATATGATAACTAACAATTGGATATGAGAAAATATCTTTAGATTATACATAAAGAGTATTAACTATAATAATTAGCACTATTAAAAAACTAAATAAAATCCATACAATCAAATGTTAATCAATACTGGGAAAATGTTATGATATATGATATAATTGAATATTATGGATGTTTAACTAAAATAGAATATGAGGATTTGATGATAATAGAGGATTTTACAAATAAGTAAATGAACTGCCAGCATGTGTTATGGACTAATTCCTTAGCATAGCTAAGGATGAAGGATGTTTAAATAACCATAATAATTAAAACTGGAGGTATAATGATGTTGATATGGTAAATATTCGAGTTAAGATATCTGAATTAATAGGAGCTAACGGAAGAGAAGCACCAAAACATGTTGTAACCAGTTGATATACTTCTTATTTTTTCATAATAGACACCTGTGTTTTGTTTTGTTTTTCTGATTGTTGTTTTTGTCTTTTTTTGTATTATCTGTAATTGATTGATATATTAAGAAAGATGTTGTACCCGTTTTAAACTAAAACTAAAAAACATTTAATAATTAAAAAAAAAGTTTAGCAAGCATTTTAGACAATTATATTTTAGAGCATGAAACAAAATGCACTTGTTTGGAAAAAAGAACTGAAACAACCCAAATAATCATGCTCCCTCCACTCTCAGCATCTCCACTATAAACTCCATGAAGATTTCCTTCCAGGGGGCCCTAGGCCTAGCCACATTCTTTAAGAATCATGTGGGCATCCTTGAGGGTCATTTAGCAGCTGCACAACAGTTTTGGAATCATGAGCCTCCTGTAGGACAAGGCCACTTAGGCTGGCAGGCATATGCAATTTGGCTCCAATCCATGCCAAGCCATCACGCATGGTGTAATTATTTGTGTGAGACAGAAACCATTCATTGGTTTTTAACACCCACTTCAACTCCATGCACAACTCAGTTTGGAGCTCAGGCTCTGATTTTCTCTGAGCTGTAGTAATCACCTGGGCAGCTAATTGCTTACAAGGGATAATTGACGAGATTACTTCAGGTCTAGCACAATTATATTGAGACAATTTGAACAAAGCATCAGCCATGAAGTTCCCCACCCCCATATATATAATGCAGCATGAAATTAAAATGATTAAAGTACTGTGCCCAACAAACTTGCTTAGGTGACAATTTCCTTGGGGTTTTTAAAGCTTCCAGGTTTTTGTGACCAGACCACACCTCAAAGGATTGTTCTAGAAATTGCCTCCAAGTTAGTAATGTCTATTGCACAGCAAATGCTTCCTTCTCCCAGACTGCCCATCTCTTTTTGATCTCAGTTATTTATAAAAAACCCTTGGCATTCACCTGCAATAGCATGGCTCCCTCAGCTCCCACAGCTTAGAATCAGCTTGGATCACAAATGGGGTGTCATGGTGTTTAAGCATGGGCTCGCCCAGTGACCATCTGGCTTGAACAGGTTTCTCCTTGAGCTGCAGCTTCTCCAGCCACTCTGTCTCCTTCTGGCAGCAGTGTGGCTGGGGAGGTTAACCCCAGGGCTCCCTAGTCTTACTGGTCACTCCCATGGGTTGACATTGTGTGCTCAGCCCCCGCGGTAGACTAGGTCTCTGGGTTGGCTGATAAAGCAGATCTTGCTTAATGTCAGGCCTGCCTCCATTCAAAATCCAAGAACACTGAGTGCTGTGTGTTTATGTAAAAGGCAGCACTAATCATGGTAGCACAAGAACAGGCACTGTCCAGAGTCATAGAAGCAGGGATTTACCACACTAGTTAGAATCCAAGGGGTAGATCAGTGTCTCTCAGCTGAAAGATGTGTGGACTTTAAATATCAGAATTCCTCAGCCCGTCATCAAGGAGTTTCCACAGAAGGTCATGGAGAATAATAGAGCTAAGAATCTGTGGGAGTTCCAAATCCAGATGGACAGGCAGACATTAGATAATCAACCATACACTGTAATAGTAGACAAATTAATAGACAAAGACCAGAAGAGCTTAGGAGGACAGGCAAGCAGGTGGGCGAGGTGAGTCACCCCTCGATGTGAGTGATGTTCAGTTGGCCATGCCCACTCAGTCACATGCCCATCCATCCATGCCTACCCAGCCAGTCATTAGGGCAGAGAACCAGTTGTTAAATTATTTGAATCCCACCACTGGTTGTAGGGCTCCTTTGGCATTAGCCAACGAGAGTATGGCGCCTACAGCCATGTCGCTGGCATCGGCCTGGACCACAAACAGGGCATCCGTGTTGGGATGTTTAAGTATGAGTTCAGCAGCAAATAGTCACTTGATTTTCTCAATGGCTGCTTGGCATTCCATCATCCACTGAAGGGGATAGCTAGGCTTGGACATGGCCTCTCCCTTTGTTTTCAGAAGGTTGGTAATGGGTAATGCAATCTTCGCAAATGATGGGATGAATTGCCTGTAAAATTTTCAAAACCCGGGAAACTTTGCAACTGCTTTCTGGTGTAAGGGGGCGCCCATTCCAAGACCACCCACACTTTCTCATGGTCACCTCTATTACTTCATGTGATATATGATAACCCAAATATTCAATTTTATACTGGTGAAGTTCACACTTAGACAATTTAGCGTACATTTCAGTGGCCCTGAATTTGTTCAGCACTAACTACACATGTTCCTCTATAGTTTCAGTGTATATAGAATGTCATCTAAGTAAGCCAGGACTCCTTTATACAAATGCTCATGCAGCATTTCATTGATCAATTGCATGAACACAGCAGGTACCCCTTGTAATCCAAACAAGAGCACCCTCAACTGGAAGTAGCACAAAGAGCAATTGAAAGCAGTTTTCCACTCATCTCCCTCTTTAACAGTAAGCTAGTAAGCTTCCCTCAAGTACAACTTAGTAAAGATTTTTCCTTTGGCCAGATGTGCCATCATGTCCTTCATTAGGGACAGTGGCTAAACATTCTACACACTGTGTTGAGCCCTTTATAATTAGAATTAGAATTAGAATAAGTTTATTTATAGGCCGCCCTTTTCCCTGAGGGGACTCAGGGCGGCTAACAACTTATATGGGGAGGGGATACATACAGTAACATATAACATAACACGTAATTAAAAATAAACAACATTGATTCATCATTCGGGTGGGGGCGAATCCAGTCTTTACCCCCAGGCCTGACGGGATAGCCAGTTCTTGAGGGCTGCGCGGAAGGTCTGAAGGGTGGTGAGGGTACGAATCTCCACGGGGAGATCGTTCCAGAGGGTCGGAGCTGCTACAGAAAAGGCTCTCCTCCGCGTAGTGGCCAGCCGGCACTGGCTGGCAGATGGCACTCGGAGGAGGCCTAACCTGTGAGATCTAATGGGTCTCGAGGAGGTAATTGGCACTCACAGATGAAGACACCTATCCTTTTTCTCACAAACCAACACTGGGGCAGCCACTGAGGTCTTGCTGGTTGGATGAAGCCCTGCTTTAGATTCTTGTTAATAAAGGCCTGTAGTTCATCCAGTTCTTGTGGGGTCATCATGTATATTTTTGGCTTAGGGAGTTTTGCCCCAGGTAGGATTTCTATGCTGTAGTCTGTGAAGCGATGGGGAGGGAGCATGTCAGAGCCCACTCACTGAATGTCTCCCTGAGGTCCCAGTATTCCTTTGGGATTTTCTCCTCTCTGTCTGGGTGCTCACTCACTACAGCACCCAGCTTCCTTGCAACCTGGGTTTGCAGTGTGGGTGGGGTTTTGACTTATCAGAGGGTCATTGTCGGAACTGGTCTCACTCTCCTCTGGTGGGGTCAGAGTTCCCAGCTTCTTCTGGGCAGGAGGGGTGAACTCAATGACCTCTGCCCCTCCAGTGCTGTTTCACAGTGCTTTGCTGGCTGCTTCTCAGGCTCCTCCCCCCCAGTTGCTGGCTTAGAGCTTGGTTTGACAAGGCAATCAACTGCTTGGTGCCCCTCCTTCCTGCACTTGAAACATACCGTGGACCTCAGTTTGGGTGCTGGCCTGCCTTTGGCAGCTTTCAGGGCTTCTTTAGGGGCAGGGGGAGAAGGCTTGCTCCAGCTGTGGTTTCCATGGTGCTAGTCTCTAGCCAGATCAATTTCCACCTCATCTGCCAACACATACCAGTGCTGGAGATCTTGAGCCCCACCCCCCAGGAGATGCAGCATTAATAGATTTCCTCATTAAGCCCATTTTTGTAGCACTCCATAGGAGTTCTGGGGCCATCCAGGCATGTGGTAGGCCAGCTCATGAAACTCCTGGATGTATCCTGCCACTGACCTCTGCCCCTGGTTGATAGCCTTCATCCTGGTCCTAGTCTTGCATTTGGCTAGGGAAGTGATGGCAAATCTTTTAGAGACCAAGTGCCAAAACTGTAACCCAAAGCCCACATTTATAGCAAAATGCCAACACAGAAAGTTATCTTGAATAATGAGGTTTTACTACCTAAAATAAATGCACTTTTATGCCCCTTCTTTTTTCTGCTTTTGAAATATTACATTTAGCAAAAATAAAAAAGAAAAAGATTTGTAATATAATGTTTCTCTTTCCCTCCCTCTCTGTCAGTATATAAGTAATTATGCACTGGAATAGACATCGTAACAGATCAGCCAATGGGGACTGTTTGGTGACTCAGATGGCTCACAGCTTAAGTGTGGCTTAGCCTAACTGATCTGTATAAATATAAGTTGTTGTGCTTATATTAGTTTGTTGCTTCTGTTAACTGTGCTTCTGTGAATATTGCTTCTGTACTTCTAGATTCTGAGTTTCTGGTTCTGGCTTCTGCTGTAGGGTATTGTATATAAAGAAGTTTCTTATTTAAATGAATCAGGGGTGAAATGCTACCAGTTGATGCCAGTTCGCCTGAACCAGTAGTAACAAATGCTACTGTTCACCCAAACTGGTAGTAAAAAAATGCTTAACAAAGTAAAAAAAATGTTCTGATGATAAGTTGTTCTGCGTGATGGTAGGAATTTTTTTTAAAAAATTTTTTTAGCATTTGTTGTCCATTTCTGTTCCCAGGAGGCTTTCCTGAGGCCTGCTAGGCCAAAACCAGGGATGGGGGTGGAAAGAAAGAAAGAAAGAAAGAAAGAAAGAAAGAAAGAAAGAAAGAAAGAAAGGGGGATGGGAGAAAAAAGGGAGGGATGGGAGAAAGAAAGAAAGAAGAGAGAGAGAGAGAGGGATGGAGGGAGGGAGAGAAAAAGGAGAGTGGGGAAGGAGGACCACAAACCTGGCACTAGACACAGCTTCAGAGGATACCTTGAAAGACCACAGCAATCCAGGGCTAGAAGGGACCTGGAGGGCATCTAGTCCAACAGGACATTGTTAAAGTGAGTTTCGGTCTTTTGACCCACCAGTCACATGACTACATAGCCATGCCCACTCAGTCACATGACCCCACCAAGCCACACCCAAAGAACTGGTAGATAAATCACTGAGGGTCTAATCAACATCCAGTATGATGTTGTGTGACACTCATCTTCAGGTATTTCATCCATCTGGAGTCCTAGGATCATTGGCCTTGACAGGGTATAAACAACTCCACTGAGCAGCGCAATAATTCTGGAGAGCAAACCTCCCTTCCAGTTCACATGGGACTTCATCTCACCAGCTCACTTCCCCATCCCAATTACCCCCTCCCCCCATTACTTTGGCAGTTGATAGCAAGCATGCAGCAAACTCAAACCCCATGCTGGAGATCCAGCTGACAGGCCCCATGTACAACATGTTCTAATAATCAAAAAATGAATGACTATGGCTGTGATGGTGAACCTATGGCATGTATGCCACAGATGGCACACGGAGCCATTTGTTAGGGCACGCGAGGCATTGCCCTGTCAGCTCCAGTGCACATACACGCACTGGCCAGCTGACTGCGGCTTTCATTTTCGGCCATTTTTCACCCTCCGGAGGCTTCCCTGAAGGCTCTGTAGGGCGAAAAACAACCCAATGTGCAAACTGGAAGTTCAGGAAGTTCAGGAAGGGCCCTATGGGTAACCCGGAAGTCCGGTTTATGCGTTGGGCTGTTTTTCACCCTACAGAAACTTCAGGAGGCTTCCCTGAAGTCCGTTCCCACACTTCTGGTTTGCCCATAGGGCGAGTGTTACTTCCTGGATTTTCCGGAGGGGAGGGGCACGGAGGTTGGAGGTCTGCTCGTGTAGCACAAATGGTGGCAAAGTTTCTTTGAAAAATATTTCCCTGACTAATTTCACCATTTCAATTTGCTCAGTTCTTTGTATTAACATCTACATAATTCTGGGTTGACTTGGAATGCAAGCCTGCTGGTAAGTGAACTGGGTTTTTTTCTTTTATTTTTTTAATGTATTTTAAAATAATATTTTATTTATTGTGCATAGGATTTTTAAAAATTCTGTGTGGATTCTTTTTTTAAATTGTCTTAGACTATTTAAAAAAAGATTCTATCCAAAATAAATTGAAGTGAAACCATGTTTAAAAATTCTATGCACAATACTTTGAAATATATTGTGCATAGAAAGAATAGTTTGAAATGTTTTACTTCAATTTATTCTGTGTGGATTCTTTTTTTAAATTGTCTTAGGCTATTTAAAAAAAGATTCTATCCAAAATACAAAATACCAGCTGCAGTTATTCACTTAAGAACTGTGGCAAGAAAGGTGGTATAATGGGTTTAGTGACCAAAGTTACAATGGCATTGAAAAAAGTGACTGATGACCATTTTTCACACTTAAGCTACCATTTTCACACTTAGCAACCGTTGCAGCATCCTCATGGTCACGCGATCAAAATTTTGATGTTTGGCAACAGATTCGTATTTATGATGGTTTCAGTGTTCTGGGGTCATATAATCACCTTTTGACAAAGTCAAATGGGGAAACCAGATTCACTTATGTTACTAACTTATCAGCTGCAGTTATTCACTTAAGAACTGTGGCAAGAAAGGTGGTATAGTGACCAAAGTTACAATGGTATTGAAAAAAGTGACTGATGACCATTTTTCACACTTAAGCTACCATTTTCACCCTTAGTGACCGTTGCAGCATCCTCATGGTCACGCGATCAAAATTTTGATGTTTGGCAACAGATTCGTATTTATGATGGTTTCAGTGTTCTGGGGTCATATAATCACCTTTTGACAAAGTCAAATGGGGAAACCAGATTCACTTATGTTACTAACTTATCAGCTGCAGTTATTCACTTAAGAACTGTGGCAAGAAAGGTGGTATAGTGACCAAAGTTACAATGGTATTGAAAAAAGTGACTGATGACCATTTTTCACACTTAAGCTACCATTTTCACCCTTAGTGACCGTTGCAGCATCCTCATGGTCACGCGATCAAAATTTTGATGTTTGGCAACAGATTCGTATTTATGATGGTTTCAGTGTTCTGGGGTCATATAATCACCTTTTGACAAAGTCAAATGGGGAAACCAGATTCACTTATGTTACTAACTTATCAGCTGCAGTTATTCACTTAAGAACTGTGGCCAGAAAGGTGGTATAGTGACCAAAGTTACAATGGCATTGAAAAAAGTGACTGATGACCATTTTTCACACTTAGCAACCATTTTCACACTTAGCGACCATTGCAGCATCCTCATGGTCACGTGATCAAAATTTTGATGTTTGGCAACAGTTACAATTTATATTTGTAAATTGTAGTTATGTTGAAATAAAAAAAATATTACAATACTATTTTTGCGTTGTATGAAAATTTTTGTTGCTCCGTATAAAATTTTTAATCCCCCCCCCCCCCCCGGGTCAAAGGTGTCCCTCTTTACCAATCTGAAAATCTGGTCACCTTATCAATGCCTGAAATGCACTACCTTGTTACATCTTCAAATCCCCATAACTTTAATCTTAAACTGTCTACTATTGACCTCACCCCATTCCTAAGAGGTCTGTAAGGGGCGTGCGTAAGACCACCATCCTGCCCACCGTCCCTGTCCTACTGTTCCCATTTATTCATACCCATTTCATTCATACTCATGTTTATTCTTATACCTATTATCTTGTAAATGATTGACAAATCAAATAAGTAAATAAAAATAAATAAATAAGTTTCATTAGGTCCATTGGAATTGGCTTATTTGTCAACACTGTTTAAAGACTGCACTGATCACTTCGGCAGTTTTTTAAAAAAATCAATGAGAATACAAGGTTCCAGAGCAGTGTTACATCATAGGAATTCAGTCAAGTTTGAAATGTTTCAACGTATTTAGCATATGCGTAGGACGGCAGACTGCTGCTTCCCCCGACTCGTATGAAAAGACCCCAGTAATGCGAAGAATTTATATCAATTAAATGATGGACCTCCTACTTCCGAAATCTTCCAAATACTGTGCAATCCCAAGGCTACAAAACTTGTCTCCCTTTCCCTTCTGAAAGGGGGTGGGAGGGAAGCGAGCCGCGAGGGACTGCGGAAGAGGAAAAATCGGAGTGTGTCTATTAATAGCTTCATTCTCCGATTGGCTTAAAGGGAGCAAGAAAAAAAAATAGTCTGAACCACGTGGGTTACTATGTGAAAATTCCAAGATGGCGCGTTCCGTCATGAGCTGACTTTGTTGGTGGCGCGCGCACCGTAGCGGTAGCGCCGAGGGCTGTTCTACTCCTCTTCCTCGCCAACGGCAACTTCCGTGGGGTCATTCGTTCCTTATTCTTGTTTTCTTCTTCTCTTTTCAAACACAGGTCAGTATCTGGCGCAGAGGCTTCCTGGAAGATCGCGGCATGACAGTTATTGCCCAATCATTACGGCACCTTTCCTTTAAACCACGGGGAGAGGTTGCGGCTGAAGGATCTCCTCCTGCGCCTTTAAGGCTGGGAATGGATCCCCTCGGAGATAACTGGGGAGGATTGGAGCCGGGGGAAAGGAACAGAATATTCTTCAGGCCCATGGGGTGATTGACGCTGTAAGAGCACCAATCGGGGCCTCGTTCGAAGGCTGGTGGTGGTTTTGAGCCATCATCCGAGTCATCCCCACTTCGGACATCGGTTTCGTGGGGGCCGTTGAAGCCAGGGTGGGGTTGCGCTTTTTTAACAGATCGTGCCTACCAAAGGGTGGAAGGCGGGATTTAGAGCATTCATCGACACTGGTCCCATCTTGTCCCCCTCTCCCCTTCCTTTGCCGTGAGTGGCCACCTTCTCGGCTTCGAGGAAGCGTGTCCTTTAAGCGCCGTCTGTTTATTTGCATTTTTTTGTGAATGAAGCGGGTGGATCCAAGAACCGCACCCGTCTAGCGCTCTAAGAAATCCATTCCCTCCTGCTTAACCTGGGCTGAATGAGCAATGGCTGGACGGGTGAGTGCGGGGTGGGAATAAGATGCAGCTAAGCATGAAAACTCCCCTTGGGGTGAGGCTGGCTGGTGTCCCTCCCAACAATCCCGGCGGCGAAGGCGAAGCGGGTGGAGGAAGGAAAGGCCGAGGCGCTATGAAGGACATTCGGCCGGGCGGTCAGCCGGGAAGAGGTCTTCAGTTTTTCAGTCGCCAACTCACTGTGGAGGATAGGCCGTAAATCTATCTCGCATTTTCTCGTAGAACGGAGATACTGGGATTAACCGTTTTCATTTAAATACAGATTGTCATACTAGTAAGATTAAAAAGTGGTATTGCGAAGGAATGGAGAGGGACCACGATAAATCTACCGCAGCGAGGACAGCAGTTGCAAAGAAAAATGTGGACCTTTTTACACAGTAACAGACATAGGATGGCATTAAATGGGTAGTGTTTGCTTCACTCAGATGCATAATTGTATAATTAGATCTATATATAAGAGCATTTGCAGGCAATGTATTGGACTGGAAAGGTTGAAATTCCGTGCGTGGGAGATGGGGGCTCATTTGCCTAATCCTGTTGTCAAAGGTTACCCGTTGAAAGAATGGGGGAGTTAGATTTTTGGAGAAAGGGTGAGATAACAGTTTAATCATTTTCATAATAATGTAATGTAATATAATAGTCTCTATGAAGGTACTGTTGTTACAGTGTATAGCCTGCTTATTGCACTGCTTGCAGTATTTTTTCTATATAGCAGACATATCTACCAGATAAAGATAACACCTTGTTCATCTAAAATGTAATCTGGTATTTGAGAGCATACTATAACAAGTTTCTCTGGCAGCTATTGCTAGGAGGTTATTTGCAACTTAACAGGATTCACATATAGATCTTAGCTATATTGATATCTTTCTAGTTCCTTGTCCAGTACAGGTAATCCTCGACTTGCAACAGCACATTTAGTGACCATTCAAAGTTACAAGAGCACTGAAAAATCTGACTTATTTTTCACCTGATCGTTGCAGTATCTCTATGGTCAAGTAATCAAAATTCAGACTCTCATGTATGATGGTTGCAGTGTACTCAGGTCATGTGATCATCTTTTGCAACCTTTTGCAAAACAAAGTCAATGGGGAAGCCTGATTCACTTAAACGTTTCACTAACTTAACAGCTGCAATGATTTATTTAACAACTGGCAAGAAAGGTCATGAAATGAGGCAAAATTCATTTAACAAATGTCTCATTTAGCAACAAATTTTGGGCTCAGTGGTAAGTTGAGGACCATCTGTATATTTCAGTAGCTATATCTTTGATAGAATGAAACCTTCACGTACATAAAAGTCCTATGTTTCGGCTGATACTACTACTCTCCCCCAAACTCCACCAGAAATGAGTCTTTGTGAGACTTGTCGGGCAGCTGAAGCCTCTTGGAGCAGGATGCTTTGCAGGGCCCCAAAGACTCATTTCTAGTGGAGTTTGGTGGAGAGAAAGAAATACTTCTGCTGCTTCTGCTGCTTTCTTTGCGTGCAGCCAAAAGCAGAAGCAGCAGAGACTCTGGGAAAATTCAAAAAAAGTCTGCAAGAACACCCTCTCCCCCGTTTTCCTACCGTCCGTTCATTATTCGAGATCGCAGGACACACACACACTCTCCTCCCCCCTTCTCTCAAACACACTCACAAACATCTCATACACATCCCACCCCCTCCAAGGCAGCGACATCTCTTCAGTAACCTGCTTTCCAGCTTCATTCTCCACTTTGCATGCAGGGCAAGAAGTCTAAAAAATGTATATTGTACAGTAGTTCAGACCTTCCAACTTCTCATTAAAAAAAAAAAATCTTGCGAAGTTGGAAGGTCTCTACTATTTTTTTGACCATAGTCCCCCAGACTTCTTGCCCTGCATGCGCAGCGGAGAATACAGCTGGAAAGCAGGTTAGTGAAGGGATGTGGCTGCCTTGGTGGGGGTGGGGGTGTGAGGGGGGAGGGAAAGAGAGGGTCCTGCGATCCCAAATAAAGAATGATTGGTAGGAAAATTGGGGGGGGGGGTTTCTACAGACTTTCGACTATCTCTTTCTGGGCGTGGCACTTCTGCTTGTTGGGCTACTTCCTGAAGCTGGCAGCTTGCAGCCAGCCACTTTGCTTTTTCCTCTTTTTCCTCATGGGAGGATTGTGTGGTGACACTAGTAGTAGGTGGAGGCAGAGGCGATCCCAGTGCACTGGCCTGTTCATCCCACTGTCTCTTGGCTTGCCTGCAGCTGTACTGAAGATTGCCTGCCTCTCCTGTGCCGCCGCCGCCGCCACACAAGCCTCCCAAAAAGAGGGGAAAAGCAAAGCAGCTGGCTGCGGAGATACTGGTTTTGGGGAACTGGCCCAAAAAGTAGAAGTGCTGCGCTCAGAAAGAGAAGGGCAAAAGCGGTATTTGTGCTGCCCTAAGGGGCCAGGGGGCTGCAGCTGGACAGTTCCGTCCCTGCACCCCACTTGTGCTGGCTAAGCCCATTCCCCAGGCTTATTGTAGGGGTAGGGGTAATATTAGGCCCAACCTCCAAAGATTTGGGTTGGGCTTATTATTGGGGTAGGTTGTGTTTTCAGAGAAACACTAACAGCGGGTAAAGTAAAACATTCTGATGTAAGACAATTTTGTATGTATTAATATAATCTATATATATATTCCCATGCTCTTTTTCTCTATCATGTGTTTGCATGTGGGAGTAATTGCATTCCTTCTGCTGTTTTCTTGAATCAGTGCAATAATTAGAAATGATACTTCATTTAAACCTATTGCTGAAACAAACATCTGTCCGCATGTGTTATATGTATGAATGTTTATGAAACACTGAAGTGCAAGCAAGTTTAGCACTGAACATAAGAATGATAATTATATGTTTGATAATTGTAACATTTGCCAATGATATTTTTGTATATGGTACACTTTCCACTTGAGAATTTAAGAAAATATTATATTCACTATATGTGTGGATATATACTGGTATTTCTATTACCTGTTTTTATCATCTACTCTGAATTTTGTTGTTGACTGTAAAAACTCATGCCACAGTAGTTTGGATACTGTTCAGGGTATTGAATGGTTTCAATTTTGCCAAATTAATTTCATTAGGTTCCTTTGTTGTGTTTAAAAATGTCCTACTTGAATTTAGAGTTTATTTGAACTTTTATCCTTTCAATGATTCTACCCAGATGTTTTTCACAACTTCGCATTATATTTTTCTTATATATGGGTACCTTAATTCTTCTCTTTCTTCACGTTTCCCCCACAGTTCACCTTCTCCATGTTGTCTATGGCTTGCCTAAAGATGACAAGATATTGGAAGTCAATGAAATAAAATCAATGAAAATTAAGCCAGCTTTTTAAAAAAAATGATTTTGTTGTGGGAAATAAAGTATATAAAACACATAGCATTCTTGGCAATTTCAACATTGCAACTGAAGTATAGTCCACATTCAGTGCTCTGTGCATAAAAATGTAAATAATTGGAACAAGCATGTATTTAAAAAGTGTACTTTTCTTGGGCAAATTAGTGTTTGTTTCCTGAGAAGAAGAATTGCATTATTGTCCATGGATTTGAGAGTGGTAGTATAGGGATCTGATACCATACATATTTTTAACACAAGTCTCCCTATTACAGAAATTGTAATAGTAAACACTGAGAATATATAAATATTGTACTATTTTACCTATAATTTAAAAAAAAACATTAGGATGTATTCACTTTTGCAAAATCCAAAGTAACAATTCCTAAGAAAATATTTTTTTCAGCTTTCTAATCTTACTCCTTTAATATTTGTTTAACTACACTTATAGTTTAATATCTGAATTATATCATTTGTCTTCCTTCAGATTTCAGATTTAATTTATTTGTATGCCGCCCTTCTCCGGGAGGGACTCAGGGCAGCGAACAACTCAAAAGGGGAAAGGGGATACAAACACAATACATATAATTAAAATACACAAGTCATACGGCCATACAAGTCGAGAGGGGAGGGGAACTCATCAACCCCAGGCCTGCCGGCACAGCCAGGTTTTGACGGCTTTCCGGAAGGCCTGGAGAGGGGTGAGGGTCCGAATCTCCGCGGGGAGTTCATTCCAAAGGGCCGGAGCTGCAACAGAGAAGGCCCTCCCCCGGGTAGTAGCCAGATGGCATTGGCTGGTAGACATGATTCCTTCATGATTTATAGGCCCTGGCTACCTTGTTATTTATCTTGGATAATAAAATCTTTCAATAAACCAGAAATGCATGCTTAAAAAAATACTACACATGTTTAAATACTTCTGAAAGCAGGTAGAAGATACAAAAATTAAGGCAAGCTGATGAAATTGTTAAAAATTGTGATAGAAATGTTAGTAAAAATGTAATGATAAATTATTTAGTTATATGAACAACTTGAAGTTAATAGGTATTGGCTTGATTCAGGGAAGCTGTTCCTTCTATTGTCTGTTCTGGGCTAGAGTCTAAGTTACAATGACCTCAGAGAAAGTGACTTACAACCTTACTAACAAGTATCGTAACACTTCCACAGTTATGTGGTAGTAATTTGGGTGCTTGGCAACCAGTTAGCATTTGTGACTGTAGCAGTGTCTTGGATTTAAATGGAGGTGGTTATGTGATGACTCACATTTATGACCATACAGAATTGCGGAAATTCTGGTTACAATTATGGTCATAAATCAAGGATTACTTCTATAACAAAGTAATTATTGTATTTCAATTGCTTTTCAGATGTATATTTTTAAAATTAAAATTGAGAGGATGCTTTTGATGTACCAGTCTAATAAAATTAATAAATAGTAGCGCACAACAGTTTTGAATTTCTTGGACTGTCAATTTGAAAATTCCTGAATCCCGTTTCCTTGTTTGTTTCCTTGTATCCCACCTTTATTGTTTTTATGTATAACTCAAAACAAGGAATACATCTAATATTCTTTCTTTCTCCTGTTTTCCCCAGAACAAAATCCCTGTGAGATGAGTTTGGCCCAAAATCACCCAGTCAGCTTTCATGGGTATACATATGTTCTTAAGAAAAGGCGGTTCCGCAGATAATCTTGCCCTGTGCCACATGTATGCATCCCCTTCCCTCCTTTCAGAAGAAACAGTTTGAAAAGAGAAGAAAACAAAAAACCAAAAGTGGAAATGGGATACTTTTTTTCGATAAGAGAAATGGAGGAGACAGAAAGGGGGGGAACAAAACTGGATGGACAAGCTTTACAAGGAAGAAGAATCCAATAGGGAAAGAAAAGTTATTTCTAACAATTTTAGAATTTTTTGTTTTGTTCCTCCCTTTCTCTGATTTATTTTCTATAGTCATTCATGTCAACCCAGTGATTAGGGAACAATTATTAAAAGAGGCCTAGAACTCCAAGTTTCCCAGATTCTAGCCAGTTCCCCATAACTACTAGATTTTGTAGAATATTTTCAGTGTTAAATCTGTGTTGCATATATAGTTGGGGAGGTTTCTGGCCTGACTATATCTGGTATCCCATTACATTTTGGGTTCAAAATGGGTCCAGATTATCTGCAGAATTTATTCAGATAATGGAACTCTGGTAAATGTCTATTGTCAAAAATCACAGGAATTAGTGAGAGAAAGTTATTAATATGTGGTGCGTTCTGGCTTTTAGCTCCTTAATGTAAACTTAGTATAATGCTTATCTCAGAGATGACAAACTTTCCTGTAAATTGGTACAATAATTTAAACTATTATTCTGTTAAAGAGGCATACAGAAGTCACAATTTCACCAGAGGGGAACAGGCTTTCTTGGCAATGAAATGGTGGGGTTATATATACATAAGAACAAAATGGGTGTGTTATATTCTGTGATAAAGATTAGTGCATCATATAAAATCATTTTGGAATGCAGTTGTGGTTTTAATTGAAATATGTATGTTTATATTCTGTTGACGTTTTATTCTGTGCCTAATGCTTGAAAACCATGTTTTTTAATTTAGAGGGCAGTAATATAAAAATATACCAAATACATGAAACTGGGAAAAATAGATCTGAGTGAGGGTGAAGGTTCTTTTTCTGAGCTTGTGGGTTGGTTTCCAAATGTTTCGTTACTAGGCTAGCTAACATCTTCAGCAGAGTTTAGTGGATGTCAGTGTCAGTGTTCTTCTGTTTATAATGGCCTCAGGTCTGGGTGTGTCAAGTGATGGTCTTGTGATGGGTCTTGTGTGAGTCATTAGTGAGAGTCTTATTGTGGGTCTTGTGATAGGGAGGTTACATCAGGCCAGGGTCATTCGAAGGTGAACTGGTGGGGATCTGTGTGGTTTGGTTGGAGGGTTGGTGCTGTTTCTGGTTGAGTGTGCTGTTGATTTGGATTCTGAGGGGTTTGTAGGTTGATTGTAGATCAATGTGTCTGTTGATGTAATTGCTTGTGGAGTGTGCAGCTTTGATTAGCTCAGCTCAATGAGCATGGCGGGTGTTAGCGTGGCCAATGATGTTTGTATTGCTTCAATTGAACTGGTAATGTTTGATGTTGTGGCTAGAGAGTAAGGATTTGGTATTGTGGCATTTGACTGACAGCCAGTGTTTGTGGATCCTTGTTTTTATTTGATGTTGTGGTAGTTGTCGTCTAGTTTGGAAATAAACAATCACCAGCCAAAACCTTTTTCTAATTTAATGGGAATGTTCTGAAACAGAAAAAGAAATTTTGGTAATACATTCATCTTTATGACTTCGATCCTACTCATCAGGGACAATTGTAGGTTTTTCCACCTTTCTAAGTCTTGCTTAGTTTTACTGATCAAATTAATATAGTTGTCTTCTTTGATGGACACACATCTCTCTGATAAATGTATACCTAGATATTTCACTTTTTTGACAATTTGAATACCCAATTTCTTTGTTAACTCCTCTCTCAATTCAGATGTCATGTTTTTAACCAACATTTTAGTCTTTGTCATATTTATCTTTAGACTTGCTACTTTCCCAAACTCTGTCAATTCCTCAATAAATTGTTCCCTTTTAATTTCCAGTCCCTTTATCTGTTCCTCTTTACACACATTCCTAGCTAGAATTTCTAGGGTTAATGTGAACAGCAGCGGGGATAGAAGGCAACCTTGTCTTGTACCTTTCTGTATTGCTATACTTTGCATTAATTCACCATTAATTATTACCTTGGCTTTTTGATTTGTATATATTGCTCTGATCGTTTTTATAAACTTATCCCCAAATTCCATGTGTTCCAATTGTTGGTGTAAAAGTTCCCAGTTCACATTGTCAAATGCCCTTTGGGCATCGAAAAAAAGTAGCACAACCTGTTTTTCATTATGTACTTCATAATATTCAACAATGTCCAGCATAGTTTTCATATTGTTTTTAATTTCTCTTCTGAGAAGGAATCCATTTTGATCTGTGTGGGTAAACAATGTGAGGATTTTTTTCAACCGTTCTGCAATTATCAGAACAAAAATCTTATAATCTGCATTTAGCAATGAAATTGGTCTGTAGTTTTGTATAGACATCTGATCTGAATTCTCCTTAGGTAATAAGACAATGTTAGCCTCCATCCATGATAGCAGTGTCTTCGCCTCTTTCAACATAGCATTATAAACCTCCAGCAGCGTTGGAACAAGCATATCCTGGAATTGTTTATATATTTCCGCTGGCAGTCCATTGGCCCTGCTGCTTTATTATTCTTTTGTCTTTGTATGGCCTCAGTTATCTCTGATATTTTTCTTTCATCATTGAGCATATCTTTTACTTCCTCTGGTATCTTTAGCAAATCTGACTTTTTCAGATATTGTAGTATTCCTTCCTTTGTATAGTCTCGGTTTTCTCTATATAATTGTTCATAGAACTTTTGGGTAATCCTTTCTTTTCCTCTAGTTGATAGCAGATCTTGCCTTTTTCATCTTGTAATTTATTGATCCAATTCTCTTGCTTCAACCTATAGGCTAGCCACCGCCATGGTTTATTTGCATTCTCAAAGAAATTTTGTTTTGCTTTTTTTATAGACTGTGCCAGTTTTGCTTTTTCAAATATAGCCAATTCATGTTTAATCAATTCCATACTTTCTTTTATACTTCTATTTTGCGGTTTCTTTTGAAGTTCACTCTCTAAATTTCTGTATCTTTCTTTCAACTCTCTTGTTTTTTGATTCTCAATTTTTTTCTTCCTAGCTGTAGCCAATATCGCGATCCCTCTTATAAATGCCTTAGTTGTATCCCATAGGTTTTGTATGGATGTGTCTCCTGGCCAATTTTCTTTGAAGAAAAATCTCAATTCCTGATTGACTCTTTTAATATATTCTTGAGCTTTTAGGATTGTTCTATGATAATTGCCCTTTTGTTTTTTCCATGTAATCCTCATGGGATTGTGGTCAGCCCATAGATTGGGTTCTATGTCTATCTCCTTCACTTCCGAAATTAACTCCATCGACATCCAGACCATATCTATCCTTGACCAGGATTCATGTCTGTTTGAGTAGAAGGTATATTGCTCTCCCTCTGGACACCTTTCTCGCCATATGTCATAGATATTTAATTCTTCGGCCATTTGGAAGAACGACCTGGGCAAAGTTCTCCTAACTCCTTTTCTCTTATTTCCACTTTTATAGCCCCATTTCTGGTCAATTATAGCATTGAAATCTCCCATTAAGCAAACATTTTCATTTCCCATCTCTCTGATAATGCTATGTAATCTATAATAATTTTTTCCTGATCTTCATTAGGTGCATATATTACAACCAGAAACAACTTTTTTGGTTTAACATTATTTCTACAATTAATAGTCTCCCATCCTCATCATGATAGATTGGTTTAGTTTGGATCGTGTCTTTAACATATAACGCTATTCCTCTTTTCTTTTGATCAGCTAATGCCGTGTAAAGTTTACCCAATCTAGGATCTTCCAAGATCTGGATCTGTCGTTTGGTTATATGGACCTCTTGTAATGCAATTATATCATAATTCAGACGTTTTAATTTATTGAAGGTTGTTTTTCTTTACTGGGGTGACTTTAGACCATTAATATTCAGTGATAGGATTTTGACTTCTCTCGACATGATTCTATGTGTATTTAGGTCATGTGCTTCTTGTTACCCTTATCTCTCTCAGTTCTTTTGGTTCTTCCCCTTTTTTCTCTAAAACAGCTTCTTGTCTCCGCTAGTTCCTTTTCTTATCTGTGCTTTAAGTCCTTGCATCCTTGTTTCCAACAGTTCTCCTTCATCTTCCTCACCTCCTGACCAACAAATTGATTGTAGAATTCTTCCGCTTGTTCTACTGTGTCTGTTCTGAATCTTCTATCTCTCCAAGTTACCAGTATGCCCTCCGACATCAACCATCTGAAGTTAATTTCATATTTATTCAGCACCGATGTTAAAAATTGATAGGGCCTTCTTAGTTCTCTGATACTCCTTGGTACCTGTTTTAGGACTGTTAGTTGTAGTTGATTGTGTACTATCGGGTCGTCTCTTCTTCTATTCAGCACCTCGTCGCATACTGATTTCTTAACTAACTTTACATGAACTTCCCTTGGGAGATTGTTTTTTTTTTTGTGTAGTTTCTCTGGATTTATATGTCTCATCAATCTCACTGGCCCTCTCATCCTTTCCTATTCCCAAAGCCTTTGCCATAAGATCTGCCATCGTATCTGGTAGATCCTCTCCTTTTTCTTTACGTGCTGAAATCATAGAAATTGGGCCTCTTTCTCTGATTCTGAGCCCCGTTAGCTCAAGTTCTTTGTTCACCTGGATCAACCTAGAATTCAGCTCCTCCATTCTTTTCTCTTCCTTCTCCATCCTTCCTTCTATTGCATTTATTCTTTGTTTGTTTTTATTAATCTGTTCCTGAAACTTCAAATTTATCATCCATCTGCATTTTTTCCTTTAGTTCCCCAGTGTCATTTCTTACTTCTCCGATATCCTTTTTTAATTCCTCATGTTTTCTAGCCATTGTTTCTTGCTTAGCCTGTAATATCATCTGATGATCCTTCATTGAATTAGATCTTTCTCTCTGGAGCATATCCTCAGAGGATCTCTGGTTCGAGGGGCTGGCCGCCGCTAAAGATGTCTGTGATGCTGGCTTCCTCCCCATGCCAATTTTGGTTAAATTTGTAAGGCTTGTCATTTTTTAAAAAAAATGGATTTCTAATTTCGTTATTTTCCAGAACTCCCACTTTCTTCTCTCACTCTTAACTTTCTTCAGTCCTTCTTTCTTTCTTCCTTCCTTTCCCCCCTCCCTCGCCTTCTCCCTCTTCTCTACTCAGTAATCAATTTTAAGGATAATTAAAGGGTAGTATCATCTATATGTCAGTAGATTAGTATACTATATTACACACACACACACACACACACACATATATATATACACACACACACACACATATACATATACATATATATATCACTTGTAATATTACTATATTTCTATTAATATAAGAGTAAATTCTAAGAGTGAATTCTTTATAATTATTAATTATATTGTGATCAATCCATCTTAATAATAATGCCAATACTATCAAGAAAGTAGAGTTAATAATCTTATAGGAATAACAATGACAATAATAATGTTTCTTTGATAGTGGCATTATAAGATTAATTCCTAACCCTTAAATTCAACCTTACATATGACCCTCCTATATTAAGTAGTTATATAATATACTGAATCCCCTTAGTCCATTTAATTTCCTTTCTTTCTCTCCAGTTGTTTGTTTTAATAATGTCCAAAGGTTAGTATCAATGTCCTCCAATGGTCAGGCCTCTGCTATCCAAGGGGTATAGTCACCAAATATTCTGCTTTCTCTTAAAGTATATCCTAGGGGAAAAGAAAAAGTCTCCAACCTCTGCTTCGATCTTTGATCTTTGCTGGAACACTTTTCTCTCATGGCTATAGACGGGGTGGATAGAAAGGAAAAATCCACCCCCAGTCCTTGCTTCAAGCCCCTTAGCCTCCTGGGTTATTTTAGAATAAAATAGCTTCCACCAAGATCAGGAATCTGATAAGCCACTTGCAACTCCTTCAGCTTTCTCTGCTTAATCCCCGCTTGCTTCGAACAGTTGTCAGCACTCTGGGATGGCCATTACAGATTGTCTTCTTCCATGCCCAGGATTATGAAGGAGATTTCAAGCCTAGACCACGAACTGCTGTCCTATGGTCATGCCAAACCACCCTTCTTCAGTTTTCCCTTCAGGAAACCACTGGTTTACAAAAATCTTGCAACAGAAACCTCCCAGATGCCAAACCCAGCTGCTCTTCATGGAGCTCTCCATTGAAGCAGCCATTCGTGGTGGCAAGTAGCCCCGCCGCCTCATCACTAGTCCAATTCTTATACACTTTATATAGATAATCATTTTTAAACATGTGGAATAAGTTCCTGATGCCGCTTTTTATATTAGTTCTATTACATGATTCAGGAGTCATGGTAACATTGACCAAAGTATTTCCATACCAGCCACCTCTGGTAGTTAAATTCCCTCAGATACACCAATCATGGACATATAGGCTTCCCATTATTTCTTGTATCCATATTTGTTCTAACAGTTTCTCCCTTAGAATAAAATTTCCATAATGAATACATCTAATGAATGTATTCATTAGAATCTGTGAAACATTAATAGGAACCACTACCATTGGAACCATCAGTTTGTTGAACAGTCGGTTGATTCTTTCACTGGTCTCTTTAGTGTGATATGCCCACCCCTTTTTCGGGTTCTCATCAGTTTCAGTGGCTAACAGCACTTGGAATGGTCTCTTCCAGTTTGGTTTTAACTTATCCTCTTTCTAAGTTTTGGTTAGGACCCAATCTCCAGCTCTATAAGAATGCACCGTAAAGTCCAAAGGTGGAGTTTGAGTCAAAAGTCCTTTCTTTCCCGAGGTAAAATGAAGAAGACAACCCCAGTATATAGTTATTTACAACTTATCTTTAGTTTCATATAGTGGAACCTCTCCCACTCTGCCCAAGAATAGTAATCCAAACATCATTTCATAAGGTGAAATACCAGTAGCCCTTTTAGGGCGGGTTCGAATTCTAAGCAAGGCCAAGGGTTAACATTTGATCCATGGCATCCTAGTTTCCAACATTAATTTGGAAATAGTGTTTTTAATTGTAAAATTCATCCACAAGTCTGCGCAGACCAACTTAAAGGTAACTTTCCAGCTCCCACCAAAATTTCTTCATTTCTACTATTGCATATCCATTCTTTCGCTTCCCTTCTACCACTCTGGAAGACACATCTATTGTCAGTGTATGAGAGTTCATGAATTGGAATAGACATGGTAATGAGTCAACCAATGGTGACTGTTTGGTGACCCAGTCAGCTCTGAGTCTGTGTGCCTTAGCTTGACTGATTTGTAGAGCCAAGGTGGCGCAGTGGTTAAATGCAGCACTGCAGGCTACTGCTAGATCAGCAGTTCAGCGGTTCAAATCTCACCGGCTCAGGGTTGACTCAGCCTTCCATCCTTCCGAGGTCGGTAAAATGAGGACCCAGATTGTTGGGGGCAATATGCTGACTCTCTGTAAACCGCTTAGAGAGGGCCGAAAGCCCTATGAAGCGGTATATAAGTCTACTGCTATTGCTATTGCTATTGCTATTGTATATAAGAGTGGCTTTGCCTCTGTTGGCTTTGCCTCTGCTGTGAATATCGCTTCTGAGTTCTGGTTCTGGCTTCTGCTGTATGGGTATTGTATACAACCATGATGGTGAACCTATGGCACCCTTGCCAGAGATGGCAGGCAGCTCCCTCTGTGGGCACACAAGCTGTCACCCCAGCTCAGCTCCGCATACACACATGCCTCCCACCGGCCAGCTGGTCTAAAATACTTTCTACCGAAAATTAATAGCTTATTCCATAGAACACAGGAGGTCATCCTCCCCGACTTTTGCTCGCACCCCAGACATCCCAGGGAACGGATCTGGCACAAATTGGATGTGCGACGCACTGTGCAGGTATACAAAAAAAGGACTGCTTCCTTTCGCAAATCAGAGTCATTCTTTATATCATTCCAGCCCACCTCCATGGGCAGGAAGGTATCATCTTCCACCATAGGACGTTGGCTGCGTGCTTGCATTGAGCTAGCTTACGAGCATCAAGCTAGACCTGTTCCTCCTCGTATAACAGCACATGCCACAAGGAGCGCCGCAACTATGGCCGCTTGGGCCACACAAGCGCCTATTTAAGAGATCTGTAGGGCTGATACCTGGTCATCACCATCTCCGTTCATTCGAAATTAGAGACTGGACTCCTTTGCCTCTGCCGAGGCTTCATTTGGAAGGAGAATTTTACAGCGGGTCCTCGCGGCTCTTGCTAACCAGGACATTCCTTCTTCCCAACCTGGGACTACATAGCTTGGGTATGTCCCATGCTTGGACACTCCAAGCAGCGCCTAGGAGAATGACCGTTGGCTTACCTAGAGAACCACCACTTACCTGGTGGTTCTCTAGGCACCCTGGGGTCGCCTGCGGGTGCATGACTCATCACCTCCTTGGCATAGATATTTCTCCGTACAGCATCCTTCTGGGTCTCATACCTTCATTTTTTTAAACTGAACCTCTAAAGGGAGCAGGAGGCGTGGCTACACAAACTTTGAACTCAGTCCTTGGGCAGCAAGCTGAAGTATCATGCTTGGACACTCCCACAGCGCCTAGAGAACGACCATTCAGGTAAGCCAATGGTCAATCTCTGCACACTCTAAAACTTACTTTATCACGTTCTCCTCTGTTAGTATATCGTTATTTTTCCAAAGTTGTGCATACATTATTCTCACTGCTGTTGTAATATGTAAAATTAAATATTATGTTTTCCTATCATACTTCCCTGTAAATATTCCCAATAAAAATAAATTCTGGTTTCATGTCTATTTGCTGTTTAGTTATTTTTTTCTAGCCAATTTCTTATTCTAGTCCAATATTCTGAATGTTCCTTGGTTTTGTCTGCATTTTCAGTAATCTGGTAACGTATTTGGGTACATTTGGGCCAGTCTCGCTGGAGGGAGGTGCCATCTGTAAAACACTTTATACATATTTTCCTTATAAGCTACTGACATTGTAAATTTATAATTTGTATTCCATTTCTTCAATTCGATATTATAGCCAACGTTTTTGGCCCATGTTATCATATTTTCTTTAACTACCTTCTCCTCCATTCTATAATTCAATAAGTAATTATATATTTTCTTAATTTGTGCTCTGTACCTTGTAATATCTTATCTAATTCTTGCAGTTCTTTTTAGAATTCATTTTGTTCTGCATTTTTCCTATATCTGGCCTGGATCTTATGGCCACCAATCTATATCTATGCCCTGTTCTTTTGGTTCTTGTTTTTTTTTCAATTTCCCCCTGATCATTTAGTAAATCTTTCTAACTTTTTATTTTGTCCATATCTAATACGTTTGGATAGATTAATGCCTCCATCGTTGATAGCCAATTTGGTATTTTATTGTGCTTTTAAAAAATATTTTTCTCATACTTGTAGCAACGCTTCCCTGATTAAATGCTTCTGGAAATAAGTGTTTTGTTTTTCCCGTCCCATAAAAAAGCATGCCATCCTATCTATAGGTCATAGCCTTTTAATATCAAAGTCCTTTTATTTTTTAACTCTATCCAAACTTTAATCCAAGTAAGTGTCATTGCTTGATAATTAACTTATTTAAGTCTTTGAAAAACGTTTTCCCTACATTGGTGCAACTTGGAAAAGAAACAATATTCTTGATAAAATGTTCATTTTAATGGAGGCTATCCTTCCAATAAGGGAGAATTGTAAATTTTTCCATATTTCCAAATCCTTTTTTATCTATTGAAATAATTTATTGTAATTATCTTTAATTGTGGAGCATCTGGCTGATAGTCAAATTCCCAAATATTTTACTTTTTTGGTCCCATTGTATGCCCATTCTTTCTTTCAATTATTTTTCCTGTTTTTAGTAAGATTCTTTGTTATTGCCTTTGTTTTACTTTTATTGATTTTAAGTCCTTCTACTTTACCATATTCTTCAATTTGTTGCAATAATTTAGGTCCTGTCTCCAACAGTTGCTCCAGAATAAATACTAAGTCGTCTGCAAATGCTTGGATTTTGTATTCTTTTCTTATTTCCAGGCCCACTATTTCCTGGTCACTTCTAATTTTTATTAACAATACCTCCAAGGTTAGAATGAATAATAGGGATGATAATGGGCAACTTTGCCTTACCCCCTTTGCAATGTTAATTTTTTCTGTGGTATCGTCATTTATTACTACTTTGGCTGTTTGGGTGGTGTGTATTTTTCCACCATCTTCACAAATTTCTCCCCAAAATACATACTTTCCAATTGTAAAATAATAAACTTCCAATTTAAATTATCAAAGGCTTTTTGGGCCTTTGGTCCAAGAAAATTAATGTGGCTTGCTTTTTTTTTGGGGGGGGGGGGCTCATAGTATTCTAATGTGTTTATAATTGTTCCCAAATTGTTTTTTATCTATCTTTTGGATAGGAATCCATTTTGATCTATGTGAATATAACTCATTTAGGACCTTTTTGACACTTTCCGCAATTATAGATTCAAATATTTTGTAATCAGCGTTCAATCATGAGATGGGTCTATAGTTTTTGATCTGTTGTGGGTCTGTATCTTCTTTTGGGATGAGTGTGATAAGTGCTTCTGTCCACAAATTGGGTATTTTTGCATCTACAAATGCTTCATTGAATACTTCTAGCATCACCCCATCTAATGGTTCCTGTACAGTCTTGTATAACTCCACCTATTCTTTTGTTTCTTCCTTGCCTCCACTAATTCCATCATAGTTATTGGTTTGTTTTAATCTCTCTCTCTTTGCTTCTGCAATTTTAGTTAATTTCAACCTGTCCAGATATTGTTTATTATTGTCTTCTGGAATGTTTTTTTGGGAATATAGATTTTGAAAAAAAAAAGGTGTTATATTCTTTTTTCTTCTCTTCTGTGGTATGTCATACCCTCCTCATCTTGCAATTTAAGTATTGTTCTTTTCTCCTTTTCTTTTTTTAATTTATATGCCAGCCAACACTTTGGCTTGTTTGCATGTTCAAAGTAATTTTGCTTTGCTATTTTAACTTTTGTGCCATTGCATCTTGTATAGTCAAGGTAAACTTACGTTTGGCTAAGTCTCTTTTTTCTTTTACTTAGTTGTTTTGAGGCTCATGCTGTAAGTCTAATTCTAATCTTTTTAAGATCTTCCTGCACCATCTCTTGTTTTTGTTTCCTTTTTTATTTCTTTTTATCATATATTGTATTGTGAGTCATCATCTATACATTTTTGTAGCGTCCCACAAATTTTGGAGCGACCTATCTTCCTTTCTATTTATCTTGAAAAATAATTTCATTTCCTTTTCAAACATTTGTGTGTATTCTTTTTCTTTCAGTATTTCTTGGTTCATTGTCCATCTCCGTTTCTTCTTTTTGCCTTTCCATATTACTTTTATTGGATTTTGATCTGCCCAGGTGTTGGTCATTATCTCTATCTCTTCAATCTCTTTTCTTAGCCCTGGGGTCATTCATGGCATATCGATCCTCGACCATGATTTGTGTGGATTTGAGTAGAATGTATATTGGTTCTTTTTATCTCTCTTCATGCATCTTGTAAACTCGGTTCTTGCGTCATTTCAACAAATGAGTCTGGCAATGTTCTTTTTTTTGTCCTTACTTTTATAATCTGTTTTAATATCCGTAATTGCGTTGAAATCTCCAGTTAAGCATATGTTTTCATATTTAAATTCCATTATTTTGTGTATGTTTCTGTAAAATTCCTTTTGATTATTATTTGGTTCATATATTATGATCAGTAGTATTTGCTTTTGTTCTGTTTTCATCTCAGTCATTAAAATTCTTCACTCCTCGTCTGTATATATTTGTTTTGTTTTTAGTCTTTCCTTAATATATATTGCAATTCCTCTTTTTTGTGTGGGTTAGTGATAAATACAGTTTCCCTTACATTGGGTTTTCTAATTGTTTACTATACTGTTTTTAATGTGTACTTCCTGCAAACATACAATGTCCATATCCAGTCTTTGTAGTTTTGTAAGTATTTGAGTTCTCTTCACTGGTGAACATTAATCCATTTATATTTATTGAGACCATCTTAATTTCCTCCTCCATTACCTTCTTTAATTATAAGTCATTCTTAGTTTCCTTGTATTCCTTATCTCCCTCTGTATTTTTCCTCTTGTACCTTCTCTTTTTATTCGTTCTTTTCTCCATAGTGGTGGAGGTAGCATTCAGACTGGTTTGACCTTCATCCACTTACTGCAAGGACTGAGCCTAACAGTTGTTAAAACCACACCCCTGTTGCTTAGGCAAAGCCCAGTTCTTACTCAGTCCATCAATGAGGATAGATGTATCATCGCTTTGTTCCAGTCTGTAGAGGAATTATTGCCTTTAAAAATATTGGATTTGTGAGTACTTTCAACTGGATTGGCTTAGGATTGTGCTTGTAAGCGACCCTGGCTGGCTGGAGCTCCTTGCAGGGGCAGTGCGCCTTGTGGGTCTGTGCCTATGAACTCTCTCAGGGCATAAAGGCTTTGAAAGGTGAGGGAGGCTTGGACTGCTTGCTATTAATTCCTTTAGATCGTGTAGCTCGCTGCTTGGTGCCTGCCACTGCTGTGCTCCCTTTGTTCACCTCCTGCCTCACCTGATTGCGGTCCCTGATTCTTCGTTTTGACTTCGCCGCATTCTGGACACTCACTTCGCATGGGCAACTGCTCCACCGCTCCTGCCCCCAGTCGAGTGGCAAACCGCAGCAGCTTTGACAGCTAAATAACATGAGCGTTTTTTGGTGGCCACGGAGCGACCCGTGCCTTCAAAGCAGCGATCGGAGTTTTGCTAAGGAGCGGTGTTCTAAAGCGAGCCGCTGCTTCTGTCAGTGACCCCAGGACCATTGCAAAAAGGCACAAAGCGCCATTTTAGTATTCGCACTCTTTTCTCCTATCAAAATGGCGGCAGCCATTTCTTCTGAGGCACCAGACATCACAGCAGAGCTCTCTGGCAAGGCTCGCAGCCCCCAATTGGTAGAAGGGCCCTTGGTCACTCAATCACCTCCCAGGCCTTCAACCTCTACAGCCTCAGGACCAGCTAAGGCACACAAGAGAGCTTTAAAAGCTTCAGCGAAGGCTAGCAAATCTAAAAGGTCCTCTAAATCTGCTTCTCGATACGAAAAGCAAAAAGAAAAAGCATTGAAGCACATTTACAAAAAGGCTGCCTTTAAGAGGATCTCCTCCTCACATTCTACTGATAAACCACAGCATTCCCAGATGCAATTATCTTTGCAACTCTCTCCTGGGGAATGACAGGGTAGAGAGGCTTCCTGTAATTCTTTCTTTCCCATGAGACGGTACCAACACCTAAGATCTTTGTAGACCTGGTGCAATGTCAATGGGCGGCTCCTACTGGTCTGAACCTATCGGCCTCAGATAGAAAGTTCTTCAACGTAGCTAATGAGCTGGCCCAATTCCTGTTGGTCCTGACAATTGACACCCCGCCGACTGCCCTCTATATCTTGGCCAATATGTTGGGGGCGCCAGAAGATGTCCTTAAACCAGTGGACAAGAAGGCAGACCTCACATTACAATGTGGTCACCAGGCAGCAGTGTGGGCAGTCTGTGCCTCAACCATCGCTTCTTCATCCGTTCCTGTCTCCTCTGGCTTCAGGACTTGCAACAGCACAGGACCTGTCTGTTATCGAACAACCCAGCTTGATGACACCTCATGCGTGTCAAGAGGCAATTCAACATCTCTTGGATATACGAGCCCTATAGCTGGTGCTGGAGGATCAACGCTGCCAAGGATTTTATTCCATACTTTTTGTTATCCCCAAGGCCTCAGGGGGCTGGAGAGCCATCCTTGATCTTAAGAAATTAAACAAGTTCATTTGTTATAAACGTTTCAAGATGCATTCATTGCAGACCATTTTGTGTAGCATTAGACACGGCAATTTTTTAACTTCAATAAATTTAACAGAGGCAAACCTCCATATTCCCATCTTACCCCAACATAGACAGTTCCTACATTTTTCCTATCTAGTTCATCATTTCCAATACATGGCGTTGCCCTTCGGGCTTTCCTCGGCACCTTGAGTATTTACCAAGGTGCTTGCGGACTTGGTTGCTGTGCTTCGAGAGATGCCTGTCAAATTATAAGCCTATTTAGATGATATGTTCATACAATCTTCATCACCTTCATCTTCATCACCTAGTCAGTCTCAAAGGGACCTTATGACCACTATGCAGGCCCTCCAGGTCCATGGGTTTTCAATTAACATATCCAAGAGTCATCTCCATCCGACCACCAGGTTAGTGCACCTCTGTGCCGTAATTGATACCATTGATTGTAGAGTCTTCTTGTCACTAGACCATCAGGAATCTCTCAGATCCTTAGCAAGCCAAGTTGGCAGGAACGCAGGGGCTCTTTGGCCACACTCATGAAATTGCTGGACACCATGGTGTCCGCCAGTGGGATAGTTCCTTGGGCATGGTTGCACTCTAGAGAACTCCAATGGTTTCTCTTGCTGTTTCAGAGGAGATTCTTAAGCTGTTCCTTGGCCAAGGTACACATCCCAGCAGAGGTTTCCCATTCCCTCCTATGGTGGACGTCACCATGGGGACGCCAGTTTAAAGACCAGGACACACTGACAGTCACCATAGATGCCAGCTTGTTTGACTGGGGGACCCACCTCCAGGAGCAGATGGCGCAGGGACAATGGGACCAGGTGGACTGGACTCACAGTATAAACTGGTTGGAATTACGAGCGGTCCACCTGGCTCTCCACCATTTCCAACACACAGTGGTCTTCTGGTACTGATGGACAATATGTCGGCCAAGGCGCACATAAACGGGGGGGGGGAGGTCTCATTCCCTGATGGACAAAGCCATGAAATTGGACTTTGGGCTGAGATGAACTTGCAGTCTCTCACCGCAGAGCATATTTCGGGGGTGGCAAACGTTCAGGCAGACTGGCTCACCCGAGAGGTTATGGACAGTGCCGAATGGCGCCTGCACCCATCGATCTTCCCGGACATTGTGGACCGATTTGGCATGCCAGTGATAGATCTCTTCGCCACCCCCACAACACGCAGCTCCCTCGGTTCTACTCTTGGTTCCCAGCATGGCAGTTGGAGGGGTGGATGCACTACAGTGCAAATGGCCTCTGGGCCTCCTTTACACCTCCCCCTGCTTCCTCTCCTACCTCAAGTCATCCAAAGATCATTGGAAAGGGGTGGAGGTGGTCCTGGTTGCCCCCCACTGGCCATGCAGGTCTTGGTTTGCAGATCTGTGGACTCTCTCGGTGGACAGGCCCTGGAGGATCACTTGGGACCGGATCTCCCTCAGGCAGGGGTCATTGGAACATCCCAATCCTAAGTGGTTCCAGTTGACTGCCTGGCGCTTGAGTGGAGCATCCTGAAGGAGGACAATTACTCCTCCAGGGTCATCCAGACAATCCAGGCTGCATGACGCCCGTCCACCAAGCGTATCTACGATTCCACCTAGAATTCCATTCTGTTCCTGGTGTTTTGGTAAGCCTTTAGATCCTACTAAGGCCACTATCCCACACATTCTGGAATTTCTCCAGGATGGTTTGGATAAGGGTTTGGCCACAAACACCATCCAAAGGCAATTTGGTGGCCATTTCTTCCGTATTGACTTGTGGAGGTTCCACTTTGCTGTCCCAGCAGCCCACGGTGCATCGTTTCCTTAAGGGAGCATCCAATCTTAAACTGCCAGTGGTGCACAGATATCCCTCAAGAGATTTGCCCAGAGTTCTTGACGCTTTTACAGGGGCTCCATTTGAGCCTCTACGAGAGGTTTCCCTTAGGTTCCTAACTTTGAAAGTATCCTTTCTGGTGGCCATCAGGATTTCAGAACTGCAAGCACTCTCGGTAAGAGACGATCTGTGCATTTTCCACCAGGACTGCGTGGTGCTATGGCTGGATCCCTCCTTCATTCCTAAGGTGTGCTCCTGTTTCCACCAAGCACAGGAGCTTGTGTTACCAATTTCTGTCCCCGTCCTACTCATCCTTTGGAGCAAAAGTGGCATACCTTGAGGAGGGCTCTAAAGATTTATTTAAAAAGGACTCGGCCGTTTTGAACATCAGAGACACTTTTTGTATCCTTCCAGCCAGCTTCCGTGGGCAGGAAGGTTTCGTCCGCCACCATAGGCAGATGGCTACGGGCCTGTATTGCTGCAGCATATCAATCCCAGTCCAGTTCCAGGTAGATTGACTGCACACTCCACAAGGAGTGCTGCCACCTCAGCTGCCTGGGTGGCCCAAGCTTCCTTGGCAGAGATTTGTAGGATGGCGACATGGGCTACCCCGTCCCCCTTAATCAAAAATTATAAGTTGGACACCTTTGCATCTGCGGATGCAGTTTTTGGCTGCAGGGTGCTCCATTCGGTCCACAGGATAGGCACTCTGCCGAACCAGTCAAAATCCCACCCAAAGGACAGATCCAGCATTCGTATGTCCCAGTCTTGATGCTACCTCCACCACTATGGAGAAAGGGTGTTGGTCCTTACCTGAGACACCTATTCTCATAGGGTGGAGGTAGCATCTAGCCCCTTCCAAGGTGAGACTGGTTCCTTTTGTTCCTTTTTTCCCCTTGTTTTTCTCATTGCGTTTTTTTGCATGGGTTTATGTGACTGACTTTTGCTTTAGACATCAGTACAGAACTTGTCTACACCAGCTGATTGAGCATCTAACGTACTGGACTTCTGAAAGCAATGATACATCGAGTCTGAATTCCTTCGTCAGAACTGGGCTTTGCCTAGCGAAGGGTCTGGTTTTAACAACTGTCAGGCTCAGTCCTCGCAATGAGAGGATGAAGGTCAACCCAGTCTGGCTGCTACCTCCACCCTTTGAGAATAGGCATTTTAGGTAAGGACCAATGCCCTTTTCCTGTTTCTTCTTCCTTCTTGCTCCATCTTGTTCTCGGTTTGGTATTCCTCTTGACTCCTACTCTGAGCTTAATTAATTGCATAGTTAAGAACTGGTATTGCCAGATATGGGATAAATGGTATAGGTGGATGGAGGAAAGAAACAAGAATCAATGAAGGAATATAACAAAACTCAAAAATAATAGTTATGAGTAAAATAAGAGGGTTAAGAATGGTGAAATCCAAATGAAATATAATAGAAGAGGAAATAATATAAGATGAGCGGTATCAATCGATAATTGCTATTAGAAAGAACAGGAAGCTCCTGTTCGTATTGTATTGTGTAAATGTGGTGTACGTCTAAGTTTTGTTTGTGTGTATTTTACATGTTTGTTAATAAAAAAAAGAACTAGTATTGTCTCCTGTGGTTTCTCACGCTCCTCGGTGTTTATTTCAAAATTTGTATTTCCTTTCCTTTATATGTTATTGTTCTCCTGTGCGCTGCTTGGAGAGTCCAAGCATGGGTTAATTCTGTCTGACTAGCCATGCCTCTGCTACTGGCACCTCAGATTTTTTCAATTCAGTCTAGCCCAGTGGACGTATTTCAAAGTGGTTCCAGTAATTAGTGAGAATTAGCCTTTAGCTTGGACTCTCCTCAGGGGTCTGCCTCTCCCCATTCTTCGCTGGACAGTGAGGACTTGGCTGTGGACAAGGATGTCCTACCCAAGCAGGAATTTTCTGGAGATGAGGGAGCCATCCTGGATAAACCTGCATTTACTGGCCTCTTTAAGCATACCTTGTTCAAGACCATCTTGAACAAGACCAAGGCTGCCACCCATCTGGGTGTAATGGCCACCAATCAGGCAACTGTCGACCCTTCTGACCCTAGCAAAGGGCTCTTCGATGAATCTGTTTTTCCCCAAGAAATTGTGTCCATTCCCAAATTATTCCTCAATGTGGTACAATGCCAGTGAGTGCAACCAGGCACCCTAGCCACACTCAGCAACAGCGATAAGAAGCTTTACACAGTGAATCCCACACTGGAGGACCTCTTAAAGCTGCCTCAGGTTGATCCTCTGGCCCAAGCCCTTATGTCTTCCTCAGTCTTACCGTCTGACCACCTAGAGGGCTTGAAAGCAGAAGACGAGGACTGAGAAGGCCTGTCACAAGACCCATCAGGCGGCTGCCTGGGCCATAAAGACAGCCACTTCATTCCTTTCTAGGGTGTCCCTCCTCTGGCTTCACCAGCTCTCCACCAAACTCCCAGTGGGTGACACCAAGTTAAGGCAAGAATTGAACAAAATTATAGCGGCTGCAGAATACATGGCGGACGCCACTTTAAATTCTGCTAAGTTCACCTCCAGGGCCTTCGCCTCCAACGTCATCACCAGAAGGCTCTTGTGGCTATGCCACTGGAATGCTGACATGAGGTCCAAGTGGAAGCTGGCTTCTGACCCCTTCAAGGGAGGAGAGGCCTTGGATCCGGTCCTTGTCAAAAAATAAAGACAAAAAGAAGTTATGCCTTCTGTGTCCAAAAAGCAGGAGCGTAAAGGCTCCGGTTATTTTAGGAAGCAGCCCTTTTGTGCTCCTGAACCACCCATTAGCACAGGACAAAGCAAGAATCAATATTTCGTCCCTTATTGCCTTTTTCATGACTCTCAGATGGACTTCTTTCGGTAAATTGTGTCTCTGTGTGTAGTTCGCATGCACTCTATATAACTCGTCTATATATCTCTATATCCCATTTGTCCTTCTGTAATACCTTTACTAGTAATTCTGCCATGGTCTCACCTAGCTCTTCCTCCTTATCCTCTACAAAATTCTGGAATCTTAAGAAGAATGACACTTTCTCCATCCAGAACTATTGATTTGCATTTTTATGTGCTTTTGAACTGCTAGGTTGGCAGAAGTTGGGACAAATAGCGGGAGCTCACTCTAAATCATTAACACTAAATTATTTTGTTCCATAAGTATAATCTCATATTTCAGAATCCTTGAACCTATCAGCCATCAACTGACCTTTTGGTTCAAGATCACCCTCACTTGATGAGGGGTGCTAATCACCTAAGCTCCTCCAAAAGTCAATTTTCTGCTTTCCTTCATTAACACTGTCATAGCTGCCACAATGTTAACTCTCTGTGTTGAGATTCCATGCATACCGTCGGTGGAGCCGGATCTCAGATTACGGTAGCTGGGTTGAGTATACCCATTGGGTAACATGATTTATGACACAGACTCAGGGGAGGAAAGAAACAGGGACAAAGTTCAGAAGAAGATAAAGCAAAGAAATGGCTCTGAATAAAAATTGCCTAATGAACCTGTTAATAAATCACTGGTTTTTGTATTACAATATTGGCTCACTTATTATGAATCAGGCATCGCTAGGAAACTTTACAGGCAGCCATTTCTTTCCTTCTCTGCTATTAATAAACATTAAAAGTAGGTTAAAACATTTACAAATCTAAGCAAAACATTTCCGTTGTTTCTTTTATATAGGTTTAACTAAGCTTTTAAACCTCAAAGATTTCCAGAAAAAACAAAAACAAAATTGTATTCCAACATCAAATGTTTCTTCTTCTCATGACTCATCTGTTTGCAAATAACATTATTTCTTGCTTCATTTCTCTAATAATACAATTATCACTATTGCCTCCTTTCCCCCCTCTTCTGAGCTGAATACAGAATACTTGCCAACTTCTTCCAACTTGCAAACTTGACTTTCCTTAAATATCTTGCAATTAAATTCCACTTACTGGGAGAGGGACATCCCAGTTGTTTTCTTAATTTGTATTATAGCAATCAGAACATAAAAAGAAAATATATCTGGATAGCTTTCTATGCAGACCAAAAATTGTAGAAACCCAAAACTGCAAAAACAGGTATCAGATGTCTCATTTACCCCACCTTTCTCATTTCAACTAAGCAGAGAAAAAGAAGATGAAAGTGAAAAGAAAAACCGCATTCCCCCCTTTCTTACTTTTCTTGCTCTTCCAAAGCAAAAAGTCCTTGAGTAAGAGAAAAATGTAAGTCAGTCTCTCTCTCTCTCTCTCTCTCTCTCTCTCTCTCTCCCTCCCTCCCTCCCTCTCTCTCTCTCTCTTTCTCTTTCTCTTTCTCTTTCTCTTTCTCTTTCTCTTTCTCCAGTAAATCTCACACATTTTTCCATGCATTTCTCCCCCACATCCTCCATGGGATCTTTCTCATTTCTTTTCCTTGCAAACTATTGCCTTTCCACTTACTTCACAACAACAAAAAACTGCAACTTACTGTTTCTTTGTAAGAAAAGACAGCTGCTCAGTTGGGTTATAAACAGGTAAATATTTTTTATTTATTTAATCCCATTAAATTCTGCATGTAATTATTATAGAGGCACATCAAATAATTTTGAACAGAATTCATATCAAATTGGTCAAGTCAAATTATCTGATTCTTCCCATTTAGACAGGTTTTAGTGTTTTTTAATTACCTGCTAAACCCCCAGGTAGGAAGGACAATAAACCTTTTTTTCTTTTAGTCCTGGTTTTACTGGTGTACTTCCAGTACTTCAACATTGTGCCCCATGCACTGTCTGGGGAATGTTCTGAGAGGATCCCATCTTCCCTCCACAAGAAGATCCCATCTTGCCATGGCACATTTTACCCACCCTGTTTCCCATGTTAGAGACCACTACCTTTCCAACCTTTAACCAAACTATCTGCTTCATCCTTTGGGCTCCGTACCCATTTCGTACTCCAAGTATGTCCCTCATGTCCCGTCAACCTGATACCAAAACAACACAGAGCCTAACCCAACCGCCAAGGCAATACTTTCCACTTTTCTTACCTTGGTCTGTGCACAGAATTGCCCGGTTGCAGCGTTTCAGTGCCTATTGTTATAATCCCCAAGACTTTACCTTACGATTGTTTTCTCTTAACCTCTGCACCAGATGCCACAGGCACATAGAACTCACCATCCATTCACGACATAGGACCATTGAAGTCAATGGGACATGTCTTCCTAGTTGGTGTCTGTTCAGTGACTCCTGTCGCTGTCTGAAAAATCCTGGATGAGCCCCCAAGTTGTGGGGTTTATCGTCTAGTTTGGAAATAAACAATCACCAGCAAAACCTTCCAAGAGAAAACAATGATAATTTTATTCTTCACTTTGCAAAGCGGTGGATCACGCGCACACAGGTACAATGGACACACCCTAAATCATCATTACATTTGCCTTAGATTCTCTAGTACTGTTACAAATTTACCTCCCATCTCTTCTTTATTGGCTTAGTAATAATAATGTCACAACCTATTCAAAATGTGTAAAGTGAATACATTATCTCTGCCCCTGATTCCATCTCTCACTACTCTAATTCTGTCTCCCCCTGCCTTTATTTAAATTGCCAATTTATACAGTAAATTTGGGATGCAACATTGTGCTTCATTCTATAGTTGACTTTAAAATAAAGTCCAACAATTATGGAGTCCGTAAAACAGCAAGCAGAGTGTCAGGTTTCCTAAAAATGCCCTAATTGATTAATGAGCATCAAACACAAGTTTCAATACAAAAACTAGTTTTTAAAAAAGTTATTTTATTTTATTTATATAATCATATTGTCTTTGCAGCACTTTTTACATCTTTTACATATCCGTTGTGTTTCCTTTATCAATACATATATCTTGCATAACTATATCCATATCTATACATATTTTACACATCTTATTTCGTACATAATATATAGATTTGATTCTCTCATATATCTTATTTCATCTACAATCTATCTTGTATTTCCCCCTTATTGATTCTGTGGTTTTGTATTTGTTTGTAATTTTTTTAGCTTTCTTCTTCTTTTTGTTACTATCCTGTTTTGTCCCTCTTTTCTCTAGCCAATTGTACCATAAGTCCCATACTAAGTAGTACTCTGATTCCTCTTTGTCTTTTAGCTCTTTTGTGAGCCTGTCCATTTTGGCGCATTCCATTTTTTTTTTATCACATTGTCTTTTGTTGGTGTTTTTGTTTTTCCTATTCTGTGCATGTGAGATTCTTGCTGCTGTGGTTGTATGTAGAATTAGATATTTTATTTTATTTTCATACTTCCCCTTAATTTTCTCCATAGTGAGGGGGAGGAGTATCCAGGATGGGTTGACTTTATCCTCTCGTTGATTGGACTGAGTCATCAGAGCTCTTGGTATAAGCCTCTGGTCCACCAGGCTCCCCCCAGTTTATAGACTCAGTCCACTCAAATGGACGGTTGACCATCCTAGATCTCCAACAGGTCGAAGATATTCAAGAAAGAAAAGGAAGGAAAATTCCAGTGTCTCCCTCCTACAGCATCCCAGGCGAGCTGGCAACTCCCGGGACTGTAAGGATCGGCCAAAAGCCCCTCAGCGGGCGGCCCGCTGCCCAGGCTTCTGAGTGAGACAAGCAACACTCAGACAGGAATTTGCCGGGTGAGCAGGAGACAGAGGGCAGAAGCCTCTGGCAGGCACGCCCGGCTGCAAGGACGCCAGCAGCGCCGGAGACTTCCCCAAGAGCCGCGGATCGTGAGAAGGGACAGGCTAGGACGGCGCGGAGCCCCCCCGCCCCCTGGAAGGGAGCCTTGCAAACGCGGAGCGCCCGCCCCATTGGTACGTGACCCACCTCATTGGAGGGGGCTCACGGGCAAAGCAAGGACTCCAGCGGCATGGGAAGTGAAGAAAACGGCAGCAGCACAGCTCTTCGGAGCACAAGCCGCCCAGCCAGAAGATTCAAAAGGGGCGCCTTCATCTCCTGGCAAAGGCGCCATCTTGAAGCCATAAGGGACCATGTGTTCCAAGATGGCGGCGCCCAGAGGCAACAGGAGACTGGCAGGACACAGGTACTGGCAACAACAGCCGGCAGTCCCACCAGGTTAGTGACCACCCCTCAGGCGGCCCAGAGAAGGGGGGGGAGGAAAGGCAGAGACAAAAAGAAGCACCTCTCCCCCAGCGCAGAGCTGGAAACAGGCCGGGGGGGGGGGAGGAAAGGCAGAGACAAAAAAACAAAAACAAAAAAAACACCTCTCCCCCAGGGCAGAGCTGAAAGCAGGGGGGGGGGTCACAAGCCTCCCAAGCCATCTAAATAAGAAAGGAGGAGGCATTAAAGACTGGAACAGATTTGCAAGAGGGCAAGTGGCCTCAAATCCATCCCATGCCAGGGAAAGAAAAGAAAGGCTCCTGGAGGCCCCACAGCAGGTGGGACTGCAGGGGAGACAACCATTTGCAGGCAAGAATCCCCTTTGACACCCCTAGTCCTTGGGGTCTCCCTCAGAGGTGGCAATCCCCCTCCCCCATGCTGCCTCCCTGAGATCAGCCTCTGCCACCCCCCCCAGACAGGCAGGGGCCCCCAGCCAGCAAGCACCACAGGGGCCCCCAATTTTCAGACATAATGATGAAGGGCTTCCAGCAATGCCTGATATTGCTGCAGCAGCCTCAAATGCTGCCTCAGTGGCATCCTCTCCTAGGATACCTGAAGGGCTGGAAACCCAGGGGGAGGACAGCTTAGCTCCTCAGCCTTATCATGGGAGGAGAGTGAGCTGGATTGTGAGGAGGGGGAAGTCAGGGAGGAGGACCTATCCGATGACATAGGCTTGCCCCCCCCCCCAAGCTGACCTTCACCGGGTTGTTCCAGCCTTTGTTATATAAATCACTCCTTTTTAAGGGTTATGCAGCCGCCAGGCTTGGGAACAGAGCAGCAGAGGCACCGCCTCAGCAGCAGGGGTTTTCTGCAGAAACCAGGTTTGAGGAGCAGGCCATTGAGACCGACACAGTGCCAACTCCCAGGGCCTTTCTTGAATCGGTCAAGTGCCAAGGGGCCATTCCCATGCTCACATCCACAGACAAGGCCTTTTCAATGTGGATCAAGACATGGAGGGGGTGCTATCCCACCCACCAGGGGCGCCTTGGCTTTGGCTCTGCAACACCCCTGATTCTGCCAGGGGAACCTGAGCAGGCTCTGACGTGGGAAGACAGGAAGGCGGGCCTCACCCTCCGAAGAGGCATCAGGCAGCCGCCTGGGCGGTGAAGGCCGCCATCACCGCCTCATTGTTCAACAGGTCTCCTCTGCTCTGGCTGCAGGAGCTGCAACAACGCATCCCCATTACCGAGGTCAGAGCGCACCAGGACATCAATAAGCTGGGGGCGGTCATCCAATCTGTGGCAGATGCCTCATTGTCTGCAACCAGGCTTGCCTCCAGGGCAATTGTTCCACTGTTGCATCTCACAGGCTGCTGTGGCTGAGACAGTGGCAGGCAGAGGTTCACCACAGGTGGCGCCTGGCATCCACTCCTTTCACAGGAGATGTCCTTTTTGGACCCGCTCTGGACCCCTATCTGGTCGAGAATAAGGACTAGAGGAAGGATCTCCCCACAGCCCCTAAGAGGGGACAGTTTAGGACGGTGCCTTACTCCAGACGGCCCTGTTCCCGGGGACAAGACTTCGGGTCCTCCTTCTGGGGTTAGGATCCCTTCAGGGGTTCAGGGGCGGGGTACTCAGGTGCCAGGCATTACGAGGAGGCTCTTCCGGCAGGCAGAGATGCCAAGATAGGCAGCAGAGGGGCAGGCAGCAGAAGCGGCCCTTCCGAGGGAGCGGAGGATGTGGCGGGGGGGATGCCCCTCCCGCAAGAACTAAGGCCAGAACCGAGTCACCCCCCCCCCTAGGGGGGCGGTTGGCATACTTCACCGACTGCTGCGACCGTGCCTCATCAGATAAATAGGTTCAGAACACCATGAGGCACAGTCCGGCTCTGGAACTCCTGTCTAAACCCCTGGGGTTTTTCCAGAGCTGCCCAGTTTCAAATAACCCGGCACGGAGATTACTGATGCAGCTATACAACTCCTGCTGGACATGGAGCCATCCAGCCAGTGCCTCTAGACAGCAGGGCCAAGGGCATTACACCATCCCTTTCGGAATCCCCAAGACATCGGGGATGGAGGGCAATTCTGGATCTGAAGTGGCGGGACCGCTTCAATCATTACAGGAGGTTCAAAATACATTCCCTCCACTCCATCTTGGAGGGAATCAGACAGGGAGACTTCCGCACTTTTATAGACCCCACAGAGGCCTATTTACACATTCCCATCATTAGGGATTACAGGAGGTTTCTCACGTTCAGCTACCTGGGGCAGCACTCCCATAACCAGGCCTTGCCCTTCGGCCGGTATCCCTCCCCGCAAGACTTCACCAAGGTAATGGCTGCCTTAGCAGCGAGCTGGAGGCAGATTCCAGTTAGGATTCTAGGCCACCTAGATGACCTCCTCATACAGTCATCCTTTGAAGGGGCATTAGGGGATCTAGATATCACCTTGCCATTCCTGAGGGAGCACGGGTTCTCGGGGAATCCGGTTAAAAGCCAATTCTACCCTTCCACTAGGCTCATTCACCTAGGGGCTCTGATAGACTCAGTGGCAGGTAAGATATTCCTGTCACCCAAAAGACAGTGCTCGCTAAGACGACTAGTCATCCAGGTAATCAAGAGAGACAGGGTGCCTTTAGCCACATGGTCTAGATGGTTAGGCACCAGGGTCTCAGCCTTTGGCATTATTCCTTGGGCCCGTCTCTACATCAGAGACCTACAAGGGTTCCCTTGCCATTCCAGCAAAGGCACAGGAGCTACTCCCAAGCCAGGGTTCTTCTCCCGGCAATAGTCCCACGCTCACTGTTCGGGTGGACGTCCCCGGCGATAACCAAGGGCGAATTCTTCAGAACGCCAGACCGGGTGACGGTAGCCACAGGTGCCAACCTGTTCGGAGGGTGGGGGGCGCCCACCTACAAGACCAGATAGTGCAGGGACAGTGAACCAGACAGAACTGACTCACAATATCAACTGTTTGGAGCGCAGGGCAGTTCGCTTGACCCTAGAAAAATTTCACCACTCTGTCAAGGACAGACACCTTCCAGCCCCCACAGACAATATTGCACCCAAGGCCCACTTAAACAGACGGGGGGACCAAGTCGAAGGCCCTCATGCGGGAGGCCAAAAGGCCGGGTCAGTGGGCCGTAAGGAATGTTCTCTCCTTAAGGGCGGAACATATAGCGGGGGGGGGACAACATCAGAGCCAATTGGCTTAGCCGGGCAGAAGTGGACAACTCGGAGTGGAGATTGCACCCGGTGATCTTCAGAGAGGCGATGGACCACCTCAGCCACCCGGAAGTCGAGCTATTTGCCACCCCCCTCCAACACCCAGCTCCCAAGGTTTACGCCAGGTACCAAAGCCTGGGGTCAGAAGGGGCAATAGCAGTTAGACTTATATACCGCTTCATAGGGCTTTCAGCCCTCTCTGGGCGGTTTACAGAGGGCGGTTTACCCCCTTCCCCACTTGTTTGTTAGCCGCCCTGAGTCCCTCGGGAATAGGGCGGCATACAAGTATAATAAACATACAACATACATACATGCTGTTTTGTCTTAGAGCAGATACGGGGGTTATTTGCATCAGTAATTTGCCACAATCAGATCACTCTGGCCAGGATGAGATTAAGTGCTGCCCATGACTTGTATTGTCAGCCCAGTTCAGGAGGTCTGCCCCATATGGTATGGACCCTGATAATTTCTGGTGTGATTTGGGTAGTGCTGTGGGTAAGTACTTTGTGGTGTGTCTGTTTAGTCCCTGTCATCAAGCAATGACTAGAGTCTTGACAGAATTGCTCCCAAGGATAATGTATTTGTCCTCACCTCTGATATCTTAGCAGCTTTTGATACTATTGATAACAGTACTCTTCTGGGTTGGCTTGGGTATTAGGAATGGGGACCATGGTGTAGTGATTCCCACTCAACTAGTGTTCCATTTTTAGAAAAAGAAAAAAAGATGGTGGTATTTTTCAGCTCATCCAATAGATGATTTCTGCTTTCTAAATTAAACTTGCTAAAATAGCTGCTGTGAAATGGCTTTTGTGGAGAGAAATCCTACTGAGCTAAGCTGTTAGAAGAACCAAAGTAGACTTCTACCAATATCTGTTGAATTTTTAAATATTTATTTTCAGAACAGTGAACTTAAGTGCAAAAATCTTTTACATGATCCACTTCTTTATCTATTCAGTATATAGATGAAATTGTACTAGATGAAATTCTGTGCTGCTTTAAGTGATTGTTCTTGGAGGCTAATGAGAACACCTATTGTTTAATGGTATACCTTGTACATCACATTCACCACACCTGTATTTGTTACATCTATGATATCCCTTATTATATTCATTTACTGATTTACATTGTCATGAAAATACTAACATAAAGGTCAAGCTCTTTGGTTCAGTGAAGCTCCCAGAAAAGTAGGCCTAGAATTGCAATCTTTATAATTTGTTGTGTATCAATGAATACCATGTTTCATTCTTTACTCATTATATTAGATTACACAGATCTAAGTTTTAGTAAATTCTCAGTGCAACATGGGAACAGTGGCAACCTGCACTGGGAATTCCAAGATCAAATTTAGTTACTGCTCCTGAGCCTAATGTTTTAAAACATTATATAAGCTTGGTTGTTTATATACAGGCTTCAGGTTATTTCAGGTCAGTGCTGTATCACAGTTGCTGTGGCAACATTTGCTGTTTTACATTTGGAAATCTACATTACTTCACCAAGCTGAAGAGATTTTATGTTTTAGCATACCTTTGGTACAGCCAAGTAAAGCAACCAAAAACTATATACTTCTAGATACATTTTGAGTTTTCAGACTAGAGAGAGAAAGGAAGATGACTTTTATGAGATATTCAAGGTCCATTGCAAAAGCAATGGGGGTGACTTAAGTCCACATCAGATTGATCATATTCAAAAGAGACCTAGATAAACACACATCTAATTCACAAGAAGGAGGAGGCGCAGCACAATTAGACTTAATGTCAACCGTCTAACAGCCCCAATAAAAGCAGGCATCATTAGGAACTTTAAAATCCCCAAAGCAAAACTTTATTGAGTATATCATTTCGGCACAGAAGAAAGCAAAACCAACTCTAAATTTTCCCGCATAAACCTGTATAGTTAATCATTGATTTCTTCCCCTCCTCCCATGGAATGGATTACACTGTCCAATTAGGAATCAGCCTTTTGTTTTGATAATAGTCCACATCTTGGCAGACACCTGCAGAAGTGTCCTTGACTCTCATGGTTGAAGATTGTAGCCTCTGCATTCCTTCTTACCCTTCCCTCTCCCCAGTTCTTTGGCAAGTTGAAAAGCAGTAATATTCACAGGAAGCTTAAGCATTTTTCAGTCTTGACACTTGCAAGTTTCTGTTTTTATAGTAAATCTCACTAAAATTAGTTGAAGGTATCCTGTGTCTGGTCTTCATTTCCTGCTTATGGGACTGATATAGATTTTATTAATTTGATAAGATAGACTGGGTTGAGTGAAGTTACCTAGAATAGAATATAGAATATATCTTTATATATCACTGACATTAATACATCCCTGTTAAGAAAATACATGTTCTCAAACTGTTAGGGTCACTCCCTAGTTTATGTGGGTGAAAAGCCAGTAAGTATGTGAGTAAATATAATGTTCCAAAAATAGTTAGTGATATCTCCAAAAAATTGTTACAAGTTGATAGCTATAATTCTGTAACCAATTTGTTTTCTTGTGGATATTGCAGCAATACAGAATTTTGCCACTGCATGTGTGGTAGATGGGTTTGAGTCCTGGAGGAGAAAGTCTACATCTCCTCCCTGGCAATCTCTCTAGTAAAAAGAGAATACATGCCGACCTATAAACTCTGTATAACTCACAGTACAATAAAACGTGAGATATCTTCAACTTCTCCTTTACCACATATACATACTCATTCTGCTATTGGTGTTTTCTTATATCTGCCCTGGAGCAGTCCTGAGGGTAGAATATTAAATCTGGCTCTGAAGAAAGTTATTCTTTGTTTTGAGAAGATCAGATCATTTAGATATCAACCCCGAAAAAGCTGGGGGATCAGGAGTAGGGATGTCCTTATCATCAGACATATCTACATCCCTCTGAACCTGTTCTACGACAATAGACCCCTCACTAGCCAGGGAAGGGGACACTGGTCTCTGCACAGTTGGATTAGATGGCCTAGGTCGGATTTGGTGTGAGCCCGGGACCGCAGCCCTGCTTGCAGAAGCAGAAGGGGATGCCTTCTTATGCAGTCCAGTCGCAATTCTGTGCGAAATAGCAGAAGTGATGAGCCTTTGGACACAATCTGGAAGCTGTTCCCTATCCATGGGGAATATGCCTCCCCCCCCTGCAGACTCCCTGCAGACCAGCTGAGGAGCTAAGGTGGGCTTGACTGGTGCCTCACCAGTGAAGGAACCCCTGCGGTGAAAGGGATCCCCCTGGTATGGGCCCTGATCAGCATTGGAAAGGGGAGGAGGAGGAAAAATATCCCCTGAAAACCCTGATTGAGCTGGGAGATCAATGCCTGGAGGCAGGGCCAGAAATAGAACCCAGTGGGGATTGTGACCTAATGAGCAAAGGGCTAAGCTTTCCCCTCTGCTCAGCCTTGGAGACTTGCTTTTCCAGGGTCCTGTGCCTGTGTTCCTCATTCCTCTGCATGGTTCTAAAGGGCCTATCAGCAGCCAGGGACGACTTCTGCTTGGCAGAAACTGGGCCTAATCTGAACCTTGCTGGATGTTCCTTCTCCTAGTGACAAAGGAGGGAAATAAGGCCGCTCTTGGTTGTCCACCATCTTGCAGCCTCCACACTCCTCAGATAGCTGCGATCCCAGATGACCCTAGGCTGTGTCCCACATGGCTTGGCAGGTTGTAGCTCCCAGAGAAGCACTCACACAGTAGACCAGTGCCTCCTGTCTTCCCCTGATCACTCTGGTGCTCCAGCGATCCGCACGATTGTCACGACTGCTGACAGCACCATGTGGCACGGCTTGCGGCTCCGGAAAGCTCTCCACCTCTTGGAGGACTCCTTCGGCTTTCCCCAGAAGTTAGAAGCCTTCTTGGAGCTTTTTAGTCACCGCTGCAAGAGAAAAGCAACCTGAGGCGAGCATGAGGCACTGCTGCAGCCTCCACCGATCCACTCCATGTGGCAAGATAAACAGCCCCCCACAAACCCCAGTAAAAAACCAAAATCCTTACCGGTGGCTGTGAGCAGCCACACTCAAGGGAGGTTTCAGGGGAAGAATCCAGGGGAAGGATAGGCAGGCAAGGAGGGAGGTCCAGGTAAGGAATAGGATGCAGGATGATTTGGAAATATTTTTTGGGAGCCAAAAGAACTCCTCCTTCTCAGGCCAGACTGAGTTGAAACTGGGGGCCAGAAGGAAGGAGCACAGAGGCATGGCTTCAGTTTAACTCAGTTTTGAGGCCGATTGGATGTGACAATACCCAATCCTGGATCATCCTGCAACCCTGTCCGGAAAACAAATTGGTCCTTTGATAAATCAAAAATGTTTTTGCTAAAAGATCTAGCCAATACTCCTGGAAAATAGAAGAACATAGTTTAGAACAGGTTAGAACATTTAGATACCTTGGAGTGTTTTTCCATTTGCAAGGGACAGGGAAGGCACACCTGGATCATACATTGCAAGCACTTAGTCCTCAAATGCACTTAAACCTTTTTTTTACACAGGCGGAGGTCAGTTAGTTCCTGCTGCGTTAAAACTTTTCGAGGCCAAAACGTTTTGAGGCCAAAACACTCGCTAGAAACCATACAAACCAAATTCCTGCAAGCCAACAGCTGCACCCAAAGGAACTCCAAATGTCCAGTATCCATCAGGATCTCAACAAGCTGGTAGCAGTTTTCCAGTTCTTGGCCGACGTGATGCTGAACGCCATGAAGTATGCCTCTTGAGCGATGGCTTCTTCTGTCACTTCCCGACGCTTCCTGTGGCTGCGAGGATGGCAAGCGGACAATAAGGCGAAACGGCACTTGGTGTCGGCACCATATGCTGGGGGATCCCTATTCGGGGCATCCCTGATCCTCGTTGAGGACAAAAATAAGAAAAAGGTCCTGCACTGGACAACCAAGAACGCTGACCAGAAGATCACACAGTATTATTGAAAGCCCGCTTTTCGCCAGCCAGAGCAGAACACCCAGCAGAGCAGGTATTTCCCTAGATTGGATAGGCAATCTGACAGGCATTTCTCGAGGAATAGACCAAGATTCCAACCCTAGAATAAGACGCCCTTTCGGGGGGAGGTGGTCATCCCTACCGCTGGGACAAGTAGGTCGGGTCCGACCCCACCCATAGGCAGCTGTCTGGCTCTGTTTGCGGATGCCTGAGCCAAAATTACACCAGATGCCTGGGTGCTTAGCATGGTTAAATTCGGTCTCTCTCTCTCTCTGGAGTTCCTCTCCATCCTTCTGGACTACTATAGGATGTTTTCTTCTGCTAAGAGCAGGGACAAGCGTAAGCTCATGAAACAGGCGATCCAACACCTCTTAGACATCAGCGCAGTGGAAAGGATTCCCCCAGGCCAGGTTGGGTCTGGGTTTTATTTGAACCTTTTCATGGTTCCGAAGAGCTCGGGGGGATGGAGGGCAATCTGGCCTTTTGGAGTGAGCTAGTATTCTGCTAGTGAGAACTGATTTTAAATTTTAAATTAAAGTTTCAAACTCCTCTAAGTATGATCCTTCAAACTTATTCCTTAGTAGAGATGTGCGTAGTTTTATGGTTTCTGGAATTAACATCCATTTAGTAACTTCCTTTGCATTTTTCTCATTCCATTTAATTTTTACCTGGGTTTTTTGGCTCGTTAACCTGGGTAGATAGGTTGAGCCTGCCTTTAGAGATTTCTGATATAATGTGAGAGTAAGGATTATTGAATCATGATCGCTTTCCAGTCGCGAGTCTACCTCCATCTTCTGTATGAACTTCAGGAGGTCATATATTATCCAGTAATCAACTGTGGATTTTCTTCCTGCTCCCTGATAAGTATATTCTGCTGGGTAGTCGCCCCATGTGGAACCATTAAGGATACAAAGGTCCAAATGTACAGTCATCTGTCTTACACACAAACCTGCCCAATTTGCTTTAGGATTTTTAAATTGTCTGGAATTCAGGGGTTCTCCTGATACATTCTCATCATAATGGATCTTAAATTGATTAAATAATGCTTGATCATTTGGGCCTATCCTAGTATTTAAGTCCTCTCTCTATAATTATTGCTGCTGTGGGGTATTTGAGCAGCCAAGAATAAAATATTGTATGCTGTCCCAATTTTTTTTTTTTCACTTTGCATAAATATATATTTTATTCATTTTCAGATTCCATTTTACAATCACTTATATACTGGATATTTGCTATAAGAAAAGAAATAAAGTAAAATAAAAAGGAAAACACAACTCATCATCATTCACAACCCCACCTGACACTTCCATCCTCCATACACCCCATCTTTCCCCTCCAACTTTCCTTTCCTCCCTCTAACACTCCCCTCCTACTTCCCTATCCCCTCAAACCTTCCTTTCTCCCCTTCCTCCTAGCATTCCCCTTACGCCCTCCTTACATTCCCCTTACTCCTTCCTTACTCTTCCCTCTTCTTTCCCTCTACCTCTCCCCCTGGTGTATTCCTTTATTCAACTCTTATTAAGCTATAATATGATAAAAAATAAAGAAATAAAAAAAAATAAACCAAGGAAAAAAAATATAAAGAAAGAAAAGAAAAAAAGAAAGAACAACCGTATACAAGTGCATTCTTCTTCTTATTGAAACTATATAAGCTCCCACCCCCCCACCCCCCATAAATCCCCATCCCTAGTCCCCCCGACTTCCCAGGGCCCACACCTGGCACTGCCTTCTGTTAAACCCCTTCTACAGTATCTTATGATCGTATGAGTTCAAAATAAAAGTAATATATATTTTAAAAAAAAAATTAGATAAAAAAGAGATTACAAATTATAAAAAGGAAAAGAAAAGAAAAGAAAAAAAAGAAAAAAAGGAAAAAAAGAGCTCTTTGTATTAAGCTCAGCCCCCCATCTTTATTTATGTTTAGACAGTATAAATCATTCTATATGTATTCTATTCTCGTCTCTTGCTTCTTTGTTATTTACCCCAACCTCCTATAGACTCTCCAGTTCATCTTCCTTAACCTTATTTTCAAATAAAAATTTATACAAATTTGTGCAGACATCAGTTTACGATCTAGCTCAAAATAATCTCACCAAGCTTTCCCTTCTAATAAGATTTAAGCAGTGTGGATCTATCCACATATTCAAATAATACTTTACACAAAAATCAGTTTGCATTCTATCTTAAAATACTCTCCTCAAGCTAACCTTATATTCAAATAAAAATTTATACAAATTTATACAGACATCGGTATACAATCTAGCTCAAAATAATCTCACCAAACTTTCCCTTCTAATAAAAATTAAGCAGCATGGATCATTCCCCATATACTTTACACAAGAATCAATTTGCCTTCTATTTTAAAATAATCTCATCAAGCTTTCCCTTCTAATAGAATTTAAACAACATAAATCATTTCGCATGCATTTTACCCTCGTCCTTTGCATTTAAACAACATAAATCATTCCGCGTGCATTTTACTCTCATACCTTGCTTCTTTGATGTTTACCACTATTTCCCATAGTCCCTCCGAGCTCTGATCAGGCTTTCGCTCCCCCTCCACCTATCTCGCGTTACCCGACTCCCTCCTCCCCAACTAAAGTTCAATAAAGTTACCATCACCACTCTCTTCACTTTAGAGTCCTGGACAGTTTAAATTAAAATTCAGACATACAAGTCCCGTGAAGTATACATTCAGCATCCACATAATTCAGTCCCAATATCGCACCACCAATATCCAGTTCCATTTTTTCTACCGGAGAGAGATCGCAAACCCCCATTCAATTCAAAACTTTGGCGAATATTTTGGAATGTCTAAATCCTCGGTCTCCGCTCTTCTGCTTCTCCGAGAGAGGGAGAACTACCCCCTCCATCTTGCAGCCATGTGGTCTGCTGCTTGCCTTCTCCTTCGGCTTGTCTCTCCTCTTTTCCAAGTAAATCAGGAAGTCCCGCCTTCAAAGTCTTATAGTAGAAATCTCGAGCCTCCGAAACAGAATTGAGACGAAATCTTTGATTCTCAAATGTGATCGTAATGCCGGCTGGGGCCTCCCATTTATATCGAATCTGGTGGTTTATAAGCTCCTTAGTTAGAAAAGTATAGTCTCTTCTTGCTTTTAACATCTGGGATGGTATTTCTTTGAAGACAATCAGATCTTGCCCATCGACTCGCAACCTATTATTGTAAAACTTTTGCATAATCGCGTTTCTGGATTCTTTTGTGGAGAAATATATAATTATGTCCCTCGGGAGCTGTTGCTGTTCCGCTACCATCGAGTTCTGGCGATAGATTTTCCGAATCTGCCAATCAAAATTAAGTCCCGGGCTTCCCACTGCATGGCTGAAGGCCTCAACAAAGGTCTGTTTCAGATTCTCTCGCTCCTTTTCGCGCAATCCTCTGACTCTTATTGCAAATGCCTTCTTGTTAAAATTTATCATAACGAGCTGTTCTTGAGTATCTCTAATTTTTTGTTGTAAAGTTTGAATATTAGTAGTCAATTTAGAATTAGCCTCCTCCAAGCTTTCCAATTTATTCTCCATTTCAGCGGTATAATCTGTCAGGGTAGACACAGCTACAGACGTACTCGCCTTCAGTTGGGCAATTTTAGACTTTAAATTACCATATAGCTCCAATACAAATTCCTTGATTTCCTGTTTAAAATCCTTAAGTATTTGAAAGAGAAATTCCTGTGTTAAGAATTCTCCAGTAGAGGGCGTAGGAGACAAGGGCAACGATTTCATAGTAGACTCTTTAGATTCATTCATAGATTCTTTAAGTACATTCGTAGAAAAACGCTTCGCTTTTGACCTGGGTGGCATTATAAATAAACAAATAAACAGCGCTCTCGCTCCCCTCTGTTTCCAAAAGAAAAAAATTATTTTGTTAAGGAGCAGTCTGCAGGAAGATAAAGCCGGCTAAGTACGTCCCTTATCAGTCACCAACGGAGAGAAATCACCATTTTGAAGTCCGTTTAAACAAAGAAGCCTCTGTGACAAATGAGGCTGGTGTTTAAGATAGTAATAAAAACAAAAATCTCACAGGGGTGGGACCCGCCCGTATTAATCCTAGCTTCAAACAACTTTGCTTTGTCCTGGGGGGGGAGTCGCCTGTCTAGGGCTGCAAAAAAAACAGCGAGAAGAACTGGCTGGAGATAAAGGCTCCGCTTACGCTGGATCTAATCTCTGTCCACAGCCCCTCAAAAAAAGAAGGCTGTGAACTACGAATAGATCCTAGCCACAGAGCTAAACTCCCTGCCCCTTTCTAGCCAAAAAGGGGTGATATCTATGATCTTATTTAGATATACAGACCAGATCTCTGAGAGGAGCTCCGTTGAGCCCTCTTCGGCGACAGGCTCCGCCCCCTGGAAGCCTATGCTGTCCCAAATCTTGTTGATCAAATTATTCTTATTAAATGAAGGAATATAGATATTAAAAAGCAAAATCTCTACCTGTTTAAATAAGAGTAAGGTAGTCACAACCCATGGCTGGAAAGGTAGCAGTGATACACATTTAAATTGCAAGGATGTATTAACTAATGTCACAATACCCCCTTTAGCCCTCCCACCCACCTTGCTTGGGACAGCCGGGATTGAGTTAGCCCTATAACCATCTAACTCTTATCTCTGCGGAGGCCCAGGTTTCCTGTAAGAACAGGATGTCAAATTGGGATATATAGTCAAAAAAGATTTGGTCTTTTGATGGAACAGACCAACCTGCTATATTCCAGGTTATAAGGGAAAAAGGCTCATCTTTTGCAGCTAATCAGGAAACTTGATTTATACAAAGGGAAGTTGTCAGGTTGTTGCAATGGATTAAGGTGTCGTCACGCACAGAATGGGCCTTCTCTAAAAGTAGGGGAGTCCCATCTAAGTCCTGTGTAGACTTTTGAAGAACTTGTTCAGTTTAAGAGTTTTTAGCACCAGCTAACAAAGCTTGCCATTCCGATATATCTTCTCTAGGTATAGGGCAAGAAGTTATTAGTTCATGCTTCATTTGACTTTGAAATGATGGCACTGAGGTGGGTCGTCTCTCAGTTTCTTGGTTTGGTGTTGAAGATATCATGGCCTATTCACATAAGGATGATAGCATCTCCATCTCTACTGGGACCTCTAATGGCCTCTTTGGATTTTGGCTTCTCTTTTCCATGGTCTCATATTCATGCAATCCCTTGTCCTCTGGGGAAGGAGAGGCTCAATTATTGGGGACACCAGATCTATAAGTGGCTCCGCTGTGTCCATTGTGACCAACAAGGATTTCTTTAAATTTTCTAACTTGAATAGTATGTTGTCTTGTTCTTTCCTTGGGAGAGCACCAAAAGCATTATTGAGGCTAGTTTCTGTGCTGTTAACAATCTCATCACTGGACAAGCTTGCCTGACTCCCACTTTCTTTCTCTCCATTTCCTTTTTTTTAAACAAAGTTTTTTATTTTTTATTACATATTTTAACTTCTTTTATAAACAAAGTGTTGTCCAGGTTTCCCCCCTTTACATCTTCTGTTATACATAGTTCATTTTACATCCTATTTTCATTTCACATTTCAGTCATCTTAATTTCTTTCCATATTTTCCAGCTTACCTAATTTCTTCTTAATATATAAACAATATCCTTATTGCCTTTCCAAGTTAATCACATTTAATATATCATTACCATCTATTATTCTTTTTTACTCTCAATAAACATATATCTTCAAATTTTATATAGTAAACATTTCACTTAGTTAATTATCCACAATTAATAGTATTAATCTATTTCCCTCACATCGTATTAGCTATTTACCATTGGCTATATTATCAAATTTCATTCTATTTTACTAGTAAATCCTTTTCCTTCTTTCCTTCTTTCCTCCTTTCAACCATTTTCTCTTAGTCCCTCAGGAACTTCTCTTATATTCTCTTCTCTGCACCCATTCGCCTAAATTTTTCTTTTCCTTGTTTTTGTAATTTCTATATTTTTTCTTTCAAATTTTTCTTCTCCTTTTTAATTCTTTTGTTTTAGTACCTTCTCCCAATCCCCCCATCTTTCCCCATTAATTCCATCTTTGCTATTTAATTTTTCCTTTTTGGGGGCCACTTCCCCTTTGTCTCCTTTTGGTTTGTAACTGTAAATCCCAATATAGTCATCTAAGTAATTTTCTTTTCCTATCTCTTTTTCTTTTGTGTTATCTTCTTGTTCTTCATTTAGCCCCTTTTCTTTCTCCTTCTCCTTGTTCTACGTTTCCCTCTGAATTTTCACTGTTTTTTCCCATTTAACGTTTTATGTGCATTTTTAACATGTCAAGTAATTCTTTATACATTCTTTATACAACCAAGATTTCATAGTGTCTGCTTAGTTAATTGAACAAATTATTTAAACTTTATCTGCTAGATCACATTTACTTAAATTTAAAGTTCATTAATTGATTTCTTTTTTCCTTTCTTATTTCCAATTTCTAAAGTTCAGTTCCACTTTTATTTTGCTTTTTCTCTTCCACCAAAATAGTAAGTCCAGTTCACAGCACTGTTACTAAAACCAATCCTCCTTGTTGTTTCCCACAGCTTCAATGTGTCTTTATCTTGCTACAGTCAAGGTCAGGTATATAGCTGCACTTTCCTCTGTTATTTTCTATTCAGTCTTGTAGTATCCTCTTTTCACCAGTAGATCTCTTCCTCTCCCCTGTACACAATGTGTTTTAGTCTGCTGGCTGTCAAAAGCTGCCAAAGCCCTATTAAATCCACAAATAGAAAAAGGTAGAAAAAGGAAAGGAATCCCCCTCCCGAGTTCTTTTATTATTTTTAATGTTTCCAAGTCCAAATTTGGGAATAAAAATCTTCGAGGGCTTTCCGTTTTAGTGTCCACCCTTTTTTCCCTCTGTTAAATCCCCTGTCTACTAGATAACCACTAATTTCCCCTCCGGGTCTCTTTTTTAATCCAATTTTAAAATTTCTTTACCTTGGGTCGATCACTCTTTCACCCAGGTCCTTACATGTACCTCCCTTGGCAATCTATCTCCTTGCATAATTTGTGTGAATTTGGTATACTTCATCAATATCTCTCTGTATGTCCTGTTTATATATTTTTTTTGTAATGTATCTGCTAATATTTTTGCTATTTCCTCTCCTAAATCTTCCTTCTTGTCTCCTACTATATTTTGGAAACTTAAAAAATGCAGCTTTCTCCATCTCAAGAAAAACAATAATTTCTTCTAATCCTGTTGGCTATAGTCAAAGATGATTTGTTTGTTAAAAAAGTGGATTATGAACATTGAACATTGAATGTAGAATTATATATATAAGTAGATTGAATTGAATGTAAAAAATTGTAAGATTGTATTTTATTGGCTATAAGTAATAGAAATAGAACAATTATTTAAAGTATAGGTGAATAAGGTATTTAATTAATTTACATTTTGATTTACACATACATTTATATATTAACTTGCATTTGTGCTGATAAATAAATAAAGGGAGACTAGTATAGGTGGCGCAGTGGTTAAATGCAGCACTGCAGGCTACTTCAGCTGATTGCAGTACTGCAGTTCGGCTGTTCAAATCTCACCGGCTCAGGGTTGACTCAGCCTTCCATCCTTCCGAGGTGGGTAAAATGAGGACCCGGATTGTTGGGGGCAATATGCTGACTCTGTAAATCGCTTAGAGAGGGCTGAAAGCCCTATGAAGCGGTATATAAGTCTAACTGCTATTGCTATTGCTATTGCTATTTCAAGCTATTTAGCTCTCATCAGCTACCCATACCCTTACTAGGATATGAACCTGGGCTGTTTTTACATGTTAGGCAGTTGTATTAGCCACTAAGCCACAAGCTCTCCTCCCTTATCAGCTGAGCCAAGGAAATAAGTAAGTGTTATGTCAAAACTAGGTATATTAACTTAGATACCTAGCTACCTATCTATTCATTTATTACTTGATCTATGTACAATATATGTCAAAATAAATTAGGATGTTATAAGTATATCAATTTAACTTACTTTAAACAACTTAATCTATTATATTAATTTGCATAACTGTAGAAATATTTACAATAGTGAATAATGGATAAATAACCAAATATATCTTGGGTTGGAAAGTGGGAAGAGGAGACTTAAAGGAAAAATCTTAAATATTTATATGCTATTTTGGAAAAACATTGTATGTGCAGTAAAGATGACAAGCACAACAACCATTACCAAGATGAACAAAAAAGCACCGGCAATGTCATTACCCTCAAACTAACATTCTATAGAGAACAGGTACAGAAAAAACAAGCTCAACCTTAAACCTACAAGCAACATTACTGATGATACAAGAAACAATGTTAAAGACCCAGGGGACAACAGCAAAAAATCACGAAGAAACAAAAAAAACCCAGGAAGAGATCAAAAATGAGATAGGAGAAATGAAAGGAGATATCAGAAGAATGGATAACAAAATAGGAAATATATAAAATGAAGTTATTAAGAATGAACAAAAAATCCAAATGGTAGAAACAAAAGTCGAACAAACAAAGAAAAATGAAAACATTAGAACAAAAATTGACTATAGCCAACAGGATTAGAAGAAGTATTGTTTTTCTTGAGATGGAGAAAGCTGCATTTTTTTAAGTTTCCAAAATATAGCGGAAGACAAGAAGGAAGATTTAGGAGAGAAAATAGCAAAAATATTAGCAGATACATTACAAAAAAAAAATAAACAGGATATACAGAGAGATATTGATGAAGTATACCGAATTCACACAAATTATGCAAGGAGAGATAGATTGCCAAGGTACATGTAAGGTTCACAGAAAATCAACAAAGGATGAAGTATATAAAAAAGTGAGGGAGAAACCGATAACATATAAGAAAAGAGAAGTACAATTTTTGAGAGAAATGCCTAAGAGAGTGAGGGACCAGAGAAGACACTACCAGTTCCTAATCACACAATTAATAAAATACAACGTGATATTTAGATTGCTTATTCTGGAGGGAATCATGATCACCTGGCAGAAGAAGAAATTTAAAATAGATACATTAGATAAGGCATATGAGTTTTTTGAACATCACTTAACCACTTGTTCTTCTTGTTGAACATCACTTCACCACCTGTTCTTCTTGTTGAAGAAGAACAAGAGTAGGGAGGAGGTAGAAAGTAGAAGTCAAGAAGAGGATAAGGAGGTAGAACAGGAAAAAGGAAGGAAACAGGAAAGAGAACAAATAGAACAAGAGGGTGCACGAACAAAAATACAAGAGAGACATGGACTACAAGAAAACAGAACTGCATACAAATAGTGAAATGGGGGAAGAAATTAAGACGCTTTCAATAAACATAAATGGATTAAACTCACCTATGAAAAGAAAACAAACCCTGATAAAACTACAATGGCTTCAGGAAGTACACTTCAAGAAACAATATGGTAAACTACTAGAAAATTCAAAAATAGGGAAACTGTATGTAGCACTAACTGGAAAACTGCACTACTCGGAACATCGTATATTTTAAGAAGGTACTTGGTTGATACCTAGAATGCTGGCAGCAACCCACACCAACCATTAGCACCAGTCAATGGTATTTGTGATGTATTTTTGAATGTTCAGCTGACTGAGTTTCATGTTTAATGAATAAAGTATAATAGAAAAATATTGAAAGGAAACAATTGAGCATTGAGTTTCTAACTGGGAAAAGAATCCTAAGCACAGTAAATATTTGGAAGATATTGAAGTAAAGGTAAATAAAAAGTTAACATTGAGATAGTTGGTGCTGAAGAAAGAATTTGAAGGCTTCATGTCAGCCTCTGTTTCGCTTGCTTGCTATTGGCTGCCATAGAAATGGGGAGGGTGGAGCCATAGTATTGCTTAAGGGAATTATATGATACTTGGAGGAGTTATGTAGAAGGGAATTTTGTTCTCACCATCTTCTGTGCATGCTGATGGCTGATGTTTGGACTTGGTCAAGGCCAACTCGCATACCAACCTGATGAGACCTTTTGAAGATGCACCTCACATGATACCTTAGGGAGTTGCTGATTGGACACTGGGCTGGGGTAACTGGAGAGAGGGGACTGGGCAATCATTTGATATGTACTTGTTCGGGCCTATTTGGCTCAGATCTTGCTTTCCTTTTTGCTGCTTTCAATTCATATCTAGTAAAAGTACTTTATCTCTATTCAACTGCTCTATAGGGAGGGATGCAGGTACTTTCTATCTGATTACAGGTATTATCTTTATACTTTGTTTATGGTGGCATTCCTTCTTAAATACAGTTTTTCTTTGTGTAAACATTTAAATTTATAAAACTTTTTTTTTACAGGTATACATTTTGAAAGCAACTTGAACAATCTACTATTCTTCTGGATTGCATTGCTTTACAGACTAAAACGTTTTCCTGACTAAGAGTTTATCTAATGACGATGAATCTGCTTCCTGGGTATACTTTTTATGTTCTGGAATATTGAAGCTCTTCAAGATTATTGTCTATGTGGAAGCCAGCCTTTGTCATACTTAATTAAAGAGATTAAATTCTGCTAGTAATGAGTTCTCAAAATCATTCAGGTAAGATTTTTTTAAAAAATCAATCTTTTTCTAAAACCAAAAAAGTGTGAAAAAATTACATGTCCTGAGAACAAATTAGGTGTTATCTATTCTCTGGATTTTAAATATCTGGAATGAAATAAGGGACAAAAGCTTACAGCAGCCAGAATGTTTTATTAGAATAAATATATAAGAAGTGTTACAGCATAGTATGAACCAAGAGTGACAAATGGATGTAAGGAATTCTGATTACCTGCAAGTCTAAGCTTGATATTTGCCAATTGAAAAGGCAGGTTTCTTAGCTGAAGAAACGAACTAATACTTTATGTGCTAAAGCAAACATTTATTACAAACATGCTATATTAATTGTTAAATTAAAAAGTGAAACATTTTTCTTTTCCAATACTTTGATAGACTAGAGAGTTTTGATATTAAAATTGTTTTGAACTTTTACATATTTAAAAACATGGGTGGAAAGATATACACTTAAGGAACATCAGAACAGAGGCTTTTGGATCTTGAGCAGAATTCTCCAGTACTTCTAAAACACACACTTATACGTCAGAGCAAAATCATTACACTTGACACTCAATTAGACTTATCCAGAAGATTCTCAATGAATTCAAACTGAGATAACATGCACGGCATTGATACATTCACACAATTTCTCAGTAACCATGAGATGAATCATAAAACAAAATTCACAAAAATTCCTTTACCCCATTGTTTTGCAAATCTATATACATTACAAACTATATGATTGTTTGAAGAGAAATGTATCTGTACCACCAGGCTCTTAATTGTGAGGGCAAGGGCAAGCAGTAAAAATGAAAGTGAAACCTTCTAAGCAGCTTATAAATATGATATTAAAGAGCACCTGTCATTTCAAATCCATCATGGCAGCGCCTGTTAGCAGGCATCCACTTACCTGCTTGCCTGTCACTTCCCTCACCTTGTTGTGTCACTGCCGCTTTACCTACCATCCCATTAAAGTGAATGGAACAGTCGGTGAATCAACAGCGGGTCAGAGGAGGAGCCGCTGCAGGACAGAGATGACAGTTGCTCTTTAAAAATTATGATTTAAATCAAGTTGAATTAAATCAAACCTTTTTACTAGTGATTTAAATCGTGATTTAAATTGGCTTGATTTAAATCAAATCCTCTCTGAAACATACTATGATTTTCAGTCGAAGTGGAAATGCTACTATTTGATCATGTACATTGCTTTGAAGAATGGTTATCTCATATGTTAGCTATAACTATTAAATATCTTGGGCAGTTTAATGAGATGTTGTGCAGATCTGCTTCAAGGTGCTTGGAACAATTTCTTTAGAAAGAGAAATATACATACCATATTTTTTGGACTATAAAACACACTTTTTTGTCTCCCAAAAGGGGGTGAAAATGTCTGACTGTCTTATAGACCAGGTTTGGAAAAAATGAGCCAAAAAAGCCTTAAAAAGCTTTAAAAATGGACCAAAAAAGCCTCAGTGATGGTCTGAAAAAAAGCCTTGAAAATGGGGTAAAAAGTGTCTCAAAAATGGGCCAGAAAGCCTAAAAATGGGCTGGAAAAAGTTTTGAAAATGGGCTGAAAATAGCCTCAAAAACAGGCCGAAAAAGCCTTAAAAACGGGCCAAAAAAGCTTCAAAACTGGGCCAAAAAAGCCCCCAAAATGGGCAATCCCCCCCTAAAATCAGCCAAAATGCCTTGAAAAAGGGCCAAAAAAAAGCCTCAAAAATGGGTAGAAAAAAGGCTGGAAAAGGGCTGAAAAAAGCCTCCCAAAAAGGGCTGAAAATGTGGCGTGTGGAGGCCAAAAACCTTTTTTGTTGGTGTTTTCCTCTTTTAAATTTAGGTGTGTCTTATAGTCAGATGTGTCTTATAATCTGAAAAATATGGTAGTTTTTTATTTATGATGGCAATTGGGACTGGCAATTAGGCAAGGCAATTTTTTACCAGTTTCCTAGAACCAAAGTCAGTGGAAATGTATTGGTTAGCAAGGGCTAAGCTTTCCCATAACAAGTAGAAAAGTAAAAAAAAGTTAGCAGGAAGTTGCAAATCCCAGGGGAGGTGATGGTTCTGCTGGGATGGGGAGTGAAGGGGTATGGTGAGGGTCAGGGTGGATGGATGAGAGGGATGGTGTAAATCTTGGAAAGTGCATGAAAGTGAAGCAGAAGTGCAATGAAGGTGCACAAGAGGTGCAGGAAGGGTGCATGGGAGTATAGCATGGGTTGGGAAGTATGTGGTGCAGTTTTGACAGAATTTGCAAGGGTTCAAGTGGATACAAAAGAAACATGGGGAGTGTGTGTGGAGTGTGGAACAGGTCGAAGTGTGTAGTATAGATCGAGGAATGTGCATGGAGCTGCAGTGTAGAGGTGGGAGTGGCCAGTGTGGTCTTATTATAAAGGGCCTGAGGGAGGTTGCACAGTGATTCACAGTGTTCCCTGCTGGCTTCCCCACTGACTTTCTTGGGAAAGCAGCAGGGAAAATTTCAAATGGGAGTTATGTGATAGCGGGGGCACTGTAATAAGTTATGTATCAACTGGTTGCCAAGTACCCAGATCAGGGGTCTGCAGCCTTAAACACAAAGAGCCATTTGGAACCGTTTCCCACAGAAAAGAAAACACTGGGAACCGCAAAACCTGAGTGGGCATGGCCAATTCAATGTTATTCATTCCCAACCAGCCATATGACCACCCTAGCCACATCTACCCATGCAATCATTAGGGCAAAGAACTAGTTGTTAAAAAACACCCGGAACCACAAAACCCTTTTCACACCTCTCATTCTGTCTGTGTCTGTCTGTCTCTTCTTTCTCTCTTTCTGTCTTTCTGTCTCTGTCCCCCACTGTCTGTCTGTCTGTCTGTCTGTCTGTCTATCATCCATCTATCTATCTATCTATCTATCTATCTATCTATCTATCTATCTATCTATCTATCTATCTATCTATCTCTTCCCCCCTCTCTGTATCTCTCAGTCGCTCTCTCCCCCTCTCTATATCTCTGTCTGTCTGTCTCTCTCCCCTCTTCTATCTACCTCCCTCTCTGTATCTCTCTCTCTGTGTTTCTCTATGTCTCTTCCCCCCTTCTATTTCCCCCTCTCTGTATCTCTATGTCTCTCTCCCACTCTCCCTCCCTCCCTCTCTGTATCTCTATGTCTCTCTGGCCAGCTGTGGTTGCAAGAGGAGAAGGAGGGGGAGGGTCTCCCAAAGTGGACCCTGTACTGTGGCTCACACTTGTTCCTCAGCCAGCCCGGATTTCCAAAAAGGTGCCAAGAAAAAAGAAAAGGAGTAGCGAAGAGCTCCAAGGGAGAGCTTGCCCAGTTGGCCCAGCTTCGGCTTTTCGAGAAGAGAGAGAGAGAGAGAGAGAGAGAGAGAGAGAGAGAGAGAGATACACACACATACACGGGGCGGGGGGAGATCGACCGATGGGAGAACGTCATTGGTGAGGGCGCTCCATCTTTCTCTGAGCCTGACCTTCGGAGTGGGCATGCAAGGTTTGGCGGTGCCAGCCCCCTTTTCCCACTGCCTGAGCTTCTTTACTCCTCCAGCAGAGTGGTACTGCCGTGGGCTTTCATTGAAAATCATCCTCTGGGTGGTGAAAGTCCCCCATACAAGTTTTAAAGCTGCGGCTGGGTATATTGGCTATTGTATATATGACATTTTTCTTTTCATATAACAAAAGAAACTGTCAAGGGAAAAGAAGAAGAGGAATAGTGATGAAGAGTTGGATTCAGATTCATATCTCATTCACATCTCAATGAAATATGTAAGAAATATACAGTTCAAATGACAGGAGTGAATAGTAATCTAGAAGATATTAAATGATTATTCAGATTCGGAAATCAATGACCCAAATAAAATAAATCAGGCAAGGGAAGAGATCTGTTGCAGCCTACATCCAAGAGTTTTGGAGCCTAGCTGGTTGACTAGTAGACTGGTCTCAGGCAATGCTGATCAAGTACTTCTGAGACAGATTAAATCATGAGATCATCTTCACCTGTCTATCACGAGGAGCACCTAAAACCCTCCACCAGTGGTGCATGTTGGCTGGTGAGGTGAAGATTGTCTTGGCAGCATTTCATGAGTGCACTAGCCAGGGACTATGAAAACCTTACACCCCAGAGAGAAAGGATTCATCCCAGATGAGAAAAGGGGAACCAGCCCTAGGCATCACTTGTTTTCAATTTGGAAAGATGGGCAATGAGCAACTGATCATCCTTCCCAGTCCCAAACAACAGTCATCACTCATGAAGCTCCCAAGAAAACAAGCAACCTTTAAACCCTGAGAGGGAGTGGCTAAAGGGGGTTGAGATCATAGAGTTCACCCCATTATCTAGTGATGGTGAGAGAACTTCGATCAAGGGACCAAAGTTGGATCAAAATAGTGACAGTGAAGGAGAAGATGACCCTATGGTAAGTAGACCCCTAATCCCACTGATGATCAGTGTAGAATTAACAGTGGCTTATTTGGAGTGCAGGAGCATGATGACAGCTTTATTGGACTTGGATGCACTCATTGCCTAGTTAACCCCAATGTAGTGGAGAGGCTTGGTCTGCAACGTTGGGTGTTCTTTCTCTTATTTGTAAAATGATTTTACAAGCAAAAAATAGTGTGCTGATCTTTTTGACTTGCGTAAATGCATTCCTGGTGTGACCCTTCATGTATTCCGCATCAAGATGTTTATATAACTCAACCCGGTGAACTTCATTGTATGTTTCTGCTGCCCTCTGGAAAGTTGCATTCAATCTGCTTGTTTCTTCCTATTTGTTTGCTGCCTGGCTGCTTGTCTTTGCTCAACTATTTTGATGGTTTCACCTGAGAGTCACTTACACTTTTTCTCTCACTTCTTTGTGTTGGTCTGCAAATCAAATAATGGTCAATTGAATTTTGTGCCACAGTTCATAAGGCATTTTCTCAGAAATGTCCAGTAGTTCAAACCTATTTTTCACCTCAATTATATATGTGATAGAAATTTTGGTGACACCAAATTTCTTTGGAAGCGGTCCCTTTTTGATAGTCCATAGTTTGTCTTTAATCTTTGCCACCAACATTCATGATCTCAGCCACAATCAGCATTTGGATATATCTTAACAGCAAAGACTGAACTGGTCCATTGATGAATGCATTGGACGTAGTCAATCTGATTATGTTGAAGTTCATTTGTTGAAGTCCAAGTGTATAAACGGCACGGTGTCAGTGATACCTCTCTGCTTGTTTGTTAACTTTTGCTTTGAAATCTCCCAGAATGTAAACAAATGTTTTTTCAGAGTTGCTTGGACCATGGCAGAAAAGCCCTCTATTTCAAGCTCTGTTGCTGCAATCATTGGGGCATAGACTTGGATAACTGTGTTGCTGAGGGGCATGGCATGAATTCTGATGTTCATAATTCAGTCATTGATAGTTGAAAAACTTTCCATTGCTCTAGCAGGTTTATTGCTTACAATAAACATCACTGCATTTATTTTCCTGATATCATTCCTAAATAATAGACAGTGAAATCCTCTGACTGGAAAAAGCCATTATCTAGACACTGTAGCTCACTGACACCATTCCAATCTTATCATCTTTTGTTTAACAGTATCTAATTTACCCTGATTCATTTCTCTGACATTCCATGTGGCTATCCAATGTTTTTCTGTACAACACAGACATTTGTTTATGCCACTGGCTGCCTCAGCAAGTGGGATTCCTGTTGTCCTGTCTTTGGGCACCCCATTTGACATGTTTGAGGCTCTTTTCATAACATTTTCTTGGGTTTTTTCTTTTTGTGGAGTAGTTCGCCATGTCTTCAATCACTTTTCGATAGCTGCCCAGGGATACCAACTGCCATGATCTTTGTTAACTCAGGGATCTGTTTTCTGTTTTCTCACCATGTTAATAGGTTGTGGATACTGGATTCTGGCATTTCATTTGAGACCTATGGTTTCATAGGTCTGCAATGAGAGGCTGAGGAGGAGTCAAGTGCATTATGAGTCATGAGTCTCTTCGTGCCCACAAGAGGTCTAAGCCCAGCCAACCTGGAATTCCACTGACTTTTATCTACCACAAATTTGCTTTGATTATTAGTAGTTTAGATACTTGTAGAAAGTTTAAACTTGCAATAAATCTTTATACCCATTTGATTTCCTGATTTCCCTGCCTGGATTTCCTGATTTCCCTGCCAGTTGACAACCTGTCTGGCTTATGTAATCTTTCTGGTATATTTTCTGGTGGCATACTTCCAGCATAACTCACAAACTTAACAGAACACACAAGCCCCTCCCCCACAACTATCCACATGGAGGGACTGACCCACATACACATTTATGAAAATCATTTAAAGCCACTTCATCTTATGGAGGCTGAAATTGACAAAGTGCCAATACTGAAACCAGCTAATACTGCCAAATCAATCAGGAAGCAAGATCCCTCTCAGAGATAAGGAAATAAGGAAATATTATTGTCCAATGCTACCCACCCACCCCAAACTCACCAAGGAAGAGTTTAGACATCTAAGATCAACACATCCCACAGGGACTTCACATGTGTCCCTGACAAGATCACCTCAATTTATATATCTAATAACACCTCATGATCAAAGCCTATTGTTACTATTAGCATTCTGACATTGTAGCTTTCTTTTTTATTGCTGTATTACACATATACTGTTGAAATAAACTCTACCTCTGCTCCATGCAACTTGCCCTGTGTGTTCTTTAAAATGACCCAGCCTGGATTCAAACCCAGGATTTTTTTCCAACAAGCTTGAAACACACAAAACCAAAATTGTTTGTTTACAAGAGACATTCATAAAACAAGAAAATGCCAATACATTGAAAGAGAAAAATTACCATATTTTTCGGAGTATAAGACGCACCGAGGTATAAGATGAATTAAAGTTTTGAAGAGGCAAATTAAAAAAATTTTTTTTTGCACTTTGCAGACCTCCCCAAAACAGCCTGGTTTTTGCAGAAATGGGTCCGGTTGTTTTTTTTAAAGAGCATGAGTAGCCTTTAGGAGGCTTGCAGAGTGCTCCTGGGGGTGCCCCCCCCCAAATGAGCAAAATATGGCCCATTGTTTTGTGAAAATGAGCTTATTTTTTGTCAAAAATAGGGCATGCATAGCCTTTAGTAGCCTTGCAGAGTGCTCCTGGGGGTTGGGGTGGCAAAACTGAGCAAAAAACAGCCTGTTTTTTTGCTCATTTCTGCCCTCCCCAGCCTCCAGGAGCACTCTGCAAGTCTCCTAAAGGCTATGTACGGCCATTTTGGTGAACAGGGTGGAGTTTCAGGAGAAAAAAAATGCTGTGTTCAGTGTATAAGACGCAGCCAGATTTTCAGCCCATTTTTTGAGGGAAAAAGGTGCGTCTAAGACTCCCAAAAATACAGTAGGTCAAGAATATATATACTGTCTGGGAAAAAACAAAGGGAAAAATGGAATAATTACTGTGTTTCCCTGAAAATATGACCCATCTGAAAATAAGCCCTAAGACTAATTTGGGGGGCTAATAATATATGCCCTACTCCAAAAATAAGCCCTAGTGAAGGGGCTGGCCATGGCCAGCACAGGAGGCAGACCTTCCTTTCCTTGGTCACCTCATGGCTGCTTGGCCCCTTAATCTGGGCCCACGGATCAGCAAGAACGTTTTTATAACTCAGATTATTTTTTCTGGTGTTAGTTTCCGATTGCATGGATTATTTTTTTTGCTTAGCTAAATAATATTCATGCAGAAAAAAACCAATAATTTTTGTAACACAAGGTGTAATTTTGAGAAGATAAAGTTAACAGTATTACAAGAGACTTTTGTGAGGTTACAAGAGATTTTTGTGGGGTATATAATCAGGCATGGATTTACCATACCAAGCTAAACATTGTGCAATTGCAAAAATAACAGCAGGTTTGAATTCTTGATGTAGAAACACATATTTTTAGAATCCCTAACTGAAAAAAAATTGGAAACATTAATTTTCACCCCATTAAGTAACATGCCATTGAGCTATGTCACATGCTTGGAGACTAAAAATTCAAGAACTGGATTATAAAATGCAAAAAAAGAAACCCACTGGAACACCAAAGTGGGAAATTCAACTTGAAAATAAAATTAAAAAATTACGAGGGGATGTCAGCAATCTGAAGTACTTGAAAGAAGGAAAACTAAAGAATAAAAAGCTGAAAAATAGTTTACACAAAAAATACAACCTGGAGAAAAGAACAATAATGGAAATCATGGAAGAACTAAAACAATGTGTAATAGCAACAGCAAAGAAAATTGAAAGATACGAAGGACGAATGAAACAATATCGTGAAAATGTCCAGTTCAGAAGAAACCAAAACCTCTTCTACCAGTCCCTTGATGAAAATTGAGTCCAAACTAATGTTCACCCATGTAAAGAAAAACCTTTGAACTTTTGGAAAGAACTGTGGGAAAACCCAGTGGAACACAACAAAACTGCCTCCTGGATCAAAGATATTCAACCACAAACATCACGAAACAAAATGGAAAATATTGTAATAAAAACTGACATGATTGCAAAACAAGCAAAGAAGGCCAAGAAGTGGAGTGCACCTGGCTTGGATGAACTGCGTGGAAACTGTCTAAAACACCTGACCAGCCTCCATCATCACATGGCCACTCAATTTGATCAAATGCTTCAAAATGCAACAAATGAAGAATGGTTAACAGCTGGTCGAACATACTTGATAATGAAAGATCCAGAAAAGACCCAGCTTTCGGCAAAGGACTTCTGTCAGACTCGATGTGTTATTCTCCGAAATTTCCCTGCCGGTGTCCGGCATCCAAGTTCTACATTCCGATACAAGTCTTTGAGAAGGTACTGCAGTGGCTAATAGCAAAATTAGTGAGTAATAAATGTCACAATTCTCAGGACCAGCCTCCTATAGGTGGGGCTGGATGCTACCTCTACAACTATGAGAATAGGCATATCAGGTAGGTACCAACACTCTTTCTCCATTGTGGTGGAGGTGGCATCCAGACTGGAACATACCAAAGCTGGAGCTGTCCCCAGGGAGGGCTTAGGCTTGGTTCAAAGTGACCCCTGCCTTGTGTACCAATTGGAGTACTCTGCAACCAAAGGCCGCATCTGCAGATGCGAATGAATCCAATGTATAGTTCTTAATAACAGGAGACAGGGATGCCCATGTGGCTGCCCTGCATATCTCCGCAAAAGAAGCCTGCGTTGCCCAGGCGGCCGAGGTGGCCTCACTCTTGGTAGAGTAGGCCATTATCCTCCTTGGTGCCAGCATAGCCTGCATTTGGTATGCCGTGGTAATGCATGCCCTCAGCTATCTACCCACTGTGGTGCAGTCACTTTCTGTCCTAGTGAGGCAGGCTGGAATGATACAAAAAGCGCCTCCAACTTTCTGAATAGCAAGGTTCTTTTGAGGTAAATCTTTAGAGCCCTCCTCACATCCAAGGTGTGCCACTTCTTTTCTAAAGGATGTGATGGGGCCGGGCAGAAATTAGGCAGAATAGGTTCTTGTGCCCGGTGAAAACAGGCACACCCCTTGGGGATAAAGGGGGGATCTAAATGTAACACCACTCGGTCCTGGTGGAAAATACACGGAGCATCGAGACTGCACGTCCATATTGTCGTGATCTTAGCTCCTCCTCCCAAAACGTATCAATTATTGACATCACAGTATCAGGAGATGCCAGAGGTGAAGAAAAAGAACTGGAAAAAATCATGAAATACTGCGACCTGACCATCGAAACAACATGATTATGGATGAAACCTGTAACAGTGATATCCATTGTCATTGGGGCACTTGGCACCATGTCCAAGAATTTTACAAGATACATCAACAAATTGCAGCTTCCTGCAATAACACCAGGGGAACTGCAAAAAACTGTGCTACTCAGAACATCTTATATTTTAAGAAGGTACTTGGTTGATACCTACGATGCTGGCAGCAAACCATATCAACCATAAGCACCAGTCACTGGTATTTGTAATGCATTTTTGAATGTTCAATTGCCTGAGTTTCATGTTTAATCAATAAAGTATATGATGATGATGATGATGATGATGATAATTAATTGAGAAGCGAGCTGAAAATTGGAAAAGCAAAGCTATGCATGGCCAATACTTGAAAAGTATTGAAGGCAAAGCTGACCAAAAGCTAACTTTTAACTGGTTAAGATCAGGAGTACTGAAAAAAGAAACAGAAGGCTTCATTTTGACAGTTCAAGAACAAGCCTTAGCAACAAATTACATGAAGGCAAAAATTCAGCATGTTACCATCAACAGCAAATGTCGCCTCTGTAATGAGAAAGATAAGGTTTCTGCTGCCTTCAAGGAGGTCTCGGAGGAGATTTTGGGGATTAAAGAGTTAATTCAGATTCACAACCAAGAGATCAGAGAAGATATTATGGAAGACTTTAAAGGCTTGTCTGGCTACGTATCTTTATTAGATGACAAAGTGGAAGAAATTAACAAGTCTAATGTCAATTTAGCAAATAAAAAGGAGGAAGTCCAAAACAAAGTTCATGATGCAGAAACTGAAATCACAATGCTACAATATAGGCAGATGGAACTTGCTCTGAGAATAAGAGGCCTTAAAGAGAATAATCAAGAAACCCTGAAGGAGATTCAAGTACAATACCACCAGATACAATACAGATGGGAGGCTCCAGCTGGATTAGTGGTCAACTACTTGGGACAAAGACACCGTCTTAACTCAGTTTGGAAGGCCAGAGATTTTTACAGCAATGTACTAAAGGCTGATTATCCCTCATCTCCAGGATCTAGAGAAAGGGAGCAAGCAGGCAAGGCCAGTCAGCAAGATGCCCAAGGATCATTGGAGATGGCCCAAGTTTTGAATCCTCTGGCGGAGTTAGAAGGAGTTAAGGAGCAAAGACAAACCCGAGCGGCTAGCAGACGTAAGGAACAAGAACTGAAGATGCAACATGCCCAGCAACAAGCCCAGCAACAAGCCCAGACAAAGGCTCAAGAAGCCATAAATATTAGCTCAGAAGCGGTGGGAGGAGCCAGGCTGAAAATCAAATTATAGGATTTCCAGGTGGCTCTTAAAAAGCTTCAGGGAGCTAAAGATGACAATTAAATTTTTAACTTGGAATGTTAATGGCTTAAATTCAACACAGAAAAGGAAAAAAATAAACCATTATTTGAAACAATTAAAAATGATGTAATTTACCTGCAAGAAACACATATTAGAACAAATGACCAGAAATATTTGATGAATGAAAGACTCGGACAACATTTCGTGGCCTCCAACTCGGAGAAGAAAAATGGTGTAGTTATATACCTAAGAAAAGACATAAAGGCTGAACTAATTGAAGCAGACTCTCAAGGAAGATATATTGCAATAGAACTATTATTATAAGGGAAAAAGATACTCTTAATATACCCCTAATCAACAACAAGACAAATTCTACAAGATGCTCCATACCAAGTTAATACAATGGGACTACAGATCCTGCGTATTAATGGGTGACTGGAATGGAGTTTTGGATACCAAGAAAGATAAGAAGGGTCTTTTGCAAAATATCCAAACACGTGCAAAACTACCTGTCTTTCTTCGATATGATGGATGATTTGGAGCTAAGAGATATTTGGCGAGAAAGGAATGCTAAAGAACAAGACTTTACATTTTTTTCTGATAGACATCAATCTTTTTCTAGGATTCACTTGATACTAACTACAAATGATTTGCTTTCTAAGATAAAGAAGACGAAGATATGTTCCAGAGCCTTAACAGATCATAACCCGGTCTGGATGGAATTGGAATATGGGAAGGAATCTAGAAGGTGTTGGAGGTTAAAATAAAATTTAGATATGAGAAAAATGTCAATGAATGTAAAAAATTGCTGAGAGAATATTTTGTTTTTAATATGAACAAGGGTACATCTATGGAAATGGTTTGGGATGCAAGCAAATCGTATATGAGAGGAATCCTAATAAATTTAAATAAACTACATAGACGTAGACAGGGGGAAAAAAGAAAGGAACTAGAGGAAGAGACAAAGAAGAAAGAGCAGGAGTTAATATCCAACCCAGGTGACAAGAAGATAAAAGAGGCAATTACCCTATTACGAGCGCAATTTAATATGTTGATGTCAGATCAGGAACATACTACTTTTTGCAATGCAAACAAACCAGGCAGATGGTTCGCATATATGATGAGGAAAAAACAAAAATCTTGTACCATACAAAAAGTATATTATAAAGGTAAAGAAGTTTATGAACAGGATATGATCCAAAAGGCCTTCTTTTTGGACTGTACAAGGTTTAGATATAGATAGATACTTGGAGAAAGAAAAAATACCTAGAGTTGAAGATGAGCAAAGGGAGAGATTGAACCAACCAATAACTTCGGAGGAAATTCTCCAGGTAATTAAACAGTTAAAAGCTGGGAAAGCACCTGGTACAGATGGTTTGACAGTGGTTTACTATAAAAATTTACAATTAGAAATGGTAGAACCTCTTAAGGAATTATTTAACAGAATCCAAATGGAAGGAAAGGTACCTCCATCTTGGAGAACAGCTTTTATATCCTTGATTCCCAAAGATCATCAAGATCTTAGCCAGCCAAAAAATTATAGGCCTATATCATTACTCAACACAGATTACAAAAATTTTGCCAAAATATTAGCAAACAGGTTGATGTTAGCTATACAGCAACTGATTCACAATGATCAAACTGGTTTTTTACAAGGAAGACAAATGAGAAGTAATGTAAGACAAATTGTTAATATATTGGAGTATCTGGGAAAGAATAACCAACTCCCCGCAGCACACATATTTCTGAACGCGGAGAAAGCATTTGATCGAACAAACAGCACAAATTATAGTTAATGGAAGCTTAACAGAACCTTTTAAAATTGAAAAAGGTACAAGACAGGGTTGCCCCCTATTGCCATTATTGTTTATTCTAACCCTGGAGTTATTGCTGAATAAAATACGGGGGTCAGATGATTTACAGGGAATTAAGATTAGGCATCATGAATATAGATTACGAGCATTTGCGGATGACTTGGTTGTAACTTTAACCCAACCAGGGAAATCTACTAAGCCTTAATGAATATGATTAATCAATATGGTCAAGTATCTGGGTTTAAAATAAATCTAGGGAAAACAAAGATGTTAGTTAAAAATATGAACACAAATCAAAGAGAAGAATTAGAAAGAATAACAGGATGTGAGATAGTAAAAAAGGTTAAATATCTAGGAGTTTATATTAAAACTTCAAATGGGAAATTATATAAGTATAATTACAAACCATTATGGCACAGAATACAGGTAGAGATGAAAAATGGGAACAACTACAACTGTCTTTGTTGGGAAGGACAGCAGCAGTAAAAATGAATGTTCTGCCTAAGTTTTTATTTCTTTTCCAAATGATACTTTAAAAAGATGCAAATTTGGTTGAATGGCAGAAGGGTATTAATAAATTTGTTTGGGCAGGGAAGAAATCGAGAATAAAACTTAAAATAATGCAAGATGTATGTGAGAGAGGAAGCTTGAAAATGCCAAATTTAAAATTATATTACGAAGCAGTAGTTTTATCAATAATTAGTGATTGGATCAACTCAACAGAGGATAGAATACTGAACATCGAAGGGCATGATTTGGTATATGGTTGGCATGCTTATCTGTTATATGACAAGAAGGTGGATAAGAATTTTAAAAGTCATATTTTAAGGAATGCTCTATTGCAGGTCTGGAAAAAATATCAACATAAATTAAATGATAAGATACCTATGTGGGCAATTCCCAGACATGCAATAGAGAATATAAGCATAGAACAAAAACCGGATGTAATCACATACAGACAGCTTCTTACTATAGAAAGAGGTGTATTACAGCTAAAACCTCTGAATGTATTAAAAGAGGAAAAGGTGATCCAAACATGGTTTCAGTATGGACAGTTACAGGCCAGATGGAAAAAAGACCAGAAAATTGGTATTACGCAAAATGAGGACAATCTAGTAAAACAAATTAGGGATCAAAGTCAAATGTATATAAAAAGGTTATATAATATATTGATAGAAATAGATTCTGGAACAGAATTAATTAAAGACTGTATGATAAAGTGGACACAAAATTTTGAAGAACCAATAATGATGGATACATGGGAAAAGATACGGGTAAAAAATGTAAAATTTACGCAAGCCCAAAATCTGAGGGAGAATTTCTACAAGATGTTTTATAGATGGCATTTAGATCCCCAAAAATTGGCTTGTATGTATCCGAATCTACAACCTAAATGCTGGAGATGTGATTGTGTTGATGCTACGTATTATCATATATGGTGGACTTGTAAAAAGGTCAAAGCAATTTTGATAAAAATATGGTGGATTATGCAAAATATCTTTAAAAAGAGGATAAAGTTTACCCCTCAGTTATTCTTGTTAGGTTTAACTACCGATTGTACTGTTATAGAGACTAATTTGATTCTGAAACTAACAACGGCAGCAAGACTGTTGATGGCGCAGTACTGGAAGAAGGAAGAGTAGCCTACTATTCAAGAATGGACGTTAAAAGTAACAAACTTAGCAGAGATGGCTAAAATATCAGCATTTCTCAAGGATCATTCAGACGAGAAATATAAGCTGGAATGGAGAAGATGGATTGATTATATTCAAAATAAATATGGGACTCAGAAACTCCAGATAGCTTATGATTGAATGAGCAAGGAATGATATAATTTGTTTAGAATTAGCTTAACAAAAGGGGAGTTAAAGTGAGGGGTGATGCTAAAGTCTGTTAGATTATTTTAGAACATGGTTGTTAAAGATTTATACCCTGTATTGCTCTGGGTAGTTGGGTTGGGGAGGTTGGGGGGGAGGTGGGTTCGGGTGGGGAGGTAAAATCTTTGTAAAATCTTTTTAAAACTTTTAATTAAAACAAAGAGAAAGATGAGACAGTCGACCATTTGATCAGCATGTGCAGCAAAATTTCACAAACTGACTACCTACAATGCCATGACCGCGTTGATAAGATTATTCACTGGAAATTGTTCCAATATTTTGGATTTGAATACAGCAAAAACTACTGGGAATATCAGGTTCAGAAGGTTTTAGAGAATGAGAAAGGCAAGATCTTGTGGAACTTCAGAATCCAGACTGACAGGCACTTGGCCCACAACACACCTGACCTAACAATAATTGAAAAGAAAAAAGTATGGTTCATTGACATTGCAATACCTGGTGATGCACGAATTGAAGATAAACAGCAAGAAAAAAAATCACAAAATACCGGGACTTGCATATTGAGGTTGAGCAACTGTGGAAAAATAAATCATGTGTTGTCCCAATTGTAATTGGAAACCTCGGAGCAATACCTAAAGGGCTACCTCCCTATTTGGAAATTCTAAATTTACCTTACTTGAACATTCTGATTCTACAGAAAACCACCTTACTTGGAAAAACTTATATCCTTCGATGTTACTTTAACAGTTCCTTAACAGTCGAGATATGAACCAGCCCCAAAGGCTGTGAATCTCACAAAAGATTAACCAAACAACAACAACAAGAACAACAATAACAATAATTGTAACCTTCATAACCTCCAAAGAATCGGGTTTGAAAATACAAAATTTGGTGGGAATTGAAAATCAAAAAATTCGTGGAGACTTGAGCAACTTGAAGAACCTAAGGCAAGGTCAGCTAAAGAACGAGCAGGTCAAAAGCATCCTGGAAGTAAGATACGATTTGGAGAATAAGGAGATTGCGGTAGTAATTGAAGAGCTGAAGCAGAGGATTGTTGCCGTTGCTGAAAAGATTAAAAGGTATGAAAACCAAGTAACTCAGTTCCAGGAAAACTCACAGTTCAGAGCAAATCAGCACCAGTTTTTTAAAAGCTTAGAAAGTGGAGATGGAGTAACAAGAAGTGAAAAGCCTGATAAAGAGAAAGCTCTGAAATTCTGGAAGAATTTGTGGGAAAACAACAAGAACCACAAGAGAAATGCAAAATGGATCAAACAGATTGAGGATTCTATTAAAGTGCATAAAATGGAAGATGTAAAAATAACAAAAGAAATGGTGCAAAGACAGTCAAGAAAAGTGAAGAACTGGAGTGCACCTGAGTTGGCTTCTGGTTAAAGGCACTTACAAGTGTGCATAAAAGATTCGCAGCCCAAAAGAACCAGATCTTAAAAACACCTGAAAATGATGAATGGATTACAACTGGAAGGACATTTTTGATCCAAAAAGATAAAGAAAGAGGAAATGACCCTGGAAACTATAGGCCAATCACCTGTTTGCCAACCACATACAAGCTCCTTACTGATATCATTGCAAACCAAATTTATGGATACTTGGAAAGAAATAACTTGCTTCTTGTAGAACAGAAAGGATGCTGCAAAAATTCAAGAGGAACAAAGGACCAACTGCTGATTGACAAGCTAATCCTAAAGAATTCAAAGAAAAGATGGACCAACCTGTTCATGGCTTGGATAGACTATAAGAAAGCGTTTGATTCAGTTCCCCATAGCTGGATCAAGAAATGCCTGAAAATCTTTGACATCAGCAGCAACATACAAAAATTCATGGAAACTTCAATGAACCTCTGGAAAACGAAGCTTATAGCTAATGAAGAAGAACTGGGTGAAGTTGAAATTAAACGAGGCATTTTCCAGGGTGATTCCCTTTCACCCCTACTTTTTATACTCTCAATGCTACCACTGACAATCATTTTGAAGAAGATGAACTATGGATACGAACTTGCAAAGAAAGGACTAAAAATTTCACACTTGGTGTACATGGATGATTTGAAGCTGGTTGGTAAAACAAAAGCTGAACTGAATTTATTAATTGAAAGCACAAAAGAATTGGAAAGTTTGGAATCGACAAATGTGCAACAATGGCAACCAAAGCAGGCAAGATCATAGAAGATGATGGAATAGAACTTGAGAATGAAGAAATGATAAAGGCAGTAAAACCAGAAGAAGGCTACAAGTACTTGGGGATTTTAGAGGCCTCTGACTTAATGCATAATAAAGTCAAGAAATTAACTTCAGCCAAGTACATTCGATGAATTTGCAAGATATTAAAGTCCAAATTGAATGGAGGAAACATCATAAAAGCCATAAATACCTGGGCTCTACCTGTGATTCGATACTCTACAGGAATAATTGACTGGACCCAGATGGATTTGAACAATTTGATGTTGACCGATTATATCTACCAAGAGCAGATGGTGGTCGAGGACTCATACAAGTAAAACAGACTGTGGAAGAAGCAAAACACAGCTTGAATAATTACATCCAGAAAAGTGAAGAACCAATGATTAAGGAAGTAAATAAAGGAGGCCTTTTAAAGACAACTGTCAACAGCTGAATATAAGAAAGAAGTAATTGAGAAGCGAGCTGAAAATTGGAAAAACAAAGCTATGCATAGCCAATAATTGAGAAGTATTGAAGGCAAAGCTGACCAAAAGCTATACAAAGACCTACGGATAGAAATAGCATGACTATGGCAAAGGCAAGCAAGGGTAGTACCAATAGGCACCTTGGGTGCAGTCCCAAGTCAACTGGAACATCACTTGAACACCATAGGCATTGATAAATTTGCCATGTCAATTGCAGAAGGTAGCTTTATTTGGAACTGCTTCTATCCTGTGACAATATCTGTAACACTGTCAAAAATCCAGCTTTGCCTATCCCAGGTCTTTGGTAAGGACTCAATAGGTAGACAAAAATGCCAAACCCAGTCTGAACATCTGGCTGACTATGCGATGATTAATAATAATAGAAAATGAAGACGCTAAAATGCTCTGCCCCAGTCAGATCCCTTAAGAAAGAAAGACCCTGAAACTCTATTTGGGTGAAGTGATAGGTTTTTTTACTAACTTCTTTACTCCAGTAAAGTCATCTAGAACTAAGATTCCCATGGAAAAGGATACAAATTTTTGCCCTCATCCCAGCTCTTGCTCCTTGAGACTTCATCGCTTCAGCCAATGGCGAGCTGCATAGGTGTTTTGAGAACCTTTCAACCCACACTCCATTCTCAGAGTATGTGACCTTGAAGATTGGCACAAGCTGGTTCCTGGCCTCTCTGTCAAGGTGTCATCCCCCCTTCCTAGTCCCATCATATTCCTCTACAATCATGTTTATTGCCCATTTGTCCCTTTTGTTTCCTCCCCCAATCTTTTGATGGCAGAATGCCAGCAAAGGACCATGCCGAGACTGCAGCTGGCGGCTGCCTTCTGAGCAGCTCCACTGTGGCGCTGTTCCTCAGGTACAGCAGGCCATTCTCCTGGCCGGGTCTGGCCGTGAGCAACACCAGCAGGCAATGGGATGCATGTGCACGGCCAGCACGAACATGGCAGTGATGATGGCAATGGTCATGGGACTTTTCACAGGACCTGTCCCATGACTGTTGCTGCCATCGCCGTCCTGTTCTTTGCACCGGTTGCGCATGTGTACCTCATTGCTTACCGGTACCCCATTGCTTACCGGTGCCCCTCATGGCTGGACTCAGCCAGGAGAACAGCCTGCTATGCAGCCGAAAATGATGGCTGCTGGAGGCTTCCTGTGAAAGGCGGCAGAGCCTTGCCGTGTAACCACCACCACCAAGGTGACCAGAACGGAAGGTAGGTGAATGAGGTGGCATAATTTTGGGCTCAATTGTGATCATAAGTTGAGGACTACCTGTATTACTATCTTTATTTTAAAATTTTCAATCTATTTTTCTTTTGTCAGTATCATAGATTTTCAGAAATAAAATGCAAATTATAAGTTGCAAATAAAACATACCATATAAAAACTAATTTAAACATAATTAAAGATTAAAATACAATGTAAGAGATACAATTGTTTTTTGTTTTTGTTTTTTGCTCTTTTTTAATTGTTCAGTAAGTTGATACATCAAACCTCTAAGTAATTTTATCATAATTGACTGCAAAGATTATCTGGATTCTTTTCTCTTTTCAGGTGGACTTTTTTAGCAGAAATCAGCCTGTAGAATTGCTAAACACATCTAGAGTAAATTATATTACATGTTCTGGTAAGAGGGAAAGTATCGTATTTTCTTATTTGTTTGTTTGCAGCGAGTTAACAAAATTGGAAGAAAGTTTATTTTCTTTCACAACATTCTCATTGCAAATTATTATAGATTCTGGTTTGTCCAAATATATTTTCCTTTTGACTATTTCCATCATTTTGTATGATCCTATTTTGCAAAAGAAATAATTACATGGAATGGTAACTGCTTGGAAGTAGATAGGACATAGGTGTCTTTAACCTGGTAGAAAATAAAACCAGGAACATCCCAGTTTATGTACCTCCTTATACATGCTTTGTTGCTCTTGAGTTAGGCTTAATAGCTGAGTAAGGCTTTTTAAAAATTGTTGACTGTTCGGTGATTGGGATACTTGTTTCTTCAAGCAAATCTTCAAAATAATATCTAGTATCAGCTTTGCAGTAGCTTTAATTTTTATTTCTTGCTGATTTTTTGTCATATTTTATAATTTGATTTATTTAAATGATAATCACAGTACATACTGTATATTACTATTACTAGTAGCTTTTACAGTTAACAAAGAACTTCATCGTAATATATCTCATAACAATTAAAGGTGCTACATATGAAAAAATACTGTTTATGTCAAGAATAGTCATCTTTTTTGAATTCTGAGTTTGAGAATGTGCTCAAAAATTGTTTCTGGAGAGCTTGCCTGTCTTTAATATGATCATTCTGATGCATATACTCCACTATTTTCTGCAAGGCAAATTGATGTGCTCCGTACCATCTCATAGACCTCAATATTTCTTCCCCAGATGGGCTCATTTTAAGATATAGTATTGCACTGCTATTACTTTGAAGAAAGTTTTCTTGACAATCTCTTAAAAATGGTTTCGATAGCACTACAGTAAGATGCGCACACAGTTGACTAGCCAACTTTAATAAGATTCAGATTAGTAGCTCAACATTAGATGGAAAACAGGAACTAGTGGGATTTTGCAGGAATTTGTCATAGGACAAATAATCTTCAACTATAATGATCTGGATAATGGGACTGATTCTTTATTAAATTTTTGTGGATGATAAAAAAAACTGGGAGGTCTGGCATTGTTTAGTAATGGAATTTTCAATCTGAATTGTAGTTGTGAGTCGAGGACTACCTGTATGTGGTTGATATGAGCCAGAATATTGTCTTAATATCCCTTTTCCTGGATTCCTGAGCACATTCATGCAAACATCTCAGGTTTGAAGGACTTTTTAATCCGTATACATTTGTTGATTTGTTGAGTTTCAAGGATTTTATAAGAAGCTCAATTTATCACTTTTTCAAAGAATTTGTTACCATTCTAAGGCATGAATTAGCCTTATCCGTGAATTAGTGTCAAGCCAGTTTCCACCTTATAGTTATTTTAGAAGAGTTATGATGGCTCCATTAGAGTTTTTTCTCTCATGTCTTAGTGCCCTTTGCTTGGTGCAGTAGTCTTTAATATTTATTCAGTACTATCATCTTGACCTTCAGTTAGGCAGTAAGATGGAATTGTGATTATTCTCTGTGGTAGTCTCAGAAACCTAGGAGATCAGAAGCTCTGCTTGTATAAAGATGTATTACATAGAATTCACAGAAGTCCAAAGATCTATTTACAGGTTTTTGTTTTGACTGTAACAGTCACATGCTCTAGTGTATTACATTTATTTATTATTCTTGAAAATCTTATCACTTGCTTTTTATGGTGAGTCATTATTCAAATTCAATATATCCCCTTTGCGTTTCATATTAAAATTGCCACTATAGTTCTTTTTCCCTATTATGAATCTTACACTGTGTTTCCCTGAAAATAAGACTCAGTCAGAAAATAAGCCCTAACATAATTTTAAGCAGTATTTGGAGAAATGGAAGAACCAATTATCAATGATAGGAAGAATAGCTACTATAAAAATGAATACATGGCCAAAACTAATTTTTTTGTTGCAATTCCTATAATGTTAGATAAAAAATTATTTAATGAATTGAACAAATTAATGTTGAAATATATATGGTAAGGGAAAAATCAAGAATAAGATTGAAAATATTTCAAGAATCTAAAAATAATGGGGATTTTGAATTACTAGATTTTTTTGGTATATGTTTTATTTTCCCAATTTATATCCCCCGTACTTATTGGGGTTCTTCCATATGCATCTCTTTATTTTTAAACAGTAGTATTCTCTCACAATGATTCTTTATCACTTTCTCCAAAGATATATTTAAACATCAATTACTGTATTTTTTGGAGTATAAGACGCACCTCCCCCCGTAAAAGAGGGTGAAAATGTGGGTGTATCTTATACACCAAATGTAGTCCTGCCCACCTGCCGGCCCCCACTCTTTGGCCTCTGCCTCCCAGCAACTTGCCTCCTTGCAGCAAACAGTAAACAGCCTGTTTCAGCTTCAGCTTCAGCATAGCTTGATTAGTACAAGCAGCTGATTGTCGGTTGGATTGGCCTCCTGACCACCAGCTGTTTCAGGTTGCAGGGATTGGCATTGCCTGTCGCCACCTCCACATGCCCCATTTTTGGCCTCTGCACATCTTATTCTGATCCCCGCCACCTGGAATGGGCAGAGGCATGTGGAGGCTGAATACGGAGCATACAGAGGTGGCAATAGGCTATGGCAATCCCTGCAGCCTTTAACAGCTGATTGTTGGGAGGCCAATCCAACTGACAATCAGCTGCTTATGCTGATCAGGCTGTGCTGAAATTAAAACTGAAACACACTGTTTGCTGCAAGGAGGCAGATTTTTTTCCCCTTGGGCTAATCAGGCTAAACTAAAACAGGCTTTTTGCTGTTTGCTGCAAGGAGGCAAATTGCTGGGAAGCAGAGGCAGATTTTTTTTCTTGTTTTCCTCCCCAAAAGCTAAGTGTGTCTTATACTCGGAGCATCTTATACTCCAAAAATACGGTACATGTCTTACAATGTGTTTATTGACCCCTATGAGATCACTAATATTTTAATATTTTAAATTATTCAAATTCCACCAAATTCCCAATATCTCAGTTTTTATAGACACCAATAAAACCTTATTAATTTTTTTTAAAAATCGGTCTCAGGGTTATGTCTCTAAATTTCCCGAATTTGTAATCCTTAAAGCTCTTCAACATCTGATTGACGTTGCAGTGAGAATGGCTGGAAAATAGTGGAGCTCCGCCAGGCTCCGTGAAATGTAGCCGGCAATTGCTTGTTGGGAGACCCTGCAGGGTTAAGCCACCCTGGAGGGGTGGTGAAGAAAGGAGAGACACTTCATCGATCGCGAGGAATTCGCAATTTCCTCATTGAGCCGAAGAAAGCTCTTCTGAACAGCAGCAGGAACAATGGCCATTTTTGGTCAGTCACTAGCTGGGATAACCGGGACATTAAGATTTTGTGCCAGAGCAATACATGGACAGAGCAGTGAAACTGGGTGAGAAAATTTCCAACTTCAATCTTAGAGATTTAACCCAAGTTAAAAGCTTCAAAAACTGAACTCCAAACACTAAGAAAGTAGTGATTGTATTTATGGAGAATTAAAGATTAAAGAAACTAAAGAGGAAGATTAAAGACTGAGAAGTAAAAGAAAAACCTAAAAGATTATTTAAACTGCAGAAAGCTTGGAAAAGCCAAATAACATTGTGAAAATTGAATATTGCTTTTCTAAATCAAAATCTTTACCCCCCCCCAACTGGGTGACAATCAGCTGTTTTTGACTTTTATACTTAGTTGAACATTGGAATAGGGAGCAGAGGACCCATCTACTGGTGGAAGAAGATTACTGCAACATATAGAATTTAAAGGATAATGATGAGAGAAAGTAAAAAATATCTGGAACCTACTTGACCTTGACTTTATCTTAACAGATGATTGGATGCTGGGAAATATCTATTGAGTTCTTTGAAAATTTATAAAGTAAACATTAAAACATGATTGGAACTCCCTCTCTAATTCTGATGTGATAGTACACATCTTGCAGGTCCAGTTTTGTGAAAATCCTCCTCTTTGCCAAATGAGCCAACATGTCCTTCATTAGGAGAAGGGTACATCTTTTTTTCCCCCAGCACACAGCATTGAGCTCACAACAGTCTACATAGAAATGAAGAGGCCTGTCCTTTTTCTCCCTAAACAGGACTGAGGCAGCCACTCTGGATTGTGCCTGTTAGATAAAGTTCCAGGCTAAGTTCTTGTTGATAAAGAGACATAGCTCATCCAACTTACTGGGGATCATCAAGTTGAATTTCGATTTTGGTAGCTTGGCCTCTGGGATGATCTCAATAGGACAGTCCGTGTATTTGGGGGAGGGGAGCATCTGATCCTTTTTTACTAAATACATCTCTCAGGACTCGGTATTCTGACACTCTGGGGAATGCCCGGAAGGGATTTGAGTATGTCATGTGACATCACATGACGTGATCAGGTTTTCCCTTGCTATAGAGAGATCAGACTGTGATTAATGTCATTTTGTATAACTTGGCAATTTTGATGCTGCTGCTATTACTATATTGTTATCCTGGGATGGTGACATTTTTCAGTGGGAAGCATTTCTTCTTTTGAGAGCAAGGCATTGGAATTTCATTTTAATGTGTCTGTTGTGCATATAGGTAAATGACAATAAAGATTAAATATATGTGGAGATTCTCACATTATCCAGGTCATAGTTGTCTCAAAGGTGCTTTTTTCCCTTTCAAAAGGCAACTGGACTGTTCTTTATTTGAGGAAGAAGAAATTTCATTTCTCATCTAAGAAGCTTCATCAGTTGTGAATGGATGAAACTTGGATGAGGTGAAATTTCTTCTTATTTATGGTGACAGCTGACTAGATTCTTGTGTATAGGTTTGAATAAATCTTCTGTGGTGCAAAATGGTTCTGATTCTTTCCTACCCGTATTATTTTCAAATATCAATATGCCTTAAAAAAAGTATACTACTATTGACAGTGATATTTTTAATCATCTATGCTTTGCAACACAGATATATGGTATTTCTAATAGTGCAATGTATTGGATAAAAACATCAGCTGTCCAGCTAGCAAATCCAAAAGAGAACTCTTGGGACAATGTTCTTCCCAAAAAGTAAAACTTTGGTGAGAACCCCACATAATTAAACCTAGGCTTGAAAAATGGCTGAGTGACCAGTCACTCTCTACCAGGCCAAATCACTTTTTAGTTCCGTATAAAGTAATGAAGACAATAAATCTAACAACATAAATAAATCATTTGTGAGAATGATGACCTTCTAAAGGAGAAGGGGTGCTGACTGCCTTGTCATATGCCTTTATTTCATTTTTATCCACTTTATTTTTCTCTACTTTTTGGTTTATTGACAATGATGGCATAGCCTATCTCACAGTGAGGGTTATGTGGGAAAACATCACGTAAATATATCCATGTGATTGACAAGCAATGGCAGCAGAAATCATTAAGCAGCTACATTAAGACAGAAAGGTGGAGGCACCAGGGTACAAAAAGCAGAGGAAGAGAGCTGAAAAATTTACTTTTCATTAACCTAGTCAAGTACAGAAAGGTAGGAAAGTCATTCATGCCTTTTTTATATGTTCTTTCTATTGAAAAATTTGAGATTGTGTCAAACTGCTCTACAATATGTTATCTTTTTAATGGTCTTTCATTTTTTATTTAGAGAAGTGCTGACAGGATTTAAAAAGCAAATTCAAAATTCAACCATGCCCTTTTTTCCATTTAATTAATCTTGCCAAACATCTCCTCAACTCACAATAAAATAGCACTGTTCTAATATTTGAGGGGCTCCTACTCCAGCAGGGAGTTGGACTAGAAGACCTCTGAGGTCCCTTCCAAATCTATTATTCTATGTTCTCTTTGTTCTAAATTGGGTGATTCACAGCAGAAGTAATACAGTTGGCTGGACCACACATGCATTAAATTCAGGGCCTATATGATCAAGCTGCATCATTGTTCCATCCTGGAAAGAAACAAGAGGTAGCCAACATTGCAGCAGCTATAAAAGGTCTTGGGAAACTCCAGAGAGTATCAGCTGATAACAGAAGTGTTACTTAATACGCTTTATAATTTAAAAATAGGTAATAATCTTGGTTAACCAGCTGGATGCATTGTCATCAAAATTCATTTCATTCTATTTTGGAACAGGGTATCCTTTTTCTTAAATAAATGGATATTTATCTGCATGATGATTATGGTATGGCCCGAATCTATTCTTTTCAGGCAAGGAATAATTTGAAGGTAATGATATAGTAAGCAACTACTATATTATATTCCTACCTTTTTGATCACTCACACTAAAACAAGTAGAGTCTGGTTTCAAACCAGGAAATGCTGGTGGAGAATTCTGGGAGTTGATGATCAAACATTTTATAGTTTTTGAGATTGAAAAATTGATACAAAGTGAGATATAAAAACTTCTCCTGCTTCCTTCCTAATATTCCTATCACCTTAGGAAGAGAAATGTTCAGTACAGCACAATTGGAAAATTTGGGATTGTGAAATGGAGGAAGTGAATTGAATAGATAAGAATTGAAAGCAGCAAAAAGGAAAGCAAGATCTGAGCCAGAAAGGCGCGAACACGTGCATATCAAATGATTGCCCAGTCCCCTCCCTCAAGTTACCCCAGCCCAGTGTCCAATCTGCAACTCCCTAAGGTGTCATGTGGGGTGCATCTTCAAAGGACCTCATTAGGCTGGTATGCGAGAGGGTTGGCCTTGACCAAGTCCAAACATCAGCCATCAGCATGCGCAGAGGATAGTGAGAACAAAACTCCCTTTCCCAATACCATGCCCCACCCTCCCCATTTCTATGGCAGCCAATAGCAAGCAAACGAAGCAGACCCTGACATCCGGCTCTCCTTCAGAAAAGACATCACCCCTGGAGAAATAACAAAAAAAACAACCCAATAACAAGCAATAACATATAAAATGCAAGGTTTATCAGGATACTTGGCATAGAATTTCTGTAAAAGTCTGGGAGCTCTAACATCGGATTTGTTCACCCATTCAGCCTGGGAAGGGGGAAAATGTTTCCAGGACACAAAATATTGGATGTGACCTCTATGTTTCCTGGAATCCAAGATTTCTTTAACTTCAAAATGTTGCTCTTCTTCAATCAGGAGGGGAACGGGGTGAGAGTTAGGGTGGACGCGTGGCAGAAGTGTGTTCTGGTTTCAGTAAGTTTACATGAAACACAGGTTAATCCTTCTTAAGGGCCTTTGGCAGTTCCAATTTCACTGATACAGGATTTATAATTTTGACAATGGTGAGCCGCATCTAAGGCCTTGTGGGTCATCAGCCAAAATCGTTGAAGTTGATTACTCCACTCGGACAAGGACAAAATCTGCAACTTCTCTTGAGGCAATTCAGGAATGGGCACAAAGTCCAAACACAACTTTAAAAGGGGTCATTCCGGTACTGCTATGTACTGAATTATTGTACGCCACCTCTGCATGTGGCAAAAGGTCAGCCCAATTATCCTGTTGATAATTGACATAACTCCTAAGGTACTGCTCCAGAACGGAGTTAGTCCTCTCACAGGCCCCATTTGTCTGCAGATGGTGGGTGGAGCTTAGTCCCTGGGCAGAGCCTATTAATTTCAGAAACTCTTTCCAAAAGAGGGAGGTGAATTGGACCCCTCTGTCCAAAATAATGCGTTCAGGAACTCCATGTAATCTTATATACATGTAAAATAAACAATTTAGCTAACGACTTTGCTGATGGGATCTTGAAACAAGGTACAAAGTGGACCTGTTTGGAGAACAGATCAGTGATCACCCAAATCACGATATTTCCAAGACTTTCTGGTAGCTCGACAATAAAATCCATTGATATTCCCTTTCACGGGACCCCAGGTCGGGCAACACTTCAAAGAAATCCTTGGGGTTTTCCTGGTGGTCTCTGCGGCTGCACAAACAGGACAACTGGGCTCCAGTTTATGGCGCTTTTAATTTTACTGGGATGGTCATGGGGCCCAATCGGGGACTCACCAAGTGGCCATCATCTCAATCAGTTTCACTTTCTCCTATGGAAGAGGAGGGTTCATTCTCCTCCTGGCCTGGAGGAAGGACATCATCACCTTCCACACCTTCCAGGCCAGTTTCACAGCATCTCCCTAGCTGCCAGACAGGTTCTTCCCTACCGGCCAGGGTCAGTTTTGGGCCATGTCTAGTGTAGCAATTGGGCTCCCAATGCCCCTGCTTTCCTGCTTTTGGTGCCTACTCAGAACTCCCCTCACATATGCACAAACAGCTCACAAAACTCCTGTGTTTACTCAGCCTCAGGCCTCCCCTCCTAGGTTAAAGGTTTCATTCTGCTTCTCGCCTTTTGATTTAGGAGGGGATCATCAAAACGTTTCCTCAGGGCAATCAAGAAAAACCTCAACTCCATTTGAATAGAGATAAAGTACTTTTACTAGATATGAATTGAAAGCAGCAAAAAGGAAAGCAAGATCTGAGCCAGAAAGGCGCGAACATGTACATATCAAATGATTGCCCAGCCCCCTCCCTCCAGTTACCCCAGCCCAGTGTCCAACCTGCATTTCCCTAAGGTGTCATGTGGGGTACATCTTCAAAGGACCTCATCAGGTTGGTATGCGAGACAGTTGGCCTTGACCAAGACCAAACATTAGCCATCAGCATGTGCAGAGAATGGTGAGAACAGAACTCCCTTTCGCAATACCATGCCCCCACCCTCCCTGTTTCTATGGCAGCCAATAGCAAGCAAGCGAAGCAGAGGCTGACACTGAGCTTCGCTCAAAGGGGAAGTGTGGTAAAAGGCCATTTTATTTGCAGGGTGGCCTCCGGCAGACCCCTGAAAGGATAAAATCATGTGTGTGGTGAGGAATTAGCCTTCATAAGAATAATATCAGAGGGAAAAGTTCCCTTTTGGTGAAGGACACAATCCGTTCGCTGTTTGTCTGTTGGCGGTATCCTAACGCCATCCCTGCGTGAGGAAGTCAGCCATGGAATGGAGCCACCACATCAGCAGTAGCACTCCTTGGGGGCCAGGAGCCAGTCCCACTCCCAATCCTGAGGTGTTGAGCGGGAGGAAGTGGTGGTCAGTGTTCGAGGCCCCCCAGCCCACGCAGGGATGTGACCAATTGAGCCCCGGGAGAAGTGCTTGTCTCTGGGGAAAGTGGGTCTCCCCATTGGGAGAGCAGGCAAGCCCCCTCCTGCTCACAAAGGGGATATGTGCCATGGCCTTGGTGAAGGTGGCTGTCAGAGTCAGGCCCATAAACCACAGATCAGAGAGAGAGACCCTTCTCTCCTCCTCCCCCAGGCTCCACGGATTCAGTCGGTTCGCCAAACTGCACAAAAAGTTAGCTAGCAGTTCTAATGAACCAATGCGAACCAGCTACATTCCACCATTGATCTTAGGTATTGTTCCACCATTGAATTAGCTTTCTCTGCCACTCCATTAGTAGTAGGATGAAAGGTAGAGTTAAGCCCTTGGAATGAACCTATCTTCAAAAATTCCTGCCAGAACATTGCAGTAAACTGTACCCCCAGGTCTGAGATAGCAATAGCAGTTAGACTTATATACCACTTCACAATGCTTTACAGCCCTATATAAGCTGTTTACAGTGTCAGTATACTGCCCTCAACAATCTGGGTCCTGATTTTACTGACCTCAGAAGGATGGAAGACTGAGTCAACCTTGAGCCTGATGAGATTCAAATTGCCAAATTGCTGGCAGTCAGCAGAAGTAGCCTCCAATACTGCATTTGAACCACTGCACTATTTTGGCTCTTATAGTCAACCTTGGGATCTCATGCAGCCTGTTCATATGTTGCATAAACATTTTTGCTAAGACCCAGGCTGAAGGGAGCTTTGGGGACGGTATGAAATGTGCCTGTTTTGAGAACAGGTTTACAACGGTTCATATTATAGTGTTCCTGCCATTCTTAGGAATGGTGGGTTGGCTATTGGCTGTAGCAGTCCAGGGGTTTTCCTGGGAAAGCACTTCATAGATGCGCTTACAGGACAACTCACACATAGGCTTCTATGTCCTTCTTCATTCTCGCCCATCAAAACTGTTGTCAGCATTCAAAATATCATCCAAAATTAGAGTCCAAGGCAACTTCCAATTTATTAAGAGAGACATGTTGGCACATCTGTGGAAACCCGAATCTGAGCTTTCTGGGTTTCCTCACCCAGTTGAAAGTTCATGATCTTGCCCCCGTACCCACAAGTTCATCACATGGTCCAATCTTCCACTGCCACATTGGCAGTTCCACCCATCCAGTTCCAATCAGGCTCAGAGGTGCAGAGACAAAAGATAACCTTGGGCTTCTAGAAAGGAATTTTTTATTTTGACAACAACACATTCTACTCCTTACTATTCCCCCTCCCAATTACCCACTAATGAAAAAGCATAGTAAAATAATAGAGTGTGTGGCAGGCCAAAGATCCTAAAAGGAATCGGCTGCAGGCCTGACCACTGTCTTTTTACAAAATGCAAGGTTTTTACAAACCCAAAATGCCCTGCTGGCTTCACATCATGACTTCTTTGTAGACCATAATTCTCTGACTATCTGGGACATATACTTTATTCCCCTTCCATTCTAAGCCTTGCTTTAGCATCAAATCACTCATGGTTTTGAGATCACTCATCCAGGATTTCTTTCAGTTGCAAGGTCAGTGAGTCTCCTCCTGACCCAGGGGGGCTCTTCTAGGGCTGGCTCATACGTGCTGGCACTACAAGTTGTTTGGATGGGATGATAGAATTAACAATATCTTTAGTTCTTCTATACTGAGGCAGGAGCGAGAGAGCATCTACTAGGAAATTCCCCCTCCCCTGGAAAATAGGGCAGAGTGAACTTGAAATGGTTAAAGTACTGGGCACACCAGACCTTGGGACCCTCAGTGCTATCAGATTTTTGTGATCAGTCCAATACTTTAAATGGGATTTTGTTACCCTCTAACAACTACCTCCAGGTGAGGAGGGCCCAGCGGATGGCATAAACCTCCTTCTCCCAGATTGCCCACTACCTCTGAGTGTCAGACAGTTCCTGAGATGTATAGGCACAAGGCTGCAATTCTTCTGTTTCATTTCTCTGCAATAATACCGCCCCCGCTGCCACGTCACTACCATCTGCCTGGATCACGAATAGCTTATCTGGGTTCAGTGTTTCAAGACTGGCTCAACGGCAAAAAGTCTCTAGTTTTTCAAAAGCTGCTTGGCATTCAACAGTCCAATTCAAGGGTTGACTTGATCTCGGCTCCCCCCACCCTTTTAACAGGTTTGTGATAGGCCGTGCTATCTGTGCGAATGTGGGAATGAATTACCTATAAAAGTTGTCTACATTCAAAACACCTGCACAGTGTGATATTGGGGGGTGGCAGCAGGGTCTCAAGATCTGCAAACAGACTCTTGGCATTCCATCCCCATCCCTGACATTCCAACCACCTCCCTGGCGGTTGTTGTCAAGCTGAGAGCGAAGAAGTAACTAGGTGAAAGAGCAGCTAACTCTTGACAAAAACTTAATATTTGAAAAAACAGACTTCAGATCAAAAATACTGTCAATGTATCTACTCTGTTATGGGAAATGCAGCAGCTTTTTTTAAATGCTATTTTCAATTAGATAAAAAGTTAAATAATTTTATGCTTGTAATATTGACATTCTAAAATGTGATTAATATTAATAAAATTATTTTCAATACTTTAAGCTTTATAAATAATATAATGTTAATAATTTATAACTGCATTGCATAAATTTTATTGAAGTGAACATTAAAATAAAAGTAAAATAGAATATCAAGATTTATAACAATAAAAGTGGAAAAAAAGACAGAAAATAGGCTTTAGTGTGAAATTTTTACACTATTATACACTGTTAGGTTTTCAAATTCTAGACACCACTATTTAATATAAGTCATAAGGCAAATATTTTGTAGCTTACTGAATAATAATTGCAGGTGAATGGACTTTTTCTTTTTTTGTAGTTGATGTGTCTGCAACAGTACCTATGCAAGTTTCACCTATGGATTTTCACTTGGATCATCAATTCTCCATATCAGTGACTGAACCTACATTACGCGAACAGCAGCTCCAACAGGAATTGTTAGCCCTCAAACAAAAACAACAAATCCAGAGACAGATCCTCATAGCAGAATTCCAGAGACAGCATGAACAACTTTCTCGTCAACATGAAGCCCAACTACATGAACACATAAAGGTGTGTGATGCAGCTTGAAGTGCAGGGATGTTGGGTATCTGTGCAAGCCTGTGGTTCCTATATATTTATTGTATTTTTAAAATGTGTCTGTGTGTGTGTGTGTTTGCCTCCCTGATTGACTGATGGATTGATTGGAGTATTACTCTTGCTAATGTGCAAGAAATTCAGTTTTCATAGTATCTCAGTGAGTAAGTGAACAATGATAATAAACAGGACTTTACCAAGGGAGTTTTGTGTGGGAGGAAAGGGGAGATGATCCTCCTTCTCTTTTTACTCTTTTTTGTTCTAGTTCAGAAAGATGATTTCTGGAAACTTAGAACCAGGGCAATTTACATGGAAAAAACATTGTGAATTTGGTTAGAATGCTCAGTGGGGAGGTTGCAAACCACATGAACAGCAAAGGAAATATCATGATCAGCAAATGTGTTTTTCTTTCTGCTACAAGTGCTATTGTATTGGAAGAGTAAATTAATGCTATGCTACAACACATGAGGAAAATAATAATTTTCTGAACAGCACAGATAAAGCTCTTCAAGAGAAGGGAAAACCAGAGGACAGGGAAATTTCCCTTTGGTAGAGACTGACATATGGAAAATGTAGTCCAAAGAAGCACTCAGTACCAATATAGCTCAGGAACTGGTGCAGGCTCTCTCTTCAGAGGACACAAAATACTTAAATCCCCATTGATCAAAGAAATTTGAGAGCTGCTTTGAGAAAGAGAAAAGGTGTGCCAAAATGGTGGATGAACCCATGTTGAGAGGGACAGAGATGGCTATATACAGTGCATATTAGAAAAAAAACTGTATTAAAATCAGTTTGCTTCAACTCATATAATTGTAAAGTTGGAACTAGTCCCTTCCAACCTTACAATTATATGAGTTGAAGCAAACAATATTGTGAGGATTCCTGTTCTGTGCAGAGGCTTGGACTAGTCCCTTCCAACCCTCTGCACAGAACAGGAATCCTCACAATATTGTGGATAAATGGCATTTTTTTCCTTAAAACCCTCCATTATGGAACATCCACAAATTCAGGAGACAAGCTGTTCTTTAGGTAAAACATGTCCAATTTCTATATCTGTTCTTTATATATGGAATTTAACTTCCAAGCACCTTATACTCTTTGCTACATTCTTCTCTGTACTCTTTCCAGTTCCTTAGCATTGTTTTGGCATGTGATAACTAGAAACGCCAGGGAGAAAAGTCTTCCATAGGGCAGAGGCTGCTAAAGAAAAGACACATTTCCTAGATCCCATAAGATGGCAACATTTAAAAGAGCAGGCCCCCTCTATCCAATCTGGTAAGATGGGCAGATGGCTTTAGAGAGAGTTGCTATTGTAAATAATTTGATCCTGTGCCATTTAGGGATTTAAATGTTTTCAGAGTATAAGATGCTCCAGAGTATAAGATGCACATTAGTTTTGGGGGAGGAAAACAAAAAAAAAATTCTGCCTCTGCCTACCAGGTATTCATCTGGCTAGCGTCGTTGCAGCAAATAGCAAAGTTAGCTTCAGCACGTTATCTCAGCTTGATTCAGCACAAGCAGCTGATTGGCAGTTGGATCGGCCTCCTGGAATACCTCCAATCAGATATTCCAGGCTGCGGGGATCACCACAGTCCATCGCCACCTCCATACCTTGCATTTTTGCCTCAGTGCCTTGCCTCAAAACACTCCATTTTAGACCTGTTCCAGGCTGTGGAGGTCACCACAGCACATCACTGCCGATGGCTGTCTCCATGCATCACATTTTTGGCCTACGTGTGTTGCATTTTCAGCCTCCTCACACCCCGTTTTTGGCCTCCGCGCATTGCTGCCACTGCCGCTCCCCATTGCCTGGAACCGCCTGAAAAAGTGACACACAGAGACCCAAAATGCAATGTGTGGATCACCCTCTTTTAGGGGGGTAAAAAGTGCATCTTATACTCTGAAAAATACGGTAATAATTAACACCTTGAATTGTGCCCTTATACAGCAATATTTAAATTTACCTTCTCAATAGAGGTGGAGATAGTATCCATGCATCGGTTGACATTGTCTGCCTTCTGATTGGACTGAGTCTGATTAAAGATAGTAAGACACGCCCCCTGTTGCTAACCTTACCCAGCTATTCAACTCAGTCCACTTCAGAGGACAGACATGTCATTGTTAGCTCCTTCGTATGATTATTATTACCACTATAAATTGATAGCTTCTTATATTGTCTCATAATATTGCACTGGATTGAGGCGGATAGAATCATTTGGTCTGCCTGTCCAGTGGGCTGAAGTAAAAGGGACTGTGCCCTTGCTCACACTTTGGGGCATCTGGTTGCCCACGGACAATTGACAGAGCAGGAGAGAGTGGAGCGCTCTTTGTCTATGCCATTAAATGAGGCACAGACCCCGTGTTTTTGTCCTGCGGGTTGAAAATCATGTCTGTTAATTTCCTGAAAGCCGCGGCTGCCTCATTTCACCCAGAGACTTTGACAGTTAGCCGGAAATGCCTCGGCTGAGACGTCGGCTGTCAGCGTGGACTTAAAAGCTTTCAGGCTTTCGGCTTGGCTTGTCTGCAACATGGGGAGATGGCTGGAGAGTGCGAAATGCGCAGAGAGGTTTCCCTTGGCTGTGTGAGCTTGGAGGCGGTTGGATCATTGCCACGCGGCTCTGGCTGACAGCCCTTTGATCCCTCGTGGTCGGCCTTGCCGGCAGTGATAAAAAAAAGCCTTTAAAGTGCCAAGCAAGGACAGACAAGCCCTGGGGGAGCGAGCAGTTGATTTAAGCCTCTGTGAGCTTTATATTTACCATTGCCTCAGCCTCTGAGCAGTTTATTCACATCTACCTCAGCCTCCATTGCATCTGTCACCTGAGGGCCGTTAAAAAAAAGTGCGAGAGCCATTTTGTTGCTGTTACTCTCCTGTCAAAATGGCGCTCCGGTAGCGGCCCTGTACATAGCAACCACCATGCCAGGATCTTAGGAGGAGGTCCTCAAGCCGGAGGACAAGAGGGCTGATCTCACAATGCAATGCTGTCATCAGGCTGCGGCTTGGGCAGTGCGAGCCTCCACCATGGTGTCGTTCTTCTCCTGGTTGTGCCTCTTTTGGCTCCAACAGCTCCGGCAGAGAATCCCAGCAGCTGATTCGAGAGCCCATCAGAACCTAAATAAGATCATGGCGGTGGTCCAGTTTATGGCTGATGTGACCCTCAATGCCACCAGATTTACATCCAGGGCCATGGCCTCTTCTGTTGTATCCCATCATTTACTGTGGCTGCACCAGTGGCAGGCGGACATGAGGCATAAGTCGAGTTTCGCATTGGCCCGCGACAAAGGTGGCTCCCTGTTTGGAGAGGTTCTAGAGCCACTTCTTACAGAGAACAAAGATAAAAGAAAAATTTTGCCTTCAGTTTCCCAGAAGGAGGCTCCCCGCACAACACCGTATACCAGAAGGCAGCCCTTTCGGGCATGACTACGGTACCTCCTTTCGAAGCCACAATTATGGTTCCCCAGGTTTCAGAGCCCGGGGGGGGGGGGTTATCACCAGAGGCAGTGACAACAGGCCTATAGGTACTAGAGAGGCACCTGCCCAATAAGCCCTGTGGGGGGAGGAGGGGGAGATCGCGGTTTCTGCAAGTCACAGGTCTCATCAGACCTCCATTCCCATCAGGAGGGCGTTTGGCATTTTTTTGCAAACCGGTGGGACAAAATTACCTCTGATGACTGGGTACGGCGCACGGTTAGGTCAGGCTTAGCTCTAGAATTCCTCTCTACCCTTCCTCAGTTTCTTTATTCATTGCCAGGTGTCCTGCAATCCGGACAGATAAACCCTAATGAATTCAGCAATACAACATCTCCTGGACATCAGGGCTGTCCAACTGGTTCCGGCTGACCAATTACATCAGGGTTTCTATTCTATTTTTTTTGTTATTCCCAAGGCCTCGGGTGGTTGGAGAGCAATTCTAGACCTAAAACGGCTCAACCGTCATTTGAAATATCAGCGGTTTAAAATGCACTCTTTGCATTCTATTTTAACAGGGGTATGGGAGGGTGACCTCCTCACATCAATTGACTTGACAGAGGCTTACCTGCACATCCCTATTCTACATGAACACTGCAGGTTTCTGAGATTCGGTTATGGGGGCGGCACTATCAGTACAAGGCCCTGCCATTTGGCCTTTCCTTCACTTCCTGGGCTTTCACCAAGGTACTGGCAGCATTGGCAGCACATCTGAGGGCTTTGTCCATGCGTGTCTAATGCTACCTCGATGATATGTTATTACAATCCCGATCAATATCTAGAGCAAGGCCACTTGCTGAGGAAACTAGTGTCGGCTATCAACATCATTCCTTGGGCACGCTTACATACTAGGGACCTACAGTGGTTTCTCTTACCCTTTCAGAAGGCTCGCAGGAGTGCATCGCTGTTGAAGGTCCCTGCTCCCGCAGACGTCCTCCGCCATCACCAGGGGCTACCACAGCCATCACCAGGGACTACCACTTCAGGGTCACTCACAGGGTGACAGTCACCACGGATGCCAGCCTGTATGGCTGGGGGCTCATCTGCTGCCGCAAATGGCCCAGGGACAATGGGACCAGGTGGACAAGACTCACAACATAAACTGGTTGGAACTCAGAGCCATCCACCTGGCCCTCCAGAGGTTTCTCAGAACTGTTGCTGGCCAAACACATGTTAGTCTTGATGGACAACGTGGCCATCAAAACCCACGTGAACCTTCAGGCGGCATAAGGTCTAGAATCTCATGAAGAAAGCCAAGGAACTGGACCTTTGGGTGGAGAGGCACTTGGCTTCTTTGACAACAGAACACATCTCGGAGGTGGTGAATGTTCGGGCCGACTGGCTCAGCCAAGCCAAGATGGACCATGCAGAGTGGCGCCTCCATCCGCACCTATTCCAACAGATCTCAGATCAATTCGGCTCACCAGTTGTGGACCTGTTCACCACCCCACACAACACACAGCTCCCCTGCTTTTACGCGAGGTTTCGGATGCAAGGAGCGGAGGCGACAGATGCTGTCAGTGGTCTTTCCCCCCCCCCCCGGACTTATTTATGTGTTTCCCCTGCTGCCCCTGATTCCTTGGGTGTTGTGCAAGGTGATCACCGAAAAAGCAGAGGTAATCCTGGTAGCCCCTCATTGGCCGTGTCAGCCTTGGTTCGCTGACCTTGTCGGTGGCCAGAACCTGGAGGATCCCTCAGGCCAAGGGTGCCTTCAGCCAGGGAGCGCTGGAGCATCCGGACCCTCAGTGGCTCCAGCTGACCGCCTGGCACTTGAGCGGGACACTCTGATGGAGGACAATTTTTCCTCTAGGGTCATAGGCATGAACCAGGCCTCCAGGAGGCCTTCCACGATCCGCATATATGATGCTACATGGTGTAATTTCTGCAAATGGTGTGGCACCAAGACTATCCATACTACACAGCTTCTGTGCCTCAGGTATTGGAATTTCTCCAAGATGGGCTGGAGAAAAGGTTATCACACAATACACTGAGATGGCAGGTAGCCGCTCTGGCCATGATTCTGACTTGTGGGGGGGGGGGATAACAACCTTTATCCCACCACCAGACTGTGAGGAGGTTCCTGAAGGGGGCGGTCAACTTGATACCACCAGTGGTTTACCGCTACCCCACATGAAATTTGTCTAAAGTTTTATGAGCTCTAAAACCCTTATGCTCTGTAGAACTACAGTTCCTTATGTGGAATGTGGCCTTCCTGGTGGCCATCACCTCCACCAGGAGGATCTTGGAACTGCAGACTTTGTCAGTGAGGGAGGATCTTTGTACATTCCACACCGACAGGGTGGTACTACGGGTAGATCCTTCCTTTACACCAAATGTTTCCTCCTGGTTCCACAGGGAGCAGGAGTCGTTTTGCCCAACTTCTGCCCTTCGCCTAATCATCCCTTGGTGAGACGGTGGCACAAGCTGGATATGTGACGTGCCCTTAAGGTCTATATCAGTTGCACTTCTGACTTTAGCAGGTCGGAAACGCTGTTTGTGTCGTTTTAGTCAGCGACTCTAGGTCGGAAGGTGGCTTCGCAGCTGCATAGCTAGGGCATATAGTTCACAGCATGAGCCGGTGCCAAGAGGCATAACTGCGCACTCCACCAGAAGTATGGCTACTATGGCAACCTGGGCTACACAAGCTTTGCTGGATGAAACCTACAGGGCGGCCACCTGGACTTCACCTTCCCCGTTCATTATCAACTATAAAATAGATAAATTTGCATCTGCAGAGGCGGCCTTTGGCCGTAGGGTCTTACAAGCGGTCCATTCGGCCACACCTGTTTCTGATCGGTACAATAGTGCTTGGGTATGTCCCATGCATGGATGCTATCTCTACTATTGAGAAAGGGTGTTGGTACTTACCTGATATGCCTCTTCTAATAGGTTGGAGATAGCATCCATCCCCTCCCTGCTCTCTAACTCATCTGATTTGTGACCTATTCTGATATTCCCTCGATATCTTGGGTTTCTGTAACTCAAGGAGAGTTATGATTCAAGTTGTTCATGGTAGAAGTATTCTTTCTTAAGACTTAATTGATGAGTTATTGTTTACTTAAGTTATGCTCCAGACACGTTGAGTCTAAGTTTTTTCTTTGCCGAATAGCTGGGTAAGGCTAGCAACAGGGGGCATGTCTTAACTATCTTTAATCAGATTCAGTCCAATCACAAGGCAGACAATGTCAACCCATGCATGGATGCTATCTCCACCCTATTAGAAGAGGCATATCAGGTAAGTACCAACACTCTTTTTATGGCACTATTAAAGCTTTTAAAGTAAATGTAATTTGATAGTTTATTATATATTTTGTGTAGAATTCATATACATATATCTGCAAAAGTTTTCAAAATTTTAATACTGTCAATATCAGTATTCACACCTGTGTATCCAATGGTGGGAAATGAAGGAGAGGGAAGTAACAAGGGAAGAAGACAGTTCATCAAACCAGCTTGTATCAGGATCTTCAAGGCCGTTTTCCTGAGAATGGAATGTTACCAGTTTCATACCTCAGAGTTTTTCAAAACGTCATACCGGCATCACATTGGCTGGCAGGAGGACTGCTCATGGGGGAGGGATTGGGAGCTTTGTATTTTGCACGGGAACACCAGATTCTGCCTGACTTTGTGGTAACCAATTTCATTCAGTAAAAGTTCCTTTGCTTCAACTGAATGGAGTCACAGGTTTTACTTTCCTAAGAAAGCAAACTGGGGCAGTCTGACAAATACAGCGTTTCACATTTTTGTGGGAATCTTTTATTTCAAAAATACCTTTCAAAAAGACTAATTTGTCAATTAAAGAATTTGAACTTTATGATTTTATCATTATGGTTCATCGCACAGTTACCGACATATTCAGATTAGATTTGGCATTTTTATCCACTTATTGAATCCTTCCCAAGTATCTGGTATAGGAAGATGTTGATGTTTTATGGTACTAGAGATATCATCACAGGATTTGAGCTTCCTTTTGCAGTTAACTGAAGGTGAATTTGTCACTGTTAATGATGTTTAAGTGGTGATCCAGTTGCTTTGGGATTGCACCTATTATTATTAATACTACCTCTGCTTTCTTTTGCCACAGTAGTTCTATTTCTATTTGCAGGTCTTTGCTTGTTGTTATCTTCTCCACAAAATACAAAGAACTGCGAATAGAAATTTCATCAGTGCAATGGTGTAGAATGTGGGTTACCTTGCTGCATTTATAATCTTTGCAGGTTTGAATTCTGTGTGGTGATTGGCTGCTTGTAGGGAAGTGTCCATTGATTGGGAGATGGATTGTTCGTTCTAATTGACCTGCCTTGTCAGTTTATTTTGAATGGTTTGGATCTTGCGTCTGATTGGCTAGTAAAACACATTTAGTTCTGTAGTTTGCTGTTGCCTCCTTTATTTTGGTGGCAGGCTTCCAGGATTCTCTGACTTTTCTATTATTTACATGGCTGATAAATTCATACAAGTTATCCTCAAGAAATGACAGGCCATTTAATGACTGTTCAAAACAATGATCAACACCCAAAACTACATACAAACTTGTTTCAAAGTTATGACAGATGAAATGTTCCTGTGGTCATTTGCAGATGCTGTGCCCTCCCCTGCCTTTTTTCTCTCCCATCCCCTGTAGTGCTTAGGCCTGTTCCCCATGCCTCCTAGAAGCAGCTGCCATTTTCAGCACCCCTAAAATAGCAGCTACTTACCAAGCTTTCTGTACCTATGCTAAATTGGTCCTTAAGATAACTTCAGGATGAGCTTCCTAGAACCTTTCCCTTGCTTAATCTCCTTCCTCCTCCCTCAAGCCACATTTCTTCAATAAAAAATAAAAAGCTGGGAGGGACAGATTTGTAAAACTCCCCCATCCTTCCCAATTAGTTGTTAAAACTAATCTCTCCTTCTCCCTCCAACCAATATCCCTTTTTAAAAACCTTACCTGTGATTTACTGTCTATAGTGGGCAGTCTACAGTTTAACCTTTAAACCTTAGCTTTAAATAACCTATTCTTAATAATTTTTACATTTTTGGTTTGCTTTTTTGTTTACTTCAGGGGAAAAAGCTGCAGAAAGATTTTCTGTGAGGGAGCATCCCACAAACTTTACATCATATTGCAATGGAATGCTCTCCTCAGAAGATTCTCTGGATCCCTGCAAGAACTACATTATCTTCTGGGCACCGTTGTCCAGTAGTTAAATGATACAGATATTGGGCCATTGGCTTAGCTATTCTAGTAACTGCTCATGCGTAATTTAATTTTATTCATCATTCATATTGGGTGTTTTTAAAATAATTAACAGAATAACAGAGTTGGTAGGGACCTTGGAGGTCTTCATGTCCTCCTCTGATATACCATTTCAGACAAATGGTTGCCCAATCTCTTTTTAAAAATCTCCAGTGTTGGAACACCCACAACTTCTTGATGCATGTCCTTAATTGTTCTGTCAGAAAATTTCTCCTTAGTGTTAAGTTGATTTTCTCCTTGATTAGTTTTCATTCATTACTTCTTTTTTTTTTTTTATAACAGAACTTTTTATTTTTTCTTTAAAAAAAAAAACACAAATATGTCATCATTTGTCAATCATTAAAACATTGAAGTACAATTTTTTTTTGTGTGTGTACCCCTCCCTCCCTCCACCCCCCCGCCCCCCCTCCTCCTTCCCCCCCCCGACTTCCCAGAACCCGTACACGGTATAGAATTTTAACTAACACAGTCTAAAATCTATTGAGAAAAAAGAAATAAAGAAATTAATGACATTCTAGATTGACCTTAGCTTCTTCTTACTGAACTAACTTTAAACAATTTAAATCATTTCTGATCTTAAGCATAGGCTAACTGGAATTTCTTAGTCCCGTATTTATTTTGTATATAGTCAATCCATTTTTTCCAGTCTCGTTTATATCTCTCATTTGAATGATCTTTGAGATATGCCGATATTTTAGCCATTTCAGCTAAGTTTGTTACTTTCAATGTCCATTCTTGAATTGTAGGCAAGTCTTCCTTCTTCCAATATTGCGCCACCAACAGTCTTGCTGCAGTTATCAGGTGCAGAGTCAAATTGGTCTCTACCACTGTAAAGTCAGTACATATACCTAGTAAAAATAACTGAGGACTAAACTTTATCCTTCTTTTAAAAACATTTTGCATGACCCACCATATTTTTATCCAAAATGCTTTAACCTTTTGGCAGGTCCACCATATATGATAATATGTAGCATCGAGAGAACCACATCTCCAACATTTAGGCTGTACATTCGGATACATAGAAGCCAACTTTTTAGGATCTAAATGCCATCTATAGAACATCTTGTAAAAATTTTCTCTCAGATTTTGAGCTTGTGTAAATTTCACATTTCTTACCCAGATTCTTTCCCATGTATCCAACATTATTGGTTCCTCAATATTTTGAGCCCATTTTATCATACAATCTTTAACTAATTCTGTTTCCGAATCCATCTGTATCAATACATTATATATCCTCTTTATATGCATTAAGCTTTGATCTCTTATTTGTTTAAACAAATTATCCTCAACTTGAATAAAACCAATTTTTTGATCTATTTTCCACCTAGCCTGTAGTTGCCCATACTGGAACCATGTTTGAACTACCTTCTCCTCTTTTAATACCTCTAAAGATTTTAATTGTAATACCCCCCTTTCCGAGGTAAGAAGCTGTCTGTAGGTAATTCTGTCCTGTTTTTGTGCTGTATTCATATTTTCAATTGCGTGTCTAGGAATTGCCCACATGGGTATCTTGTCATTTAATTTATATTGATATTTCTTCCAGACCCGCAATAAAGCATTTCTTAAAATATGACTTTTAAAGTTCTTATCCAGTTTTTTGTTGAATAACAGGTAGGCATGCCAACCAAATACCATATCGTGTCCCTCAATGTTCAATATTCTATCATTGGTTAAGTGAATCCAATCACTAATTACAGATAATACCACTGCATCATAATATATTTTTAAATTAGGTAGTTTCAATCCTCCTCTCTCACGTACATCTTGCATTATTTTCATCTTTACCCTCGGCTTCTTTCCTGCCCACACAAATTTGTTGATACCCTTCTGCCATTCTAAAAGGTTCGCATCTTTTTTAAGTATAGGTAACATTTGGAAGAGAAATAAAAATTTTGGTAAAATGTTCATTTTCACTGCCGCTATCCTACCCAGCAAAGATAAGTGCAATTTCTCCCATTTTTTCATCTGTCTGTATGCTATGCCAAAGTGGTTCATAATTATGCTTATATAATTTCCCATTTGAAGTTAAAATGTTAACTCCAAGATATTTAACTTTTTTAACTACCTCACATCCTAGCATCACTCCTAATTCTTCCTTTTGTTTAATATTCATATTTATAGCTAATATTTTGGTTTTTCCTAAGTTTATTTTAAAGCCCGACACTAGACCATATTGATTAATCATATTCATTAAAACCATACTAGATTCCTGCGGTTGTTCCAATATTATGACCAAATCATCCGCAAAAGCGCGGACTCTATATTCTTGCTGCCTAATCTTGATCCCTTTTAAACCATCCAAGCCCCGTATTTTATTCAACAATACTTCCAAAGTTATAATAAACAATAATGGGGACAAAGGACAGCCCTGTCTTGTACCTTTTCCAATTTGAAAAGAGTCTGTTAGACTTCCATTGACTATAATTTGTGCTGTTTGCTGTTGGTATATTGCTTTAATTGACTGTAGAAAATTATCTCCTATCTGCATTTTTTGCAGTATCTTCAACAGAAATTGCCAGTTAACTCGATCAAAGGCCTTCTCAGCATCCAAAAATATAAACGCAGCAGGGATCTGGTTGTTCTTTCCCAAATATTCTAATGCATTAATAATTAATCTAACATTACTTTTCATCTGTCTCCCTTGTATAAAACCTGTTTGGTCCGTGTGTATCAATTGTTGGATGACCAACATTAACCTATTTGCTAATATTTTAGTAAAAATTTTATAATCTACATTCAGTAATGAAATAGGTCTATAATTTTTGGGTTGAGTAGTATCTTGTTCTTCTTTGGGTATCAAAGATATAAACGCTGTCTTCCAAGATGGAGGGACTTTACCTTCCGTTTGAATCATATTAAATAATTCTCTAAGAGGTTCTACCATTTCTAACTGTAAGTTTTTATAGTAAACCGCTGTCAAGCCATCTGTACCTGGTGCTTTCCCTAACTTTAATTGCTTAATTACCTGCAGGATTTCCCCCGAGGTTATTGGTTGATTCAATTTTTGCCTGTGTTCTTCTCTAACTGAAGGTATTTTCTCTTTGTCTAAATATTTGTCTATGTCTAAACCATTAATTTTATCCCCTTTATACAGTTCTGTAAAAAATTCCCAGAAAGCCTTTTGAATCTCTTCCTGTTGAAACACCTCCTTCCCTCTGTAAAACAGTTTAGATATATTTCGAGTTTTCCTTTTTTTCCTAATCTGATAAGCTAACCATCTGCCAGGTTTGTTTGCATTACAAAAAGTATTGTGTTTTGCATATAATAGATTAGTAGCCACCTGGTCAGAGATCAACATGTCAAATTGAGATTTTAATATGTTAATAGCTTCCTTAACCTTTGTATCGTCTGGGTTCATTGTTAACTCCAGCTCTTTTCTCTTAATTTCCTCTTCCAGTTCTGTTCGTTTTAACCCTTGCTTATTTCTATGTGTTTTATTTATATTCATCAAAACTCCTCTCATATACGCTTTGCTTGCGTCCCATACAAATTCCATAGATGTACCCTTATTCATATTCAAAACAAAATATTCAGATAATAATTTTTTACAATCATTAATATACTTTTCATATCTAAATAAGTTTTCATTCAATCTCCAAGACCTTCTTGCCTGCACTACCTTTCCCAACTCCATCCAAACTGGATTATGGTCAGAAAGGACCCTAACTGCAATCTTTGTTTTCTTGACCCTAGAAAGCAAATCGTTAGTGGTTAGGATAAAATCAATCCTTGAAAGGGATTGATGCCTGTCCGAGAAGAAAGTGAAGTCATATTCCTCTGCATTTCTTTCTCGCCAAATATCTCTCAATTCAAAATCATCCATAATGTCAAAGAAAGATTTGGGTAACTTTGCTCGCATCTTGGTATTTAGGCGGGAAATCTTCTTATCTCTCTTAGTGTCTATCACTCCATTCCAGTCACCCAATAGTATACAGGAACTATAGTCCCACTGTACTAATTTAGCATGAAGATTTCTATAGAATCTATCTTGCTGTTGATTGGGAGCATAAATTCCCAAAAGTAATGTCTTTTTCCCTTCTAAGATTAAGTCTAAAGCAATATATCTTCCGAAGGGATCTGCTTCTATTAATTCAGCTTTCATATCTTTTCTTAAGTATACAACTATACCATTCTTCTTTTCCATAGCAGAAGCTGCAAAATGTTGACCAAGTTTTGAGTTGATCAAATATTTTTGATCAGTTGACTTGATATGAGTTTCTTGCAAACAAATTACATCGTTCTTAAACTGTTTGAGATAATGAAATATTTTCTTCCTCTTCTGTGGAGAGTTCAGTCCATTGACATTCCATGTTAAAATCTTAGTTGTCATTTTTGGTTGGTTGAAGCATTTTTAGAGCTTCCTGCACGGCCTGTTTAACCTTAGGTCTAGCTCCTCCCATTGCTTCCAGATTTGTTGTTGTAGATCCTTGATCGATGGCCGATGATTGTTGATGCTGTTGCTTTTTAGCTTGTTTCTCCATACGTCTAGTAGTCACGCGGCTAGGTCTTGGTTCCATAGCACCTTGCACTTCTAGAGAAGAAAGATGCTCCATCTTGTTTGATGGTTGTGTAGTTTGCTGTCTATCCTGTCTTTCTTGTGGTCTTTCTCTGGGTCCAGATGGTGCAGGGTGTCCGGCCTTCAATATATTATAATAAAAATCTCGGGCTTTCCATACAGAGTTGAGGCGGTACCTTTGCTTATCAAATGTAAATATGATGCCAAATGGTGCATCCCATCTATACTGTATCTGACGATTTCTGAGTTCTTCGACCAAAAAAGCGTAGTCTCTCCTGGCTCTTAACATTGGAGGTGGTATCTCTTTCAAAACAACCAGGTCTTGACCGCCAATTTGAAGCTTAGTGTTATAAGATGCTTGCAGTACCATATTTCTAAACTCTCTTGTAGTAAAATATATAACGATGTCTCGAGGAAGCTGCTTCTGCTTTGCCAGCCAGGAGTTGACGCGGTAAGCTTTGTCAATTTGCCAGCCTTGATTGGTCCCTGGTCTTCCCATCAGGCGGTCAAAAGCTTCCGATAGGATCTGTTTCAGGTTCTCCTGTTTCTCCTCACGCAGCCCCCTTACTCTTAATGCGAACTCCATTTGTCGGTACTGTATCATAATAATTTCTTTTTCAGCATTTTCCACTTTTTTTTCCACCACCTCTGTTTTCAATGTCAAGTTAGCATTGGCATCATTAAGAACCTCTAAAGTATCTTCCACTCCAGAAATATGTTCTGTTAATACAGTTACAAGACTCAGCATGTCGTCTCTAATTTTATCAACCTTAGCCTCAAATTTCTCATACAACTCCTGTTTAAGTCCTTTTATTTCACTTTTAATTTCATTTTTAATTTCTTCTTTCATTTCTTTTATTTCCTCTTTTCTCTCCTCTCTATTATTTCTAAATTTATCTTCCATTTTAATTGTCTGTGCATTAAGAGCCTCGCTTAGATTACTCAGAAAAAATTCTTTCGTTAACACATCCCCAGCAGGGGGCGTAGGAAGCGGAGGCTGCAGCTTTGTGCCAGGCACTGCGGATGTGCCCCTGGAAGTAGAGGGTGACGACTTCAAGTTAATATTTGGTTTTGAGGCCATTTCAAAATTTATCTGCCTGCAGTTAATAAAACTCTATTGCCTAAATAGGCAGCTTTAAAAAAAGAGGCTTTTATTTTGAAGTTTAAGGCTTGGCAAAACTTTCAGTGAGTAAACATTGTAACAAGACCATTCAGCAGATTCATCACCATTTAACTTCCAAATAAGCAAGGTTAATAAAGGAGTAAAATTCTTCTATTGTGAAACCAAAACAAATGATAAGCAATCTCTTTTGTTTTGAATTCTTTTGAGGATTTGCATTGTCTAGCAAAAAGTGTTCGTTATTACCGGAGAAACCAGGCTGCTCGGCGCCATTTTAGAAGCCTCTGAGTAAATAATTTTTCGGAGGAGAAAAAGAAAAGAAGCTAAAATGTTGATAAGCAATTAATGTCCACAGTGAACGGATCCAGCTCGTGATAAGAATAAATCAAACAAAACTTTGATCAGAGTGGGAGAGACCTACTTTGTCCTGCACAAGGCAGTTTGAAGTTCCCAGCACGGACAGCCGTTCTGCCTTGGGCTAGCCCCCCTTTCCTTGCAAGCACAAAAGCTGCAAAAATCGAAGAGCATTTGCCAGCAAAACAGTTTCTTCTTTCCTTCTTGCCTGAAGGATAAGAAAACCTGATAAGACGTCAGATGGAAGATCCTCTAAACAGGTACGTAGCCAGGAATTCGGAGGCAGCTGATTTTTTGCTGCTTCCACCAGTAGGCTCCTCCCAGGAAGCCCCCATTCATTACTTCTTATCCTACCTTCAGGTGGTTTGGGGGGGGCGTTCTAAGACAACTCACCACGGGCCACTTGCTGTTGGACAACTCATCTGGGGACAATTCAGTGCTGTTTCATTCAGTTACTTTTATTATTGGTAGCCATGTTTCATTGAAATTATTGTAACTCTTGTATTTCTAGATTCTTTGTTTTATTATTATTGACTGTGGTTCCATTTAAATTAATTTAACTTTTGTATTTGTTTAATTGTCCTGTGGTAAATCCCACAGTCTGTTGGCTGTGACCAATTGTCTCATGGCCAGTTGGCCATGGCAAATTGTCCCATTCCGCTTTAGAGAATAGGATCCCCTTCTATGTGCAGCCCATTAGATATTAGAAAACTATTATCATGTCACTCCTGGTCCTTCTTTTAATTAAACTAAACATACCCAATTCCTCCAACCATTTTTCATATGTTTTAGCTTCCAGTTCCCCAATTGTCTTTGTTGCTCTTCTCTGTAGTCTTTCTAGAGTCTCAACATCTTTTTTTTATATTGTGGTGACCAAAACTAATATAATATTCCAAGTGTGGTCTTATGGAGGCATTATAAAGTGGTACTAGCTCTTCATGTGATCTTGATTCTACTCTTAATACAGCCTAGGACTATGTTGGCTTTTGTGACAGCTCATCTAAATCATTAATGAAGATATTGAACAGAACGTGGCCTAACATACAGCCTTGGGATACCCCTCTGCATGCTTCCCTCCCTATACATGCTATTCCATTAAGGATTATATGTTGAATGTGGTTGGTCAGCCAGTTACGAATATACAATTTTTAAAAACACTGCTTACTCTGTCTTAACAAAAGTGACATTAACATGGTATCCTTAAATATACAATAATATCTTCCTTCCAGATAGTTACCTATAAATAAATTGAAGCTTGAGGATGAAGGTTTGTTCTCCAAGCTTGTGGATTGCTTTCTGAACATTTCATTACCAGGCTAGGTAACATTTTCAGCAGAGTTTAGGAGATGTCAGTGTTCTTGTGTTAAAAGGGGTTCAGGTGTGGGTGTGTCAATTAAGGTGATGGGTCAGCTGTGAGTCATCAGTGAATCTTGTAATCGGTCTTGTGATAAAGAGATTCCATCCATTATTCCTTGTCTGGCTTTCAGGTGCCTTGGAAAAAAGCTTGACCACTTCCTCTCTGTGCGCCTCAGATATTGGAACACTGCTATCATGTTTCCCCTGGTCCTTCTGTTCACTAGGTTAGCCATGCCCACTTCCTGTAACATTCTTCATATGTTTTAGTCTCCAGTCACCTATTCACCTTGGTTGCTCTTCTCTGCACTTTTGCTAGAGTTTCAACATCTTTTTTATAGTGTGGTGACCAAAACTGGATGCAGTATTCTAGATGTGGTCTTACTAAAGCTTTATAGAATAGTATTAGTACCTCACTTAATCTTGATTGTATCCCTCTGTTAATGCAACTCAGGTGTCAGGGTTTCACCTGACATTAGGATTTCTTTGGCTTTTTTGGCTGCCGCTGCACACTGCTGGCTCATATTTAGCTGGTTGTCCATTAAGACTCCAAGATCCCTCTCACAGTTACTGCTATTAAGCCTGGTTTCACCCAGTCTATATGTGTCCTTTTAGTTTTTCTTGTCTAAGTGTAAGACTTTACTTTTCTGTATGTTGAATTTCATTTTGTTAGATAGGGCCCAGTGTTCAAGTCTGTCAAGAGCCATCTGGATATTGAGCCTATCATCTAGGTGTTAGCTATTCCAACCAGCTTAGTATCATCTGCGAATTCTCCTATTCCGTCATCTAAGTTGTTTATGAAGATATTGAAGAGTACTGGGCCTAAGATGGAACCTTGTGGTACCCTACTGCTTACTTTCCTCCATGTAGATATAGACCCATTAAGGACTACTCATTGAATACGGTTTGTCAGCCAGTTACAAATCCATCTGGTGGTGATGCTATCTATTCCAGGAGTGATTTCATTGTGGGCAGCATCAGGGTTGTGTTTGACCTCGGAAGGCTGGGTTGAGGTGAAGGTCATGGTGGGTGTGGCTGGGGTAGATGTGGCCATGGTGGCCGTTTGACACAGGCTCAAGATACATTTTTCCCCCTTCAGTTCACCTCCCAATGATCTTGGCTTGATATAATCTCCTTATCACAAGACCCATCACATGTGTCACTGATGACTCACAGGTGACCCATCACAAAACTCTCACTTGATGCAGTCATACTTGAAGCCCTTAAAAAACAGAAGAACACTGACACTGACATTCCCTAAACTCTGCTGAAGATGTTACCTAGCCTGGTTACAAACATTCGGAAACCAAACCACAAGCTCGAAGAATGAACCTTCACTCTCATCCTACACCTGAGCTACAGATCTCTGTTTTGTAGAAGTTATGGATTTTTAAAATTATGGTGGTTTATTAAAAAGCAATTTATGATACAGAATTATGTTGCAAAAATACTGTTTAGTATGCTTGCCAGAATTTATGGTGTGATATTATCTTTTCTTTTTCTTCCTTGGTTTCTTACAATTTTGTCCTTGATGTAAAATGCTTTATTTTGATAGGTAGCAAGATGACATTTTAAGGACTTGAATGGTTAAGGATTGTGTGCATTTTTACCTTTTCTCTATTTTCTTGGCGTAACAGCAACAACAGGAGATTTTAGCAATGAAACATCAGCAGGAGCTATTGGAACACCAGAGAAAATTAGAACAGCATCGGCAGGAGCAAGAGTTGGAGAAACAACACAGGGAACAGAAGCTCCAGCAGCTTAAAAACAAAGAGAAAGGAAAAGAAAGTAAGTAAAAGCATGCTAGGTATTATGTTTATGTATTAGATATATTTCTCTGCAGCAAAAGTATAAAAAAAGAACTTGTACTTCATTGACTGCTCCTGCTCCTTTAACCTGAATAAACTGTGAGCCTAATTTATTGATAGCATTGAAAGGTATACACATGAGAATTGCAATCCCAATGTAGCCCAAGGATATTCACCACTGCCTAAGCAGAGGGTTGGACTAGAAGACCTCCAAGGTCCCTTCCAACTGTTATTCTATTTCTATTTCTCTTGAGAAGAACTTCAAAAGTTTTCTGCTATGAGTGGAGATTTTGCTGGTTTTTTGGTTGCGCAAATGAAACAAAAAATTACATTTGCAACTTAGATATTTGTAATCTTCCTCTTAAGATTTCAGATTTTATATTCTATGTTTTGTATTTTATTCCATTCCTTTTTGTTAAAATATGATGTGAATATGCCATACAATAAATAATAAACCATTGTGAAAACATTGCAAGGATTATGATACTGTTACCGGCAGTGGTGAGATTCAAATAATTTAACAACTGTTTTCTGCCCTAATGACCGGGTGGGTGGCCGTGGCCAGGGGCATGATAGCACTCAGATTCCTGTAGCACTTTGCCAGCCAAAACAGGGTGCGGGTTAATTACAAAATGTGGGCTTTCCATTTTGACATCCAGATCCAGCGAGCAAGAGGTGTGAACTGCACAGAAAATACACTTTTGTTTGGTTATGAAGAAATATCCCCAAAGTCAGATGTACACTAAATGTAGACTGACTTTTAGCAAAGAGCAAATTTTGAAGCTCCGGGTAAAGAGGATTCATTTTAGGATGAGTAACCACAGTTTGCATGTTGGAGGTTCCTAAAGGAATGGTGGGAAACTCTGTATTTTAAAGAACATTTGAGGGAGTGCCCTTCTCTGCCTGAGGCTGTAGAGACCCTGCACCAATCAAAACCCTTTTTGTGAAGCAACTGAGCAATGCTGACAGGGTAAGCCGCTAGTATATGAAAATAAGAGCAAACTCCACTCCCTTCTAGTACTGATGATGTTTCCTAGTTTGGTAAATGAAGCATCTGCAAGAAAACCATCAAGCTCAGAGAGCACCAAGGAACCCATAATTCAACCCTGAGCTACAAATATTCTCTTGTATCAATAAACATTTTTTGGTTAGAGGACTCAGAGTCTGCGTTATATGAGATGGCTCCCAGTCAATTTCATTCTAAATGATGATATGATTTCTGTAAATAAGCAATGTAGAATTATAATGGCTATTTGATCCTTCATACATAAAAAAATGCAAAGCTAAGGAATAAACAAATAAAAAACAAATTTGAAAAAAGAAAAAAGCCCAGGAAAGAAAAAGTGAAAGTGTAAGAAAGAAAGGAAAAGAAGGAAAAGTGAAAAAGAATTATTTTCAACATTTTTTGGTACTGTTATAAGTAAAAAAAATTTAACATTTGTCTACATTATTTCCCATCTTTAATCATCAAATCTGAGATCAACTTTTAATTTCAGTTTCTCACAAAAAGTCCAGTAATGGTTCATATCGCTTTAATCACTATTTGTTAATGAAGCCACAACTGATTTATTTAATTGCACCAAACTCTAAATAAAACAGGAATGGAAAATTCTAAGCTCTAGTGTAGACCAATGCTTCTCAATTTTGGCAACTTTAAGGTGCATGGAATTCAATTCCCAGAATTCCCGAGGCAGCATGAAGTTTGCCCATCTTAAACTTGCCAAGACTGAAAAATGCTGATCTACAGATAGAGATTTTTCCATTCCTATTTTATTGGTTCCTACTTACTTATGAGCAGTCTTAATGCAAAATCCCCATTCCCAACCCTGAACGGCCTCGTACACCACCCTGGAAGCAAACTGGGCCATGGGGGCTGCCGGGCGTCTCCTCCGCATCCTGTTCTGGGCCTCGAAGGCCTCCTGCACCATCCTGGAAGCAAAACGGGGCAAGGGAGCCACAGGATACCCTCCGCACCCCATTTTGGGCCTGGAAGACCTCTTGCACCACCCTGGAAGGCAAAATGGGGTGCGTGGGGGGGAGTCCGGGGAGGGTTGGGGTGAGCCCAGCCAAAAGTGGGATTAGCCAGTTCTCCAAACTGGGTAAAAAGTTAACTGGTTCACCCAAACCGGTGAGAATCGGCTGAATCCCACCTCAGGTTATCGGATTTCCTTCAATACTTTCAATATTTTATTAATCATTTTTGTTCTGCTTTGTTCCTATTCTTTATAGGTCTCTCCTATCTATTGTTGTAAGACACCAGCTCTTAAGGGGATATTGTTCTTGCCTTTTCTAGTTTGATATGGGCAGTTGGACTGAGTGCTGTGCATATTGACAGAACCTCACACCTTAAATATTTTGCAGATGATGTTTTCGATTTCATTCATGTATTTAAAGGCCACCACTTTGTTTTACCAAGTCAATCAAACTTTACAGTATCAACTGCCATTTTAATATTATGGATATTTGTACGAAATACAGGAACAGATCTTCTAACCAGGAGTGAAATTCAGCAGGTTCTGACAGTTCTGGACAGTTCTAGCGGAAATTTTGAATAGTCCAGAGAACCGGCAAATACCACCTTTGGCTGGCCCCAGAGTAGGGGGAGGGAATGGAGATTTTGCAATATCTTTCCCCCAGGAGTGGGGAGGGAATGGGGATTTTGCAGTATTCTTCCTCTGCCACGTCCAGAAAGCCATGCCCACAGAACCGGTAGTAAAAAAAAAATGAATTTCACCACTGGAACGATCTCCCCGTTGAGATCCGGACCCTTACTACCCTTCTGGCCTTCCGCAAAGCGACCAAGACCTGGCTGTTCCGGCAGGCCTGTTGAATTATCCAGCCCCATCCTAAGTTATGAATGTTGTTGGATTTTTAAATCGTTGTTTCTTATTTCTTGTATCCCCCCTTCCCTTCTTATTTGTAAGCCGCCCTGAGTCTTCCGAGAGTGGGCAGCATTCAAGCTAAATCAATTCAATTCAATTCACTGCTTCTACAGTAACTCTTTTGCATTCTGCAAGATTGAATGTTCATAAATGACAAACATTCTGCTACTAACTTAATTTTTATATAGGCATTGCAGAGTCACATGCATGATAGATTTCTGGAACTCTAGTGGATGAGAAAGGCTGGAAATTGCACATTTTGAATAGATAGTTAAAATTCGTAGAGATACTTACATATAGTCTTCTATATATGATCAGTTACTTAATGGCCACATACAACAGATACATTCCCTCTCCAAAAGTTACATATGAACTTCTTCAAACTTGGGACAGCTGCAGCTCCCCCATGATTGTTCACCTTTCCGACTGATCACAGAGATGCTACAGGAATACAGGAAATTATGTCTCTAAATCAGAAATGTAGCAAAAGAGAGAACTCAAAATTCATTCCTGCTTTACATGCCATGCTTTCCATTTAATAAACCAAATTATTTATATAATAAATATTATATAGAATTGCTCAAATAAAATGAAAAATGAACAGATTTTTTTCTGTACATAAGCTGATGTGACAAAAAATCGATATGTGGAAATCCTCTATTTTAGGAATACTTACTTAAAAGCAGAATAATTTGTTCTGTATAATTTTATTCCTGAAATATTACTTAACTGATCTTCTGTTTATAGGAAGAAGATAAATGTAATTATTTTTCAAGTACTAGCTCTAATTCTGTACCCATTTCACATTGTAAAAATATTATTGACAGCTTATAATATTGGAAAGGTTAAAAATTTTAAATAACTCTTTGATACAATTTTATGTGGTTAGGGTTAGGATTAATGTGTATTTATGTAGTTATATTTATGCAGTTATATCTATTTTCTTTCGGTTTGGTATTTTAGGTGCAGTGGCAAGTACAGAAGTAAAAATGAAATTGCAAGAGTTTGTTTTAAATAAAAAAAAGGCTTTGGCTCAGCGAAATCTCAACCACTGCATTTCCAATGATCCTCGTTTCTGGTATGGGTAAGCATTCTTACCACTATCCTATCTTGTAAATGGATTATAGATGACAAATGAGGGTTCTACTTTATGAGAACTGCAATTTTAAAAAACAATTGAACTCACAGGTATCATGTATAGTTTAAATATATACCCTTAGCTTTTTGAGGAGAGGGGATGATAATATGATACTGATTTGATGAAACTACTGTTGTTTCCCTGAAAATAAGACTCACCCTGAAAACAACCCCTAGCCTGATTTTTTTGAGGTGGGCCCAATATAAGCCCTACTCTGAAAATAAGCCTGGGGGATAGGCGTGGCCAGCGCAAGAGGCAGTGAACATATGGGAGCCAACGGTGTCCATCAACAGCCTTAGCCCACTGGCCTCTTGGTACAGGGCAAATACTGTTAAGTCCGAGCGTGGAGGCAGAGGTGGGGAGAAGACAGGTGATCTGGACATGCGTTACTGCCTGACTCAAAGGAGGCTTGCACAGTGGCACCGGCAGCAGGCAGAGGCATGGGGGATGGGGGAGGCAGGTAATCCTGAAGCCCTGCACATGTGGCTGCTCAGTGCAGCTGCAGTCAAACTGAGAGATGGTGGGATGGAGTGGGCAGCACGTTGGGATTGCCTCTGCTTCCGCCTGGCTCTGCAGCGCACGTTTCACCCAGAGGGAGAAGAAGCTTTGTCGGCTTTCAAAGGGGATGCTTTGAAACATCCCCTTTGCAAGCACATTAAGCTTTGAATCTCTATCATTTTTCTGTCTGAGCTAAAAGTTTGTTCACCTATGGGTTGCTTGGGAATGGAGCTTCATTCCAAGTACCACATAGGCGACCAAACACTTTTCGCCCAGACGGAGAAAAGACGAAGATTCAAAGCTTCGTTTGCTTGCAAAGGGGAGGTTTCAAAGTATCCCCTTTGCAAGGTGTCACTTCAGCACAGCTCAGTTGTCTCAACTTCTTCATCACCATAGAGGCATCAGCATTCTAAGAGGGGAAGTTATTCTAACAGTAAGAAGGAAAGCACTACAGTGAGCCCAAAGTAAAGACTCTTCTGTGAGCAAAGACTGATACTTTTGTAGCACATTTGACAATAAAACTGTACTTTCTGCTTTTTGATAAGGAAAGATTGGATAATCTTTTAAGTTATTATTTTACATTATGCTCTGCTATTCCCAGAAGTACTCAGTATTTAGAGTACTTTTTACTTAGTTCAGTTCAGTTAACTCGAAAGTCTTCTCTGGAGGAGGAAAAGTAACTCAACCCAGAACTTAAAGAAAAAGTGGTGAATGAACTGACTGCATTAATAGTTTAGTGAAATAAGTTACAATTATAGACAATATCTATATATAATATTTATAATACCTATAAAAAGTACTCAAATCAGTATTTATATTCATAAACAGGTAAGTGGAAAGCTTTTGGGTATGTATGTATGTATGTATGTATGTATGTATGTATGTATGTATGTATAAAATACCTATCTGAGTTAAATTCCAGTAATCATACTAAAGATATAATGAAATAATCATATCTTTAAGATATAGTATTGTTGATATGAATGAGCACTGAGGCTTTCTCTCTCTGTTCCCTTTGTTTGTTTACTTCTTTTTTTACTATTTCTAGTTATTATTGAATAACTTATAGATATTATTTAAGTTGCTTATACTACTTTAAGACCACTGTTTGTATATTAATATAGATAGAACAAGCTAAGTTAAGGAATCATTTAAAAAGGGCGGGGGGAAGGGAAAGATATTGGATGCTAATTTGGGATAACATATATAAGATACTAAAAGAACAAGATAAAATTTTAAAAGAGATGGTGAATATCACAACAACAGCATTGAGAACCGGGAAAAATACAATTGTAAACCCAGCGACAAATCCAGTGACAAAGGTATTGATTGATTCTCCAGCATCCACAAGGTCAACAGAAGAAATGACTACAATGGAAAAACCAAACTCTGGATCGAATATCAAAAATGTGCAGACAGCACTGCTAACTATCCAAGAAACTATGATTAAGCTTCAAGAGGCAGTAGCTAAAAACCACAGTAAATTGAAAACGGATATGAATGAAAGGAAAATAGAGATGAGTGAAATGAAAAATGAAGTTAAAAACAACATACAGAAATTAGATGACAAAATGGGAATTATACAACAAGCACTGGAAAAAAATGAACAGTCAATAAAAGCGGTAGGAAAAAAAACAGAACAAACAGAGAAGAAGACTTAGTTGAACAGCAGATGAAAACATCAAGCAAACATTTAGAAGACACTCTCATCCACCTGGAAATGGACTGTGCAGCATTTTACCTTCGATTCCAGAATGTAACAGACACAAAAGAGGAAGATTTACCAATGATAATGTCGGGATTAATAGCAGAAATGTTAAAAAGAGACATATATGAGATTTTAAATGAGTTGGATGATATATACAGAGTAAGCACCAATTATGCCAGTAAACACCGATTGCCTAGAGAAGTATTCGCGAGGAAAAAAATAAGAGATATAATTTATAAAATGACAAGAGATGAGCCGATGATGTACAAAGGAAAAGAGATACAAATCCTGAAACAAATCCCGCAAAGAGTGAGGGAGCAAAGGAGAGAATATCGATTCCTGGTGACATAACTGATTAAACGAGATATACTATTTAGGTGGTTGGTACCTGAAGGGATGCTGGTAACCTGGCAGGAGAAAAGGATTAAAGTTGACAATCTGGAGAAGGCACGGGATTTATATCAGCAACTAGTAGGCCTGGAAGAGGAACAGAGCAGTAAAGAGGAGATGGAATATAGAAGCCAGGAAGAATGACAACAGAGAATAATGGAAGGAGAACAGGGAGAAAGTAGTAGGGAGGAAGAAGAACAACAGAGAGAGGAGGAAGTGAGATCAAAAACAAGGAGCCGAAAAAGAAACTAGAGTTAATAAAAAACAAAGACAGGTAGAGAATTAGGAGGATGGAAGAAGAATTACAATTATTGTCAGTAAATATTAACAGTTTAAATTCGCCAACAAAAAGAAAGCGTATCTGGGCAAAATTAACAAAACAAAAGGCAGACATAATATGCTTACAGGAAACACACATTAAAAAACAAGATATAAAATATCTGGAATGTCCTAAATTAGGAAAATTATATGCAGCATCAGCAGAGGAAAAGAGAAAAGGGATAGCGATATATGTTAAAGATGGGATAAAGACAAATTTAATTTATGCAGACCCAAAGGGAAGAATATTAATGATAGAGATATGGATAAATCAAAAATCAATATTACTGGTAGCAATATACGCCCCAAACAAAAATTAGAAGGACTTTTATTAAAAAATTACATGAAAAAATTAGAGAAATTGGAGTGAGGAATATCTGCATAATAGGAGATTATCATGCCATAGTAGACAGTAAAAAAGATTATGTAAGTGACAAAAAAACCCCTAAAAATAAAAATAAAAGTATTACCAACAACCTGTTTTGAGATGAAGGAGGAGCTAAACTTGATAAATATTTGGAGAAAAATGGGACCAGAAAAAAAAACAATTTACTTTTTATTCCAACCCACAACAATCCTGGTCATGGATTGATATGGCATGGATGAATGGAGAAATTGGAGAAGAAATACATACAATTGAAATATTACCAAATACTTGGGCAGACCAAAACCCCATTAAAATAATCTGGAAAGGGGGAATAAAAAGTAGACAATGATGGATGTTAAATTTGCAAATATTAAAAGAAAAAGTATTTATTCAAAAATGTAGAAACAAATTGGAATTATTGCTTAAGGAAAACACAAAAGAACAGGCATCTAAACAAAATTTATGGGATACCATGAAAGCTTCTTCCCATGGAATTATTATAGCATATTAGGCAAAAAGAAACAAAGAAAAATGGGCACAACAGAAGATATTAGAGAAGGAAATTAATAATTTAGAAATAGAATTACAAAATAAGCCACAAAGTGACAAAATTGGAAAGGATCGGATGTTAGCAAAACATAAATTAAATATATTAGACCAGGAAAAAATGGTAAAGGGCCTAAAACTAACAAAACAAAACTTCTTTGAGCAAGCAAATAAACCGGGGAGGTGGCTGTCATATAGATTGAGAAAGGAAAGAGAAAAAAGGTTAGTATATCAACTTCAAGAGGAAACTGGTGAACTACAACATACAATGGAAGGGAAGAAAAAGATTGCATACAAGTATTTTGAGAATCTGTATAAAGGGGAACAAATAGATGGAAAACAAATAAAAGAATATCTAAATGGAGAAGAAACCTCGTCAATAACAGAAGATATGAAAGAAATGTTGACCAAAAAAAATAACAAAACTAGAATTGAAACAGGCTATTCAGTAACAGAAAAATAATAAAACGCCAGGCCCAGATGGATTCCCAGCAGAATGGTACAAAATAATAGATGAATTGAACGAATTGATAGAACCCTTGATGTTGGAGATGTATAATGAGGAACTAATGAAAGCAAAAATACAAGATTCATGGAGGGAAGCACATATTACATTAATATTTAAAGAAGGTGCAGATAAAAAACAGATTCAAAACTATAGGCCAATCTCGTTGTTAAATGCCGACTATAAAATATTCACAACAATAATAGCGGAGAGATTGAAAAAACTATTAAATGACTACATCCAGCCCAAAATGGATTTCTCCCAACAAGACAAATCAGGAATAACACTAGAATAATAGCAAATATTTTAGAGTACTATGAGGCACATCCAGAGAAACAAGTGGCATTTGTCTTTCTGGATGCACAGAAGGCATTTGACAATTTAAATTGGGAATTCATGATACAACAAATTAAGAATATGAAATTAGGGGACCAATTTGAAAGAATAATAGAAACGATATACTCCACCCAAAGGGCAAATATATTATTAAATGAAGAAAGTACAGAGACCTTTAAAATAAGGAAAGGAGTAAGGCAGGGTTGCCCATTATCACCTTTGCTCTCTATCCTGACACTTGAAAGTCTTTTAATAAGAATTAAACAAAATTCAGAGATAAGAGGAACTAAAATTAAAAAAGAGGAGTATAAAATTCAGGCCTTTGAGGATGATTTAGTATTCATTATAAAAGACCCACTAGAAACAGGAAATAGCTCAATGCGAGAATTAGGAAAATATGGAGATGTAGCAGGGTTAAAGATTAATAGAGAAAAGACTAAAATGATAACTAAAAATTTGAAGGAAGAACAAAATAAAGAATTAGAAAGAATAATAGGACTGCAAGTGACAAAGAAAGTTAAGTATCTTGATATATGGCTAACTGCAAAGTGCTCAACTATAAAAGAAAATAATTATACAAAATTAGTGCAACAAATAAAGAAAGATCTAGAATTATGGGGGAAACTACAACTATCATTATTAGGGAAAATAGCAGCAATAAAAATGAATGTACTACCGAGAATATTATACTTATTTCAAACAATCCCCATAAAATTAGGACATTTTTTTTTACTGAATTGAAAAAGATTATATTAAAATTTATATGGCAAGGGAAGAAAGCCAGGATAAAGTTGAAAGCTCTACAGGATGACAGAAGCAGAGGTGGTATGGGACTCCCAGACTGGGAGCTTTATTACAAAGCAGCAGCACTAACATGGATCAGGGATTGGATAAATTTAAAAAATAAAAGAATACTAACATTAGAGGGCCACGATTTGCAAACAGGATGGCATTATTTCCTATGGGAAGAGGGTAAAAAGAAACAAAAATACTTTCACAGACACTATATTAGAGATGCACTGATACAGGTCTGGAATAAAATTAGAGAAAAACACTATATGAAAATACTGACATGGCTTTCCACTATGGAAACCATGACACATCCCAATATACTAGATCTATTCAAAATGGGTTAGTTATAATGAAATTTTAGACAGCCAAAGGAATTTGAAAACAAATCAAGAATTAAAGGAGCCAAATATAAATATAGATTGATGGCCATATCTCCAACTACAATCGAGATACAAAAAAGATGTAAAAGAATATGGAATATACACAGAATTACAACAAATAAATAAAATTTTAATTGGCCCGGAAAATAAACTCATAATGAAAATTTACAAATATTTATTAGAAGTAACATTAGAAGAAGAAAAAGTTAAAGGTTGCATGATAGCATGAGCCAAAAACTTTGGTTACAACATAGAGCTAGTGGATTGGGAAAGAATTTGGAACACAAATTATAAACTAACACGATCATCAGCACTTAAAGAAAATATGTTTTATTGTTGGCATTTACCACCAACAATGTTGGCTAAAATGTACCCAAACATGAAGCCGACCTTCTGGAAGTGTAAAAAAGTACAAGGGACTTTCTATCACATATGGTGGACCTGCCCGGAAACACAAAAATATTAGACAAAAATCTGGAAATGGGTGCAAGAAATTACAGGAGAACAGATAAAATACAAACCCGAAATCTTTCTATTGGGAATAATCAAAGGGAAATATACAAAGAAAATTAAGTACATATTAACACATCTGCTAACTACAGCTAGAATAGCATTTGCCCAATGTTGGAAACAAAATAATACCCCCTCGGATGAATTAGTGATAAAAAAAACTTTGGATTGTGCAGAGATGGACAAATTAACACTGAAATTAAAAGATAGAAGAGTCGGAATATTATGAAATTTGGAACAATTGGTGCAAATGGCTGCAAAACAAGAAAATTAATTAAGCCAAAAACAATATATATAAATATATATAGCACTGTGTATAAATGTGTGTAAATATAGAAGCGAAATATTATATACATGTACAGATATGATGACATAACAATGTTGATATAATGACTGTAATGTGTTGTAGAAGGAAAAAAATAATTAAAAAAAATCTGCTAAAAAAATAAAATCTTCTCTGATTTTAGATGAGAGATCATGTCCATCATCTTCCTTTCATGGATGACCATCGCGAGAGGACTTTTATATTACAATAGACAAATTAGTTAGACATATCTCCATTAAACCCTAAAATGTCATTCCTTGTGTTCTGGGGATAGCACTCTCCTACTGAGAAGCAGAATTTTAAAAAAATTTCTTAACTGCCTGAATAAGTGAATTCCAGTCTTTCCCTGTTTATGGTTGCCTGTTTTGGTTTAAGAGCTCTTGAACTGTGATTGGTGCTATTGGCATTATATCCAGTAATTAGCTTTCAGACTAGGATCTTAACTGTCAGAGTTGTTCCTTATTAAATAGTGCCTTCAGTAAACAGTACATCCAAGGAAGTTTTCAGCTATCAGTGAAAGACAAATATGCTGGAAAATAAATTATTTATCAAACTGACCAGATATCTGCATGAGATCTCTTGATATCATTCTTGACTTTATGTCTTCTTGTTTTAGCACAGTATCTTATACGTAAATTTTCCCGGAGCATTTGACTTTGTTCTGTGATTGTTGATATACTGAATTCTAAGTTCCATTATTGCCTTATACATAGCTATTTTCATTTTTTACACTCATTCCTCTTAACTAGCTACGGCCTCTTAGTTTTCTACCACTATTTGCACATTGTATTTTTTCCCCATTTTCACATCTTCAATAAACATACGCAGCTTCAAGTTCCTACTCATTTTTTTTCACTATTTACATGATTATTTAATCATTAATTTCACTCTCCTTATTAAACATAACCATTTTTCTCTCTTTACTACATTATGTAGTAACTACATAATGTAGTTACTACATTACTTTTCAATTCAATAGTCTGTATTATGCAACCTAATGTTTGCTGCATATTGTTTGGATTCTCATCTAAAAATGCATCACTACAAGCATTCTTAACGGGTGGGTTTCAATTTTTTTTACTAATGGTTCAGTGGGCGTGGCTAGGGGGCATGTAACTGAGTCAGTGTGGCCAACTTGAAGTCACTCATGCACATGCCCATTCACTCACATGCCTCACAGCTGGGAGACTGGCAAAGAAGCCTCTCTTTCCCTGCCGCCGCTGAACAGTCTGTGTCCTTCCCTACAGATTGATGCCGCAGGAGGGATGGAAAGAAGCTGGTCTTGGGAAGGACCTTCCCTACCCTTTGAGAGAGCCCATGCGGGGAGAGAGGAGGTGGCTTGGTTTGAACATGGGTGGGCGATTTGTGGCCAGTGACACCTTCACTACTTGGGGCCGGCGGAGAAAGAAACTTTGAACTTTAATAAGATTTGTATGCCGCCCACTCCCTTGGGACTCTGGGCGGCTCACAACAAAGTAAAAACATTTAAAATATTTAAAAAATACAATGTTAAAAATTAATACAACATCCATACCATCAGGTGGGGCTGGAAATTAATCAACAGCCCCAGGCCTGCCGGAACAGCCAGGTCTTGGTCGCTTTATGGAAGGCCGGGAGAGTGGTGAGGGTCTGGATCTCTGCGGGTAGCTCGTTCCACAAGGCCGGTGCAGCTACAGAGAAGGCCCTCCCTCGGGGAGCCGCCAGCCGGCATTGTCCGGTCGACGGCACCCGGAGGAGGCCCAACCTGTGTGATCTTATTGGTCGTTGGGAGGTGAATGGCAGGAGGCGGTCTCTCAGGTAGCCAGGTCCAATGCCATGTAGGGCTTTAAAAGTAACGACTAGCACCTTGAAGCGGATCTGGAGACCAATGGGAAGCCAGTGCAGCTCGCGGAGGATAGGTGTAACATGGGTGTATCTAGGTACACCCATTATCGCTCGCGCGGCTGCATTCTGGACCAGCTGTAGTCTTCGGACACTCTTCAGGGGCAGCCTCATATAGAGTGCGTAATCCAGTCTTGAGGTGACAAGGGCGTGAGTGACCATTCAAAGTGCTTCCTGGTCCAGATAGGGCTGCAACTGGTGCACCAGGCGAACCTGGGCAAAGGCCTCGCTGGTCACCGCCGACAAATGGTGTTCTAATGTCAGCTGTGGATCCAGGAGGACACCCAAATTGTGAGCCCTCTCCGAGGGGCGAATAATTTCGCCCCCCAGGCTAAGAGGTGGTATGACGGGACCATCCTTGGGAGGCAACATCAATAGCCACTCGGTCTTGTCAGGATTGAGTACAAGCTTGTTCGCTCCCATCCAGACCCTGACAGCCTCCAGGCACTGGCACATCACTTCAACTGCTTCACTGAGGTGGCACGGGGCGGAAAGATACAATTGAGTATTGTCCGCATATTGATGATATTTAATCCTGTACCGGCGTATGATCTCACCCAGCGGCTTCATGTAGATATTGAACAGGAGGGGGGATAGGACCAAACCCTCCGGCACCCCATATTTGAGGGGCCTATGGGTCGATCTCTGTCCCCCAACCAACACCAACTGCGACCTGCCCGAGAGGTAGGAGGAGAACCACCTTAGAACGGTGCCTCCCACTCCCACCTCTCGTAACCATCGCAGAAGGATACCATGGTCAATGATATCGAAGGCCGCTGTGAGGTCAAGAAGCACTAGTATAGAGGAATGGCCTCTATCCCTGGCCCGCCAGAGATCATCGGTCAGCGCAACCAAAGCAGTTTCGGTGCCGTAACCAGGCCTGATACCCGACTGAAAGGGATCCAGATAATCTGTTTCATCCAAGGTCCGTCGGAGTTGAAAGGCCACCACCTTCTCGACAACCTTCCCCACGAATGGGAGGTTGGAGACTGGGCGATAGTTGTTCAAAATGGCTTGGTCCAGGGAAGGTTTCTTAAGGAGGGGTCTCACCACCGCATCCTTTAGGGGGTGCTGGAAGGATCCCTCCCAAAGAGAGGTGTTAACAATCCTCTGGAGCCAGCCATGTGTCACCTCCCTGCTGGCCAAGACCAGCCAGGAGGGACACGGGTCCAGTAAACAGGTGGAGGCACTCACCGCTCCCATGGCCTTGTCCACTTCCTCAGGAGCGACAAGTTGAAACTCGCTCCATAAAATCCGATCAGGACCTTCCTCCGGCACCTCGGCTGGTACCGTCCAAGTGGAGTCCAGGTCCGTCCGAATCCAAGCGATTTTATCCAACAGAAACTGAACAAATTCCTCAGCTCTACCCTGTAGAGGTTCGTCCGCATCCCTCCCTTTCAAGAGGGAGCAGGCTATCCTAAACAAGGTGGCTGGGCGCGATTCTGCGGATGCGATAAAAGCAGAAAAATGCACACATTTTGCCGCCCGTATCGCCACTAGATAAGTCCTAACAAAGGCTCTTAATTGTGTTCGGTCGGATTCAAAGTTACTAGCCCTCCAACATCACTCTAGGCGTCTCTTTTGGCGCTTCATCTCCCGGAGTTCCTCGGTAAACCAAGGAGCCCTCCTGGATCCACTGCCGCAGAGAGGCCATAAAGGCGAAATCCGGTTTAGAGCCTCTGCTATATTCCAAGCAGCGACCAAGGACTCCTCCGGACTGTGGGCCAGAGAATCAGGTATCTCACCAAGTTCTGTCTGAAATCCCATAGGGTCCATCAGGCACCTGGGGTGGAACCATTTAATCAGTTCCACCTCCCTACAGTGGGGGATTGGTTTCCGAAAGTCGAGCCTCACCAGAAAGTGATCTGACCATGACAGGGGCAAGATCTTAATGCCCCTCAAACCTAGATCACATCTCCACTGCTCTGAGAGAAACACGAGGTCGAGTGTGTGACCCGCTGTATGAGTCGGAACCTGAATTACCTGGGTCAAGTCCATGGCTTTCATGGAAGCCATGAACTCCCGTGCTCCATCAGAGCGTTCGCCGAGCAACAGCAGGTTGAAATCCCCCAGCACTATAAGCCCGTGGAACTCAACCACCAGCTCGGCTACTGACTCTAGGAGCACAGGTAGGGCTGTTGTAACGCGGTTGGGAGGTAGGTACGTTAGTAACAACCCCACTTGACCCCCAAGGGACTCACACCCGACAATCTCCGGAGCAGGAATCCTGCGAGGAGCTAAAGACTCTCGGATGATGACTGCCACTCCCCCACCCCTTCTCTGGTGTCGTGACTGGTGGAGCACCCGAAACCCTTCTGGGCACATTTCAGTGAGGGGGACTCCTCCCTCATGGCCCAGCCAGGTTTCAGTAATACATGCCAGGTCTGCCCCCTCGTCTAATATTAGGTCTCGGATGAGGGGATCTTTATGAACCACAGACCTGGCATTTAGCAACAGCAGCGTGAGACCAGGGCCCTGAGAACTCTCGCCATCTGGTCCTGGAGTGGAGCTGATAGGGCCGGAAGGGGGGATCGCTGTAACGTAGCGAACCCTCCTTCCCCGGTAATGGCTAGCCCTATAGCTCCCATCGAACCTGCCTCTCCCAACAATGACCGGGATGCACCCACCCATTCCTGCACCCGTCGGCCCCACTTCCCCTCCCATGGCTTCTGTTCTCCCCGGCAGGCCATTCAAACCACACATTCTGGGACGAGAGGCGTGTCCAGGCCCCCATCCACTTCTGCTTCTGCACTCAGTGGAGGGGGCACCAGGCCGCACTCTCAATCCCCCCATACATACCGAGCTAGCATTCTCCACATACATACCCCACTAATTAAAATATACAAAGGTACAGTAAACATTACGATAAATTAAAAAGCTAACAGTTGTTGAAGTCAGTTTGCAGTGTTTTTTGTCAGCTGTTTTTTTAAATGGTGTGAAACCAGTGCTCTTATACACTGCATTATTATAGGCTACCGATGCAAAACGGAGGTCAGCCCAGTTCTCCTGGTGGTACTTAAAGTAGCATCTCAGATATTGTTACGACCCCATTAGTATGTTCACAGCCTCCATTCATCTGGAGATGATGAACAGAAATAAATCCTTGCCAAGCAATTTCAGGAACACCTGCCAGAATTGTGAAGTGAACTGCACTCTGTGATAGGAAATGATTTGTTTTGGGGACCCATTAAATCTATACACATGTTGCATGAAGAACTTGGACAGGGTACATGCTGAGGTGATCTTGGGGCAAGGCATGAATTGCATTTGTTTGAAGAAGAGATTGTTATCACCCAGATCACCATGTTTCCTGAACTCTCTGGTAGTACCACTATAAAGTCCATGGAACTCTATTTCTGGCTGATGAACAGATAGGGAGCTAGACACATACCGTATTTTTCAGAGTATAAGATGCACCAGAGTGTAAGACGCACCAAGGTTTTGAAGAGGCAAATTTAAAAAAAAAGGTTTTGCCAGCTGTTGGGAGAAGATGACTTTGGAACTATTATATTGGGGCAGTCATGAGAGAGCATCAGCCAAAAGTTTTTAAAGCTTCTAGATGTTTGTGGTCCATAGAAAAATGAGGGTTTTTTCCCTTTCCAGAAAATGCATCCACATTAAGGCCACCCACCACACAGCATATGCCTGGTTTTCTGAAACCACTCATCTCTGCTCAGCATCAGACAATTTCTTAGAAGTGTGAGCTCAAGATTGTAAAACCCCTTGGTCATTTTTCTGGAGTAGCTCTGACTGCTATGGCACTGGCATCAGTTTGAATGTCAAAAGGGGTGTTTGAATCCAGATGTTTTAGCATATGCTGGACTGCAACCAGATGTTTGTGTCAACTCATGAAGCATTCCAGACCTGCTCCCAAGTTGCCATAAGCAGGGGGATGGGAAATCGAGCATCACAGCTGCATTGAGGAACTTGCATTTCAGTTAAAACAAAGCACATTCCAGCCGGCAAACGTCAAGACCATCTCCAAGGAGACTCATAGTGGCCAGAGGGAGTGACTTCTACAACTCGTGAAATTGCTTTGTTGGGGAAACTGGCAGATGACACACCTTGGGGGGAGGGGGAAACAGGATCATAGCCAAGGCATGAATTAAATGAGGTCAGAATTGGCTTCACTTGGTCCGTTCTGACATGACGCTCCTAATAAATAACTGGATTTTTTTTTTTTTGAAGTTTGGCTTGAGGCTGATGAATTAATTAGGGCATCGGTTGGAACCTGGCAGCAAGCCAACTCTCTCAAAACTAATCAAAACAACCAGGATTCCTGAGCCCCAGAGTCTCCATTAACTCCCCGACATCTGGAGTGCATGGAGAGAAACTCAGCCTACCATGGCAGTGGGCGGACTATCTGAAGAGAGCCTGCTCCAGGTGACCCAGAAGGAGGCAGAACTTGCCCCCACCCAGGGACTTCCAGGAACCAGCAGGCCAACCACTACCAAAGTGCTGCCCACTCTGACCATCAAAGCCAAGATAGCTGAGATGGCCACCTCAGTGATCAAAACGAAAAGGGATGAGTATTGGTGGAAAAAAGTCCCTAAAGCAGCCGACGTGGAGCTCCCCTACCCAAGCACCCGGGGCTTGGGGAAACCCCTGAGTGAGCTAGGAAGACTGGAATGGATGAGGGACTCAGAACAGGTCAGAATTCCAAAAACTCTGATGGTGTAGCAGCAGCGTGTAGCTTTTACCACATTTCAGTTAGAAGAATGGGACATGAGACCACGAAGGTTAAAGAGATACAGGTTTATTGATGCATTGAGTTCAGAGTGCTAACACACCAAAGTCTGAACTGCCTGCTATTGCTATTAACATCTTGCAGTACTTATATCTAATTCTTGGTTTTTTTCCTTGCTGTATAAACTTCAAAATATCTCTCTGCCGTTGTTTAAAGGGAGTATCAGTTGCAAGTATGGTAACATCTAAAACAAAAAAAAGCATCTTTGATAAGACATCTTAATTACAGAAATTCTATCCAATAGTGATAAATGCAGTTTATCTCATCATAAGAAGTTCTTTTTAATATAATTCCAGAGAGGCACATAATTATTTTGAAACAGTTTTGAATTTGTGTTTGTCCACATATTTTACCTTTTTCGCAATTCTAAAACCAGACTTTTTGATCAATATGTCACAATCCTGTGAGGTCATATTCTTAATCAGCACTGTTGTTTTCTGTTAAGTTTATTTTAAAACCTGCTACAGCCCCAAACTTACTTAATTTCATCACCAGTCTATATTATTTTGGGGGTCTTGCAAGAATATAACCAAATCATCAGCAAATGTACTCAATTTATAAACTTCCTTGTTGATACTTATCCCTGTTATTTTCTCATCTTACTTAATCTCTTTATTTAAATCTTCCAACACCAAATTAAACAACAAAGACAAGGGACATTCTTGTCTCATAGAGTTTAGAGTTTAGAGTTTTATTTCATTTGTATGCCGCCCTTTTCCCTAAGGGGACTCAGGGTGGCTCACAACTCAAAAAGGGAAGGGGGGATACAAACAGTTGTATCATACCCTTTTGAATTTCACATGAATTAATTAAATCACCATTAATAACAATTTTTGCTTGCTATGCCATGTAAAAAGCTTTGACCCCTTGAATAAAGTTCTTTCCAAAGTCCATTTCTTCCAGCACTTTAAGCATAAAAGCCCAATTTAGATTGTCAAAGGCCTTCGCTGCATCTAAGAATATTAGAGCTGCCTGTTTTTCATTATGATATTGTAAATATTCAATAATATTCAAAACAGTCCTCATATTTTCCCTTAACTGTGTTTTTGGCAGAAAACCAGATTGGTCTTTGTGAATAAAGGCCTGTAAAATCTTTTTAAAATTTTCTGCCAAAAGTCCCAAAGGTGTTTTTTTCCCAAGAGGCAACTGGACTTTTTGATTTTTCTTTGAACAGTTTTTGCTTCTCATCCAAGAAGCTTCTTCAGCTCCGACTGGATGGTGGGAAATAGAAGGATTTATACTTCTTGCAGACAGTTGATCATTTACATTCTTTTAGTGAGTCATTAAGGTCACCTGGAGGTTTATCTATGTCATCAGGGTCACATGAGTGGTGCAAATGAGTATGGAACCTTGTTGGAACTGTTGAAAGGACTGTGTTGTAGATTGGAGATAGATGACATCGTATTGCTCCCCTTCTGGTTGAGAGAGGGCTGTTCAATTTTTGACCGAGATGGTTTCTTTGACCTCTCTTTCAAACCAGTGGTCCTCTGTCTTTTAAACCCAAAAGAAAACTTTCTGGTTTTAACTTTATATTCACTTTAAGAATCTTCTGTATTAGAATATGAATCCTACTCCAATCCAAGATCCAGCTACGAATCTTGCAGCACCACAGCAGTTGTTCGCCCTTACGAATAACCGCAGAGGTTCTGCAACATTTGTCCTGCATGTTGCTGGCCGAAATGAAATTTCTGAGCGGTGAATCCTCCCAGTATGTTGCAAGCTGAAATTGAACTTTTGAGGGCCGAATCCGAGCCCCCTACCCTAACATCCTCTAGAAAATTTAAGTCCAAAAGTTTCAAATGTAGTTTCCACAGGAATTTCTAGCTTTTTTATTTTGGCTCAGATACACCAACTCCTCCCCTCTTCATCATCTTAAAGTCACAGAGCTTTATAAATGATGATGTTTCATCAAAAAGAAAAAAAAAAACAGGCTGCAGCCAGAGGGTGCCTCTTTTAACACAAAAGATAAATATGTAAAAAGTTAGTGTCTAAGAAGCGGTGGCACACTTTATTGTCCATCTTAAAATGCCAGTTCTACCACAATGAACTTGCTTCTTGGTTGCCCCATTCCCAGCCAGAGACTCACCTAATTACTTCTTCTTCAAAAGCACTCTGAGAATGTCCACCTATCTGGAGTGAGTTAATTTTCAGAGCTTCCCCTTTCCCAGAGAAATTTATTCTGACTTAGAAAGCATTGTAAGTATAAAACTATGGAGAATCTGTAGCAAACCAAAAGAAAAATTACAAGCAAGGGTCTATTTTCCGCTAGAAGTGCTATTGCTATTGCTATATTGAAGGAAATAACATCATATGGGAAAAATGAGCCACAGACATTTGTGCTATTGACATTTTATGCTTGGGCTTTCCTTGAAGATCACCCACAAACAACAACTGATGCAAAATGCAGCTACTTATTCACTGCCCATAAAAACTACCACATATAGTCATATAACTCCATTATCCCAAGCAATGCTTTCTAGTACAATTTATGGTGCTCGTTATCAGGTTTACTACCTTTAAAGTCTTTCATGACTATGGACCTGGTAAGTTATAGAAAATATCTGCTACATGAGGTGTAGTAGGTCAGTATATGAAGATGGGCCCTTTCTGTAGGGTTTCTCCTCTTGTGAGAGACAACAACCAGAAAACAGCTTTGCATGCTAGAATAGAATGAATGAGCTGGAAGGGACCTTGGAGGCCTTCTAGTCCAGCCCCCTGCTCAAGCAGGAGAACCTATACTATTTCAGATAAGTGACTATCTAGATTCTTCTTAAAAACATCCAGTGATGGAACGCCCATGGTTTCTAGAGGCAAGCTGTTCCACTGGTTAATTGTCTTTACTGTTAGGAAGTTTCTCCTTAATTCCAGATTGCTGGAATTTAGTTGATATTTAGGAAATTATCAATATCTTCTAAAGAACATTTGTACTGTGAAATGAAGACTGGATAAATGAAATGAATGGTGGTACTGTTTCAACATTGCATGTCATTTTGGGTTGATGAGTATAACATTGAATTGTGTTATTAAGATCGTGCTATGTGTGCTTTTTCAAATAATTTTATGAATAATTACAAATAGAAAAAAATAAAAGTATTTGTAATACAGACTACAAAAATGCAAAAATAAAATTACATAAAGGTAAGTATAAAAAAGAGGAAAAAAACAGAAAAGAGTAGGGTAGTTTCCTCCTTCATCCCAGTAGGTAGAAACAATTTTAATAGCTTATCACCATCTCTAAATATAACAAACTATTTATCCAATAACCTATCCCTTGACTAAAAATCAAAATGCTCTATCATTTGTTCTTTGTCAGGAAAAGTCCTGTAAAGGAAACAATATATTGCAGATTTTCTATTTTTACCTTGATCAAAGAAATCCTTGACTTCTCACATGTATTATGTCAACAATCTCTCCTTCGGACAATTCATAACCAACATCCAACTGTGATTCTCCTTATAAACACAATCCCAATGTTATCAGGATATCAGTTCACCATTATTTTTCACTGGAAGTTGAAAAAAGTTCAAGATATTACTATGTTTTGACATGTACATTGTAACTTTTATATTTAAATGCTTTTATTACGTCACTTGGGTGCATACTCCTTGAGGTGTCAAAAAAGCAGATCTAGATACAGGCATAAGCTGTTTTAGGTCTTAAAGATCAAAGCCAATATCAAAGCCAAAACCCTAAATACTGCCATGGAAACTATAGAAAATGTAAAAGCCATAGAAATTCTGCTATAACAAACATGTAATCATATGATCTGAAGGAGAGAGAAAAACATTAGTGTACTGGGGGCAAAAAAACAGGTTAGAAACATGTTAAAACGAAATAAAATAATAACTGAATAAGTATTAGTTCTAAAATGCTATAAAATGTTATCTGTAAAATCCTCAAAATTTCAATTAAATAAATAAATAAATAATGTTCATTGTCAGTTGTAAAATGTATTTCTAGCAATCTGTATAGAATTGGAGATATTAATTGTATTAATATGTAAGCGGAACAGAAAAGAAGAGAAATGTGATTTGGAGGCATCAGTATAAAAAATGGAGATATTATTCTTAACCTGTATAAACACTTTATTTTTTAGGAAAACACAACATAGTTCTCTTGATCAGAGCTCTCCACCACAGAGTGGAATGTCAGGCGCTTACAATCACCCTGCATTAGGAATGTATGATTCCAAAGATGATTTTCCACTCAGAAAAACAGGTAAATCTTATTTTTCACAGTTCACATATAAAAGTTTTATTTTAAATAGCTAGACAACCTGTGATCTGTTGGGACATCATTTAAGAGATATTTCAGTATCTGACAGAGAAACAGAATGACAATGGATGGGCAAAGAAATCAGTGGAAGGGATTTCTGATTTCCTGTTGGCTTTCCCATTAAGTTTTCTTGTGAAAAGCAGCATCGAGAATTGAAATCCTTCCTTCCTTTTTCCCCTCCCTCCTCTTTGCCCCTTCCCTCCTCTCCCATTCTTTGAAATCCTACTGACTTTCCTATTTACTTTCCTTGTGATTGGGATGGAGAGCTGATCAGTGCCATGCATTCTTGTAGAAAATCATTTTGTAGATGCAGTTCAATTGCAGTTTTAACACTGGAGCAGTGGGATGAACTTTTCTAAGAAAGAGACACTGTTGATTTTACTGGGCTAGCTTTAGTCTAGCTTTGCTTTTGCAAAATTACTTATAATAATACATCTTTCTTCGTGTTCCAGTCACACTTAGACATCTTTTCCCAAGAGGTAGTGTTAAGCTATTTCAGTCCAACATTTTGGTATTAAATGTGGTGCATAAAACGACTAGGTAAGTTTATTTGGAGTCATTTTATGTAAAAGGGTTGATGGTCTAATCAGTATGCAGAAATATTTTATTAGTGTCTCATTACAGTAATTAGCTGCATATGAGCTAATAAACTAAAACCCCAAATAAACTAAAGTTTATTTTGTTGGCCAGTGTTCCAAATGAATGGCATTCATTCTGTTCCGAAATAGGTAGCTCCAAAACATGGAATGCTTTAAAAACAGTATTGTCATTAGAGGTAGGCATCCTGTATTTAGCTGGAGCACTGGCAACCTGGAGATAATTTCATTTCAGTAATCCATACATTGCATATGAGGTTGTCCTTGAAGATGGTCTGAAGTACAAAATATGGCAGTGAGAGAAATAGCTGAAATTAGGCATCACAAACAGTGATATTACATTAAATCATAATATTCTTTTCCATTTAGTTTCTCTTCCCAGTTTAGTAGATAGAGAGTAATAGGGTTTCATTTATAAAGACATGAACAGCTTCAGAATTGAAAAAGTGACTTTTTCCATATTTAATTTAAATTTAAGATAATATTTTTAAATATCTTACTTTGTTTTGTGCAAAGATATACTGAATGGTACTGAACAATTTTCATCTGGCTTAGATTCTTTCAGTTGGATTTCAAACTGGGATACAGTTTCAAGATGACTATGATTACATCAGATGTAATTAGATGTAATTTCTACTCCTACCTATGTGGATAGTTTACATTGTACAATAGCATTTAACACCTAGGTTACATTAGTATAGAATGTTTCAAGGCTTGGTCTTTAGCTATGCTCTTCAATATCCACTGTGGCAGGATATCCATGTGTTAGGATTGTATACATAGTCATCTATATATTGACATCTCAGGCACTAAGTCGGAGATGTGTGAAAGTTTGAATCAGTGTTTGGAGGTTGTCAGGCAAAATAAATTCAAATGTAAATCCCTTCAAGACTGACTTTACGTATATCAGCTATCATCCAGAGTCATTGGTCTTTTTAGTTATTTTTGATGTAGTCATGCTCCTCCCTGAAGGAGTTAATGCATGACTTAAGGCTCCACCTGGACTCGTGGCTATTACTTAAACTGTATGGAGGTATAACAGGGAGCCTTTGATCAACTTTGGCTGCCACAAAAATATCCTGGCACTCATACCTTGATCTTCACTGACCTCTATTAGTGTAACTATTTAATTAATTACTTTAATCTATCTGGTGCAACATTTGAAGTTCACCCAAAAGTTTCAACTGGAATATGGTATGATGACAAGATTGTTGTTAACAAAGGACCTGCCATTGCAGGCAGGGTAAGATTTCTTGAAAGTTAATGCACTGGATACCAATAAATTTCTCAGCCAATTTTAAATTATTAGTACAGGTAGTCTTGACTTGCAACAATTCATGTAGTGATCGTTCAAAGTTACGATAGTAACCTGGGAAGGAGTGGAACCTCTACGGCCTGTTTGGCAATTTTCCTCTTCTCTGGTGTCTTCCGTGTGGTTCTTCTGGCACAGGGTGTGGTTGCCATTTGAACTTGGGGGATGGGAGCTGGAGCCAGGCATTCTGATGCCCTGTGGCCATGGTGTCCACACCGGTAGCATTTGACAGTGGGCAGCAGCAGCTCGGGCTGTTTAGCCGGGGCCCAGCAGCCCAAGGGTCTTCTCGCTAGCTTCTCAGTAGTCAGTTTCCTATGAGGGTTGATCTCCAAATCCATGGCCACTGTGGTAGTGTACTAGGCTTGTATATGTTCTGGAACCCCTCAAATGCAGCAATATTTCTGTAGCTCTGGGTCGAGGGCCTCTTTGAAGTGGCGAACAAGGAGGCATTCCGGCCAGTTTCTCAAATCCCGGCCAGTCTTTGAAACTCCCAGATGAGTTCTTTGGGAGGTTGGCCCAAAAAAAAGGATGCTCAGGATGAGATGGATCTTTAAAAATGTTTTGAACTTTCTTAAGGCAGTGGGAGCTACAAAGCTCTTCCAAAGTGGGAAGAGGGCAAACAATGATCCTCTCAGCAATGACATTGACCCCCTGGAGTGCTGTCCTATCTGCCACTGTGCAATTGGCAAACCAGACACAGATGCAATAAGTTAAAATACTCTCTATGGTGACAGCGATAGAAGGCCATCAGCAGTTTTTCATTTAGTTGTTTCCTGAGAAGTCTCAGATAATATAATCTCTACTGGGCCCTTTTGACCAGTGCTGCAATGTGAGTGCCCCAAGTCAGATCCTCTTTCATATAACACCCAGAAACTTAAAACTGGCCACTTGCTCCACTTGGTATTCATTGATAAGCAAGAGCTGGATGTCTGATCTATTCCTTCTATAGTCCACTATAAGCTCCTTGGTCTTATTTGTGTTAAGGACCAAGTTATTGTCTTCACACCATGAAAGCAACCATTCCACCTCATCTTGATAGGCACTCATCCCCCCCGAGAGATTAGTCCTACCACTGTTGTATCATCTGCAAATTTAGTAATAGTATTACTAGTGTGAGTGGAAATGCAGTCATGCACATAAAGAGTATGTGCAGGGTGTACCAGTTTTAAGAATAAGGGCTGAAGAGATATGATTACCTAATCTGACCCTCTGAGAGCAGCGAGACAGGAAATCCATAATCCAAAAGGTTTGGTGAACTCATAAAGGTTGTGGAAAATGTTCTGAACCAACCCTAGATACTTTAGATCCACAAAAGAAATTTGTTTTTAAAGCAGCAGATTCCTTGGCAAGAATTATACACAAACAACACAAACTGTAGAAGGTACTCAGAGCCAAGAGTGTGATTCTGTGGCTGTAAATTGGCTGGGAAGAAATATGGATCCAGAAATAACCGGGCATCTTCATATACCTTCCTGAAGTGAAGCTTAATCCTGTGGTTTTATATATTGTAGAGAATCCTCTAGGTGGATAAGGGGTAAATGGTCTTTTTTAAGGTGTTTGAAGGAGAATGGGAATGAACGTATTACATTTAATTGGGGAACAATATCATTTGGATTTTTGGGGGGAAGATGATGGAGGAGCTAAACTTGATAGATATTAGGAGAAAAATGGAACCAGAAAAAAAAAAACAATTTACTTTTTATTCCAACCCACACCAATCCTGGTTACGGATTGATATGGCATGGATGAATGGGAAGATTGAGGCAGAAATACATACAACTGAAATATTACCAAATACTTGGGCAGATCACAACCCCATTAAAATAATCTGGAAAGGGGGAAAAAACTAGATGAAGATGGATGTTAAATCTGCAAATATTAAAAGAAAAAGAATTTATTCAAAAAAATAGAAACAAATTGGAGTTATTCCTTAAGAAAAACACAAAGGAACAGACATCTATACAAAATGTATGGGACACCATGAAAGCTTATTTCCGTGGAATTATTATAGAGTATTCAGCAAAAAGAAACAAAGAAAAATGGGCACAACAGAAGATATTAGAGAAGGAAATTAAAAATGTAGAAATAGAATTACAAAATAAGCCACAAAGTGACAAAATTAGAAAGGATCGGATGTTAGCAAAACATAAATTAAATATATTAGACCAGGAAAAAATGGTAAAGGGCCTAAAACTAACAAAACAAAACTTCTTTGAGCAAGCAAATAAACCGAGGAGGTGGCTGTCATATAGATTGAAAAAAGAAAGAGAAAAAAGATTAATCTATCAACTTCAAGAGGAAATTGGTGAACTACAACATACAATGGAAGGGAAGAAAAAGATTGCATACAAGTACTTAAAGAATCTGTATAAAGGGGAACAAGTAGATGGAAAACAAATAAAAGAATATCTAAATGGAGAAGAAACCCCATCAATAACAGAGGATATGAAAGAAATGTTGACAAAAAAAACAAAAAACAAAACTAGAATTGCAACAGGCTATTCAGAAACACAAAAATAATAAAACGCCAGGCCCAGATGGATTCCCAGCAGAATGGTACAAAATAATAGATGAATTGAACGAATTGATAGAACCCTTGATGTTGGAGATATATAATGAGGCACTGATGAAAGCAGAAATACCGGATTCATGGAGGGAAGCACATATTACATTAATATTTAAAGAAAGTGCAGATAAAAACAGATTCAAAACTATAGGCCAATCTCGTTGTTAAATGCTGACTATAAAATATTCGCAACAATAATAGCGGAGACATTGAAAAAACTATTAAATGATATAAAAGAATATGGAATATACCCAGAATTACAACAAATAGATAAAAATTTAATTGGCCCGGAAAATAAATTCATAACGAAAATTTACAAATATTTATTAGAAATAACACTAGAAAAAGAAAAAGTTAAAGGTTGCATGATAGCGTGGGCCAAAAACTTTGGTTACAACATAGATCCTAGTGGATTGGGAAAGAATTTGGGACACAAATTATAAACTAACACGATCAGCAGCACTTAAAGAAAATATGTACAAAATGTTTTATGGTTGGCATTTACCACCAACAAGATTGGCTAAAATGTACCCAAAAATGAAGCTGACCTGCTGGAAGTGTAAAAAAGTACAAGGGACTTTTTATCACATATGGTGGGCTTGCCCGAAAAGACAAAAATATTGGACAAAAATTTGGAAATGGGTGCAAGAAATTACAGGAGAACAGATAAAATACAAACCCAAATCTTTCTGCTGGGAATAATGAAAGGGAAATATAAGCCATGTAACTCATCTGGTCCAGGTGCACTCCAGTTCTTCACTTTTCTTGGCTGACTTTGCACCATTTCTTTTATTATTTTCACATTTTCCATTTTATGCACTTTAATAGAATCCTCAAAATGTTTGATCCATTTTGCATTTCTGTTGTGCTTCTTGTTGTTTTCCCACAAATTCTTCCAGAATTTCAGAACTTTCTCTTTATCAGGCTTTTAATTTGTTATTACTCCATCTGCACTTTCTAAGCTCTTATAAAACTGGTGCTGATTTGCTCTGAACTGTGAGTTTTCCTTGAATTGAGTTACTTGGTTTTCATATCTTTTCAGCAGCGGCAACAACCCTCTGCTTCAGCTCTTCAATTACTATAACAATCTCTTTATTCTCCAAATCGTATTTTGCTTCCAGGCTGCTTTTGACCTGCTTGTTCTTTAGCTGACCTTACCTTAGGTTCTTCAAGTTGCTCAAGTCTCCACGAAATTTTTTAATCTTAAATTCCAACCGAATTCTCCATTTAGGCTTCCTCTTCTTGCCTCTTTGGTTCTTTTGTATTTTCAAACCCAATTCTTTGGTGGTTAGGAAGGCTGCTGCATACATCAGCTGGTTTGTTTCAGCTAATGTAGTGGTTTGAATGGTTTGCACAGCCTTATTGACCTTTTTAGTACCTTTCTCAATTCTTTCCATTTCACTTGGTTCAGCTTTGGTAAACGTGTTCTTTCAGCATCTTCCATTTCTCAGCTAATTGAGCAATATCTGTTGGTGTTTGTTCTTCAGTGCTTCCTTGTTCTTTATCTTCATCCATTTCAGCAGCCTCTTCCTCCCTTTCTTCCTCAGTTTCCTTTTGAGTCTGCAAATTATTCTTGATGTTACTCTTCTTTGTTGGTATACTCAGACCATTAGTTGCTTTCTGTTCGATTCCTATTAATTCTGCTATAGTGAAAAATGTGTGGCTTAGAATTACACGTCGTTGGTCCATTAGCCTTTGTTCACTCCATTTCCATTCCATTTCCATTTATTGAATTTATAGGCCGCCCAATCCTGGAGGACTCCGGGCGGCTTACAGGAACAGTCCGTGTGGTTAACCTTCCAAATCTGATACATTCGTTTTTGAAAGCCACATTTTGCTGGCTCAGACTGATAGTAAGCTTTCATAATAGAGATGTTTTCTTCCCTAGTCCAGATTTTTTGCTTTTTCACTTTTTCTTCCAGTAGCTTGTCGGCTTCATGCCCTGGTTGCCTAGTAGAGGGAGCTGAGCCATGTAGCTCATTTTGCGCAGAATGCCCAGGAGGAGGGGTTGTTGTTGTTGTTATTATTATTATTATTATTATTATTATTATTATTATTATTATTATTACTATTATTGGTTAATCTTTAGTGAGATTTGCAGCCTTTGGGGTTGGTTCATAGCTCAACAGCTTGAGTCCTAACCAAGGATCTAGGAACTGTTAAGGTAACGTCGGAGGATATAAGCTGTTCCAAGTAGGGTGGTTTTTTGTAGAATCCGAATGTTCAAGTCTGATAAATTTAAAATTTCCAAATAGCGAGGTAGCCCTTTAGGTATTGCCCCAAGGGCTCCAATTACAATCGGGACAACACACAATTTCTTTTTCCACAGTCGCTCAACTTCAATTTGCAGGTCCCAGTACTTTGTGATTTTTTTCTTGCTGTTTATCTTCAATTCGTGCATCTCCAGGTATTGCAATGTCAATGAACCATACTTTTTTTCTTTTCAACTATTATTATGTCAGGTGTGTTGTGGGCCAAGTGCCTGTCAGTCTGAATTCTGAAGTCCCATAAGATCTTGACTTTCTCATCCTCTAAAACCTTCTGAACCTGATGTTCCCAGTGGTTTTTGCTGTACTCAAATCCAAACTTTTGGCACAATTTCCAGTGAATGATCTTAGGAAGGCAGTCATGGTATTGTAGGTAGTCAGTTTGTGAAATTTTGCTGCACCCACTGATCAAGTGGTCGACTATCTCATCTTTCTCATTACAGAGGCGACATTTGCTGTTGGTGGTAACATGTTGAATTTTTGTCTTCATGCAGTTTGTGGCTAAATCTTGTTCTTGAGCTGCCAAAATAAAGCCTTCTGTTTCTTTTTTCAGTGCTCCTGATCTTAACCTGTTCCAAGTTAGCTTTTGGTCAGCTTTGCCTTCAATACTTATCAAGTATTGGCTATGCATAGCTTTGTTTTTCCAATTTTCAGCTTGCTTCTCAATTATTCTATTATTATTATTATTATTATTATTATTATTATTATTATAATTACTATTACTACTATTATTAGTATTAGTATTAATCTTTACTGCTTTTATACTTTTTAGAATATTTCTATTTTTTTTCTGTTAATTATTTTGTTATTAATATAGTATATAGATGACAGGCTAACAATTTGCGAACAGATTTAGTAGTTTAGTAGTTAAAAACACTTTTGGCCTGGTTTGCAAGAGGTGGGAAACTAACATTGTTGTACTATATTAATCAGCATTCAACTAGGGAGGATGTTATGTGTATATGTGTTACTCTTCTTTTCTAAGACTGTTTTGTTTATTATTTTATTTCTTTGGTTTTTAAAAAAATTTAAAGAATATTTTGTATTTAATCTTTGAATAAACTAAATATTGTGGAGGGTGGATTAAAAAAACCAGAATGAATGAATGAATATTATTTTTAACTATTATTGCATTTAAATTGTACCACAAGCATAGGGTTTATTTGCTTTTGTGCTTGTTCTGGATCAGCTACCCTTTACCTATATGTTAATATACTATTAATCATATTTCTTATGTATTTTTCTGTTATATTATACTTCTATTGTACCGTTATATTGTGTTTTCTTAGATGGGTATATTTTCTATCAATGAGGTATTGTGATTAGAAATTCTATTCTGATGAAATACATTTAATTTCACTTTTGTCAATTTCAGCATCTGAACCCAATCTCAAATTGCGATCTAGATTAAAGCAGAAGGTTGCTGAAAGGCGCAGCAGTCCTTTGTTAAGACGAAAAGATAGTCCTGTAGCTACAGCTCTTAAAAAACGTCCATTAGATGCGACAGGTAAGTTGGAATAGCACCATTTTACTACATTTTAATTTCAAAACAATCAGATAGATTGGAAGTAATTATGAAGATTAAGACAATTGCAATGCTCTTAATTTTTGTTACAAATGTTCCAGAAATAATAGTACAGTAGGAGGTAAGGAGGTAATAAAAAAGGATAGAGCTGCTGCTTGGAGAAGATAATAAGATGATAGCAGGTGATGATGGGCAGAGGGCAGACCGTTTCAATTCCCCTTTTTTTCATTTTCATTCTCAAATGGACCTAAATGTATTAACACAGGAAAGGAAAGGCTATACAAGTTAAGAGTTAGTTAAGGAGCATCTGCCTTCAAGGAACAAGTTTAAATTTTCAGGGTGGGAGCAGCTATATCCAAGAAGAAGCTTGCAAAAATTGTATCAGAACTTACGATCCCTATGATCTTATGATAAGAAATCACAGAAGATTGAAAAAGAACAGATACTGTTCCTCTTTGATCTCTAAAATATCTCCATTGCTTTTTTTTTAATATAGTAAAGAATTTTGAAAACCGGATTAAATTATTCTCCAGTTCAATTTATATTTAGCAAAGTTATTATAAGGCGGTTTCTCACATTCTATCCTCTCCCAGGCTCAAGTATCTCTGTTGCAGTGGTCCTGTTTTTCCCCCTGTGTCATCTAGAAGGTCATCTAGAAATTCACAAAAGCATCAGTATAAGCACAATACTAGGAAGCATAAATGTGAAATGAATCTAGTTGTCTTGAGAGGAGCCAACATTGTAATAGAACACCAAACAAAGCAAATGCAATCTTAGGCTTTATCACAAAAACCTAGTGTCAGGATTCAGATAAGTCCTTGTTGTTCTGTTCTGCATTGGTCATGCCATACAGGTAGTCCTCAACTTACGATCACAATTGAGCCCAAATTTGTTATTGCTAAGCAAGACATTTGTTAAGTGAGTTTTGCCCCATGTTATGATCTTTCTTGCCACAATTGTTAAGTGAATTATTGCAGTTATTAAATTAGTCACATAGTTATTAAGTGAATCTGGCTTCCCCATTGACTTTGCTCGTCAGAAGATTGCAAAATGTGATCACATGACCCTGGAACGCTACAACTGTCATAAATATGAGTCAGTTAACATGTCTGAATTTGGATCATGTGACCATGGCGATGTTGCAACTCTAGTAAGTGTGAAAAATAGTCATAAGTCATTTTTTTCATTGCTGTTATTACTTTGAATTGTCACTAAATGAACTGTTGTAAGTTGAGGACTACCTGTAGCTAGAATGTTGTATCCAATTGTGGCACAAATTTTAGGAAGGATATTGTGAAGTGTAAGTAACCCAGAAGAGGAACTGAGTTCAAAGCACTAAAAGTTTATTACATGCTACCTATTTACAAGAATCTGATCTACTAATGGTCAAGCCAAGTTGGTGCTAGATAATTTCTCTTGTGGAAATGTAGCGACCTCAAACTGATGGCACATTTAACCCTGCTCTTGGACTCAACCTGCTCAGTTCCTACAGACATAGACTAACTGAAGCATGTCCCCAGGGGACCATCCAAAGTGATAATGAACAATTTGGAAGAAAAAAAATTATGAGGGACAGTTGGAGACATTACATATTTTTAGTTTGGACAAGACTGTGGGAATAGCTGTCTTCAACTATCAACAGGGCTGTGATGTAGAAGATGGGATAGATCTGTCCAGTGTTGTTCCAGAAGACAAAACAGTAAGTTTAAGTTACACAAAAACAAATTTTAATGGCATCAGAAATAATGTCTGCAAAAGCTGCTCAATAGGAAAATAATGAACTCTTTCATTGGAAGTGTTTAGTCATTTGGATGGCCACATGTCAAGGATGCTGTAATGATGGGATTCATATGGTGTTATATAGAACCATAGAGATGGAGAGGGCCATTCATATGAAGCTCCTTGATCAGTGCAAGAATATAAAGTGTCTTTATCATTGTATTGAATATATCCAATGAAAAAAATGTCACCAACTCTTCCTTGGAATCAGCTCTTTAAATTGTCAGGGTAATGTTTCCAAACATTCAACCAGAATTTGTCTCCCTGTGAGCAAAGTCAATGTCTATTCCCTGCACTCTTATAGAGAGCAGCCAAAATACCTTCTATGTGACATTCCTTCATATCCTTGAAGAGTACTGTTATATTCCATTTAATCATTTAAATCATTTATTTTTATTTATATATTATTATTATGGTTCGTTGCACAGTCAACCAGATGTTCAGACTGGATTTGGCATTTTTATCCATCTTTCGAGTCCTAACCCAGAAACTGGGATAGGTAGATGTTGATGTTTTATGGTGTTAGAGATATCGTCTCAGGATATGTTGTTCCAAGTAAAGCTATTATTATTATTACTATTATTATTATAATCAAATTTAGAGACTGCCTATCTTACTCACAGAACAACTCAGAATAATCTACAATTAAAGCCATAAAAACTATATAAAAGCATATTTCAATAAAAGACAGTTAAAACAAGGATAGAATAATTAAAAAGGAAAGGGGAGAGCTTCAAAGCACTGACCCAACCCCAAGGTTACATACTCTTTAGTGAGTCCCATGCAAATCGGCAAAGCCAGGGTTTCAAAGTCTTCCAAAAACCAGGAGAGTGATGAGGTCACTGCTTGCACACACAAATTGAATTGTCTTGGGAGGTGATGGGCCCCTTTATGGCTTTCGTTGCCTTGACAACATGCAATAAAATTTCAAAGGAATTTGGTCTGGCTGACCTCTCACTCATTCAAATACCATTTCTGTGGAAACCTTTCCAAATGCTATGAAGCTGATTCACACGGAGGGAAACGTGAGTTTTCAAACAAGGAGAAAGAACATGCTGTTCTTAATTCTGTAGGAAACCCTCAGTAAGACATACAGGCTTTTCAGGGTAAATTGATCTTGCTTTGTCATGCAAACTAACACATTAAAGTCTCTTGTCTCATTGTGGGCAAGATGTTTCCCTGGAGCTCAATTTATTGCAGACAGAGCCGATCCTGTGAGGGCAGCTTTGTTGAAGGCAAAGGTTTTTAACTCACGCTGTTACTTAATTCTACAGGATCTGCCTTTTTTCTTTTCTTTTTTCCAAGTAACCTCCCTTAACACATCTTCTTAATCACAACAAAGCATTTTGTCTCCGGAATGTTAATTGCCTCTCTCCCTGAACCGGGCATCACTCTTGCTTTTAGAGGAAATTAACATCACTCAGTCCCTTTACTTCAGGGGAACTTAGCCACGCAGAGTCCTTTTGCTAGAGGAGATGGTTTTCAAGGTGGGGGAAGGGCAATGGCAGAGAAGCCTCCCTTCCTGGACTCTGCCAGTCAAAATACTTTAGCTGACAGAATCCATAATATATCTCCTCTACCTTACCAGATGCAATAGCCTGAATTAATGAGGAGAAGATGATTCCACAGTAACCTGGCTCTGTGTAATGTAGGGCTTTAAAGATTATAACCAATATCTTGAATTAGGCCCAGAAGCAAACCAACACTCAATGCAAACCAACACTCACACAACCGAATTCTGTATCAGTAGAAACTTCCAGATACTCTTCAAAGTTAGCTTCATGCAATGCAGGTAGTCCTACAAGCATTTGTACAGAGGCTGTTTAAAGTTACAATGGTACTGAAAAAAGTGACAGGATTGTTTCTTGCACTTATGGCTGTCACAGAATCCTCACAATCACATGATCAAAATTTGTGCTTGCTAAATGGCATATATTTTGATGGTTGTAAGTCTCAGGATCATCATGTGATCATCATTTGCAACCTTCCCAGCTGCTTTTGATAAGCAAGTAGGGGAAGACAGATTCACTTAACATGATTCACTTAACAACTATAGTGATTAGCTTTACTGTGGCAAAAAGGTCATAAAACTATCAGGCATGACTCACTTAACAACCACCTTGCTTAGTAATCCAAGTGAGAGATGACTAGAACACAAGTGACTAAGAGAAGTGCCTCCCTATTCAGGAAGGCGCATAACTGGTGCACAACATGAAGTTGAACTTCTTACCATGACTGCCTACTGGTTCTTTGAGCAGAGGTCCAGGACTGAGAATCAGTCTGTTTCAGAAAAGATTATTAATCTATACAAAGTCAGCAGCTACATAGAGATCTAGTACATGATCTAGTTTCCATAGATCTCCCAAATATTTAATAATTGTTAAGGATATTAATAAACATTTTTAACGTATTTTAGAATCTGCATGCAATAGTGCTCCTGGATCTGGCCCTAGTTCTCCAAACAATAGTTCCAGTAATATAAGCACTGAAAATGGAGTTGGATCAGTTATAAATATACAAACAGAGGTAAGATACATTCCTTTGCTTAATTCTAATAAGTTTCTATAGTATACCATGTTACATTTTTATTGTGGAAGAAGGTACTCCATTGAGGATGTTAACAATTTTAAAGTATGTAAATGGGACTTCTTGAAAATGCTTCCTCTTTTTTAATTACAGTAGATTGGTAATATTTGGGCTCTCTATCATGTTAAAAAACCCTACTTTTTAAAATGGTTTGAAAGTTGATAATATTTTACTATTTAGAAGTATTGATATTGCATTAAGGCAATTGATGTGTTTAGTTGCAGGGTTTTTAAAATTTCAGTATGCTTAGGGAAGGTAGGATCCATGGAATCTATTCTATAAGCTTAATTTTTCTTCTGTGAGCAAAAGTTTTTTCATTAATATAACAAAACTTTTAAAAAATCCCATACATAGAAGAACAACAAATATGAAAACAAAGTCATGAGAACATCTAGAAGATAAACGAGCAAATAAAACTTGTAACAATGACAGAATCTATTAAAGAGTGATAATTGTATGTGTTGAAAAATGTTAAAGTTGGTAGCACTAACTACAGAGAAAATCTGTAAATGTCATGTCACTAATTGAGAAGCCTCTCAGGCATTTATTTGTTTCACATCTGAGAGAGTATCTTGAGGTTTTGGATTGCAGTGGCACACAGTTAGCTTAAAAACAGTCTTTCAGCTATTGTCTTCTCAACTCACAGAGGGTTTTAATAATAAAGCAGGTCATTGATTTTAGGAAGTTTTTAACCCACCTGACCCAGATTTTTTAAAAATTAGAATTAGGTGTAATACTTTATTATCCCCCCCCACTTGTTCCATGTTGAAGTTAAAAGAAATAGAAGTCTTATATTAAAAGCCAAAGGCTCTTCCATTCCTTTTTAGAAATTCCAAGTAGCAGCTGCAGCAGTATTGTACCTTGAATCAGGAGAATCTGTCTAACACTCAATTGTAGAGTTCATAGTAGAATGAGCAGTTTAAGAATTTATCTGTTTCTCTTCTAGTAACTGCTTTTTATCTAGACAAATACAATGATTTTTGTGCCTAAACAGCATAAATTCATAGTTGGATCTAAATAATTTTCCTGTATATAAATAGTATTTATATTTTTTATGTAAAATATGTCAATCAGTGGAATGGCTTGCCTCCAGAAGTTCTGGCTGCTTCATCACAGGAGGTTTTTAAGAAGAGACTGGATAGCCATTTGCCCAGAATGAAACAAATGACCAAACTCAAATTATCATAACTTAAACACATTTTGAAAATATCTCCATACAGTCTCCTGCTTGAACAGGAGGTTGGACTTGAAGATCTCCAATGTCCCTTTCAACTTTGTTATTTTGTATGTGCTTCCCATTTGCATTTTATGCCTGAGTTACAAACTATTAAAAATCAGCACCAGAAATAGACACTGAATAGAAGTTCTCATAAAATTACTGAGTTGAAAGGGGCTATTTAGACTGATAAATCAAACTCTCATGAAATTCATATGAGAAGATCATTTTAATTGGTTTCCTTCCTCTCGCAGTGGTCTAGGATTTTTCAACTCCTACCCTTGGCTGTGCCTGCTTCTCCACCAGGGTTCTGCCTCCACAGATTCACCTCTAGCTTTTCTCCTCAGCCGGCCTGCCCCCACCCATTCACCCTGGCCAATGGGTCACAGCCCCTCCATCCCACCCACTTTGGCACAGCCCATTCACCAAAGCAGGGTTCCTCCTGGGCTTTTCACAGACCAGGACTGTTAGCAGCCAACCAATTGGCTAGCTTCCAATGCCAGCAGCCAGAAGCCACGGTGTGATCAATCACATGGGTGGGGTAGGGGGAAGTGCTGCAGCCAAATGGCATTAGGAAAGCTTGTTAGGAGAAGGAAAGGGAGGGGATGGAAGCTCCTCTGTATCTGATCGTGCCTCCCTGATAACGAACGGGAAGGGAATAGTGGGATGGGGAGGGTGGTAAGTGACCTGGCTTTATTCAAATGAATTTTTGTTTTAGGTTGGTATCCTAGCCTTAGAAGGAGAGAGGGAAGGAGGAAGGGATGGGAGAGAGAGAGAGAGAGAGAGAGAGAAGAAAGAAAAGGGAGAGAAAGAAAGAGGAGGGAGTAAAGGAGAAAGAAAGGGAGAGAAGGGAGAAAGAAAGAAAAATAGGGAGGGAAGAGAACTAAAGAATGGGGAACAGAAGGGAGAAATAAAGTAGGAGGGAGGGAATGGAGAAAGAAAAAGAAAGAAAGAAGGAGGAAAGGAAGAAAAGGCGGAGAGAGAGAAGAGAGACAAAGAAAGAAAAGGGAGGGAAAAAAGGAAGAAAGAAAAAAAGGGAGGGAGGAAAAGGAGAAAGAAAGAATGAGAAAGAAAGAAAGAAAGAAAGAAAGAAAAAAGGAAAGGAAGAAAGAAAGAGGGAGGAAAGGGTGAAAGGAGGGAGGGAGGGAAGAAAGAAAGGGAGGGAGGAAAGAGAGAAAGAAAGAAAGGGAGGGAGGGACAAAGAAAAAGATTGATTGGAGAAAGAAAGGGGGAAGGGAGAAAAAAAGAAAGAGAGGGAGGGAAGGAAGGAAGTAAGAAAGAAGGAAGGGAAGAAAGAAAGGGAGGGAAGGGAGAAAAAGAAAGAAAGGGAGGGAGGGAGGGAAGGGAGAAAGGAGGGAAGGAAAGGGAGAGAGAGAGAAGGGAAACAAAGAAAAGGGAGAGAAAAAGAAAGGAAGAAAGAAAAAGTGAGGCAAGGGAAGGGAGAAAGAAAGGAAGAGGGAGGGAGAAAGAAAGAGGGAGGGAAGGGAGAAAAAAGAAAGGAAGAAGGAGGGAGGGAGAGATAAAGGGAGGGAGGGGGAAAGGGAGGGAATGGAGAAAGAAACAAAACGGGAGGGAGAGCGGGAAGGGAGAAAGCAAGAAGGATGGGAAGGGAGGGAGGGAGGAAGGAAGGAAGGAAGGTAATCCAAATTCGGATGCTTGGCAACTGACTCTTACTTATGATGGTTTCAGTGTCCCAGAGTCATGTGATCCCCTTTTGTGACCTGACCAATGAAGTCCACGGGGGAGCTGGATTAAGTTAACGACCATGTGACTTACTTAAGAGCTGCAACTATTCGCTTAACAACGGTGGCAAGAAAGGTCGTAAACTGGGTGAAAGCTCAGTGAACAGCTGTCTCACTTAGCAACAGAGATTTGAGGCTCAATAGTGGACAAGACAGTAAGTTGAGGAGTACCCTTACCCTTCCCTTATGAGTGTCAATCATCTTTGCTCCCAAATCTCAATCAGGTCCAAAGTGATTGTCATGCACTGTTGGAGGATGGATTGAATAAAATGCGTTAAAATTCACTTTAACAATGCTCTTGCTTAGCAACCAAAATTTTGGGCCCAATTGTGGTCATAAGTCCTATTTCTGCTTTCCTCTGCATGACAGCCTTGTCCTAGTAAACTCCTTCCCTTTTCTGGGAATTTTCCTCTCTGTTAGAGGCACCAAAATAATCCAGGTCTCCTGCTGGAACAGGGGAATGGACAAGATATGTTGGTTATCACCTTTAAAGCCCTACATGGCTTAGGGCCAGGGTACCTTCGAGACTGCCTATTGCCACATACCTCCCAGCGGCCAGTAAGATCCCACAGATTGGGCCTCCTTCAGATGCCATCAGCCAAACAGTGTCAGCTGGTGGGCCCTCGGAGGAGAGCCTTCTCTGTGGCTGCTCCGACTCTCTGGAACCAGCTACCCCCGGAGATCCGGACCATACCCACTCTCATGGCCTTCAGGAAAGCTGTAAAAACTTGGCTGTTCCGGCAGGCCTGGGGCTGTTGACGCACTGTTGAGGTCCAGCCCCGATTAGAATGAATGTATGAGGGTGTTGCTGTTTTTAAACTGTTTTCTTTTATCGTTATGTGTTTTTTCTTATATTTTTTGTAAGCCACCCGGAGTCCTTCGGGATTCGGCGGCATATAAATATATTTAATAAATAAATAAATAAATAAATAAATAAATAAATAAGATGACCTCCGAGGTCCCTTCCAGCCCTGGATTGCTGTGCTGTTTCAAAGCATCCTCTGAAGCTGCGTCTAGTGCCAGGGTTTGTGATCCTTCCTTCCTCTCCTTTTTCTCTCCCTCCCTCCCTCTACCCAGCCATCCAGCCATATCTCATTCACTTTCACTTCCTTCCTTCCTTCATTTCTTTTTTTTCCTTTTCTTTTTTCTTTTGCCCTTCCTTCCCACTTTCTTTCTTCCCTTCCTTCCTCCCTCCCTCCCTCTTGCTTTCTTTCTTTCTTTCTCCCTTCCTTCCTTCCTTTTCTCTCTCTCTCCCTCCCTCCTTCCCTCTTTCCTTCTAAGGCTAGGATTCCCACCCAAACCAGAAACTTTTTTGGACGAAGCCGGGTTACTTACCACCACCACCACCACCGCTCTTTCCTTCCTGTTCGTTATCAGGGAGGCACAATCAGATACAGGGGAGCTTGGCTTTCCTAATGCCGTTTGGCTGCAGCACCTCCTCCATCCTCACCCTTACCCATGGGATCGATCATACCGAAGTTTCTGGCTGCTGGCATTGGCAGCTAGCTGATTGGTTGGCGGCTAACTGTCCTGGGCTGTGAAAAGCCCAGGACAAACCCTGCTTTGGTCAATGGGCTGCGCCAAAGCGGGTGGGACGGAGGGGCTGTGGCCCATTGTCCATGGCAAATGGGTGAGGGCGGGCCAGCTGAGGAGAAAAGCTAGAGGTGAATCTGCAGAGGCGGGACCCTGGCAGAGAAGAAGATACGGCCAATGGTAGGAGCCGAAAAGTCCCATTCAGTCTGGCAGTAATCTTTCCAATATTTGACCATATAGTTTGACTCATGAATGGTCAATGAAATTATGAAACCTTTAGCTGTAACTTTAAAGGCAACTTAGCATTAATGTTTGAAGTCATCTAAAACCAAAGGCCTTGTGGTCTCAAGGACCATTTCTGGTTGTCTATTTAATTCAGTCTGGAATTCTCTTCACCCAATATTCTAGAGAGGTGTAGAAGAATAAGATCTTAAGGAAAAAATGCAGCAATTATTAAGTAAGGGTCAATTTAGCCAAAGGAATGAAAGGGAGGGGATCAAGAAAGAAACTCAAGATAATTCTGCTTTAATTCTGTTTAGTATAAGAGAGAGGTAGCAGAAAACTCTGAGAGGCTTTCAAAGTTATATTGATTGATTATATACCATCAAATTGATGTCAACTCTTGGCAACCTTATGGAGAGATTTTCATAATGTGTTTAAATTATGATCATTTGAGTTTGGTCATTTGTTTTTCAAGAGAGAACTTTAGGTCGATTTTGATAATTCATTTTCTTTTTTTCATAGCCTATCTGTGATGATATTCTCAGGAGTCCTCTCCAAAAACCAAATTTCAACAGAGTCAATACTCTTTCTATCCTGCTTCTTCAGAATCCAGCTTTGGTTTTATATTGTCTCATACGGAAAATAATTGCACAAATCTTCTTCCCCCTCCTACTTCAAGAAATCAAACAAGCAAACTAATATATGAAATATAGTTGAGACAAAGGAGTCTCTTTCTCAGGCTGTGTATTTTACAATAAAAAAGAAGTGTGTGTTAGGTAATAAGACTGTGCAAAGCATTTGAAAGGGATGCTTCCCCAAATACTTATTAATATAGCCAAAATATCTTTCGTCTCAGGATTAAAGCGGTTGCATGCTTTGGAGGGGTCCTGTAGATGCTTCAAAGAATGTTCCTGACTATTTGTCCAAGTTTATATATGTAGGAGAAATTTTGTCTGTGTATGTAAAATCACAGTGGATAGGATTGGATTGGATTCTTTATTGGCCAAGAGTGTTTGCCAAGACTTATTGTTAAAGATAACTACTTAATAGTTGAAGATAAGTACAAGTAGTCCTCAGTTCATTTAGTGACCATTCGAAGTTACAGCGACACAGAAAAAAGTGACTAACCACTGTTTTTCACACTTATGATTATGGTAGAATCCCCATTATCACACGATCAAAATTCTGATACTTGGCAAGTGGCTCATATTTATGATGGTTGAAGTCCTGGGGCACCTTCTGCAACCTTCAGACAAGCAAAGTCTATGGGGAAGCCAGATTCACATAACTGTGTTACTCCCTTAACAACTGCAGTGATTCACTTAACAATTTGGGCAAGAAAGGGTGTAAAAATGGGGCAAAATTCACTTAACAAATGTCTCACTTAGAAACATAAATTTTGGGCTCTATTGTGGTCGTAACTCAAGGACTACTTGTATTTTTTCTTTTTGCTCCTTGTGCAAATCCTTTGCAAAATTTCATATAGCTGTAAGAATAATGAAAGAAAACTGCAAAGTCAATTTAACCAAGCAATAGGGTACAAACATTTGAAGATCTATTCAGTGGCAATGAATCATAATTCTTCTCTGCCATCACCATTTTTGCACAAAGCTTTTTACATAGTCACAAGAAGGAAAATGGACTACTGTGCTTTATTATTTGATATGAATAGCTTACACAGTTGTCCAGATAAAATCACTTGTGCTCTCACTGATGTGCATGTTATTTATCTTTAATACAGAATTGTTGCATTATAGTTTATCCTCTGTCCAATTATAGATGGGTATGTTTTAAATAGCAAACAAGATGACAAATGCGAGTGGACATCCAATACTGTCTTCTGGTGGCCTCCCGCTGAGCATGTTGGAATCATCCAAGGGACACCTTATCCTTTACTTTGTTTATTGAGTCTCTTCCCAGTTCCCTGCTTGAACCCTATCAGATTTGGCTTTTTTGGGAGAGTGACAACAACTTGGGTTGATAGTGGTAGCGGTTGAGGATCCAGTGGCTAAGGAGCTGGAGGAGTGCTGGATCCATTGCCAAAAAAGGCGAGACTGCTGGAACATTTTGCTGCTGGTACATGGAGCTCCATGTCAGAGACCAAGGATGGCAGCAGTGGTGAAAGGAAGGCAACTGAGACTAGGCAAAGCTGTGAGGGCTGAGGCCAGGCTGCAATGCTAGAAACAGGGCCTGAAGATCGGGGCCATTGAATGAAGGGAGTTAGAGCTAGAGGCTGGTGACCAGAACTAGGTCCTACATGGCAGTGAGCAGAGCTGGGTCCTACATGGCAGTGAGCAGAGCTGGGTCCTACATGGCAGCTGAAGGTGGGCAACCCAGGAGTGCAAACCAAAGCTGGCAACATGAGTCTGTGGCAAGAGCTTGGTGGCCCTTGGGAGAGGCCGTGGAAGACATGAAAGTTTGTGGGTTAGGTTCTGGGTGCCCTCCTTCAACTCCTGGAGGCCATCTCAGGGTTGGCAGTGGCCTTGGAAGCATTCCAGGAGTTCATGGCCACCATAGCGGTCATCAGTCTATTCCAGATCATTTTTAGGCTAACTCAGGGCAATGATCATTGCCAGATATTATTTATATATATATATATATATATATATATATATATATATATATATATATATATATATATATATATATATATATATATATATATATATATATATATATATATATAAATTGTATGTGTGTATATATATATATATGTATATATATATGCATATGTGTGTGTATGTATGTATGTATGTGTGTGTGTGTGTGTATATATATATATATACATACACACACACACACACACACACACACATACACACACACACACACATACATATATACATATATACTTAATATATGTACCCTATTGCTTGGTTAAATATATATATGGGAGGAGGGTTCTGCTGTAAAAGCACCTGGTCTGCTTACTGCTTCCCTTTCGCCTTTCAGCCCCACTCCAGGAGCCTTCTAGGCATTCACATACACGAACGACAACCATTTTGTGTTACATTTTTCCTGATAAAGAAATGAAGGGAGAATAGTATGGATCTATTTCAAGCTATTTAGCTCTCATCAGCTAGCCATAACCTTGCTGGTATTCAAACTTGGGCTGCTTACAACTGCCTAATATGTAAGCAGCCCAAGTTCAAATCCCAGCAAGGGTATGGCTAGCTGATGAGAGCTAAATAGCTTGAAATAGATCTATACTAGTCTCCCTTCATTTCTTTATATACAGCTGTGAGAAAAAGTCCTGCACGCTTTAAGTTTTAAACTGTATTTACATGTTTAATCAACTTTTCACTCATAGAAACCATGCAAAATTAGTACTTTGATGAAAGTTTCTGTAGTTGGATTGAAATGCATATTTTTTATTAATATAACCAAAGTCTTTTTAAGGTTTTGAGTGAGTTTGTGTGCTAAAACAAACACAACTTGATTTTTTGAGAATGTTAGGATCGAAAGTAATCAATCAGCAGCGAGCTTTGGCTGACCAATCAAAATGCACACAGGCTAAATCTATGAGGCAATCAATGTTGTCATATTCTCTGATTATAAATAGGCATGAAAAGCATCGAGGAATTTAATTTTGCTCTGGCTGCGGGTCAGAATGAAGGCCTTTGGTTTCACCAGTACTGAGCAGTGGCATCGCATCATTGTGCTTCATGAAGAGAGTTACACCTATACAGAAATAGCCAAGAGAGTGAAATGCCATTGCACCACAGTGAGCAGAGTGGTTGAAAAATACCAAATAACTGGTTCAGTTGATGACAGCCTCCACTCTGAAAGACCAAGAAACTCAAACAGCAAGATGGGGTTCTGCAACCATTTTGATGGCTGAAGCTCACCCCACCTCAGATTACAAGAATCTGGGGTGAAACATGTGATGTGAAAGTGTGCATAAGCACAATGCGTAGCAGACTGCTTGCCAGAGGGCTCAAAGGCTGCAGGGCTCGAAGTAAACCTTTGCTCACAGACACTCACTGCTCTCATCGATGTGCGTGGGCCAAGAAGTATGCCAAGTGGACCAATGAACAGTGGGCCAAGGTCATCTTCAGTGATGAGAGCAATTTCTACTTGACTGAGAATCAGTGCAATATGTATGTTAGAAAATTTCCAGCTGAAGAATTTAAGCCATACTGCCTGAATCTATCTGTGAAGCATCCATTGTACGTGATGATCTGGGTCTGTATGACTGCTTCTGGTATTGGTCGGATACAAATCGTTCAGGGAATCATGAATTCCAAGCAGTATGTTGAAGTATGGAAAAGACCATGCTTCCTTCAGTTCAGCAACTTGTAGGGAAGGACTTTTACTTCCAGGATGACTACGCTCCTTGTCATTGAGCCAAGTCCGTCCAGCAGTGGATGAAGAAGCATGGTGTTCAACTCCTGGATTGGCCAGCTCAGAGCCTGGATTTGAACCCAATTGAAAACTTGTGGGCCAAGATTGGTTATGAAATAAGCAAGAAGCATCCAAATACCAAGCAGGAGCTGATTGAATCCATTACTGCAACCTTGCACCACATTGTCACCAAAGATCACATACAGTCTATGCTGAAGCGATGCCACCTTGTGAAAAGCAATAAGAGCTGGTGAATTTCATATTAGTAACTATGTTTGGTTACCTTAAATGGTCCTTTTCAGGGCCACAAACAATAAAAATGTTAACAAAACACTAGCATTGGCCTTAGTAATTGCAACACGTATGCCACTGGGTATGCATCAGTTAATCTGTTTTCATAGTTGTTGTAAGCATGCGTTATAAACATGCAAGAAAATTCAGAATCCCCATCCAAACAGCACCAAATTGCAAAAAGCTTTTGCTTTTCACTTCAAAATCACCAGTATTTATTTAAATATAACAACATTTGCATAGCAGTTAGCATAAATTATCATAAAATTAATGGCCTATGCAAAAAATGTCATAAACCGTAGCGTGCCGGACTTTTTCACACAGCTGCGTGCGTGCGTGCGTGCGTGCGTGCGTGCATATATATATATATATATATATATATATATATATATATATATATATATATATATATAGTATCAAAATTAATACATACATATGTACGTAAGTACAGACATATGTATGTATGTATTAATTTTGATACCAAATAATAATAAAATTGACAATTTTGATAACCTTACCTTAATCATACTCACTTCATTCTAATAACAATGTACATAATGCAGTCATCTTTCAACTTCTTATCCTTTCATCTACCTACTGATTTTGACATGTTATTACAATATTCATAGTAGTATTTCTCCTTTTCTGATTTCTACCTCTATTTTTTGATCAATAATCTTATGTTAGTAGGTATTCTTTTTCTATCCTTCATCTCTTCTGCATTTTAATTGCATTAATTACATTAGTCATAATCACATCATTATCGTAACATTATAAATATGCAATTAAAGTTATTAACATTGTAATATTTGTTCCACCTTGTATATATCGGTAATCCCTCATCATTTAGTTACTCAATATTATATTATTCAATGTTAATAGCCATGGTAACCTTAATAATGTTATTTAAACTATATAATGCAATAATCTTTCGGCTTCTGGTCCTTTCCTCTACATACTAATTTTAAAACATTATGCTCGTATTTGTCTGTGACATCAAAAAGCCAGTATTAAAACCATTCACTCAGTCCCAGAGTCATTCCTTAAGGTACGCAATATTTATAGTTCTTTATAGCCCTCCATTAGTCAGTTTACTCCTTCCATATTTTCCCTTGTCTTCATCAGCCACCTAACCAGCTTTTTGATTTCAAAATAATTCTGTTTGTGAACCACTGTACTTAGCAATCTTGAAAAATCTCGGAAATTTTTCCTCCTTAGTCATGAAACAAATAGGTATCAGACAGTATACAGCAAAATACTTGACTCAGTATTAAAGATTACCATATTTTTCAGACTACAAGACGCACCGGTGTATAAGAATCACCATGATTTTGAAGAGGTAAGTAAGAAAAAGTTTTTGTCTTCCTCAGCCCCCAGGAGCACACTGTAGGCTTCAGCAGGGCTGGGATAAGGCAAAAACACTTCCGTTTTTTACCAAAATGGGGGCATTTTTCCCTTCCCCCTGCAGAGTGTTTCTGGGGGGCGGGGGAAGGCAAAAACACCCCGTTTTGGTGAAAAGTTGCCCAGTTTTTGCCCATTTTTCACCAAAACAGGGACACTTTTCCCTTCTCCTGGCCCTGATGAAGTATGCAGAGGGCTTCTGGGGGGGTGGGAGAAGGCAAAAACACCCCCGTTTTGGTGAAAAACGGCCCGTTTGACAGCATTCCGATTTCTTCAAATAATTTTCTTTCACTTTTTCCCAATAATTAGCCCAATGTTTCCAGCATTTTAAAATGCCTTTTCAAGATGTTCCTAATAAGATATTCAAATCCAGTCATTCTACATTTTGAAAATTATGTCTTCTCTTAAGTTTCATTTTATTTTGAGTCTATAATTTTCCTCTGAGTACTTATTCGCCACTTTTAACATTTTGGAGAATTATTTTTTAGGAGTTTCTTTTGGGGGGGGTGGGTTAATCTCTAGTAAAGAAATTGAAGATCATCTCACTCAGCTCCAGTCCATTGTTCAAACACCATTCCATCATATTTCTTTCTCGGTTGTCCCAGCTTCCTGGAGGCCGCCTCTCCTTCCTCATTGTTGGATAGGAGAATAAGCCTCGGATCAAGCAGGAGAGTTGCCACTCTTCACAATCTGCAAGGCGTCCCTCCTTTCTTTGTCACCCATACAAGGTGACTTTAGCCCTTCAAGCCCCCCCTCAATAAGGAGAGTTCAGTCTAGGTTCACGGAGCCCCTCTCTCTATGACTGTTCTGCAGCAACGCCAAACTAGAAGTCCCAGATATGATTTTCTTGTTGAAGTTATGGCAACAAGAAAATCATATGGGATGGGGATCTATCATTATCTCCCCTGTCATGGTTATCTCATACCCTGATATCCGTGAGGTTCTCTTATGCCCCTCCCTTCTGCAGCGAAGCTGTACTCTTAATAATAAGATTTAGTTTATTCAAGGAAAGTTAAAATACAAAACACCAAAATATTTTAAAAAAACAAAGAAAAAAACAACAAAGACATTTAAAACAAAAAGTGTCTTAAAAGGATTAACATTATTGGCTTTCTACCAATGTCAATAAACAGACACATTGACATCGATCCACGTTGACATCTACCAATCGCTGAGAACAAAAGAACATCAACCACAATCCCGAAGGTAGCATTCAAAACGAACAAACAAGCACCCCATTACGCAGCAACAAAATTATAACCCATCAGTTCACAAGAAATCAGACCATGTCTCAGAACAACAGCCACTTATCCACCCAGAGAGATTTCTACTATTATATGAAAACACAGGATTGAACTTCAGAAAGACATATGAAATCGTCGCTGTTATTTCTAGATTATTATTTCTTCCCAGCCACTTTACTATTGGAAAGTCACATTCCTCTGGACTTTGATTTTCCACAATCTGTGTTGTTTCTGGGTACATATTGTTTTCCAACTAATTTGCTACTTTGAAAACAGATTTTTTTATGAATTTAAAATATTTAGAGTTATTTTCTTCAGAATGTTTTTCACAGACTTTTATGAGTTTATCAAACCTTTGAGAAATAAATTTGACTAGAGATTGCCTGCTGCTAAAAAGTCTCTACCCACTCCAGCATCCTTTTCTTTGTAATCCAATATGTTCTACTCAGTGAAGCAGATAAGCAGAGCAGGGGATTTTAAAAAAAAGGTTATGTCTGACTGTTTGGATCCAAGTTAATAAAATACAGATTCCCCACAGTGAATATTCAATAAATATAAATATTTTTACCCTCCAGAAATGTGTGTTTCTCTACAGAAATTGGTAAGAACAATTCTTCCTATGAATAGAGCATTGATAAAAATGCTTTGTTCATAGGAAGAGATTTATAAGTCCCTTGACTTTCTAGCTACTCCCAAGAGTTGTAATCTTCAAGATTCCCCCTCCAAGGTGAATCCATGGCCATCCAGAAATAATCTTGGGTCACTCCTAAGTGTGCCCATTCAAATCCAGGGGATCCCGCACCCATCTGTGGCTCCAACAGCAACTCCTTAGGGGAAGTGAATCCCATGGCTTCATCTTGCAGAGTTAGATCCAATTGTAAGTGATGCCTAGAAACCGAATCTTTGCTCCTGGCTCCCAGCTGGCGTTCCCTCCGTGCCTTTCACCACAGCTTTGGAAGGCACATAGATGCTGTTGACATAGATAGGCGATCTGTCATCTGCTGATTTCTCCATGGGTTTCTTCTCTTCCTCCATCTTCCCTAAGTATTTACACTGCCTGGCTTCGGGTTAGTGCTGGGGCTCAGGACCCTGGACAGCACCCTGAAATTCAGGGTAGCTGTGAAGTATTTTAGAGATTCGGGTTACTTTCAGCGTTCCAAATAGCATTCAAATCCAAGACATATCCTGCAGTCATATTCCCCTGCCACACTCTCTCTTATTTTACTATGCTGTTTCATTAGTGGGGAATTGGGAGGGGGAGTAGTAAGGAGTAGAATGTGTTGTTGTCAAAATAAAACATTCCTTTTTAGAAGCCCAAGGTCATCCTTTGTCTTTGCACATGTGCACCTGACTGGAAGTGGATGGGTGGAATTGCCAGCATGGCAGTGGAAAATTGGACCATGTGATGAACATGTGGGTGTGGGGGCAAGGTCTTGAACTTTCAACTGGGTGGAAAACCCAGGAAGCTTTCAGATTTGGGTTTTCCACAGATGTGCCAACATGTCTCTCTTAATAAATTGGAAGATTGAGGAAAGTTCTGCCTTGGACTCTGATTTAATTTTGGATGATATTTGGAATGCTGACAGTATTGCTCAAAGTTCCAATTTATTAAGAGAGCCATGTTGGCACATCTGGAAAAATCGAATCTGAAAGCTTCCCAGTTTTCCCCATTTGGTTGAAAGTTCAAGATCTTGCCCCATACCCACAAGTCCATCACATGATCCAATCTCCCACTGCCATGCTGACTGTTCCACCAATCCAATTCTGGTCAGGTGCAGAGGTGCAGAGACAAAGGATGACCCTGGCTTTCTAGAAAGATTTTTTTTAAAAAAAGAAATAATTTTTATTTGTTTTAAAACAAAGACAAACAAACAAAAATAAAAATAAAAACCCCATCTTCCATTACAAATTGTAGAAAGTGTATCAGTTGGTTACAGTATTTCCATGCATCTCTTCCATAGTCACCACCTGCTTTTCATATCAAATCGCATATTTTAAATTCACCTATATTCATGTATACCACAATTATTATATCTCAACCTTTAGTTAGTTAGTTAGTTAGTTAGTTAGTTAGTTAGTTAGTTAGTTAGTTAGTTTGTATGCCGCCCACTCTCAAAGAGACTCAGGGCGGCTTACAGGTAAAAAAGGGAGCGGGGGACATACAGAAAAATAAAAAACAACATTAAAAGTTCAACAACATTCATAACTTAGGATGGGGCTGGATACATCAACAGCCCCAGGCCTGCCGGAACAGCCAGGTCTTGGTAGCTTTGCGGAAGGCCGGAAGGGTAGTAAGGATCCGGATTGCAAATTTGACTATTTTATATCCTTTTATATATAATATTCAAAATCTAGGATTATATAATAACATTCCATTAAATCATCCTAAAATCATCCAATCACAATACATCTTTATAACATATTCTAGATAAAGCTTTTAAACCTCCTCTCATAATCTCCATATATTGTTTATATAAAATTTCATATTATCAAACTGATATATATATATATATATATGTATTGTTATCATTATTAATCATTATTTACCTATAGCTATTGTCGCTTCATTATATACATACTATTAGTAAACTAAATTTAGCTTAATTTTTATTATACATTTTCATTGCATCAACCTGTATCCCTCCAGCAATAGTACAATCTTATATCTCTTGCCATTTGCAGCATTAGTGTTCTACTTACTTTCTTAATAAATCTTATATAAATCTCCCTTGACAACATGCTGTTCCTTTTGTATCTCACAAAAGCTTGAAACCCAATATCTGCTCTTTCCATCAGCTTGTCTCTGGTTGTCACCAGTGCTTCTATCAAAATTTCTCTCCCTATCTCTGTCAATTTTTCTTTCTTTTCTTCTTCTGTGCTTTGAAGTCTGGGGTAGAGTTCCAATCCATCCATCTCCCCTTTCCATATTCCGCTCTTGCCATTACCAACCATGCTCACTTGTCAGTATCCACAGTTTTCTTATCTCTTTGCTCATTTTTTCCTTCCATCTTTTGAACTCTGTCCTCCACTTTCTTCATTTGATAAACATCCTCAGTTTCTCCATCTGATTTTTCTGTTTTGTATTCCATATTCTCCAAATTCTTTTCAATTCTCTCTGTCACAACTAATAGATTTTGAATTTCAAACATAGTCATTTGCAATGTTACAGTTTCTTTTTCCTGCTGGGCCATTCTTTCAGTTTTGCAGATACTGCCACTATAGGATTCAAGGCTATTTAATAAACTTCAAACAGGTTCATTTATGATCTTTCAAGTCAAAATGTTGTCTTCTCTCCAAAAGCTAGTGATAGAACTTACAAAAGGCACCTGTATAAACAACTTGTGCACTTCCTACTATCACTGTCAGTAAACAAGCTGAAAGAACCTTAAATTGCAAGTGATCAAAGAGAAAGAAGAAAAAACAATGTATCCAGCCTCCAGCCTCTAAATGGCAGTGTAACTGCTTTTCCTCCTGTTGTTACAACCTTCTTTAATCCTTCTTATTTTCTTTTTTATATTCCAAGCTTAAGAAAGAAAAAAAAACCTTAAATGGAGATCAAATCAATCAAATCAATCAAATCAAGCATTATAAAAAAGGAGAATTGTAATCCATGGGTATAAGCAAAAATGAAAAAAGAAGAAAAAAATAATCCATTCAGTTTAAAAAATAGGGAGCCCCTGCAAAAGTTCCATCTGTAAAAAAAAAAAAGAAATTAGAAACTGGATAACACGCTAAGTTCAATGCAGATCAATCTCGCCACCTACAGTCTTTTGTCTTCAATCTTAACTTAATTTTTTTTCTTGGGTAGTCTCTTCCTCTAATAGTAAAATTTCCTCACCAATTCAACACACTTTCTCTTTCCACTTTCTTCCCGTTCCAGAGCTGTCCCAACTTCAGCAGTTTCATTAGCTGTGTTTCTGTTACTGGAAAAAAAGGCTATTCTTGGATCTTTCAGGGACTTTGCGGTGTCCCTGAGATCAGTCAGAGGTGTCGTTCTCAATCACCGTCTCTACGGGACGGTTTAGGTCCAAATGGATCGTCCAGGAGCAGGAATTCAACTGTGATCTGAGAGCACCAAGATTGCATGTCGTGCTGTCACAACGTCAGCTCTCTTCCTGCTTTCTAGAAAGAATTTTGTTATAGCTACATAGTATGTAACTCCTTACAATCCCCCCTCCCAATTTTCCCACAATAGAAAATGCATAGTAGAATAATAGAAAGTGTGGCAGGCCAAAGATCCAAAAAAAAAGATGGCTGCATGCCTGACATGGGGAGTAGTCTGGAAGCTGGGAACAGTTTGATTGTGTTGGACCTGATGAAGTAAATGATTCTCGATTCTGTCAGTACAATTACCTACCAATTAGACCCCTGTCTTTCCTGGCTGGTGAAAGCCTCTAGGATGGCGATTGCCAGGTAGGTTCAGTCAGTGATACATTCTCGAATGGGTCCAGGATACCTGAGAGATCATGTCACCCAATGGCTTGCCCACCTGCTCTGGCAGAAGGGGCATGCTAAAAATCCCATCAGCCAAGAAACTCTGGTTGGTGGGATGCAGAAGACTGTTTTCTGTCATGGCTTCTACTCTCTGGAACATTGTGTCAAAAAGGTTTTTTGGCCTTCCAGAAGGGTTTGAAAATCTGGCTTTGCCAATTGTCTGCAGCTCTAAGTGGGGCATGTCATATTGGAGGTTGTTAGTGGACTGAGATAAGACTCTACCTCAGGTGCATCTTGCTTCCTTCCTTGCCATCTTTTTTAATTATATGTCAATTTAATGTTAATATTTATTCTGTTAATATTTTAATACTTGTTGCTTTTACTTGGCTGTAAGCCGCCTAAAGTCACCTTGTGACAAGATGGGTGGCATTTAGTGTGTGTGTGTGTGTGTGTGTGTGTGTGTGTGTGTAAGGAGAGAGGGGGGGAGAGTACTGTCTGGGGATATGATATGGAAAGATCCTTGAAGAAATGAGGCACACTACAAATATAATTGTCTCTTGTCATTTTAAAATCATGTAGGTTGGACTACATTGGGATAAGCATAGTAGTGAACAAAATTTATTAAAGTATATGTGGAATTCTTAGAATGGTACCAGAATATGTGTTGGCACTTCAGTTGCAAGAATTTCTGGATGTGGAGGAGTATCTAGATTCATTTCCACTTGACTTTTAAATCTCGTTATCAGGTAGAGAGTGTTTGTGTCCATTGATGATGAGTTATGCTCAGAGGGTGTTCCTTGCATATCTGCTAGGCTTCTTAGCAACTTTTAGTACATGAGCTAAATAATCTGAACGTGTTATGTGTGGGTGGGGGTGGGGATTTAATAAGAGCCTGAAAGCCTGAGAAAATATTTCTGTTGAATTTAAAAAATAATAATGGATATACCAACTAAACCTTTCTGTAGTCAGAATTGTATAAATAAAATATGTCATTCTAAATATTCTTTCTCATAGTGTCTTGTCTCATTTAAATAGTAGCATTTAAAGAAGAGTATCTGAGAAAGATTTTCATATACATACTGTACAGATTTAAACTCAGAGATAGTTTAAAGCCTTATACCAGTTCCTTGAATTGTGTTCCTTTGTATCATTTAATTGGCAAATGTCTTCAGTGGTAGCACCACATATAATTCTTTGTCAATCCTAATATGGAAAATTCCAAGCTATGAAATAATTGCTTCAATTCTGCTATTATATTTTGCCTGCTACTTATCTTCTGATTTCTGACTGAGATCTTGGGATTAAATCAATAAGCAGCATTCATCTGCAGCCTAAACAGTGTAGCTATCAACAGTGAACACTTCTTTTTAAACCTCTCAATGTAATAGTGAACAATTTGATTCTGAAGATTTTTTTCTTCAACAATATCTCGACATCACTGTAGCTCATGGGCTTATTTGTGTTGGGGATCGGCTTTTGTATTAAGACCACGCAGGTATCCCATTTGAAGAGACAAAGTGTTTCAGAACATGTGCTAGTGAAGCACCTATTAGTAACTCTTTGAAACAGCTGTGTCTTTTCCCAGGACCAAATGGCTGTTCTCTTCAACTGCAGCTCAGTCCTGGGAAAAAGCATATTTGGGTTCAGGAATTGAGGGCTGGTGCTATGTTTGCTCCAAAGCAGTGACCACCAACCTTTTGGGGACCAGGGTCCAGTTCCACAGAGATGTTTTTCCCCAGACCGCAGACCAGTTTTGCATGCTGCTTGTTTGCACAGACTGGTGCCAGTCCACGGACTGGGGGTTGGGGACCCCTGCTCCAAAGGACCGTTTTCTCTTTAGATTTGATTTTCTACATAGTCCCTCTGAGTTTTGGGGAGGAAGATGGAGTATAAATATAGTCATCTTCAATTGAACTTAATGGATTTTTGTATCCTGATTTTTCTAGTAGAAGGAAAATGTTCACATCCTTTTCAAATGGTGAAACTAAACTATAATTATAATGCTGCGGTCAGTTTGATAACCAGAAATTCCATTTGCTGTTTCCATTGTTCATTTCCTTTAACTTCCTTTTTAAAATTGATGGTAATTGATAGAATAAAGCTAACATGGGTCAGGAATTTGACAGTCCTGTAGTAGTGAAAGAAAATGTTCCATTCCAATTTTCCTGTTGTTACTTACAATTTATATTGAGCAGAGTTCACATCTGCTTCAGTACTGGATGATAAATACAACAAACTCTTAACTCTGATTAATACTGAATACTGTATTAATTGATATCATTGATAGACCTCCTCTAAATTCTTTTGACTGTCCTCTCCCAAATATTATACTTTAAGCTTCTCCATATAATGATTACACATGAGGTATTTGTTTTTTATATAATGGTATTATTCTGAGGCAGGATTTTTGGCTTTCTTTCAGACCACCTTGGCTCATAGACTGGTTAATCATGAAGGTTCAGTAACACAGCTTCCATTGTACACTTCTCCCTCATTGCCTAATATAACCTTAGGACTACCTGCAGCAGCCCCATGTACTGTAAGTGGTATTGTATAATTTAAATGGAGTCATTACCTTATCTTCATTCATAGATCATTTTTAAATTCAATAATGATATGCTTGCAGGGTGCATCAGGACAGCAAGATTCTGAAAGACTTACTATTCCATCATTACAACAACGAATCTCCATATTTCCTGGCACCCATATCACTCCTTATTTGAACAGTACAGCAGTGGATAGAGAAGGGGGATCAACACACAGCCCTCTTCTTCAACACATGGTTTTACTGGAACAGTCAACTGCACAAAATCCATTGGTATCAGGTAAAGGTGCTTCTTCCAACAACTAGTTGACTTGATACTAAGAAACAGCATTGGTGGTTTTGTTAGAGCTTGGCATTGTCTGAGCTTCCTGCCTACCTGTGCACTAGTGCTATAAGGATGGCTATTTTTTCCAGTTTCTAATTATTCCATTCCTCGAATCATTTTAGGAAATGATTTACATATTTAAAATTTTGAGTTTTCTACTAGGAATTCAGTAACTTCTTGGCAACAATGAAGAATAAATTGCTCAGTCAAGTTACTTAAAATTATTATTTTAATAATATTTATGATCAAATTCAGTAACTCTTCCCATGGGTTTTTCTTTATTTTATATAGAGCAGGTCTCACATTAGAATGTATACATATATAGAATTCTTTATTTTAGATTAATTTTGTTTAAAAACTGGCAAATTAGAAAAAGGACACAGAGACTAGCTTAATCCTCCCTCATTTTTACAACCACAAGGTCTGATTTTTTTAAAAATATATTTTTATTGAACTTTTTTTTCAGTTTTTAAACACAATCATCATCTTTGCAATATTTCTACATTGGTATACCTCCATTATACCATTTTTGTCCATACATGTGTACATATATTTCTTTTATACATGATAACCTATTAATATATTAATTTATCTACAATATTTCTTATATCCATGCATATGTATTTATACTTCCTGTATATATATTAATCTACTAATGTACTAATTTATATACATAGATCTTATATCTATCTATGTGTACATATATTTCTTTTATACATATTAATCCCTTAGTGTACTATTTCATATACAATGCATCTTACATTTTCTATCTTGTTCATTTATGCAGTTTTGTAATTATTTTCTAATTTCTCAATCTTTCTTCCCTTAATGCTTTCTTATTCTTTACATCTTTCCTCTAGCCATTTATATTACATATTCCATACCAAATAATAATCAGATTATCCTTTATCTTTTTTTTGTGATTCTGTCCATCTCAGCGCACTCTAACACTTTTAAAATCATAATTTCCTCTGATGGTATATTTTTATTCTTCCAATTTTGTGTGTATATGAATATTCTTGTGTTATCAAATTGAGTCTATGTTTTATCATATCTCTTTTTTCTTTTATTTTACTTTTTTGTGGTTCTTTTTGCAGATCTGATTCCAATTTTATAAGTTCCTGTTGTTTCTTTTTCTTGTTTTTTCTTGCTATATATGCTATTGTCAGTCGTCAAATGTATGCCTTTGTTTTATCCCAGAGATTTTGCAATGTTGTTTCTTCTTTTCTGTTTACTTTATAGAAAATATTTCTTTTCCCCCTGTGCACTGCTTGGAGACTCCATGCATGGTTAAATTCTGTCCTTCTGCCCTAGACTGAGTTAAAATTGTTTGGCCATGCACCTTGCCTTGGCTGGAGCCAGTTTTCTTAACTCAGTCCAGCCCGAAAGACTAAACTTTTTCTTCTCCTCATTGCAGAGCAGAATTTCAACTGCTTCCCATACCTGGAGTCTCCAAATTAACAGCCAGGAGATCGTTTTATTCATTTTAGTTGGAGGAAAGAACAAAGCATTTTGTGAAGGCGGTTAACAGCCCTAATCGCTTCCACATGGAGGCTTGCCTCTCAGCAGCTCTGAACACCACCAGCAGCACTTTGCCGACCATAGCTTTCAGCAGGGACATTGGAGCAGCGTTTTCCTGGGAGGTCGGAGTTTCTGGTGAGAGCAAATTGTGCTGGCACTGAGATTGCTGTATACGGATTCTCCTTTCATCGGCGCTTCTCTGATCACAGTTTTGGGAGGTTTCAGCTGTTTGGTGGTTGGCCATTTTGTGACGGCCACCATTTTGTTTACATGTTCAAGTGGCCGCTGTGAGAGGCTCTGATCTCGTTAGACGGCCACAAGTCTTGGTAGTGCCATTATTTGTGGGTAGTTCTGGTGGAGCAGCTGGCTTGAGGTTATTAAGTCTGGTGCCCTGGATCACTGGCTCCTCCCTCATATACCCTGCCTTCCTGTGCACCAGGTCAAGATTTGCGTTTGATTTTGGGCAGATTAGAAAACCTGTGGGCCGACCGGAACCTCTGGAGGTCCTGAGGGCCTATCATTATTATTCCCCTGCTTGGCCTGTTCCCAGGGTCACTGTCTTGAGAACTCATCACATCCTGGGGCTCTAGGTTTAAGCACATCTGTTTAGTTCATATCACATCTGATTTGTGTGTAGGGGCTGAAGCAGCAGCAGCAACCGCAACAGTGAGCTGCGGCACCAGTAGCTACAGTTCAGGCTACAACTGCCTCTACAGCAGTGTTCAAGATGGCTGACACCAGACGAGCCTAGAAAAGCCAAGGCCAAGGCCAAGCATTTTTCTGCAAAGAAGTCGACCTCAGCTAAGGACAAGCTAGGAGCCAGAAGGCTCTGGACAAGCAATTTGCCAAGGGTCAACAGGCTTCCCTCCTACAGGCCCGTGATTCAGCAGTCATTCATGAGTCAGCTCCCTCTTCCAGCAGGGGGCATTGCGACCTATCTCCAGATGTTCTGGATCCTTCGGCTGTGGGTCCATTCTGTTTTGAGGAGTCTTTCATTCCTTTTGACTGTTTTCTGGCTATGGAAGTTTCTTCAGTGCCTCTCCTTGTGGAATCTCTGCCTTCTACCTCGGCTTCTCCAGCTCCAACTGTGATGTCCATTGCATATCCCACTTCCACTATTACCCAGGAGATGTGTGATTATGTTGCAGAGGAAATTATTCAGGGCATAGAGGCTGCCTTCCAGCACAGGGATCAGTGGACCCCATCCCAACTGAGTTTGTCTTCTAGGGGCTAAGGGTCTGCAGAGGAAGGGCGCCATAATATTCAAGGTCATCCCTCTCCCCATCCTTCTGACCACAGCAGTGACTCCGAGCTGGAGGAAGGAGAGGTTGATGACCAGGAATTGTCAGAGGATGAGGATCTGGCTCCCAACAAGCCAGCATTTACAGAATTGTTCATCCTGACTCTGTTCAAGTTCATCCTGTACAAGACTAGGTCGGTCACCAAATTAGGGGGAGCGGGGTGGATATAGCTCCCAGCAAGGAACTGCAGGATCCAGGTGAACAAACTGTTCACTAAGCCTGCGGCCGCTCAGGATTCCATTCCATCCCCCAAGTTATTCATTGATGTGATCCAACACAAATGGGCTCAACCTGGTTCCGTTGTCTCCCCTAGCAGGAGTGACAAACATTTTTATACGGTAGCTCCTGAGCTAGAGGAGCTCCTGCAGTGGGCCCAGATCGATGCTCCTGTAGCATCACTTATGCCTTCAGCTCTCATCCCTTCTGATGTTATGGAGGGATTGAAAGTATAGAAAGGCAGAAGCCTCCTTCTGCAAGGCCCATCTAGCCTCCTCATGGTTTATTAAGGCTACTATGGCTGCATCCTTTTTCAATAGAGCCACTCTGATGTGGCTTTGTCAAGTGTTTGCCACCTGACAAAGGTGGAGGATGCTAGGCTCTGCCAAGACATTAATAAGATGGCGGCAGCCATGGAGTTCTCAGCCGATGCCACTTTAAATGCTGCCAAATTTGCCTCTAGGGCCTTAGCTGCCAATGTAACTTCTTGGCCAGGCTTTGCCACTGTCAGGCTGACATGAGGTCTAAATGGCAGCTGGCATCGGCTCTGTTTAAGGGTAGGAATCTGTTTGGGGACTCTCTTGACCCAGTTTTGGTTGAGAGTAGGGACAAGAAGAAGTTTCTTCCATCTAACCCTAGATGGGCTGACCATAGGTTTTCTTCTTACCCTTTCAGGCAGCCATTTCATACAGCTAACACTGGGTTCCCTGACACCCAGAAACAGTGATCCTACTCCCAGGGAGCTGATCATTCCCAGACAGATGTTCCTTCAGGGATAGGGGCAAGCAGCAACAACAGGCTTATTTCAGGAGGTCATTCCGAGGGTCCAGCACTAAGACCTTTAGGAAGTCCAAGTAACTCCCGCCTAAACACTCATATTGGTGGTTGGCTACAGTTGTTTACGGTGCAACATGAGGCATCCACCATGGATGCATGGGTGCTCCAAACTGTGAGGCTAGGTCTCACTTTGGAGTTTGTTACACCACCCCCTCCTCACTTCATTCAGTGCCCCATCCAAGAAACGTAGTCAGAAAGGGTCTCATAGAAGTGGAAATCCAGCATCTGATGGAGATTAGGGCCATAGAGCCAGTTCCAGCAGGTCACGAGAGGATAGGTTTTTATTCCATACTTTTTCTAGTCCTCAAGAGTTGGGGGGGGGGGTCTAAAATGCCTCAACATGCATATAGCATACAAGCGCTTCGAGATGCAGTCCCTCATGGGGACCTTCTTACCTCCATAGACCTCAAGGAAGCTTACCTACATGTTCGATTCGTCCATCCCATCGGCGGTTTCTCAGGTTTTGCTTTGCCAACCATCACTTCCAATACAGAGCCCTTCCCTTCGGACTGTCATCAGCACCCAGGACATTTACTAAGTTGTTGGCAGAGATTACAGTGTGACTCAGGGTGGTCCCCATTGACATGCAATGTTACCGGGACGATATCCTGATTCACTGTCAGGTGATACGGGATTTCTGCATCATGATCCAGTCACTTCAGGACCACATTTTTTCCATCAACATGGGGAAAAGCAATCTTCTTCCCAGCCTCAGGCTTCTGCACCTGGGAGCGGTGATAGACACCACTCTCTCCACGGTGTTCCTCTCCCAGGAACGACTCAGCAGCATAGAAGCACTGGTGATCCAAGTCTGTTCTCGCCGAGCTGTGCCCTTGATATTGTTGTCTTGTCTGCTGGGGAAGATGATATCCTGTATAGAGATAGTGCCATAGGATCGTCTTCATTCTCGGCCTCTCCAGTGGTTTCTGCTTCCACATCATCGGACCACCCACCAGCATGTCCAGTGTGACCGCATGTGTACCTCACAGGGTCATCTGTTCACTTCAATGGTGGACTTCCTCGGCCATGAGGAAGGGGACATTGTTCAGGGAGCCTGACCGAGTCACAGTCACCTCAGATGCCAACCTGTTCAGATGGGGTGCCCATCTCCAGAGTCAATTGACCAGGGCCGTTGGTCACACGATGAGCTGGAGAACAGCATCAATTGGCTGGAGCTCCGGGCCGCCCGCCTGGCCCTCCCTCATTTCTAACAACGTTTCTGGATATCATGTTCTGTTGACAGACAATGTAGCCACCAAGGTGCATGTGAAGTGTCAGCAGCAGCCACCAACACCGGGAAGCACCGCTGCCGCCGCTCCTCAGCACTCCCGCCTCATTGGAATGCTGCTGCTGCTCCTCTTGGCCTCCACAGCCTCCCCACAGGGCCTTCGTTGCCCTCACTCACTCTGTGGCTTTGGCTACCTCATGGTGCCCAGCCCATAGGCTCTGTAGCCTCAGCGGCCATTTTGTTTTGGTGCGAAGATCTCCGGTGGTCATTTTGAAAGTGTTCAACGAGTCGTGAATACAGACCATGGCCTCTTCTCCTGCCCCTGAGCCACAAATGCCTCTACCCACCAACGAGACCTCTTCTGCTGGAACCTACAAAAGCAAACCGGCCCCAGAAGCATCCCCCACGAAGCCCCAAGGCCCCTAGGGAGTCACAGAGGGGTATAGCCAAGCCACAGGCTAAGGACAGTGCCACCCAGGCTCCTCCCAGCAAGGCCAAGACTAACTGAATCCCATCTATTTCAGGCCCAAAGGCCTTCTCAGTCCAGCCCTCCTCCTGACTTATCCTCTGATTCAGAGGATGACCTCTCTCCTGCTGCATCCATCATTCAGCCTGAGGAGGCCAGGGGCCCAGGCAACTTCGCCTGCAGTGGGGATGAAACTGAGAGTGGCAGGAGCATCACTCCAGATGAGGAGCCCCTCACATTGAAGACAACCTTTCTGGTAGCTATCACATCTGTATGACGCGTCTCAGAATTGTCAGCTCTTTCCATCCGTTCCGACTTGTGTACCTTTCACTCAGACCGTGTGTTCCTTCAGCTTGATCCCACCTTTGTCCCAAAGGTCAAGTCGGCTTTTCATCGGTCCCTGGACCGCACCCTACCGAACTTTTGCCCTAATCCCTCTCACAGTCTCAAGCGCAAATGGCACAAGTTAGACATCAGAAGGGCTCTTAAGATCTATATTGCCAAAACGGCCGTCTTAAGACACACTGAGACACTATTTGTCTCTTTCCATCCCACAAACAAGGATCTGAAAGCTTCTCCATTTATGGTTGGGCGCTGGATCCGGTCAACCATAACTAGAGTTTACGTGGCAAACCACCTCTCTCCTCCATCCAACATCATGGCACATTCCACGCAGCACGGCTACTTCAGCAGCATGGACAAGGCAGGCCTCGGTGGAAGAGATCTGCAAGGCGGCCACCTGAGCAACCCCCAATTCCTTTATCCGCCATTATAAGATGGACAGATACGCATTGGCGGATGCAGCATTCAGACAGCGAGTCCTCCAACAAGTTCTTCCTTCTTCAAGCTCCTAGCCCAGTCTCATTTCCACCCGGGGACATGCCCAGCTTTGGTACGTCCCATGCATGACTGCTTTCTCCACCAACGTTGGAGAATGGGAACGTTGGTTCTTACCTGATACACCCCTTCTAGAGGTGGAGACTAGTTATTCCCACCCTTGGTTCCTGGCCTAGTGGCGTTGGGGATTATGGAGCTAGGTTTGAGTTTCGGAGGATTGAAAGCAGTTGACTTATGCACAGCAGTCTACTTATCTCCTTCGTCACAAAAGCGGGAGGACACTCCTCTGAGGCGATGACATCACTTTGGTAAACTCAGTTCTGTTGGTTACTGACTGAGTTAACCCATGCATGACAGCTGTCTCCACCTGCCTCGAGAAGGGGCGTATCAGGTAAGAACCAACGCCCCATTCTTCGTTCTATGCCTTTGTCAAGAAAACTGGCTCCAGTTGAGGCAAGGAGGTGTGGCCAAACAATTTTAACTCAGACTCAGGACAGAAGGACAGAATTTAACCATGCATGGAGTCTCCCGCAGCACACAGAGAACTACTGTTCAGGTAAGACCAACTGTCTTTTCCATCATTTTTATATATTTGTCTTTCAGTATATTTTGGTTCATTATCCATCTCCTCCTCTTCTTCCTCCTCCCCTTCTTCGTCCTTTCCATGTCACTTTTATTGGGTTGTAGTCTGCCCATGTGTTAGTCATTATATCTTTCTCTGCTGTATCTCTCCTTAGTTCCGGTATCATCCAAGCTATATCTATCCTTGACCATGGTTTACTGTATGTGGGTTTGAGTAGAAAGTGTATTGTTTGTTTTCTGTATTTATTTCCCTCCATGTGTCTTGTAAACCCAGTTCCTGCACCATCTCGAAGAATGTGGTTGGTAATATTCTTTTTCTCTTCTTATTTCTTTTATCACTTTTATAGGTTTTTTTATATCTGTTATTGCATTGAATTTGCCTATTAAGCATATATTTTCATATTCTGTTTTTGTTATTTTTTATGTACTTAGTTCTGTAGAATTCTTTTTGGTTTTTGTTTGGTGCATTGCCTTGAGAAGTATTTGTTTTTTTGTTTCTCTCTCCATCATTAAAATTCTTCCCTCCTTGTCTGCATATAATTATTTGGTTTTTAACCATTCTTTGATATATATTGCAATTCCTCTTTTCTTTTGTTGTGTTAGTGCTACATACAATTTCCCTATTTTTTAATTTTCTAGTAGTTTACCGAACTGTTTCTTGATGTGTACTTTGTAGTTTTATCAGGGTTTGTTTTCTTTTCACGGATGAGTTTAGTCCATTAATGTTCATTGAAAGCATCTTAATTTCTTCCTCCATTTCATTATTTATATACAGTTCTCAGTTTTCTCGTAGTCCTTGTCTCTATTTGTATTTTTGTTTTTGTACCCGCTCATTCTATTTGTTCTCTTTCCTGTTTCCTTCTCCCTGTTCTATCTCCTTATTCTCTTCTTGGCTTCTACTTTCTACCTCCTCCCTCTTTTGTTCTTCTTCAACTGTGAAGTGATGTGCAAAGAACTCATGTGCCTTTTCTAATGTATCTATTATAAATTTCTTCTCCTGCCAGGTGATCATGATTCATTTTTACAACCACAAGGTCTGATTTTTAAAGAGCCAATTAGAGATTAAGAATGGCATTGTGGATTGTTTTTAATATTTGAATATTTTCATCATTTCTTGTTTTTTATTGTAATAATTATATTTATATTTGCATGTTTATTTTATAACTTTTAACATATTAGCTACTTGGAATCTGGAACTGGTTGGGATACAAATGTTAGCAAGTAAATGAAAAAAATCATGTTTCTATAATGGAAATAATTATGGTACTTACAAGATTTTCCTTGCTCTTCTGTTCTTTTTTCTTCTCCACCGGTTTTCTACATATTACCTTCTAACTGGCATCTTTCAGGACTCGGGACACTCCCTCTCCATGCACAATCTCTTGTGGGTGCTGATAGACTGTCTCCCTCAATACACAAACTGCGGCAGCACCGTCCTCTGGGGCGCACCCAGTCTTCTCCCCTTCCCCAGAATTCACAGGCCCTCCAGCAATTGGTGATCCAACAACAGCATCAACAGTTCTTGGAAAAACACAAACAACAATTTCAACAGCAGCAGTTGCATATTAATAAGGTATTTCAGCTCATGGTTCTTGCTTATGCAGTTTTAATGCACTGGTTTTAGAAATGTCTTTAATATGTATAGCATATAATTATATTATGCAATGTATTCATGCATTAAAATGTTCATAGGTGGGCCTTGGAAAGTGGTGTATAACAGTGATCCCCAACCTTGGTGGACCGGTGTATGAGGAGAGGAGATGGTTCCATGGGCACATAACTCCATTTGCACCAGCAGCGCACATTTGTCTGCTGCTTGCACAACCTGGTTCCCAACATGCCATGGCCCAGTAGTGTGCCACGGCCCAGGAGGTTGGGGACTCCTTGTGTATAGGAAGTATGTTCCAAAAACGACCTTGTAAACTTGAGTAGATAAAAATCAGGATTCCTCTGAAAATTGGTTTTCTGAGGAGTTATGTTTACTTAATTATTTATCAGAAGTTCTGTTAGAATTGAATAGATTGGATGGACACCTGAAAATGTTGATTTCTCTTTTAAAAATGAAAGGCTTGCAAATTTCTGAAAATACAGCTACTCCTTGAATTACAAAAGTAATGGAGCTTGCCCATTCCATTCGTAATCTGAGGATTCATGGGAGTGAATCTCCTATTTTGAACATAATCACTCCTCCCTTTCACCCACGCATTCGCTAATCCAATGCAAGGCTCGTTAAGTGCAAATGAGATATCTCTGGGTGGGGACAACCACGAAGGGGCCTAGTGATGGAACAGGCACATGCTTCAGACCACCCAAGCTTCCCCTGACCCACTGAAATACCTCATGCTCCTCACAATTGCTTCTTCCCCCGCAACCTGCTGTGCCTGGTCATTTACCTTGTGAAGAACTGTCTCCTCTCCAGCGTCTCTATTTCTTTGCCTGCAAGTGGCAAGAGCAGAGGAAGAGCAGGATGAGCACACCCTGATTGGCTTCTCAGCCTGTCTATCATTTTTGGAGAAGCGGACAACCTCAGTGAGTCTCCTCCAAAGACTTCAAGGCTCCATGCAGAAAAGCTGAGGCTTTGGGGCAGCGAACTTGCATTTCTCCAAGCCTCTCATTAGTGTGCAACCACTTTTCCCACACAGACTGGAACCTTCTGGGTGCCCTGATCCTGTGGGACGTCTGGTACCCATTCTCTGCAAAAGCGGATGGGTGTTTGAACTCACACATGACCATCTACCCCAGAGGTTTCCAGTCTTCGTCTTGGTTCAAACACTTGTTGCCCTGACAGAGACTGCAAATTTCATCTGCATAGAAATAGGTTGCTTGAAAACAGAGCTTTTTGCTCCATTTCCATACAGACAAAGTTTCCAGTCTCTGTCAGGATGGCAAGTGTTTGAGTGGCCGTGGGGCAGTTGGAAATGGAACAAATTGCTCCATTTCCAACTGCCCTAGGGTCAAACATTTGTCGCCCTAACGGAGACTGGAAACTTCATCTGCATGGAAATGGGGCACTTGGAAATAGAGCTTCTCTTTAGCAGAAGCCTTGAGCGGCCTTTCCTGCAAAAACAGAGCCCCAGAGTGGTGCACGCTCTTTCCAGGGGCTCCATTCTCGGCAGCAAAGGCTTTTTGCACAGATGAAAGGGAAAGCTTTGATGTTTCAAGCCTTCCTTCCATTTGCAAAGCCTTTTGCTACAGCTCTCATTCAGGCTTCAGAGGCCTAAAGTACTGTGAGATCACACGAGATCAATAGCATGAGTTCTTGTGGTACTTTAGAACTCCATTCTCTGCGTACACACTGAAGGCCTGAAGCACCAAAACAGGCTAAGGAAGCAAAGGCTCTCTAGATCTTTGCAAGGTGAATATCCACAGGCCTAATGCCTATGGAGACCCAATGGAGGAGGGGGTGGGAAATAGGCAGGGCAAATGTTGCAGAGCATCTGCAGTCTTTCGTAGGAGCAAAAAACTGCCATGGTGCTGCAACATTGGTAGTTTCAGGACTTGTTTCTAAACACTAGTGGACGCTTATCATGTAACTTCGAACATTTACTAAGAGAATGCTCATAACCCAGGGATTATCTGTATTTTGCTGTTCAGTTTTCCTGACTCTCCGTTTCAAAGTATTCTGTATATTGTTAATATTTATGAACTGTATCAATGTCAAAGAATTAAATGATTAATATCTGACTTTACGAAAATTGTTTGAAATTATAGTGAGATATTTTTTCTAAATCAGTTTGTTTACTTCTTATATTGGGACAATCAGATGGTAGTCCAAGTGTGGGCCTTGGTTATTGAAAATGCAACTTGTGGAACTAGAAAGTGATCAACTGACTAACTGGAAACTGCTATTTCCCTATAATTATTTCCTTGTGAAAATGAGTATAGGAAGCCAGCTATCCACAGTGGGTCATTGGAAAGAAACTATAGATTTCCTTCCTTCCTTCCTTCCTGCCTTCCTTCCTTCCTTCATTCATTCATTCTTGTTCAAGCAGGGTACCAAATCTTGCCAAATCTTCAGCTCTGCTCAGTGACTGCAATCTTGTTCATACTCACTGGGAGACATGGTAGCATAGGCAATGTGTATGTGTTGCATGGTACCTGTACCCTACCAACTAGAATAGCCTCATGACTGAAATGTTAATTTACTCTTGCTTTACAAAATTACATGTAATACTTTTACTAAAATGGAGTTCTGTGATAGTATAACAAGAGATGTTTTTGTTGTTACTTTAACCAACAAAAAGTTCTAATGTAATCCAGTTTTTATTTCAATGTGGGATACACTTAAACTGACAGAATTTTTGAATGTTTCTGTTAATTATATGATTTGTTCATCCTGCATTCTTCTCTATATACTTTACAACAGACTTCTTAGAGTTTGTAGAAAAATGCTATAATCAATTTTAGGCTTAAAGGTGCTGTGGCATCAATGTGTCATGAATATTATTAACTCTCTTATTAAAGCTATGATCTCAATGCAAGTTATACAAGTTGCCTTAAAATTTTAGCTGCTGGCATAGATACTTGTTCCAATGAAAATTGAAGAAGGAACATTTTATTTATAGAAGAGAGTGAAGATTTATTACACAAATCACTCACATCATTTTTCTATTTCTGAAAATACACAATTGTTAGGCATGTATTAGATCTGGACTTCATTCATCTTCGCAAACTAGTTTTAGATCTGCTTTTCCATGAAGATTTTCTTTACTGTTCTTCAAACATATTTTCTGGATTTAAAATTAAAGTTACCAAAAGCTTCAAATGCTCAGCTTCCAGGAAAGGACCACAAGTGCTTTGAAAGTAAAAATATATTGCAGTTGATTTGTGCTGTTTTAATTTTAAATATATTTCTTCATTGCTAAATACAGAATCCCCCACATCTCTCTTAGTACGTTTTTTTTTATAGATGTTAGAACAAGAAATTGCAACCACAAAAATACACTAATGATTATACAATATAAAAATCTAAATATTTTATATTGATTAAAATAAAATAAACATAAATTTATATATGTATATGTGTGTGTGTGTGTATGTATGTATGTGTGTGTGTATGTATGTATGTATGTATGTATGTATGTATGTATATATACATACATACACACACACACACACACACAGTATAAAAAAATATAATTTTCGTAACGGTATGGGATTAATTCAATTTTTAAATATAATTACATCTAGACTACATAGAATACATTGCTCTGACTTGTCATTTTTTGAACACAAGAACATATAGTATTTGTCCCTTATTTGGCTCGCGCTTTTCAATAAAACTTTTTCTGCCCACTATTTTGAAATTTGAATTATTCTAAAGCACATGTTTCTTATATGAGTCTGACCTTTTCAGAATCAGAGTTGTTTTAATGTTTAGGTGGATTATCTTTTGGGGATTGAGGCAGAGGTAATAAGGAAACATTTAATATGCTAGAGGATACTTCAACTATTAATAGTCAACACTGTAACATGAACAAAAATCAGATTTCTGCCTGGACTGGTGAATATACTACTCCCAACTGATTCCTTAGTTTGAATAAGTTAACATTCGGGCACAAAATAAACTAGTCTTTTGGATATCCTTATTTAACATTCTTGTTATACCACTTTGTATTCTTGTATTGTTGCTTATTGTTCACTTTGTGACATTATTCCACAGATGATGAGGCTCATAATAGAAATTTTTAAGCATATGTATTCTTCGTTTGAGCAGGTTGTTCTGAAATTATGCTTTCTAAGCCTTTATTGGTCTCAGTTTTTATAACTGATAGGAATGTAATGGAACTATCACAGTGTCAGGCCTGCAATTATATTCCTTTTAGAATTTTGGCCTGCCACACTGTCTCTTATTTCATTATGCTGTTTCTTTAGTATAGTCGATGGGAGGGGAGAATAGAAGGAGTAGGATTGTGGAATGTATTATTTTCATTCTTTACTAGAAGTCAAGGTCATTTGTCCTTGTCTCTGCACTTTCACACCTGACCGGAAGCAGTTGGGCGTAGACGCAAGCGTGGAAGAAGAAGATTGGACCATGTGATGGATTGTGGGTGTGGGGACAAGATCATGAACTTTTAACTGGGTGGGATTCTGATGTAACTTCCAGAGTTGGAATCACACAGCATGATGCCAACATGCCTGTCTTATTAAATTGGAACTTTAAGCATAGTTTTGCCTTCGACTCTGATTTAATTCTGCATGGTATTTGGAACGCTGACATTATTCCAACTCTGGCTTCAAAATAAATCACCAGCACCCCTCCCTCATGGGGGGGCGGGGGTGAGGGTGGCTGTTTTCCCAGCACTGAACCACCCGATCAGCGTAAAATAGCGAACAATTAGGAGAAAGCCTTTGGAGATAAGAAGCTGAAATGAGACACAACTCTTCAAGTCTTCAAAGGTAAAAGCAGTTTCGCTTTTAAAATTTATTGCCGCTGGCAAGAAGCCCAGCCTGTGGGGAATGGAAAGAACAGGAATGAAGGAGCTTATTCTCAATGCGGAGAAAGGATGGCCAGAAGATCTGATGAATGGAGATCCCAGACTATTTCGGACATCTAAACGTGCTCCCCCTCCTTCCCCCCAGCCAAGGCTTGGAAAAAACCCTGGAGTGGAGATTTTGACTCCTTCCAAACAGGGATATTTGAAATGAGCCAATGCCCTGCAACTGAATTGAAGACAGAATCCCTAGCAAGATGGGATTTTCAACCCAGCCAGCAAGAGGGATTTTGCAAGCACTTGCCAGCCACCAGAAATTGGGCTGCAGCTAGTGGATGAAGCACCACTAAATTGGGCTTTCTTCCCAGAGTATGGACGGTTAAGATTCCAGTGGGCACCTACTGGACCATCAACATGGGAAAGTCCCCCAAGCCAGCAGAGGGGCCCTTGGGCCATAAATCCCCCAAGCCAGCAGAGGGCCCCTTGGGCCATAAATCCTCCAAGCCAGCAGAGAGGCCCTTGGGCCAGAAATCCTCCAAGCCAGAAGAGGGGCCCTTGGCACATAAACCCCCCTAACCAGCCATCATTGGGTGAACTGCATCCTGTGAATCAGACACCCTCGGGATGGGTCTTAATCCCAGGTCATGGATGGAAGGGATTCCAATTGGTACCTGCCCTTCCTCAGCAGATGGCACCATGGCAGACAACTGGACAGTGGCCAATCGAGGGATTGACCTCCCCACCAGTTCCAGTCTCCCCTGCAGTGCCCCAAAAGATTCTTGCCCAACCTTCCTACAGAGAAAGGAAGAAGGGATTACCAAGGGGCAAGCTACAGAATGGATGATGGAAAAATGTGATGAGGCGATTCCTAAGTTTAGAGATGTAACTAGGTCTCTTTCCTTGTGGGGGCAAATAAAATGCCACCTTTGCTGCCAACTTGGCCACAAACCATCAGAGTGCTGGGCTCCAGCCCCATTGCCACAAACCGCCACAGTGGAAAACAGAAGGCCCCAGATGCTACCACAAAAGAGTCATCTGGGCTAACAACCTCTAGAAGAGGATCCCCAACTTAAGGTGACGAAGAGTCCTACCAAGGGGGAGGCCTCGGAGGAGGAAAATGCTGAAGATGACTCAATGGTGAATGCACCCATCTGCTCCTTCGCCTTCCAAGTCAAACTCCAAGTGCCTAAGACTGGGTTGGAGGGGGAAGTTGTGGCAGTTGCGCTTGATGCTTAATCAGCACATCGATTGTCAAGCAACTAGGCATAAACACAAGACCTCTAGCCTGTCCCATTTGGGTTGAGCAGGTAGATGGAACGCTAATTGGAGGGGCCCAACCCATGCTAGTAACTGAACTGGTGAAGTTACAAGTGGGCCACCACTGCGAGCTTCTCAGATTCATTGTTGCTCCAGAGATGCCAGAGAAAATAATCTTGGGGCTTGCATAGCTTGACAAGTGGAAACCTACGATAAAGTGGGAAGACAGTGGTAGGAAATTGATGATTGTGGATGAGCCAATACCACCAATGGAGAAAAAGGGCCAGCCAGGGATGATTGAATCCAAGAGCCCAGAACCTGCAGCAGAGACAAAAAACCCAGCTGTCCAACAAGAACCCCAAAACTTGTTGGGGGATGTTTTGTCGAGAAAACCGCAGCATGATAGTAATGGAAGCCAGGATAAGCTGATGACAGCTATGAAATTGGCGCTCCCAACAGACCAGTCTAGACTGCTACAATGAGTGGCCAGCCCTAACAGACCATGGGAAGAGGTTGCAATCGTGCAACTCCCAGACAGCAGTGGAAACAGAGTAATCTGGACAGTTATGGACTTGGTTTCTAAGCAGGCGCACTTCATCGCTTGCTCAGAGTTGCCATCCGCAAAGAAATGAGTGAAAATGTTTGTGAAACACATTTATCGCCTGCATGGATTGTCCAAGAGGATCATTTCAGACCGCGAAGTCCAGTTCACAGCTAGGTTCTGGAGCCAGGTCCTGAGATCCATTGGGTCCACACAAGAACTGAGTTCAGAGGTTCATCCCAGCATGAACTGCGCAGCAGAGAGAACCAATGCGGTAATGGAACAATACATCCGGCGTTTTGTGGACTATCAGCAAGACAACTGGTCAGACTTGCTACCCTTCGCCGAAGTGGCATACAACAATGCGGTCCACAGCAGCACTGAATTAACTCCTTTCCAGATTACCAGTGGCATGGAATTTGTTGCCATGCCTGAGCTGCCTAGAGAACCTCCCTCCTCCAGTTCTTTGAATGAATGGATGGACATACTAAAGAAAGGTTGGGAGAATATGAAGAAGGCTCTAGCAGATGCAGCAGAAGCCTACCAGAAGCAAGCTGATAAACACTGCTCACTCCAGAACCCCTTCCTTGTGGGGAACAAAGTTTTTGTGTCTTACAAATACTTAAGATTAGGAATGCCTAGCAAGGAATTTGGTCCAAAATTTCTGGGTCCATTCCCAATAGTGAAGATAGTTAACCCATTTACAGTTCAACTCAGTCTACCCAGAAGTCTAGGGAAATTTGGCCCAGAATTTCATTGTAGCTTGTTGAAACCAGTAAATGGGTCTAGCATAAGAGCATCCACCCAAACTTTCTCTCCTCCTTTAGAGATAGAAGGGGAAACACCATCTATAGTGATAGAAGGGGAAACACAATCGGAGGTGGAAAAGATTGTAGTCTCTAGGTTGAATAGGGGTCACTTGCAGTATTCAGTGCAATGGAAGGGTTACCTTTGTTTGAAGCCACTTGGGGGAAAACCTTGAACTTAAAAGTGGAAAAGTTAGTAGAACAATTCCACGAGAAGTTTCCCGATAAGCCAAAGGGTCCCCTAGCGGGGCGGGGGGGAAGTAGGTGGTTAATTTTTTATATGTTAACTTTTATGTTATTCTCTTTTCAGGAAACATTTTTCTTCTGAGGAGAGGCTGTCTGTCAGGCCTGCAATTATATTCCTTTTAGAATTTTGGCCTGCCACACTTTCTCTTATTTCATTATGCTGTTTCTTTAGTATAGTCAATGGGAGGGGGGAATAGAAGGAGTAGGATTGTGGAATGTTTTATTTCTCCTTTGTCTCCACACTTTCACACCTGACCGGAAGCAGTTGGGCATAGACACCAGTGTGGAAGAAGAAGATTGGACCATGTGATGGATTGTGGGTGTGGGGACAAGATCATGAACTTTTAACTGGGTGGGATTCTGACATAACTTCCAGAGTTGGAATCCCACAGCATGATGCCAACATGCCTGTCTTATTAAATTGGAACTTTAAGCATAGTTTTGCCTTCGACTCTGATTTAATTCTGCATGGTATTTGGAACGCTGACCCACAGTTTTCATACTCATGTTTCTATTATAACTTATTGCTGAAACATCGAAGCCCTCTTATCAGCACAATTATCACAATATCATCGTGGTTGACAGAAAACAATTAAAACATGCGTGATACAACATAAATAATATCTCCACAGTGAAGAATATAAAACAATGAAATTTCACAGTAAACAATATTTAGACTCGTCTATGGCACACATTTTGCTGGCAAGTACGAAACCATCAGAAAGTCGTGTCAAAGTATTTTCAGACCAAGAAGGTTTAGAATTTATTCAGAACTTACCCTTTTCCTTGTTGAAAATGTTACCCTCAACCACTTTGGACATGCACAGCTGCGAAAAAATATTGGAAAAAAAATAAAAGATTGACTAGAGGAGTTTACTACATACCAAATTGCACTAAAACCTGAATTATTTTTGTTAGGAATTATAAAAGGAAATTATGAAAAAAATATTAGATACTTAATTCTACACATAATCACAGCAGCGAGAATTACATTCGCACAAAACTGGAAAAATAATAATACACCAACAGAAGAAAATGTAATAAAAAAATATTGGAATGTGCAGAGATGGATAGGATCACGAAAGAACTAAAAGAGAAAGAAGAATTTGAACATTACTCCGTATGGGATTTATGGTATAATTGGCTAGAGGAAAGTGGGGAGGAAGCAGGAAAGCAAAAAAAAAAAAAGGAAGAAAGAAAGATCAACAAATTAATAAACAACTACAAAACTGGAAAATGATTAAAAGATAGAAATACGAGAAAGACTGTAGCAAATAAATATTGTACAAAATGACTCAAATGTAGTAAAGGCTATATATAGAATGAAAAAAATGTATAAAATAATGTAAATGCATATATATATATATATATATATATATATATATATATATATATATATATATATATATATATATATATATATATATATATATATATATATATATATATATACTTAAAGTCACAACCCCTGGTATGCCCAAGTATGGGAGGAAGGTCACACTTCCACTCTCTGTCATTAGGCTCGTCACAAGAGTCCATCCGGACAGAAACCCAATATTTTTTACTGTTGTCTTTTTTGTTACATTTGTTATATTTATGCTGATAAATAATATTGCCTGGGAGGCAATAGAGCACAGGTTCGATTCCCAAAAACTTGGGTATGGCTAGCTGATGAGAGCTAAATAGCTTGAAATAGATCTATACTAGTCTCCCTTTATTTATTTATCAGCATAAATATAATAAATATAACATATATATATATATATATATATATATATATATATATATATATATATATATAAATAAAGTTATAGCTATAAACAATTTTTGAATAGATAAAAGAATCACAACAGATATGTAAAAAAAATGGAATGTGTTGCAAAGATGTGAAGTTTGTACAAATAAAATAAAAAGTTAAAAAGAAAAACTAGAAAGTCCAGTTACCTCTTCAAAAAGCATCTTTGAGACCAGAATGCAAAGCAACTTGAGAGTCCATAGCCCTTCACAATACTTGGTTTTTTGACCATTTTGTGTTTATCTTTCCAAGTAGTAATCATACCTGGAGATTATGAGTCTTTCATGCAAAATTCTTTCTCTCTGACCAAATGCTTAAGACAAAGGAAAGGGGCATTTTAGAATGTCATTAATTCATAAAAGTTTGAGAATCCTTGCTTAAGATAATTTATTTGTTACTATGTCCTCAAACTTTTGAGACTACCACAGCGACCTTGAGGTTTTTAAGGTAAGTAGCGTGTTTTAAATAACAAATATTGCTACTGCCAAAATCTAGGAAAATACAGGTAGTCCTCGAGTTACGAATGTAATTGAACCTGCCCATTCCATTCATAACCTAAGGATTTGGGGGAGTGAATCTCATACCTTGAACAGGATCACTCCCTCCTTTCGCCCACGCATTCGCTAATCAGATGCGCAGTTTATTAAGTGCACATGAATATTTCAGACTGGGCAAGGTGTTGGAGGAGCATAGTGATGGAACAGACTAAGACCACCCAAGGTCTCCCCGACCCACAGAAATACCTCATGCTCCCTGCAATTGCTTTTCCCCACATCCAACCTGCCCTGCCGAGTCACCATGAAAAGATCTAGCAAGCTGTCTCCTCTCCAGCCTCTCAGCTGCATGTACCCCTCTGTAGCTTTGCTTTGCTGTGTGCATGCCTCGCCTAGCACTTTGTATACCAAAACAGTGGGGCGGAGGGGCATGCCCATCCCTCCGACACTACGTTTTGGCCTGCGCAGGCCTTGCCCGGCATTTTGTCAGCCAAAATGTAGTTTTGGAGGTGTGGGCTCGCCCCAACGCTCCGTTTAGGTTTGCGCAGGCCTCACCCAGCACTTTGCCAGCCAAAATGGAGCTTCAGAGTGGCAGGGCCGCCCCTCCAATTCCCACCACAGCCTACCGCTCCGATGCTCTGTTTTGGCTGGCAAAGTACAGGACGAATGTTGCAGAGCCTCTGCAGTTGTTCATAAGGGGGAACAACTGCCATGGTGCTGCATGATTTGTAGTTTCGGGACTTGTTTGTAAACAGTAGAAGGTGTTTATTGTGTAACTTCAACCATTCACTAAAGGAATGCTCATAATCTGGAGATTTTCTATATTTAGATTTGGTTTGAGTTTTGTTGTGAGAAAATTGTAGTACTGTAATTTGTTGTACTGAAAATTATTTTGAATCTTAAAATGATCAAGTTTTTATTATGATCAAAAGTGAAAAACATTTAAGGTTATAATGAGTAAAGTGTTTTTTTTCATATTTAGTATTCACTTTTAGTAAGTATTTGTTAACTTGGCTTTATTCATAAATACAGCCTCATTGTTAATCTAATACAACATTAATATATTAGCTGTGCTTCCATCTTTAAAAATAATCTATCATGTATATGGCTTAGAAATTTTAAACTTCCAAATTAAATCAAGTGAGCCATAAAATTTGAATTGTTACATTTTTAAAAAAGGATTTCATTCATTCATAGTTTTTCATAGTCTTTTCAATGGAGTTATGTTCTGACACTATGAGTTTCATTCAGATGTTGCCAAAATCAAATGAAGCTTCCCGTCAGCATGAAAGCCACCCAGAAGAGACTGAAGAAGAATTAAGAGAACATCAGACATTTGTGGAAGACCAATATATTGACAGCACAGCAAATCAAAAGGAAATTCAAAGATTGACCCAAGTGGTCCATGTGAAGCAAGAACCTGCTGAAAATGATGAAGATGGAGAACAAGAAGAATTGGAAGCAGGACAAAGGCAAGCAGAACAGGAATTGCTCTTCAGACAGGTAGAATACACTAAATAACAGCATTTATTAGTGTATAGTTTCTAGAGGCTTATATATTTATTATTCTGTCATTCTATATAGAAAGAACATCTGGGTTTACATAACACAGTATACCAGAATGTGACTCTTTTATTCTGACATTGAATTTTGTGCAAACCCAACCTATTTGCTTTTACTTAAAAACCTATAGAACAGAAGTCTCAAATTCCTGAGTATTAAGTGAGTTAACTATAGAACATAATTACATAACATTTTAATGCCAAGAATTAGGGTTCAAGAATATAGAATCTTTAGAACTATGGTAGGACTAATACAAAGTTATGCCAATTCTTGATAATTTCAGTTCAGAAGATATGTATTTAATTTCCTGCTTCTATTATGGATGTGAGAATGTTGATCACATTTGGCTACCATTCAAATGTTTCATTTTCTATTCTTCATTGTCTTTTTCATATCAAGTAGAAATTTGATTTCTCTTCCAAAATGAATACATGATTGTTCTCTATAAGTATAACAGTTTATTTTTCATTGCAAAACGTAATAATATAAATTTCAGGTTTGTTCTTTTTCATAATGTGCGTTATATTCAAAACCATTCTTAATGTTTATTAAGGCAGAGTGACTTCTTGTACTTTGTTGTATTGTTCATCCTTTGAAACAGTTAACATGGATTTTTTTTTCTGAAGAGATTAAGACTGAGCAAATTTTAAGGAAAAATAAAAGATGTGTGTGAATTTATATTCACATGGCAAAGAAATAAAGGGAGGCTAGTATAGATCTATTTCAAGCTATTTAGCTCTCATCAGCTAGGCATACCCTTCTGGGATTCGAACCTTGACTGCTTACATATTAGGTAAAGTGGAAGCAGTATACTCCGTCCCATATTTGGGTAGACCAGGTTTCCCTGATAAAAACACTTTTATGAGTGTGAATTATTAACAATTCCATTTTAGTTCAGAAAAAAACTTTGTTATAATATAAAAACTTCATACCTAATTAGGTATGGCGTAAACTTGGCACTACTGAATTACTTCAGTGTCAAATTTATGTCTCAAGAAAATAATGTATGCGATGATCAACTAATTGGACAATATTCCTTCTAAACTACAGGTAGTGCTTGAATTACAACCATTCATTTACTGACCATTCAAAATTAGAACAGCACTGAAAAAAAGTGACTTATGACAGTTTTTCACACTTAACAACTGTTGCAGCATCCCTATAGTCATGTGATCAAAATTCAGACTCTTGACAGCTGGCATTTACTTGTGATGTGATCCTGGAGTCATGTGCTCACCCTTTGCAACATTCTGGCAAGCGAAGTCAAAGGGGAAAACAGATTCACTTAACAGCCATGTTACTAACTTAACAACTGCAGTGTTTCATTTAACAACTGTGGCACTGTGACAAAATAGATCATAAAATGGAGCAAAACACACTTAACTGTCTTGCTTAGTACCGGAAGTTTTGGGCTCAATTAAAATTGTAAGTTGAGGACTACCTGTATTTTCTTCAACCCAATATACCCCATGGATTCATATATTTTTTTCATTTTCTATATTTAATTATGTATCTAGAACTCTTTTGGTCTTTCACCCATTTTTCCTTTGCCTTTTTTCTTCTTTTTTTCTTTTGCTTTCTTTGTTACCCTAGATATGGTTAAAATATTGCTCATTCCATCATTTAAATACATTTAAATTCTTGGGTCAGTTACTTTATTCCTTCAGTTGGACATTTTATAGTTTAGAATTCTAAACTGATGATGTACCCAATTTGCTTTTAGAAAAGTTGAGGATGAATTATCTCTTAACTCCAATTTCAGACAAACAATCAACTTTTACTATGAAAAATTTATTTAAGGGGTCGTTGCTGCTCTATTTAAGGGGTAACATTATGATGATAGCAATAGCAATAGCAGTTAGACTTATATACCGCTTCATAGGGCTTTCAGCCCTCTCTAAGCGGTTTACAGAGTCAGCATATTGCCCCCAACAACAATCTGGGTCCTCATTTTACCCACCTCGGAAGGATGGAAGGCTGAGTCAACCCTGAGCCGGTGAGATTTGAACAGCCGAACTGCTCATCTAGCAGTCAGCTGAAGTAGCCTGCAGTGCTGCATTTAACCACTGCGCCACCTAGTTTGAGTAATGAAATGTCTGCAAGAAAACAAGCAAGTTCAGAGAGTACCAATGATCCATCATTTCAATCCTGAGCTACAAATATTCTCCTTTATTGAAACTTCATGTTTTTAATTTTTAAAATCATGTTCAATTTTCAGAGTGCCTGGACAAAGTCACTGCACTTTTCTTGGTGAGATTTTTCAGAAGGGTTTGCCATTGCCGCCTTCTTATGGCTGGGAGAAAGTCACTGGTTCAAGCTTTGTTGATTTCACTGTCTCCTGGTTTCTAGCTTGATGCCTTAACCGTATATCAAACTGGCTCTCGCAAAACACTTTTAAATGGCTTTAAAATTGGTATATACCAATGAGTACCTTTATGTATAGGCATATTAATTAATAAAACAAATAGCTAGTAGACTATTATGAAGTAATTGTTCACAAACAAAAAATAAGAGATTTCTTCAAACAATGACACATTTTTTGCTCCCTTATAGCAAACTCTTTTATTGGAACAGCAGCGCATTCATCAGCTCAGAAATTACCAGGCATCCATGGAAGCTGCTGGTATTCCAGTATCCTTTAGTGGACATCGGCCACTTTCTCGAGCTCAGTCATCACCTGCTTCTGCCAATTTTCCATTATCAACACAAGAGACGCAGTGTAAGCCACAGTTCACAACAGGTAATATGTGAAAAAAAAATCTCATGAAATAATGGCAGCCCAGCTCTCCTAAATAATTTTGCTGGAGTTCCCTGGGGGAGGAAGATCACAAATGCTGCAGATGCTTTGCTAACCATTCTAGCAAAACTAAATACATTGGTCCGGAAGTGGGGTTGCCTTAGCAAAATATTTGAGTTGTGTGGTGTTTGGATTTCTTGATTGATAGTGGGATGTCCTAATTTTGTTTCAATTAGTACTTGTAGGGGCAGAATAGATTTTCTTGAGACCAAAATTGTTATAAGTAGTTTTGTCGCTGTTCACAACCTGACAGAATGTGAGGTGCCTGGCAAGGATCAATTGGGTGGAGGGGTGGGGGGGAGAAGCGGCAACAGAAACAAAATCTCTAAGTCTGTATACCTGGAACTCTAGAGTCCTTTGGAGAAATGATAATATAAGGAAAAATACAAAAGTATTTTGGCCTAGAATATAAAGTGAAAGGTCTAGCATAAAAACCTGTGTTCAAAAATTAAATTCAAATAATTGTTTTTTATTTGATGAATTGAAGCTAACTTTTGAAAACTGTATAGAATTTTTTCTTCTTCCGAGTGTTTTCCTGCAAGTGCAGGATCTACTTTTTTGGATCAGATGAGTGTTGATCCATTGGTAGAGACAGGAATTGACAATCATTTTGTCACCTGAGCCTGATGTCATAGGGAAAGATCCAAAGTCATCCAGGCAGCAATCAAGTGGAATTAGAATTCAGTCTTAACCACTAAACCAAACTGGCTCTCTCTATCTAAGGAATCCTGTTTAGAGCATTTAAGCCTGGATCCCCAGTCAGTATTTTGGTTTTTAAAATTATTTTCAGCAATTACAAGCTGTCCTTGACTTTGTTTGCTAAACAATGATTCAAATTAACAATAGCCTCTGAAAAAGTCAGTTATGACCTATATTAGACCATACCATGCACTGACCTAAGGGTATCCCGAATGCATCAAGCCGCGGGAGCTGGGGGGAGAGCAGAGCACCATGCGGCTTAGCGCCTTTGGGATATCACTGGGTCCGTGAGTTGCACTCTGCCTGGCTGGAAAGGGGGGTTGCTGGGTGGCTGCTTGTGAGTGTGGTCACCTCATGGCTAGTATGTTGCGCTGCTGTTGTGTTGTGACAGCGCAACACAGCCGTTTGCCCCTGAGGCTGTACTTGGCTCTTCAGGTGCCCACTCGCAAGAGAGCAGCCACCCAGCAACCCTAAAACAATACCCCCCAATAATAAGACCCAATCAATATTTTGGGGGTCAAAAGAAAGTAAGGCCTTGTCTTATTTTCGGGGAAACACGGTATTATGTTTGTTTTTATAAACATTTGGACACTGCCTATTGCATATGTGTTGGGCAGTTTTCTATAAACTAAACTATAATATAGTAAAATGTACGTGCACACCTTCAGCATCATTTCCCAAGAAGGAGCATATAAGGAAGGTTGATTGAAATTTGCTGAAGGTTACAGTTTCATAAGGCCTCCAAAATTTTGAATTGGACCTGAAAAATCAGTAACCAATGTTAAGTCTTTTACTACTAATTAGCAGAAAGACTACTGTGTTCTGGACCAGCTGCAGCTTCTATGTCATATTCAAAGGCAGCCCCACGTAGTGTATTGCAGTGTCTGATATGATGTAATGAGTTATTGTCCTCACAGCCTCCTGGTCCAAAGAGCAGATAGTTCTTATTTCAATAAATAACTGCAACATCAGCAGTTTTACTAATATCTAGATGATAAAAGTGCATTTCTCTTTCAAAATGTTAGCTAACAATGAGCTGGGCTCGAATAGGAATAAAATCCTGATAAAGTACAGTCATGTGAAAAAGAGTTCTATAGTTTTATGTATCAAAACATAATAAAAAATCATCTGTTCCTTAGCAGTTTTAAAAGTATGCAAATGTAACTTTAAATGAACATCAACACATGATATATTACACTATCATCATTTATTTTACAAAAAGAAAGCCCAAATGGAGAAGCCATGTGTGAAAAACTAAGTATACCAGTAGCTTGCAGAACCATTTTTAGCAGTAATAATTTGAAGTAATCATGACTGTATGTCTCTTACACTGTTGTGGAGAAATTTTGACCTACTCTTCTTTACAACATTGCTTCAGTTCATTTGTTTATCTACAACTCTCTTGAGGTCCCACCACAGCATTTAAATCAAATTGAGGTCTGGACTTTGGGGAATACCTTGGTTTTTTTCTTTTTTAGCTATTCTGTTATAGATTTGCTGGTGTGTTTTGGATCGTCATTCTGTATGGTCCAGTGTCAGCAAGTTTTAGCTGTCGGACAGATGGCCTCACATTTACCTCTAGAATAGTTTGGTATACAGTTTATGGTTGATTCAATGACTGCAAGATGCAGTCCAAATCATCTCTCCACCACCATGTTTGACAGTTGGTATGAGATGTTTGTGCAGATATGCTGTGTTTGGTTTTCACCAAAACTTTACCATGTTGTCTGGCCATGCATTATGGCCAGACATCTACATTTTGATCTTGTCTGTCCAAAGGACAGTGTTCTAGAAGTCTTATGATTTGTTCAGATGCAAACCTGAGCCGTGTTGCCATGTTGTAAGGCTTGGCCTCTCCCCCGCATTCAAGAAAGTAAAGATTCTTGAAACTTAGCATTTCAAAAAGAACCTGTACCAGTCTCTCTGAGAAAGTGATAAGGGAACTTTCTCAGGATCATCCTTCCACCGTCCCTCCCCTTACATTCTCCAAAAGGTGCGAAAATCCCAGGGCGCTTAGACACCAAGCTAAAAGCTATAAACCAATACATTGCAGGATACAGGATATATGAAATATAATACAGTAATTAAAGTAGTAATTAAAAAGACTCCCCTTCCCTGGAAGAATGGCAGATACATGGATCTGAGATATTTCCCTCCTTAGAAAAAAGGATAATCCACCTGGAAAGAAACAAGGAAAACATGTATAAATTAAGACAGTGTGGTTGGGTATTTCAGGTGGAATTTCCTTAAGAGTATGGGGGCTTTTATGTGTTTCTTAGCCATCCACTCTTTTTGAGAGGTTTAGAGGTTTAGAGGTTTATTAACATTTATAGGCCGCCCTTTTCCCTGAGGGGACTCAGGGCGGCTTACATAAAATCAGGGGAGGGAAATACAAACAATAACGTAGACAAACATAGAGTAAAATAATAAGCAACATTCATTCATCATTCGGGAGGGGCAATTATCTTTGTCCCCAGGCCTGACGGGCTAGCCAGGTCTTAAGGGCTATGCGGAAGGCCTGGACGGTGGTGAGAGTACGAATCTCCACGGGGAGGTCGTTCCAAAGGGTCGGAGCTACTACTGAAAAGGCTCTCCTCCTTGTAGTTGCCAGCCGGCACTGGCTGGCAGATGGACTTCGGAGGAGGCCCAATCTGTGAGATCTAATTGGTCGCAGGGAGGTAATTGGCAGAAGGCGGTCTCTCAAGTACGCAGATCCACTACCATGGAGGGCTTTATGGGTGACTAGTAGCACCTTGAAGCGCACCCGGAGATTGACAGGTAGCCAGCGCAGCTCGCGGAGGATAGGTGTTATGTGGGTGAACCGAGGTGCACCCACGATCACTCGCGCGGCCGCGTTCTGGACTAGCTGAAGTCGCCGGATGCTCTTCAAGGGCAGCCCCATGTAGAGCACATTGCAGTATTCCAGCCTAGAGGTCACAAGGGCCCGAGTGACTGTTGTGAGAGCCTCCCGATTCAGGTAGGGTCGCAACTGGCGCACCAGGCGAACCTGGGCAAATGCCCCCCTGGTCACAGCCGTCAGATGGTGGTCAAAGGATAGCTGTGGATCCAGGAGGACTCCCAAGTTGCGAACCCTCTCTGAGGGGTATAGAATTTGACCCCCCAGCCTGAGTGATGGAGTACTGGTCGAATTGTTGGGAGGGAAGCACAACAGCCACTCGGTCTTTTCCGGGTTGAGTACAAGCTTGTTAGCCCTCATCCAGTCCATAACGGCCTCAAGGCCTTGGTTCATCACGTCCGCCGCTTCATTGAGTTGGCACGGGGCGGACAGATACAACTGGGTATCGTCCGCATATTGATGGTATCTTATCCCGTGCCTGCAAATGATCTCTCCCAGCGGTTTCATGTAGATGTTGAATAGTAGGGGGGATAAGACCGAACCCTGAGGCACCCCATATGTTTGAGAGGGTGGCAAATGTTTCCATGCTACCAAATACTGTGTGGAGCCATGATGTATGTGAGTCCAGGATTTCCTTAATCTCAAAGTGTTCTCCTTCAAGCATAATGGGGACTGGAGGTGTGGGTTTAGGTGGTCTCATGGTAGAGGTGACCTCTGGTTTGAGTAAGCTACAATGGAACACTGGATGTACTTGTCTAACTATCTTGGGTAGTTCAACTGTGACAGGATTTATGACCTTAGTAATTGGGAAAGGATCTATGTCCTAGTTTCTTAGAGCAGTGGTTCTCAACTTTCCCAATGCCACGACCCTTTAATACAGTTCCTCATGTTGTGGTGACCCCCAACCATAAAATTATTTTCGTTGCTACTTCAAAACTGTAATTTTGCTACTGTTATGAATCATAATGTAAATATCTGATATGCAGGATGTATTTTCATTATTACAAATTGAACATAATTAAAGCATAGTGATTAATCACAAAAAGAATATGTAATTATATATTGTGAAATGGTTTGCTAATGAAAATAATATATATATAATATAATCAGTGGTGGGTTTCAAATTTTTTTAGAACCTCTTCTGTAGGTGAGAGTGGCTTGCCGGCCATGTGACTGGGTGGGAATGGCTTGCCATCCATGTGACCGGCTGGGAGTGGCTTGGCAGTCTTGTGACTGGGTGGGCATGGCCAACTTGTAAAATGTGGTGAAACTCACTTAACAACGCTCTTGCTTAGCAACCAAAATGTTGGCTCAGAAACTCTGGCATTTGAAGCACACAAGTCTTAAAGCTATCAAGTTACAAGACCCTTGCACCCCTAAACCTTTAGAAAAAAACCCCCAGGGGTGTTCAAACCTGACAGCTTTAAGACTTGTGGACTTCAACTCCCAGAATTCCTCCTCCAGTCATGTTGGCTCAGGAACTCTGGCACTGAAGCATGCAAGTCTTAAAGCTGTCAAGTTACGAGACCATTGCACCCCTAACCCTTTAGAAAAAACTCCCCAGGGGTGTTCAAACTTGACAGCTTTAAGACTTGTGGACTTCAACTCCCAGAATTCCTCATCTCGCTCTTCATCTTGATGATGTGCGGACAAGTGGAGGGAGGGAGCTGGAACCAGTTCTTAACGGCACTGTAAATTTGTGGAACCTCTTCTATAGAAGAGGTTAGAATTGGCAGGCACCCACCCCTGAATATAATATAATATAACCTCTAACCCTGTTACAAAAAGTCCATGAAACCTCAGTTGGTAACAAAATAAAAATAAAATGGAGAAATACAGTACTAGGTTGGATATCCCCTTCTATTTTTCATCTTGTCCTACTGGTTCTTTATGATTTATCAATTGTTGTTTGTAATTAATGATTGTAACTATTATTATGACCTATTACTTGCTGTTTATATGTATACTATGATTTGGTGCACTTGAGACAAATTCCTTAGGTGTCTTATCACACTTATCAATAAACATTCTATTCCTATTTCATTCTTTTCTATTCTATTCTATTCTATTCTATTCCTATTTCATTCTTATTCCCATTCCCATTCCATTTTCCTATTCCCATTCCATTCCATTCGAAGCATGGAAGTTTAAAATTTAAACTAAAAAGATGTAGTGCTTTATTTTTTTTCAAAGTGGCTGCTGAAGATGTTTTATGACGGCTACCTTTTTTCCCCTCTGCCCCTAAACTCCTGGAATCCTCTTGCTCCCAAGTTTTTCAACCACTCATTCATTCATAGATATTGCGGGAAGAAAACGAAGGTGGGTCTCCTTATGAATGGACAGAAGTTTTTACAGAAAAGGGAAAACCCGAATTCTGGAGCCAGCTGCTGCAGAGCGCCCGTGTGAACTTCCGAGTCTCTGAGGAGTCTGAAGGGACATTGTCGCCATCCTTCCTGCCTCAGTTCTCAGCTCCTTCTTCCTGGCGCCCCCCCCCCCCTTGCTACTGGGAGACTGAACTTAGCCCGGCCACCTCTCAGGGCGCTGCCTCGCCAGTGCTCAGGTGCTCCATTGTCCCATCCCCCCTCCCCTCGTCAATCGCAGCTGTCCGATCTGCCCACCAGTGCCTCTCGTGTCGCAATTGGCTGGGTGCCGGTTGTCCTCGCACCGCCGCTCCTATCAGATAGCCCCACCCTTTCGCAAGGCAGCGCCCCACCACCACCGCTCCCCTGGCTCCAAACACTGGCACTTGCCAATGATCCTTTGGTCAAGAGCTCTTGATTAACAGCACCTTGTTGCTATTTATAGGTCTCTTCATGCCTTCAAAGCAATAAAGGTGTATTTAGTTTGTTACAGATGGATTTTTTATTTTTTATTTCTTTTTGTAAAATAAATTATGATATGTCATGTGTAAAGTACGCTAACGATGCCTGCTACATAATAAGCGACCCAATATTGTAATACAAAAAGCAGTGATTTATTAACAGCTTCATTAGGCATTCTTCATTAGACATTTCTTATTCGCAGCCATCTTTTTTGCTTTCTTTATCTGCTTCTGAACTTTGCCCGTGTTCCTGTCCTCCCTTCAGTCTGTGTCATAAATCACATTATCCAATAGTTTCATTCATCTCCACCCAGCTACTGTAATCTGAGATCCAGCTCCGCCAATGCTCTGCATGGAATGTCAACACAGAGAGTTGACATCATGTCTGGTGTTGTATTTACCTGCTTTTAAGACTTCCTAAGGACCAGATGATTTTAGTATGTTGTGATACATAAAACCATAGAACTCAAAGAGGGTTTATTTTCTTTTTTACATGATTGTAGTAGCTTGCCTTGTATTACTGCATAAAAAATTAAGAGATTTTTCCAGTTTTAAACTCTGTTCCATTTTTAAACTAACAGCATTAGTAAGCAAATTCTAGAATACAATGGGCCTGTGAAATAGATCTGGAAAATGAGTGTTTCACTCCTCAAATTTAGAAAACTTATATTTCTAAATTTAAGAAACGTCAAAAGCTAAAGTAAACAGTTTTTGTTGTTTTAGAAATGCTTTCTTCATATGACATCAGGTTAGTTCTCCAAATAAAAATGGATCTACCTACTCTCCACCTCAGGCAAATGGGTACAGCAATCCAACATATGCCTCCTATTTATATACAGCTGTTATGTTCTTTTAGTTGTTCACCAACTGAAATCACTATATGGGGGAAATGGGCAGTTTCTAAATGTAATCAATAATATCTGAAATGATGTACCTATTCCTTCAGCGAAAGTGCAGCACTATCCAGGTATATTTCTGCTCTTGGCAAGAAAAAGAAGGTGGAAAATAAGTGGCATTTTTCATCATGCTAAATCATGATTTAACAATTATAGCTCAACCAGCCTAAAAATTATCTTAAACTAATATTTTCTATATCTTCAGCGATAATAATGGTAGTGACCTATTCTCTATTAACATTGTAAGAGCTGTGGTGGTGCCATGGCTAGAATGCAGCTGACTAATTCTGCTGACTGCCAGCAATTGGATTCTAATTGGCTCAAAGTTGATTCAGCTTTCCATTCTGAGTTTGGCAAAATGACAACCCAGATTGTTGGGGGCAATATGCTGACTCCGTAAACCACTTAGTAAGGGCTGTAAAGCACTATATAAGTATAAAGTAATACCAATAGTAGCAATAGTATTACTATTGCTACTTTCTTGTTTAAATATCAGAGAGGTTCTGGAATTGATGGAAATAAAATAAATTGGACTCTAAAAAGTTAGAACTTTTTATTTTCACTTAGCACTGTTAGTAAAACTGTGTTTACATTTTTATTTTGAAATTTGCTATTTCAAATTATACTTTTCCATATGCATATAACATAGCCTTATGCAACTTTATAGAGAAATAAGGTCATTTAGGGTATTTGTTCACCTTGTCAGTAGAAGATTGTAGCCTGAACGTATTCATATCCTTTGATGCAGGCCTTGTATATGACACCTTGATGCTGAAACACCAGTGCGTTTGTGGAAACACAAACAGTCATCCAGAACATGCAGGAAGAATCCAAAGCATTTGGTCCCGTCTTCAGGAAACAGGTCTTCGTAGCAAGTGTGAGGTAATAGATGAACTAATAGAATGGAGGGGCAGTGGCTTTGGCAGCTTAATCTCTAGATGTTACAGAAATTTCTGAACTACATCACTGCTGACCGTAGTTGTTTTACATGTAAATTATTAAAGAAAGAGAAGACATGTTTTCTGTTATTCCAGGTATATTTTAAAATCTTTTATTCTGTGATTCAAATCCTAGACTTGAAAGAAACAATTTAGGCTAGGGGTTGGCAACCTTCTTCAACATAAGCTATACTGCTACTTTTCTGGGAGACTTACTGCTCTTCCCACACTGAGATGACTGATTAAGCCATTGACAAAATGACTGCTGAGAAGACAATGAGCACCCTGCCTTGCATGGACTATATATAAATAATATATTTATGGGTGTTAGGCCATAGGTTGCCAACTCCTACTCATGCATGGCACAGATTAAAGCATCTGTGCCATTTGATTCATCTCACCCGTGAAAAGAAAACCTATACCTCTCCCAATTACAAATTTCATGGTTGATTTGGTCTTATATCTCAATAATTCATTTATTAAATTTCTGCCTTTTGAAAATTCCGTTTTCCAGAAGTCACTGCCAGTGGATTTGTTGACAGTGAGGAAATGCAGAAAACTAAATTTAGTTTCATGCCAACTTGAAGACTTCTTTTGGTGTAATATTTGCTGAGTTATTCAGTAAGTGTTGTGGTTCACTTAGATAAAATCACTTTTCGTTTATGAGTCCTGAATATAGGCAAGATGCTTATGGTTGTCTACCATATTATATGCTCCCTTGACCCCTCCTAATCTGGCTCATTGGAACCAGCTGGGAGGGGTGTCTTCCCTGGATCCAGAGGACTTTGTCAACTAAATAAACTACTGGGTAGTTTATTTGGTATGGGTTCTTGAGACGGTGATAATTATGCAGCTTTATATGTATTTGGAAGACACCATTTATATCAGCCCTTTCAATCTGTGCTCAGCCTGATTTGGGTACAGAATTAGCTATGAGGTATATCAGGGGTGTAAAAATCAAGGGCCGGGGGCTGGATCACCCTGTGGGGTACTTAGATCTCACAGGGCAACCCTGGAAACAGCAAAGGACTGGCTTGTGGTGTTTCTGCCAGTGAAAATGGAGCTCGCTAGGACCACATGCCCCCCCCCCCAGCTCTGTTTTCACAGTTGAAAATGGAGCTTGGGAGCCCATTTTTGCTGGCAGAGCGCTCAGGCCACCACAGGCGCTGGATGTCGAGCTGGCCATGCCTACCCCGGCCCCTGGAGGTCACAGACAACCCTGATGTGGCCCTCAATGAAATTGAATTTGGCACCCCTGGTGTAGATGAACACTTGCAGAACAGACAGGGGTATATGACTTTGTTGAACCTGCTTGATTTCACAATAGATTTTAATCATGGTATTTTGTAGACTATCTCTGTGAGGTAGGTGAGGATTGGGAGCACTTGGTTAAAATATTTCCAGTTCTATTTTAAGGATAGTCTTAGAAGTCTTAGTCTTGATGGCTGTGGTGTACAACCTGGCAGCTATGCTACGGTGTCCCACAACATACATTTGTATGTAGTTTTGCCACTGTAGGATCACATGATGGCTAGGAATATCTGTTGTCATCTTTAGCTGGTATAGTAACTACACCGTTTCCTACAGAAAAAGTAACAGCCTCTCTATATTTCATGCCATGGTGACTTCACATTTAGATTATCTTTAAGTGGGGCTATTTTTAACATTTGTTCTGGAAGGTGTAGCCGTTTACAGAATGTAACTGATAGATTGCTGTGGGTCAACTGGCTACTCACATGCAAATTCACTGGCTGTCAGTGAGTGGCCAAGCCAGGTTTATGACTTATAATTCATAAATAAGTTGGGACCAGAATGCTGGTCAAATTGTCCCTTCCTTCCAGTTCCAATAAATAGATTTCTTTATTTCAGCTCCTTAAGAAGCTCCCTATTCAGTGATATTGGGTCCTTTATATTTCTTTTTAACATTGTTTGTGACTGCACTAGATTTCAATTCCCCTACACCTTTAAGGTTTTCTTCCTAATACGATCTTACTTATTGATTTTATTTATTGATCAATCAATCTTGAGCCGGTCCTTTGCTGTTTCCAGGGTTGCCCTGTGAGATCTAAGTACCCCACAGGCTGGATCCAGCCCCCAGCCCTTGAGTTTTACACCCCTGATATACCCCTTAGCTAATTCTGTACCCAAATCAGGCTGAGCACAGATTGAAAGGTCTGATATAAATGGTGTCTTCCAAATTGGGCCTTCTAACATTCATGGTTTGACTTTAACTGTTTTTATCAAACATTTTGTTAAAAATCAAGAAGTTTAACACTGCACCAAAGATAGTGCCACAGGACACATGTTCAGGTAAGTTCAACCCTAATGGCAGTGCTATTTAACTTCTATCTTATGTCTGTCACTTTGAAACAAGGTGCACGCATTTAAATGTAATGTTACACTGAAATTCTGAATTGTGTATTTTATATGATAACCATATAAAGTAGTATTTCATAAAGGCTAAGAAGCTCCCTTTTCTCTTAGTTGCAATAAAGTGCTGTACAATGCCACCTCCTTCCTTCCTCACTGTACTCTTGGTGCAGTTTATTTCAGATAATACAATTCGCATAAATATTGCTGCCAATTTCTGTCTGAAAGCAACTGTATGAAACTATCACAGGTGGTATAACTGGTCTTTCATTTGGATTAAAGATTGTTTTTCCTTGGTATATTAGGTGATAGGAAATAGCTTTCATTCATTCACATATGGAGAGTGGGAATCTAGACATCTGTAAGGTGTCTTCCATTTATGCATTCAGCAAATACCATGCATTTTCTTCTTACAGCTTTTGTCCAGAAGATTCTTTAGAAATTCTGGAATTAAAGTCCCTGATCGTGTTCTTCCACCCTTAATTTTTCTATTATGTCTATTATGTCTTTTTTAGAAATTTTGGAAAAAAATGTACATTTTCTATAATTTCTCTTCTAGAAACCTCTAGAAGGAGTTAGGAAGGCATGGAGATTAATAGCCATTTGTTCATTCTGATGTGGGCAATATGGGCATTTCCTCCTCCTGACAGAGGTGGTCTTGCCTTATAAGTACCAGAAGTATTATCTCTAAGTCAAAAAATGTCCACCTCACTCCATGAGGTTCCTAGAACAAAAATTTGTGGTAAGAATATTCTTGTTTTTCTGTCTCTGAAACAGCAAGCATCCTAAAATTCTTTATTTTGCATGCAATTGTTCAAAAATTTCAGAATTAAAATAGAGAAGTTTTGTGAAGTCATTGCATTTCTAATGTAATCTCTTTGGTCAGTGGCATTTGTGTACATCTTTATTTATATTTTTTTCTATTTGGGATGCTGCTTTTTCATCAAGGGAAATGGAATTTCACTGCTTCCTTTTCTCCTGTAGTGTATCCGTGGAAGAAAAGCAACTCTAGAAGAATTACAGACTGTGCATTCAGAAGCACACACACTGATTTATGGTACCAACCCTTTGAACAGACAGAAATTGGACAGCAAGAAACTGTTAGGTACAGAAAATGTAATGTTACCTGCTTTCCAGTTGTTCATTTTGATTTGGGTATCTATAGATATAAAGCTCACTTACCGTAATCTAGGAATCCAGATCTTATATGCTTTTGTACTTGACAAGCTTTCCCATAAAGGCATGCTTTTTGTAATTTATTTTTCCTTTCGGGGACATTTTATTTATACATGGTACACTTCATTGAAAATCATGCAAACAGTATGCAGATTTATTTTTCTCCGATAGCCTCCAGTCTTCTAATCAACTATGTTGCTCTTCTCTGCACTCTTTCTAGAGTCTCAACATCTTTTTACATTAAGGTGACCAAAACTGAATGCATTATTCCAGGTGTGGCCTTACCAAGGCATTATAAAGTGGTATTAACACTTTACATTATCTTGATTCTATCCCTCTGTTTATACAGCCTAGATCTTTGTTGGCTTTTTTGGCAGCTGCTGCACACTGCTGGCTCATATTTAAATGAATGTCCATTAGGACTCCAATATCCCTCTCACAGTTACTACTATTGAGCGATGTGCCACATATACTATACCTGTGCATTTTGTTTTTCTTGCCTAAATGTAGAACCTTACTTTTTTCACCATTGAATTTCATGTTGTTAGATAAGGAGTATTAGGTATGTTTGCTGACTTGAGTTATTTATAAAAGCAATAAAGATTGGATTAAAAATATTTTAAAAGAATGCAAAGATTAACCAAGTATTAATTAGCCAAGCACAATCCTATTAGTATTATGATCTTAAAAGCATGAAATGTATGTTAATTATTCATATTTAGGATTCATGGACTAATTACCCTTCAGCCTATTAAAACAAGAGTTGTATGTCACATCAAATGACTTTTAGTATTGAGCTGGACTGGGCTTTTATAATTGTATTGAGTTTCCCAAGTTTCTTGAGTTGAGTTCCCCTTTAAGATCTTTATCCATGGTATCCTTCCCAAGCTTTCTTCTGAGTTTGTCAAAATCAGCTCTTTTAAAGTCTAAGACACTGGTTTGTTTATGTTCTGTTGCTTGAGTCTTTATTGTATTAACTTCTAATATAACATGGTTACTCTCTCCCAAAATTCTTGCAACTTCAATCCCCTCTATCACTTCTTTTCTATTAATGAGCCTCCCAGTCACATTTTTAATTTTTATACCTAGAAGTCAACACACTTCCCTTAAGAAATTGTCTGATCTACAAATTTTTGGTTCTCTTTAAGTCAAGAGTGTCAAACTCAATTTCATTGAAGGCTGGATCAGCATTATGGTTGCCCTCAAAGGGCCAGATAGGTGTGGCAGGGTGAGCATGACTAGGTGGGCATGGCCCACTCGACATTGCTCATATCAAAGGACACCTGTGATGGGCCAGACAAGGCTGGGAGGGTGAACACCAAAGCCTGGGGGGTAGCAGAGCATCAGTGCTTGCGCACAGCTGGGTAGGGTCCTGCAGTGGAGTGAAACGATGCTGGGACATGGTAAGGTGGCAGCCAAACTATCCATTTTGTTTTAGGCTGGAGTCCAGAAGCAGAGGCAATCGCAGTGGAGATAGGTCAAAATGGGAAGCCCCTGCCCACTGCTGTCTGTCCATTGCCCGTGGCAGCTTCCCATTTTCACCCCCCTCCCCATTGCATTCTGTTCGACCCCTAGACACCCTCCTCAGCAGCACACAAGCACTGATGCGGTACTATAATGCTATAGATCACACGAGATCAGTAGCACAAGATCTTGCACTACTCATCTCGCACTACAGTTGTCAGCCCTCGTGCTGATATTTGTGGGGTAGTGGCTTTTCTATGACATCACTACTTGGCGAGGGCTTCCATGCCGCCATCACCACTGGCGCTCGGCCATGCTTACATGCTGCCAATGCCAACTCTGCCGCTAACACCGCTGGAGCTGGCACCAAAGCCCTTCCCCTCATCTCTCTGATGTCGGTGGAGCCTGTTAGTACCTCCTGGACAGAAGCTGCACTTCAGAGCCTACTCTGAAGTAATTCTTCTACTCAGGTGTACTTTGAAGTACCATATTTTTTGGAGTATAAGACACATTTTTTCTCTCAAAAAAGAGGATGGAAATCTTGGTGTGTCTTATACACTGAATACAGCATTTTTGGCCTCCTGAAATCCCACCCCCTTCACCAAAATGGCCATACATAACCTTTAGGAGGCTTCCAGAGTGCTCCTGGGGGCTGGGGAGGGCCATTTTTGCTCAATTTTGCCCCCCCCCAGCCCCCAGGATCACTCTATAAGCCTCCTAAAAGCTATGCATGCTCTTTTTTTGACAAAAAATGGGCCTGTTTTCACGAAAAATGAGCTGTTTTTGAGAGGTCTGCAGAGTGCAAAACCTTTTTTTTTAATTTGCCTCTTCAAAATCTTGGTGTGTCTTATACTCCAGTGCATCTTATATTCTGAAAAATACGGTAACTCTTCTACTCAGGTGTAGCTGCCTACTCTGAAGTAACTCTTCTACTCGGGTGTAGCTGCCTACTCCGAAGTAACTCTTCTATTCAAGTGTAGCTGCCTACTCTGAAGTAACTCTTCTACTTGGGTGCAGCCTATAAGGAAGGAGGCAATGATGACACTGAATGGGGGTGTGGCTGAGGGTCATGGTGATTGGTGCTGGTGATTAGGGGTATCATTTGGGTAATTGGGTGGATTTGTGGGTAGAACTGGGTGGGGTAATATACAGTGATGGGGTTAACATTGTTAGAACAAACTTGGATTTGCTTATCTTTGTATCATAGTCATTTAGTGCCGGTTATCACGTAGTTTTTCACCAAACAAACTGACTGTTTATTTTCAATGTGAACTCCGGAACAGGACAACAGTACTTTGGACTTCTGTTCTCTGCGAACTGAGGCTTGTACTAGATCCGGCCGAAGAGCGTTTCCAAGATGACAAGATTTTGGCGCAGTGAAATTGCCTTGCTTGAAGCCTCTCATTGGCTTGAAAATGCCTTTCGCACCGCTCCAGTCTCGGCACAAAGAGTGTTTGAAAACTGATGGGAGGTTTCAGGCAAGACGATTTCACTGCCCCAAAGTCTCATTGGCTTGCAAACACTCTTTGCACTGAGACTGCGACAGTGCGAAAGGTATTTACAAACCAAGGCTTGCAAACCTTGGAGGCTTCAAGCAAAGGATTTCATTGCCCCAAATGGGCTTGCATGCCATCCCAATCTTCCTCTTCAGGAAGGAGCGATGGAGGGGGAAAGATTGGCAGCGCTCCCACCACCTGTGGCTTTCCCATGCAGGGCGGTCCCAGTGAAAGGGGGCTGTGAAGCCAGGCCATCAAGCGGGGCATGGAGGTGCTGGTGTGGGCATGGTGCTGATCTACAGCTTGTGTCAGCCAACCTGGCCTGAATGTAGTCAGACTTAGATCTGACCCACACAGCCGCCAGCGAGAGACCATCCCACTGCTTTGGCACCACCCCCTGGGCATACATACAGGAGACAGCAAGCGTGTCCTGAATGAAAAGGGAGCGGTCAGAACAAGACAGTCCCCAGGGATGCCAGGCCCCATGCACACTCACTGCCTCCTGTAAGTAAGCCCAGGGGGTGGGACAGATGGCAGGGCAGCCTGCCCTTGTCAACTACACTTTACTGCCTGCAGTCTCTCTAACACACTGGCAATGCCTCCCATCACTCTTTCACAGACCGGAGACCAATGGTGGGTTCCAGAACCCATCGCAACTGGTACACTGCGATGAGGCCGGGCGTCCACCACATGCATGCACATTGCGCACGCATGCGCACCCACCACCCGTGACAATTCAGTTGCTCTGCGGAGTGTCGCACAGACACCATATGCTGCATGCGCAAATTGTCTGGTTGGGTCAAATACAGCTAAGGAACACAGGCGGCTGGGTGGGCCCTCTGAAGCACCGTACCAGAACGGTGCCTGCTGCTTCCAGCAGGCACAGGAACGCTCATACCGGGTGTACCGTGTGAAACCCACCACTGCCAGAGACCCCTCACATGTATCAGCTGACTGTCCTCCAAAGCCAGAATTATGCTGGCTAATGCCTTTTCATTGCTTCGGTCCCCATCATCCAGGCCTGCTGGTCGATTAGTAACTATCATCCCCTTCTCAGGTACATCTCCATCTTTACACTCCAGGAGAGGCAGTTTGTCTCACTCAGTTGAGACACCATGAAACCTCTTCCCATTAGGTGCCATATTATTTGTTTCTGTTACTAGCACTAACCACTAACAAACCACGATGCATAACCCTTCTGTCTCTGATGCAAGCTCTCACTGGGTTTCTCTTCTCTCTGATTTCAATAGTCACTCTGGCCTTCTCTCTAGGCCCATAACCTGTCAGAGTGCATACAGTGTGACTATGTGAGATAATACAGGAGCAAATATAGTAAGCAGAGGTTTGTCATAATAAATAGTGATTTATCTCTACAAAACACATACATACACGTAGTAGGCAAAGGTCAAACAATCAATCAGAAATTTACAGGAATAGAGGGGAAAACAGAATTGAGGAATCAACAAAAAGAAGATAATGAGGTGTCATTAATAAAATTAATAATGTTTGATGAATCAAACCAAGGGGAAAATATTTTAAAAGATATGAAAAGAGAACAGGAGGTGCAAGAAGATGTTTTGAGAAAGGAGACAGGGGTTTGGGCTGATAATTCAAAGCTAGACAGTGGAAGAGGGTAGAATGGGAGAAACACTTAGATTGATTAGGCAGGATACAGATACAGACAAGATTAAGATTTAAGAGAATATGAGAGGCAAGTTAAAACAATAATAAGAATTAAAGTATGGATGTGGGCAAGAGATGATGGATAGAAGGCGGATAGGAAAAAGAAGAAAGAAAAATATCTTTTTTCTTCTTTTTATAAAGTGGCATAAGGAGAAATTAGAACAGGCAAGCTTAAAAAATATTGTGATTGGTAAATGCTGAGCAATTAAGTAATGAAAGAACATATTTTAATATAAATGTGTATTAATACTAGAATCATAAAGACTGGATTAAAGCAAAGAATATGAATAATGTTATTTTGTACGTTTAAATAATATTGTGATTGGCATTAGAATAATATATTGAAATAATGAATAATGAAACAATGAAGGATAGTATTTTAATATAAAAGATTTGTAGAGTGAAATATGGGAAATATGAGGAAGAATTAAAAATGGGAAAATTAGAGAGCGAATAATGGTATGTTTAAGTAATATACTCAATAGTGTATATACTAAACATACATTGAATATGTTTAAATAATATACTCAATAGTGGAAGTGGAATAATATAGTGGAATAATATAGTGAAATAATGACTAATAAAATGATGAAAGAACATATTTTAATATTGGTATAAACAGGTGTATTAATAGTGGAAACATTTAGATTGGACGAATGTAAAGAATATTGATAGAATTAATTTGATAGCATTGTAATACAAAGGGAATGTCTTTAATATCATGGTCACATGAATAAAAGTTATTATTTGAGGAATCTGCCTGCCTCAGAATTCTGCTTTCTATGGGTGCATTACTTAGAACACTGACATTAAACCAACTGCCCCTTAACACTCCAGGCTAACCGGAGGGTTAGGGGGTATTCGGGGGTACATGTTCTCCAACACACACCACTTATCCCCCTAAAATCAACACACAGTCTTTCTTTTTTTAAACTAGTTTTTACTGAACATTTTATTCTTTAAAAACAGAAAGAAAAATACCACAAGAACAAATAAAACACAAAACATACATAACAATATAAAGTAATTATACAGCCTTCTGTGTCGGCTTTCAAGTTTAGCCTTTATTCTGCATTGCCTTTCCTATTGCTTTTACCTTGTCCTATAATCTAACAATAGTAGTACTAACACTTATAATAATATTAATTATTTATAGCACCATATATTTACATTCTCTATTTTTTGTTTTGGCTTCTGTTTTCTAGTCACTTATAAATTCTATTCCATATTTTATAGAAATCCGATTCTTCTCTTTCTTTTAGTTCTATTGTCATTTTGTCCATCTCTGCACATTCGAGTACTTTTCTAATTATTGTTTCACCTGTATTAATTTTTTTCCAGTTTTGTGCGAAAGCAATCCTAGCTGCAGTGAGTATGTGTATTATTATGTATAGAAGTTGTTTATCCATTTTTTTTAATCTAATAATTCTAATAAGAATGCTTCTGGTTTCAGTTCTATTTTTTGCTCCGTAATTTCTTCCAACCATTTCCAAATTTTGCACCAGTTTTTCTCGTGATGGGGCACGTCCACCACATATGGTAAAATGTTCCAGACTTGTGGCTACATCTCCAACATTTGGGAGATAAATTTGGGTACATTTTGGGCAATCTCTCTGGAGGCAAATGCCATTTATAAAATATTTTATAGAGGTTTTCTTTGCAAGCTACTGCCGTTGTAAATTTATAATTTCTTTCCCATATTTTATCCCATTTTTCTAACTATATTATGGCCAGAATTTCTTCCCCAGCTAATCATTATCTCCTTTATCCTCTCTTCCTACATTTTATATCTTAAAAGAAAATTATATAATTTGTAATCATTTTTCCTCCCACTCAGTCTCATTGTCCCTCCTTGAATAGTATGGGAATGACCACGTGGGATTTTGCCGGATAAAGCCTCTGGTTAGGTTTTTGTTGATGTACTACCTCAGCTCATTCATTTCCTTTGGGGATATGGAGTACATTTTTTGGTTTGGGGAGTTTCATGCTTGGCAGGATCTCAATTGTACAGTCAGTGGGGCGGTGGAGGGGTAGCATATCATATTCCTTCTCATTTAGTTCCTGCTCGGTGCTGGACAGCTCCTCCCTTCTGGCTGCTTTGAGGAGGGAGAAGGCCTCTTCTTAGCCTCATTTTCCTCTCTCCCATTTCTCAACTGATCATTGGGCCCCATTTGTCAAGCTAGGACAGTCCCAGAATTACTGCCTCGGTCATCTTTGGGACTATCATGAATTGGATAATTTCCCAATTTGGCCCATCACTAGCTACACTAGTTCAGTGAGGACCTCCTATCAGTGATCCATTGGCCTGCTCGAACCTTATGGCTTGGGGCAGTCTCCTCACTTGGATTCCTAGCTTTAGCAATGTTGATAGGCTAATTAGACACTTGGTGCAACCTGAGTCTATTAGGGTGTCTACCTCTCCCTGAACTCCTGACTTTGGCACCATGATTTTAGTGGCAAAGGGCAGATGGTTTCACTTACCAACACCTTCACCCTCATCCTCACTGTCAGAGGAGGTGGACTGCTGGTCTCTCTTAGTCAGCGTTCCCTCTCCCGAGGGGGAGAAGATTTCAATGGCCTAATGCACCAAGCTTGACTTCTAGCCCATCTACAATGCCTTTTTTTGGCTTAAGCAAAGGGGCTGGGGTTATTTTTGGCTGGGGTGCGGGTGCCAGGGACTCAGCAGTTTGACAGCCCTGTTGGCTGCAACTAAAGCAGTTGCTGTGGGTTCTGGCCAGAGTAGAAGCAGTACCAGTTGGTGAACAGGTGATGAGTCGGCAACCAAACCGGCTGTCTTCTTTGCTCTGCTTAGGCTTCAATTTGGGTATGCTGCGCTTCTTGCACTGCTTTAGCTTGAGGTCCAGCATGATGACCATCACCGGTCAACAATCATGGGTATGCTTGGGGGTTCTTCAGTATACATAAGCTTGTAGTAGCTCTTGGTCCAGGCCTTCCTTGAAATGGTAGACCAACAGTTGATTTGGCCATTCTATTGGCTTACCGGCCACTCTGTGGAATTCCTGAACATACTCCTTCAGTGGTCAGCTCCTCTGCTTTAGGACTCAGATTTCTGTTTCGTCCTGCAGGGCTTGGGATTCATCTTCAAATCTGGTTCTCAGCTCCCTCAGGAAGGCATCGACATTCCCCCGTTCTGGTGTGTCTTCGTCACGAAGTCTCATCACCCACTCTGTGACTTCCCCCTCTAGGTTAGCAGCCATGGCATTTACCATCACCATGTCCAATGGGTAGGCCAGGGCATAGCAGTCTAGATGAGCCCACACCTGGTGGAGGAAAAAGGCCTCCATCAAACATGATCTTTATTTGTGGCAGGTCTACTGGTGGTAGAGGAGAAGGGGATGCCCACGGGATAGGGAACTAACCAGGACCTGGGTAGTAGGGCCACAAAGGGTATCCAGCCCAGCCAGGAGGAACCTGAGGCTGCCCAGTCAGGCTCACTGCTCATTGCTGTTGCGGGGGGCTCGGGCTTGCCACTCATCATGGGGAGCTTTGTCTCAGTCCCTGGCTTACCACCGCTGCTGGCTGAGGGGCTGGGCCAGCCACCAGAGATGCCATGGTCAGGCTCTGGCTCCAGCGCATTAAGAGTGTCTGGGCTACCATAGTCGCTGTCACTACAAGTGGCCCAGGTTGGCGCAACAGTTCTGCTCCCCAGATCTCCATGTGCTCGAATCGGTCCCTCAGCTGCTCAACCAATGGGCTGTGGAGAACAGTCAGCTTCCTAATCTGTGCTCATCCCACGGCTCTTCTGTTCACCTTTTATCTCGGGAACAGGGCGGCAGATGATTGAGGGGGCCATCAGGGGGAACTCTGCTTCTATCCCTTGGGAGCTCTCCTGTGCCAGGCTTCTCCCTCTGCTCGATAGAGATCCTTGGTCTTCTCATGCTGCTGGTCTTTTGGTCCTTTCTGCATGGATCTTCGGCCTGGTTGCTGCTGGAAAGACCTTTTGCAGCTTGACCTGTTGGCTACACAATCCCAACCGGGCTGCACTAGGATTGGCAGTTGCTTCCCCCATCTTCTCCATCTCCAAGCCTTCCCTGAGTCTTTCACGTTCACCCGATGCTGATGGGTGGGTGACAGGACCCCTGACAGCTGCCCTAACTTCAGGGCAAGGTTAGGAGAGTTGTTTTAATGTCAAGGTTCTAACTAATGAACCAATGTAAATCAGAACTCTGAGACTAGGATCATCCTCAAATCTTTTCTTTTTTGAGTGCTTCATACCAGCACAGCTTGAAAGGAAAACCAACTCTAAATCTTTCCCGTGGTTTCGCAGTACAATGAAAATAGGAAATAACCCCAGTGTCACAAGTCACATTGGCCAATTGGGTTAATTGGTGGGTTCTCCAGATACTTTTTCCACGACCTTATCCGTTGCCAGTAGAGATGACCTTGGTTCTCATGAGAAAACTACCATGTTGTGTCTACCGTGTTTCCTCGAAAATAAGACAGGTCTTATTTTCTTTTGACCCCCAAAATAAGGGCTTGGCCTTATTTTTGGGGAGGTCTTATTATTTTTTAGGTGCAGGAGGCAGCAAGCCCACCGGACCCACCCTCTCCATCCCACCACGAACAAAGTTCTCCTAGCGCTCTGGCCTTCACCTGCCCTGCTTGCTGGCCTTGCTACTGGCTGGCTGACAAACAACTGGCTATGCTACTCTGGCCTCATGGGGGCTCTGCGCCCTCCTGGCAGAACTGCTTCTCTATGAGGCCTCTCAGGAGACACAGCATGCAAACAAAACAAACCACTGCAACTCCGGGTGTCCTTTCCATTTGTTCCCCATTTCTCTCTCGCCCCTTTTCCCTCCCTGGGAATTGTGCAGGAAATTCTGCCAGAGCCCAGAATTTTATGGCAGAAAAGAGAGGATTTCAAAGGCCTCTTCTGTTTGCCATCAGAAGCGGGTGTTGAGGCCAACTCTGCAGGAAGCAATCTGCTCCTCCATGCAAAACCTCACAGTGGAAGGGAGGGAGGGAGGGAGGGAGGGAGGGAGAGTGAAAGATCAAACCTGTGTGTGTATGAGACAGAGAGAGCACACCACCTCTCTCTCTCTCTCTCTCTCTCTTACACACTCACACAGAGAGGTCCCTCACACACCCCTACCCCCTTCACATCCCTTCACTAACTTGCTTTTCAGCTCTGTTCTCCACTCCACATGCAGGACAAGAAAAGTAGTCTGTTTGGTTATGGTAAAAAAAATAATAAAAAATAACTTCTCGCAAAAAGATAATATCTCGCGAAGTTGGAAGTAGTCCCACAAACTACTTTTCTTGCCCTGCACATGGCAGTAGAGAATGGAACAGGAAAGCAAGTTATTGGCTCACACACACACACTGTCCTTTCCTTGGGAGCTCTGCACAGATGCACGGATTGCAAAGCTGAAGGCTTCAGATAGAGCATTTTGGGGATGTGCATCTGCGCTGAGATCCCAAGGAAAGAACGATCGCCAGGAAAGCGGGCGGGGGGGGGATTTTGCCTCTTATCCTGTTCTGAGTCCGTGATGAGCTTCAGAACAAGGTGAAAGGAAGGAAAATTCCCCCTCCCCATTTTCAAGCCATTTTCAAAAATGCCTCATTCTGAGCCTTCAATGCTGCACTCCTGGAATATGATGAAGGCTTGGAATGGGGAAGGGGGAATTTTGTCTCTTATCCTGTTCTCAGTCTGGGCTGACCTTCAGAACAGGGTGAGAGGCAGGGATATCCCCCTCCACATTTTCAAGCCATTTGCAAAAATGCCCCATTTCAATGTGAATATGGTGAGAAGCAACCTCCTGTAGGCATGGAAATCCATACACCTGGGACATCGGAAGAAGCCCTGTGAGTAGACATCACTGCCAAAGTGCAGGACGAAGAGGTGGCTAAAGGCAGCATTTCATCCTAGTGAAACTCCTCTTTGAAAGGACGATCTGCAGCTGGGGTGGTGGGGGAGAGATTTTCTGAAACCTGTCTGGAAGAAATGTAGATAATTTGTTTCATCCAGGACCCTCTGAAACTGCCAAACAACCATCTTCTCTACCATCTTCTCTAGAAAGGGAAGGTAAGAGACTGGATGAAAGTTGTCCAAACAGGTGGAATCAAGAGATGGTTATTTAAGGGGGTGGGGAAAACCAGAGGCTCCTTAAAAGTTTCTGACAACATCCCTTCTGCAGTGAAGAATGTATAACTAATTGAATCCACCTGACTGTCACCATTTTGGAGGCTTTTACCAACCAGGAGGGACAGGGATTTAATTGATAGGTGGTTCACTGACAGCATTGAAGATCCTGTCCACTTCATCCTGTCCAACAAAATCAAATTGTTCCCAGTTAATCAGGTAACACTGGTATCTGAAGTGCACTATACATGGGCTCCAATTGGGACAAATCTGAATGACTTTGTCCATCGGGTATTTCACAAAATCCCCTTCAGGGCCCTGAAGCCCTCTTCTCCCTAGAGGAACTGCAATTCTGAACAGTGCCACTGGGCAACACTCTGCAGACACAATAAGGGCAGAGAAATCAGGGTCTTTCACTACTCTTACACGTGACAAGTTAGGCCTAACAACAGCTCTAAGCTATGTCCAATGGGATTCATCCCTCATTTTACTCCACTGGCCCTCTAAACATCTCTTGGCTCTTTTTAGAACTCACAGTTCCTTCATGAACCAGGGGGAATGTCAGAAGTAATGGGTCAAGACAGGCTACACAGGCATGATCCTGTCCAAAGTCTTGTCTGTCCTTTAATTCCAGGACATAACCAGAACTTCGGCAGGATCATGTGGTAATACCCCAGAATATTTCCCAGTTCCCTGTGGAACTCACCTAGGTCCATCAGTTGCTGGGGACAGACTACTCGAATGGGTCCAGCTTCCTGCATAATAGAAGCTCAAGGACAACAAGGGCGTGATCCCACCATGGTGGGATATAACATTAGATTCCCCATCCGATCATGTTGCACTTGCTTTGACTAGATCATATGTGGTTTGTGACCACTGTCCTGAGTTGAATCCAGGATGATCTAGGGTAGGCCTATGGCCAACATGCTGACTATGAACTTCTGGGCCGCTTACAAGGCCCAACCCAGGGATGGTAGGTTCAAGTCTCCCAAGACCATAAGTTTGGGGAACCCCACCATCAACCCTGAGATGGCCTACAGCAGCTCAGGTAAGGAGGTTGCTATGTAGCAAGGAGGCTAGTGCACAAGCAGCAATCCCAACTGATCCCATGAACTCATCTTCAGAAATGATCTCACAACCAAATACCTGAAAAGCAAGGCCCCTAAAGGTCAAGAGGGATTCTTGGATGTCTACTGCCCATTCCCTGCCTTGGGGTCTTAGTTTGTGCCAAACCCTAAACATAGGGGAGGGGAGAAATGGGGGTAAAGTTCAGCCATATTTAAGTGAGATCAGATCTGACTCCATGTGGGGTATTGCCAAATGTTGTTCCTAATAAATGACTTGATTTCTTTTGAAACTTGGCTCGAGGTTCATAAGTTAATTAGGGCATATTTCAGAAACTGGCAGTCAGATCTCCTTTTAAAATCTATCAAGATTACTGGGTTTCTTGAATCCTGAACTCTCCAATCACTCCCCGATATCGGGGGTTCCTGGAGGGAAACTCAGGCAACCATGGCAGAGGGTGGGCTATCCGAAGAGAGCCTGATTTCAGCCGGAGTGCAGCCTGCTCCAGACATCAAAGCTGAGATGCCTACTCCAGTGATCGAAGCAAGAAGGGATGAGTAGTGGTAGAAGTTAATCTCTAAAGCAGCTCAGGTTGACTTCCCTTACCCCAATGCCCAGAAAAAGGGAAGGGCACTGAGTGAGCTGGCAAGAGTGGACTGGATGTGGGACTGGGAACAAGCCAGGCTCCCAAAGCCCTTGATGGAACCTCTGGGAAGTGCAATAGAGCAACTGAGGGAGGAATTTGACTGGGCCATCCTTTGTGATGAGGGGCTGTCATGCCACCCAAAAGAGAGGGGAGGGACATCCGATCCTTTTGAAGGGAGGAGATGCAGACCCCCTCCTCCACCCATTAGGAGAAGAAGGAGCCCAAAACAGCAGTCAGTGCCTCACCCACGCAGCAGATAGGCTGCCCAGGGCAGACAACCCCATCCCTCCCTCCGAACTAGAGCTGAGGAAGATGGCCAGACACACCAAGTGCAAGAATACAAAGGTGGGAGGAGCAGTGCTCAACGAACTGCCTCGGCTCAGGGGAAAGTTTGATGGGGACTCAGATCAGCTAGCTCTATTCCTTGACTCAGCTGAGATCCACCTAGAATGCTATGGATACCTCTACCCATCCCCCAAAGCCATGGTGAATACCATCACAGATGGACTAGAGGGAGAAGCAAGGGAATGGCTAGCAGCCTTCACAAGAGGTGAGCCCCCCAACTGCAAGACGTAGATTACTTCCTATGACTGCTGGAGGCCAGATTTGAGGAGGCGAAGGAGGACCGGTATGTGGAAGATGAACTCAGCAACCTAAAGCAAAGAGATGTGCTCTTTGATGTGCTCCCATCAAATAACACATTCACAAATTTAGGAGGGTCATTGGGAGGCTACCTTCTTTACCAGAGTGGCTGTAATTGCATATTTTCAGAACAAGCTTGGACAAGTAAATTGCCCAGGTAACCTCTTACCGGGACATCCCAAACTGAATCTCTGAGTGGTTCTGATTAGCAATAAAAGCCTTTTGGACTGCAGGGAGCCACAGCGGTGTTCATGCAGTTAATAAACAAGATGCTGCATGAGCACCTCTACAAGGGGGTCCTCATCTACCTGGACATTATCCCCATCTACATTGAGACCATGGATGACCACATACCCCTGGTTCGCCAGGTACTGGAAAAACTTCTGGCAGCCAATCTGTATGTCAAGCTATCAAAATGTGAATTCCACTGCACACAGCTAGACTACCTGGGTTACCAAGTGTCAAATGAGGGAATAGAGATAGACAAGCCATCCTAGGCTGGCAACCCCTCGCACTCGCAGACCAGCTTCAAAGCTTCCTGGGGTTCATGAACTTCTACAGGCAATTCACCCTGTTCTTCGTGAAGATTGCCAAACCCATGACCGAACTCTTAAAGACAGGGAGCCTAGGAATGAAATTTCTGATTGGATGTCAATGCTGAAAGCAACCTGGGAGAATGTCAAAAAAGCGCTAGCTAAAGCGACACAGATCTATATGAAACAGGCAGATAAACACCGAGCTCCACAATGGCCATTCCAGGTGGGAGAGAAGGTCTACCTCTCCACAAAATATTTGAGGTTAAAACTCCCTAGCAAGAAACTGGTGCCAAAGTTTATGGGACCATTCCCCATAGTAAAGATCATCAACCCAGCCACAGTGCAATTGAAACTGCCCCAACTGCTAGGGAAGATACGCCCAGTATTTCATAGTAGCCTCTTAAAACCTGTTGTTGGATCAACCCTGAGACCACTATCCCAGGAGCCCCTAGACCCTGGGGGGCAAACCCATTATGAGGTGCAATGAATCCTTGATTCGAGGTAGCACAGGAAACAACTCCAATACTTAATCAAGTGGAAGGGCTACCCATTATCAAATGCATCTTGGGTACAGAGTAGAGATATCCAGGCTTATTGCCTTATAGCAAAATTCCATGCAGAAAATCCAAGTAAGCTGGGGGGACGCATTCCTAAATTTTATACTCAAATTGTTTTTGCTTCGCACAGCTTGCCTTTGGGAAGTGAGGAGAGCCGAATGTCAACTTGTAAAGCATTTCCATGTCTGTTATCGAGTTGACATGGGAGCAAAGGGGAGAGAGCATTCCACCCATACCTTTAGCTAGAGTCGGATCTCAGATAGTAGGCTTGTGAGGCATGGAATTTTACAACCTGCTGCAGCATCTAGTTGGCGAATCTGATTTATGACACAGACTGAGGGGAGGGAAGAAACGGGTAACGTTCAGCCATAATTTAAGTGAGGTCAGCTCTGACTCTGCATGGGTATTGCTGAAATGTTCCTAATAAATGACTGGATTTATTTTGAAACTTGGCTCGAGCCTCGTAAGTTAATTAGGGCATCTTTCGGAAACCTGACATCAGCCAGGCCAGTTCAGATAAGGGAACCCTCATTATTGACTGATCTGGCAAACCTTCGGGCTCCCAAGGATATTCTGTCCAATGGCTGAGAGTGAGCTTGGAGTTGGACCATGCTACTGATACTACACATTTGGGGCATCTTCTCCTATAACGGCCTGCCTTCTAGCTCTTGTAACATCCCATGCCCATCACCATGTTAATGTGATGTCCTGCCCCAGGGCCTCATCAGGTGATCATCATCCAACCTTATGGTTGATAGGTGGTTATGAAATGCTGAAAACAACTAATCTTGACTATGTAAATATTCTCCAAAATGACACATCTTGAGTCTTCAATCATTTCTGTCATCTAGCACTGTTATATGGTGTTAGAGAATTTATGAACAAATACACCCAGGCCAAAACAGATTTTTACCCCACAGACACATTAAAAATAATATGAGAGTCATCCTAGACATAATAGAATACTATGAGGTGCATCCAAAAAGGCAATTGGTTTTTGGACATAATTTGGAAATTTATAATAACACAATTAGATAGGATGGAATTTGGAGAAAAATTTACAAAAATGATAGAAAAGCTTTATAACACCCAGACGGCAAAAGTTCTGATGAACGGAGAACTAACAGAGAAGATCGAAATAAAAAAGGGAGTTAGACAGGGATGCCCCCTCTCTCCTTTGCTGTTTATACTAACTCTGAAAATTTTATTAAATGAAATTAGGAAGGACCAGGGAATAAAAGGATTAAAAACAAAGAATATAAGACCCAAGCCTATGCCGATGACTTAGTTTTTGTTTTAGAGGACCCACTAGAATCCAGTCTGAAGTTAATTCAAAAATTAGAAGAATATGGCAAAGTGGCAGGATTAAAAATTAATAAAAGTAAAACAAAAATGATAACTAAGAATATGACAAAAAAGCAAGAAGAGGAATTGGAATTAGTAACTAAAATGTAAATAACTAAGAAAGTGAAATACTTGTGGATCTGGGTGTCGGCGAAATGTTCTACAATTAAAGACGACAATTATAATAAACTAGTGGCACAAATAAAGAAAGATTTAAAAAACTGGAAAAATATTCAGCTATCACTAAGGGGAGGGACGTATAGCCACTGTTAAAATGAATGTTTTACCAAGAATTTTATTTTTGTTGCAAGCCGCACCTATCAATCCTGGTAATGCTTTCTTTCAGGAACTAAAACAAATAACTAATAGGTTCATCTGGCAAGGAGGATTAAACTAAAGTCAATGCAAGATAGCAAGGAGAAAGGAGGCCCAGCACTACCAAATTGGGAGTTATATGCATTAGCAGTAACAACTACATGGGTGAAGGATTGGATCGAGTTAAAGAATAAAAGAATCTTGAGAAGACCATAATCTGCAAGCTGGTTGACATACATTCCTATGGGAAGATAAAAATAAAACACACAAATACTTTCAAAAACATCTAATTAGAAATGTGCTATTACAAAACTGGCTCAAAATTTAAAAAAAAAACCACTGTGAATATCCCGAATTGGCTATCCCCGACAGAAAGGACGATGCACCCAAATTTTACAGATATGAATAAAATGTTAAGATACAGAGACTTAATTAACGGACAGGGAAATTTAAAAACAATTGAAGAATTGGCAGAGCAAAAAATGAAAGTTGACTGGCTAACCTACTTGTAAACACAATAATGATACTAAATTATATGGTATCGAAATGGAACCACACGAATTGGATAAAATAATCCAAAGCCCAGAAAGAAAGATGATAGGGACAATATATCAATTTCTCCTGAAGTATAAAATGGAAGACGAAATCATGAAAGAACAAATGGTAAAATGGGCACAGAACTTTGGCTATAATATTGAATTAGGCAAATGGGAAAATTTGGAGGGACAAATTTAAAAATAACACTATTGGTTGCATACAAGGAAAACCAGTACAAAATGTTTATAGATGGCACTTGGCACCAGTAAGATTAGCAAAAATCAAAGTAAATATCTCCCCAAAATGTTGGAAATGTAAATCAATACATGGAACATATTACCACTTATGGTGGACTTGTGAGGAGGCTAAAAAATATTGGAAAAGGGTTAAAAATTGGCTAGAGGCAATAACAGGAGTCAAAATAGATTGGAAACCAGACGTTTTTCTACTGGTAATAATGACTGTGAAATATAAAAAAGAAATCCAGTATTTAATTTTATGCATAATTACGGCGGTGAGGATTGCCTTCTCTCAAAAATGGAAAAATAATACCAAGCGAAGATGCAATAATAAGAAAGGTTATGGACTGTGCCGAAATGGACAAATTAACAAAAAAAAATCCAGGAAAAAGAAGAAACAGAATATTACCAGATATGGGATAAATGGTATAGGTAGATGGAGGAAAGAAACAAGGATCAATGAAGGAAGTCAATAAAACCCAAAGATAGTAGTTAAGGATAATTAACAGAATTAGCACTCAAGAGAGTTTAAATGTACTAGAGGTAATCACCTAATATAGCAGATAGATGAGTAAAATAAGGGTTAAAAATGGTGAAATGCAAATGAAATATACTAGAAGGGGAAATAACACAAGGAGAATTGTATCGATTGGTAATTGCTATTAGAAAGAACAGGAAGTTCCTGCTCATACTGTATTGTGTAAATGTAGGTCTAATGTACGTCTAAATTTTGCATGTGTGTATTTTTTATGTTTGTAAATAAATAAAATATATATATAATTTTTTTAAAAAAGAATTTACCTACTGAATTATTTTCCTATCTGCTAATTCCTGTTCTAAATAGGAATAAATAAAGTTGATGGCATACCTAATCAAAGAGAACCAATTCTCCTAAACTAGTGTTACTAATGTACTTCCTCCATCTAATCACAGGATACAACATTTGGGGGAGTATTTTCTTCCTTTATTGAAGAAAATATTATGCTTAAATTAGATAATCTGGTAGTGGGATGATCCCAATATTACTGAAGCTGACAGGAATAACAGAAAGATGTTTAAATTGGCACTTTTGAGAGCAAATCTTTACTTATCACATTTACTTCACAGTACTTATAGAATGGCTCCAACACCACCTAGAGAAGTTTCCCCTAACATTCCTTGCATCTCACTGAAAGTCCAGCATCTAAACCCTTGCCACTTGTCACTGAAGGAATATTCAAAAGGGATTGTTTCCTTTTGTACCAATCTGCAGGAGGGATGCTTCTTGATGCAATATTTTATATCCTTTTCCTTAGGAATATGATATTGTTAACCACATCAATTGGCCAACTGAGTTTTTAAGCTGATTTATTCATGAGGAGAAGATTGTAGATAAATGAGCAAGTTGATTTTAAAATATCAATATCAAATATTTTAAAAACCCTCAATCTTTTCTTAAGAGTTTAAATAAAACCTGTTTCTGTCTCTACTTTTGGTGCTTGGCATTAAAGACCCAATCCAAATTCTCTATAGTCTTTCTCCAGAAAGGATGCAGCTGAGTCAAGTTTAGAGACTGAGATAATCAGCGTCACATTCAGCATCTAATATTACTGTAAGAATGGATAGGTCTATACTATTAGTTTTGATGACAAATCACATGTATTTTATAATTTTAACAATATTTTACTCTACTCTGATTCCTCCAGGCTCTCTGACATCACTGTTTGTCAGGCTTCCATGTGGTGGCATTGGGGTAAGCATTTTTTTCTTATTTGATCAAGTAATGCAGCAAGCCTTGATTAAACATGTTGATTAAACTGACTAAATATACAATTCTCATTTTTATTATAGAACTATACTATAGAATTCATATGTGTAGAACCTCAAAGTTCTATAAATTTGGGAAAAAATACTCTGTGCAGTAATTTTGCTTATTCAATAAATAAATATTATTGATAACTGAAATATTTCCATCTCTACTGGGGCTCCCAATGGCACAAAGACTTGTTCATATCAGAGGAAGCATATGATTTTGTTCCAAGTATTGTTTCATATTATTTCATCTCAACATGCTGTTTTGAAATTTTCCTTTCTTTTTCCAATAAAGAAGCTTTATTGTAATTATCAGTGTGAAGAGACTCCATGCACTTTGTTTTTAAATATTTATCTGGTACTTTGGCTTCTCTCTTGATTCTTACATTTAAGAGTCACACTACTTATATAATTTATCTCAAATATTAAAAGCAACATCAACATAGTAATTACAAATTACATAAATTGTTCAGGCCTCAAAATAGATTTTGACTCAGAATGAACTAAGACTTGCAACAAATGTCAAAAACAATAAAACAGGTTTCTTTCAAGTTGGAAAAAACAAGAAAAAGTCAAGGAAACTATTTGTCCACTAATAGGAGGAGATGCCAAGAAACTGATGGGCATTAGAGAGAAAGCACAGCTTTCATTCTTTGACTCTTCACACAAAAAGAAAAAATAGCCCGGGGGGAAGGAGCCATCGTCGCGACGAGATGGTTCTGCGGTCTCAATGCTCTGAGACCTCAGCCAATACTTTTGTATCTGGGTGGTCCAATCAGACCTAAACCGTCCCGAAGAGACGGGGAAAAGTAAGAATATGTCTTGCTGACCTCAGGGATATCGCAAAATCCCTGAAAGAAGCAAGAGAAGTTCTTCAAGCGGCGACAAAAAATCCAGCCAAGGCTTACAAAGTCGGGGTGACTCCAAAATGGAAGGATACGGAAAGAGAAAGTGTTTCCAGCTGGTGAGGAACTTTTACTGTTTTAAAAAGAGACTGCCTATAAAAACTTAAAATTAATCTAAATTGGAGAATAGAAGAATCAAGCAGCAGGATTAAATCTGGAATGGTTTTGGACAGTGGTTATCTTACTTTTTAAATGCTATTTTCATGGATGGAATTTATGTAAGCTTTTTGAAACGGGTGGATTATGTTTTCTTCTATTTTTTCTTTTGTTGTCCTCTGTAACCTATGGACTAAAGTTTTCCTCTTTCATTGCTGTATGTATTTTTCTAATTCATTTAAAGATTGGACTCTTTTTTCTAACTTGAAATACAAAAAAGTTACAAAAGGAAATTAGATTTTCAACAGTATTAACGCTGCTCGGAGGCTGGGAGGACTTGTTGATTGGGGTTTTGTGTATTGAAAATGGAACACTTTTTCTCTACGGATTGTTTTGACTTGACAATACAAGGTTTTACTGCTTGGTTACAGACAGTGATAAGAAGGGAAGCACACAGATGCCCCTTTGAAGTATATTTCTAATCAGAGAAAAGTGAAAACAATGTTCTTTGTGAATCTATGCTTTAATTTTATTAACCTTCCAAGCTAGAGCAGCTGTGTTTGTTAGAATGTCACAATTTCAAAAGAAAATAGAAGTCTCAAGTTTGCAAAAGATACTTTCAGAAATACAGAAATTATCAAATGCATATGAAAGAATAGAGAAAAAACGGAATACTTAGAGCACATAACAATAAAATATGATGATGAAATTGAGAATGTCTATCAAATGCAAAACGGGGTGGTTGAAATTCAAAAAATCAAAGTGGAAAATGAATATAAAGAGATTAAACCTGGTGATATTTATGGTGATTGGTTTGTCTCTGAAAATGGAAAGAATGGAATACTGAAAGAGGAATTAAATGGAGAGGAAATCTATTCCAGAGGGCAAGATACAGAAGAAGAAACTAAAGAATCTATGGATTTAAAGAGAGAAATTCTGTTAGCAAAAGCATTGATAACACTGCTGACAATCAAAGATAAGCTGAATAAGGAAACAGAAAGAGGGCATCAAGATTATATGAGAGATCTTCTAAGCAAGGAGTTGCTAAGAGAAGTCTATACAAAGCTGACCAAGAAGGTGATTAGAGGACTGGCACCACAAATGGCAGAAGATATGAGACTGTTTTGCTATTGGAAAGATACAGGTTGATAGATGGAAGAATATAATTTAAAACTAGTTAAACTTAGTGAAATTTATTGATAATAGATATAGCTTAAATAAATAACTGATAATGTTACTAATGTATACAATGTGTAGTGTTATGATCAGTATAATTGGATATAAATATTGAATGGCACCCATGTAAGGAAGATTAGCAATCCCTTTGGATTATACATAAAGGATAATAATAATAATAATAATAATAATAATAATAACAACAACAACAACAACAACAACAACAACGAACTTGAATATGGTCTGGATTGATTACAAAAAGGCATTTGACTCACTGCCACATAGTTGGATCATAAAATGCTTAGAAACAACTGGCATTAGCAAAAATATTATATCCTTTACTGAAAAGGCAATGAAACAATGGAGAACTGAGTTGGCAGTAGGGAATGAGATCTACGGAATGGTTAATATCAAGCGAGGAATTTTCCAGGGTGATTCACTTTCACCTCTTCTCTTCATCATTGCAATGATCCCACTATCAGTAATCTTAAAAAAAATGAAATTAGGCTACCAAACAGCCAAAGAAGCTGAAAAAATTTCGCATTTACTATATATGGATGATTTGAAACTATGGAAAGTCAGAAATAGAAATCCAACCATTGACAAATACAGTCCGAGTATTCAGCACCGATATTTCAATGCAGTTTGGCATGGAAAAATGCGCCACTGTATCCATAAAAAGGGGCAAAATCACTGCATGTGAGGGAATTGAAATGCCCAATGGCCAACTAATTAAATGCAATGAAAATGAAGCCTACAAATACTTAGGCATTCTGCAGTTGGATAACATCAAGCATGGAGAAGCAAAAACTATTGTCAGGCGAGAGTACACCAACAGAGTTAGGAAAATTTTGAAATCTAAATTGAATGGTGGAAATACAATCAAGGCCATAAATATACCTGGGCAATACCAGTTATAAGATACACAGCTGGTATAGTTAACTGGACACAAGCTGATTTGGACATTTTGGACCGAAAAACCAGGAAACTAATGACAATGCACTACAGTTTACATCCACATGGTGATACTGATAGACTATACCTGCCCCAAAAATCAGGTGGCAGAGGATTATTACAAGTGAAGCAAACAGTTGAAGAAGAAAAACATGAACTGGCTGATTATTTAAAAGAAAGTCAAGAACATCTATTAATCGAAGTAAAGAGCAAAAAACTACTGAAGGTCCAACAGACGAAACAAGAATACAGAAAAGATGTTATAAAATCAAGAATGGAGAGTTGGCAGAACAAAGCACTGCATGGCCAATTTCTGGAAAAAATAAAAGATAAAGTGGACAGTGAACAAACTTGGTTATGGTTAACAACAGGTACATTAAAGAAAGAAACAGAGTCACTAATCCTGGCTGTGCAAGAACAAGCTATCCGCACAAATGCCATTAAGGCCAAAATCGAAAAATCCTCTGATGATGCCAAATGCAGACTTTGCAAAGAAGCTGATGAAACTGTTGATCACATACTCAGCTGCTGTAAAAAAATCACGCAGACTGATTATAAATTGCGGCACAATTCAGTAGCACAAATGATCCATTGGAATTTGTGCAAAAATTATAATATTAAAACAGCAACAAACTGGTGGGAACATCAGCCTGAAAAAGTCACCGAAAATCAGATGGTCAAGATCTTGTGGGATTTTCGCATACAAACAGACAAAATACTGGCGCATAATACACCAGACATCACACTAGTTGAGAAAAATAAGGTCACAATCATAGACATCGCAATACCAGGTGATAGCAGGGTTGCTGAGAAGGAACATGAAAAAATCGCAAAATACCAGGACTTAAAAATTGAAATTCAACGACTATGGCACAAACCAGCAGTGGTAATTTCAGTGGTAATTGGCACACTGGGGGCTATTCCAAAAGCACTGGAATTACATTTAAAACAGTTAAAAATTGACAAAATCACCATCAGTCAAATGCAAAAAGCCGCACTGCTTGGATCTGCACGCATATTACGAAAATACGTTACGACGTCCTAGGCCCCTGGGTGGGGCCCGACTAGTAACCAATGCCAAATCCGGCGAAACAACTGGCCGCTGTGATACAATTGTATAATAATAATAATAGTAGTAGTAGTAGTAGTAGTAGTAGTAGTAGTAGTAGTAGTAATAATAATAGGACTAAATTAGATACAATCAAAGTTTTGATTATTAGGGGGGAAATGTTATGATACAGGATATAGTCAAATAAAGGAGGGATAAGAATAACAACGTATATATAGATATGGGTATAACATAAGAAAACTGGATGTAAACTTTAAACAGTGATTTGGAAAGGAGAATTAGAAAACTTTATTATTAAATATTATGGATGTTTAGCTAGAATAGGACATAAGAATTTAGTGGAGGATTTTAGAAATAGTAATTGAAAGTATGTGGCTATGTATTAAATTATGGTATATTTTATGATGGATGCTTAAACAATTATAGTCAAATGAAAATGGAGAGATGATGATGGTAACATGTATAAATATTTGAGTTAAAATACTTAAGTTAATATGAATTATGTTTGTTGACTGTGGAAGAGATGCACAAAAGTCTTTTTGTAACCAACTGATACACTTTCTATAGCATGTAAAGAAGGATGTTGTATTTGTTTTAAATTAAAAATAAAAAAATAAATAAAAAAGAAAAAATAGCCTGACCTACCAAAAACAGAACCTTAAAAGACAGACTAGAAAATAAAACAGGCAAGAAAATAGTAAGAGATTAGACAAATTCAAATCATTAGGACCTGATGGATTACATCCCGGAATTCTCAAGCAGCTGGCAGTCATGATCTCGGAACAATTGGAACCATATCTTGACCAAGATCCTGGTGCACGAGGAAATTACCAGACAACTGGAAAAGTAGTCACATAGTTCCCATCTTCAAAAAAAGGAGGGGAAATTGATCCAGAAAATTACAGATCAATCAGCCTGACATCAGTATCTAGGAAGATCCTGGAAAAGATAATCTTGGAGGGATCTTGGAGTCCTATTGGACAATCACTTAAATATAAACCAGCAGTGTACTGCAGTCCTAGGCTGCATTAACAGAGGAACAGAATCAAGATCACATGAAGTTTTAGTATCGCTTTATAATGGCTTGATGAGACCACATTTGAAATATTGCATCCAGTATTTGTTGCCACAATATTAAAAAAATGTTGAGACTCTGGAAAGAGTGCAGAAAAGAGCAACAAAGATGCTCTGGAGGCTAAAACATGAAGAACAGTTGCAGGAATTGGGTATGTGTGGTCTACTGTACTGAAAAGAATGGCCAGGAGTAACATGATAAGAGTGTTCCAATATTTGAGGGACTGCCACAAAGAAGAGGTGGTCAATCTATTTTTTTTTAATATTTTTTTTATTTTTAATACAAACAAAATCAAAACAACATGTACAAAAAACTTTCCTCAATTTCGTCAAGCATGTCGTTTGGTTACAAGCTTTTGCGTATCAGTTTTTACAATTAGAAATAAGATCACTGGTTATCCATCAAACATAACTAAATACATCACTATCATTGAGCATTATGTGTTCAGGTTACCATTAATATTAATCATCCATAGAGTATACAATAGTTATAGTGTGACATATTCAACTCCAGAAATAGTTTTGCATTGTTAATCCAAGTAGTTATTTAATATTTCAATTCATGTATGTATCAATTATTCATTACATCATCATTAGGGCTACCCTTGAAAAGCGTTCGGAGACTGCAGCTAGGCCAGAATGCGGCCGCGCAAGCGATATTGGGTGCACCGAGCTACACCCACGTTACACCTGTCCTCCGCGAGCTGCACTGGCTACCAATTGGTCTCCGGATTCAATTCAATGTGTTGGTTATTATCTTTAAAGCCCTACATGGCTTAGGGCCAGCGTACCTGTGTGACCGCCTACTGCCACATACCTCCCAGCGGCCAGTAAGATCCCACAGATTGGGCCTCCTTCAGATGCTGTCAGCCAGACAGTGTCGGCTGGCGGGCCCCCGGAGGAGAGCCTTCTCTGTGGCTGCTCCGACTCTTTGGAATCAGTTACCCCCAGAGATCCGGACCATACCCACTGTCATGGCCTTCAGGAAAGCTGTAAAAACTTGGCTGTTCCGGCAGGCGTGGGGCTGTTGACCTCATTGTTGCGGTCCAGCCCTGATTACAATGAATGTATGTGGTGTTGTGATTTTAAACTGTCTTTTTTTTTCTCTTTTTTTCTCTCTTTTTTTTGTAAGCCGCCCGGAGTCCTTCGGGATTGGGCGGCATATAAATTTTGATAATAAAATAAATAAATTAGTCCATAAAAATCTTTCCAGTATAACATGATCACTACTTACAATTATACATAACGTTCAAATCATCCCACTCTTACACTTTAAATTGTCCTTTATATATCATATGATCAAGCACTCTATTTCATAGCAAAAAAATTAATAGCAATGACTATAACTTTCTGGTAGTACATAAATAAACAATTTCATTTCCAAGTTTTTTTGTCTAATCATTGGTAAAACAAATCCCATACCTTATAAAATTGCTCATCCTCTTGTTCTCTAATTTCAAATGTAAGTTTACTGATTTCAGCCCATTCCATTATTTTCCAAATAGTTTCCTCCTGTGTTGGTATTTTCTCATTTTTCCAATTTTTTGCAAATACAATTCTAGCAGCTGTTAAGACATTTACAATCAAATATTTCAAGTCTTTATTGTATGTTTCTGGTATGATTCCCATTAAAAAAAGTTTTGGTTTTAAGTCTATGTGTTTATGTATCATTTTCTCCAACCACATGTGGATTTTAGTCCAATATCTTTTAGCTTCAGTATAAGTCCACCACATGTGGTAGTATGAGCCTGGCGTCCGATGACATTTCCAGCATTTTTCTGATTTGTTCTTAGACATTCTTGCTATTCTCGTTGGGGATAAGTGCCACCTGTAAAACATTGTATACAGATTCTCTTTATATGCAGTTGACATTGTCATTTTATAGTTTTGAGACCACATTTTTCTAGGTCAATCCCATGCCCCAATTTTTCCCCCCAAGCTAACATAGTTTCTTTAACTTATTCTTCCTGTAGCTTCACCTCTAATAGGTAGCCATAAAGTTTTTTAATTACTTTTTCATCAGTACCTGTTAAAATTTTATCTAAATCAGTCATTTTATCATAAAAACCCTCCATTTTTCAATCTTCGTTGTATCTAGAATATATTTGCACATATAAATACCAATTAATTTCAATTCCTTCCTGTTTCAAGTCTTGAATGGATTTAAGTTCACCCTCTGTATTAAACAGTTCCGCATATCTAACTGTTCCTTTTTGTATATTATTGAATATGAAAAGGCTTCAATGGTTGATATCCAGACTGGAATTTTTAAATAATGTAATTTCTTAACCTTCTCCCAGTTTAATAACAAAGCCTCTCTTATATAATGTCTTCTAAAGTAACCATGTGCTTTGGTTCCCTTATACCATAAGAATGCATGCCATCCCAGCAGCAAGTCGTGACCCTCTAAGTTCAAAAGTCTAACATTTCCTAACATTATCCATTCCTTAATCCACATCAGACTTGTTGCCTGGTAATATAGCTCCCAGTCGGGTAAGCCCGGCCCTCCTCTTGTTTTAGCATCTTGCAACACTTTAAGTTTTATTCTTGCTTTTTCCCCCTGCCATATAAATTTCAACACCATTTTATTTAGATCTTCAAAATAGTCTTTCCCCAACCTAGTAGGGATTGTCTGGAACAAGTACGAGATTCTAGGTAAAATGTTCATTTTAATTGTTGAGATTCTCCCAATCATTGATAATTGTAGATTTTCCCAAGTCCATTGCAATTTGTTGCTTCAATCTAAGATAGTTATCCTATTTGAGAGTACTACATCTAGCTGTTAAAGAAATCCCCAAATATTTGACCTTGTTCGTAACTTGCATCTCCAAGATTTCCGCCAATTCTTTTTTTTGTTTTGATGGTATGTTTTTTGTCAAGATCTTTGTTTTATCTTTATTTATTTTCAAGCCTGCTACTTTTTCATACTCCTCAATTCTTTCTATCAATTTAGGTGCAGATTCAAGTGGCTCCTCAAGAATGAAAACTAAATCATCTGCAAATGCTTGCAATTTATATTCTTTTTTAATAGTCATTCCCTTTATTTCTTCCTCTTCTTTGATCCTTCTATTTAAAACTTCTAACTTTAAGACAAAAAGTAGCGGTGATAATGGGCAGCCTTCTCTCATCCCTCTCTTTATTTCAATAAGATCTGTCAATTCTCCATTTATCATTATCTTAGCTGTTTGCTTGTGATATACCATTTGTAATACCATTTGAATAAAATTCTTACCAAAGTTCATTTGTTCCATTTGTTGTATCATGAATTGCCAGTTCACATTATCAAAAGCCTTCTGTGCATCAAGAAACATCAAGGCCATTTGCTTTTCAGAATGAGCCTCATAGTATTCCAAGGTGTCCAAAATTATTCTTATGTTATCCTTAATTTGTCTCTTTGGTAAAAAAAAACAACATTTTTTTGAAAAGTTTTTTTTATTTTAATTGAACAAAAACACACAAAAAAGAATCATCCTTCATTACATCTTGTAGAAAGTGTGTCGATTGGTTACAGATAATTTTCCTGCATTTCTTCCACAGTCATTACTTATAGTTCATATTAGATTATACACTTTAAATCAAAAATCTTTGTATATCTTACTATCAATGTACCACAATTCTCATTTGACTACAATTATTTGAACATGCTTTTACCTCAAATCATTCATAATTAAAGACACAACCACATAATGGCATTCATTAGCTATTTCAAAAAATCCTCCAATAACATTACACCTTTATGACATCTTTTAAGTAAAAGTCAATTAATAAAGTTTCTAAACCGTCTCCCCCCCCCTTTTCCCCCAATTCACTGTTTAGAATTTATATCCAAGTTACTTTTGCCAATACCATAGCATGTATATATTATTAAGCTATGTCCATTGACATTTCCTTGTTGTTATTATAATTGGCTAAAAATCATTTACTATTTATGTCCCATCTCCTCTCATCAGACCCCCCCCCCCAAAAAAGGAAAAAAAACTTACACCTTTACGACAAGATCTAAATAAAAATTTGTTAATAAAATTTATAGGTCTTTTTTCCAAGTCACAATTTGCAATTTATATTCAAATTGCTTTTACTAGTTTGCCAGTACATGTGTATATCACTAAGCTGTATCCATTATCATTTCATTATTGTTATTATAGTTAATTATTTGTTAACGAATAAACATTTAATAACAATCTAAAACAATCTAAGAGTTACTAAATTCCTACTTATTGATCACTAAAATCAACTAATTTTTTATTATCAACTTTCATTGTCAACCTGTATCTTTCCAGTAACAAAACAGTCTTGTCTCTTTTGCCAATTGTGGTGTCAGTCTTATTGTCTCCTTTATAAGGTTTTTATAGACTTCTCTCCGCACTTTGTTGCTTGAAGGATCTCTCAGGTAATCTCGTTGCCCTCCAGCTGCTACTAAAATTAGCTTGTCTTTGGTTGTCAATCTTGCTTCTGAAAAAAAATCTCTTCTTAAGTCATCATCATTACCATTTTTTTTCTTCTGTATCTTGGAATCTGAAATAGAGCTCCAATTCATCGAATTCCCTTTTCCATATTCCCTTCTTTCCACTTTCAACCACATTTACTCCACTAATAAATTCATCTTTATCTTCTATATCTTCATTCTCCCCTTTAATTTTTGGGGCTCCAACCCCATCATCTTTTGCTGTGAGGAAGACTAGTCTTTCCAACTTCTTCTCAATTCTCCCATATCCTTCCAATAAATTTTGAATTCCAGCCAAGATATTTCGGAATTTTAAGGTTTCCACATCTGAATATTGATCCATGTTTCCAAAAAAGAAAAAAGAAAGAAAGAAAAAAGAAAAAACTAATAGCCATTGCCACTCTAGCCTTCCAGGCCTGTTTTATTTTTTTATTTTAGGTTGACTTGAACACGTTATTTTATGCTCTTCAAAGGAGAAGGGTTCTGTTCCCCCCACTTTTTTTCCTCTGCCAAAATAGTTCTCAAAGGCACCTGTGAAAACAATTCATGCCTTTGGCTCTTTATCAGTTTCTGTAAACAAGTTGCAAGCCCTTCAGCTACAACGTCAGTGAAATCGAAGAAGGAAAGAGAAGAGATACGTTGTTTCAAAAACTCCAGCCTCTGTCCTCCGAGTGGGAGTGTTGCTACTTTTCACTTTATAATATTTATCTCTGGCTTATAGGAAACAAAGTTTTTTAGATTTCTTTTAATAACAAGTAATAGGAAGAATTGTTAAAATAAGAAGGAAGGTTTTAATCCAGAAATCAAGAAATAAAGCAAGAAAAAGCAGAAGGAAAAAAAATCCGTTCACTTTAAGAGGAGAAATAAGAAACGTTGCAAGCCTTCAATCCACAAAGAATAGTTACAAAGAAAAAAAAGCTTTCCAAAGCAATCCAATATGAGTTAATTTCGCCGCTCAATTCTTTTGCTTAAGGATCTAATTTGGCTTTTTTTAAAAATTATTTGGGCAGTCATTCGCAAAATAGAAAAAATACCTCACCAGATGGACTCACTTTCTCTTTTCACTTCCTTCCTTCCGGAGCTGTCCCGACTTCATCAGCCTGGGGGCTGCCTGTTTACCGCCGGCTTGAAGCGCTTCCCTTGGGTGGATCAGGGACTTTGCGATGTCCCTGAGACCAGCAAGGCTTCGTCTTCCTGATCACCGTCTCTACGGGATGGTTTAGGTCTCAATGGACCGTCCAGCGGTAAAAGTGTCAATGGCGATCTCGGAATATCGAGACCGCACGTTGTGACATCGCGACATTGGCTCCTCCTTCCTCCGGTAAAAAACCATTTTGATCTGGGCGGATAAACCCATTTAGATATTTTTTAAGTCTCTCTGCCAGTATAGATGCAAATAACTTATAGTCTGAGTTTAGCAAGGAGATTGGTCTATAGTTCTTAATTTGCGTAAGTTCTGCCTCCTCTTTAGGTAGCAATGTGATATGTGCTTCTAACCATGAATTAGATATTTTACTTTCAACCATTACTTCATTTATAACTTCTAGAAGGGGAAGAGACAAGGATTCCTCTAGTGTTTTGTAAAATTCCACTGGTAGGCCATCCAGTCCCAGGGCGTCCCCATTATTTTGTCTTTTAAGAGCTTCAGTTAGTTCCATCATTATTTTACCTTCTAATATAGTTCTAATGTTGTTTGGTAACCGGGGGAGATTGGCATCCTGTAAGTATTGCTTGATTCCTCCCTCTTCTATTTTCTCTTGTTCATACAACTTGGCATAATAGTCTTTTATGATTTTCTTCTTTTCAGCATTTCCATAGTGCATTTGTCCTTGTTCATCTTTTAGTTGTTGTATTTTCTTTACCTCTCTCTCCTTTCTCAGTTTATATGCCAACCATCTGCCTGGCTTATTTGCATTTTCAAAGTAATTCTGTTTAGCGCCTCTAATTTTTTGTGCCAATTCATCCTTTTCCAGTAAATCCATTTTGTGTTTAATTGTATCCATTTTTATTTTAATATCGTTCTTTTGAGGAGATTTCTGTAGCTCTTTTTCCAGTGTCATATAGTCTTTTTCTAAATCTTTACATGTTTATCTTTTCTTTACGTTTCTCATTCTTGTATAATCTATTATCAGATCTCTAGAAAAGGCCTTCATTGTGTCCCAAAGATTCTGCATGGATGTATCTTCTTTTTTATTTTCTTTAAAGAAGAAAGCCAATTCTTTTTCCATTTTCTGTACAAAGTCTTTCTCTTTCAATATCATATTAATGTCCATCTAGATCTTGTTCTTTGACCTCTCCATTTGATTATAATTGGGTTATGATCCGCCCAAGTACTTAATTCAATTTCCACTTCTTGTACATTACCAAATAAATCAATGGAGGTCCAAATCATATCTATTCTAGAGAATGATAAGTGTCTATTTGAATAGAAAATATATTGTTTTTTTGTAGGATTTCTTTCTCTGCAGACATCTTTTAAGTTTATTTCATCCATCATCCTGAAGGACTTTGGGAGTGTTTTTCTATTTGGTTTTATTGTTTTATGTGTTTTATAATCCATGTTCTGATTGTAATGCCATTAAAATCTCCCATCATACAAATGTTAACATAGTCTAGGTCACAGATTTTTTTGTGGCGTTTTTTATAAAATTCATCTTGTTTTTCATTAGGTGCGTAAATTGCAATTAAAAGTATTTTCCTAGTATTATCCATAATTTCCACCATCAAGATTCTTCCATCTTCATCTGTATAAATTTGTTTCACTGGAATTTTGTCTTTAATATAAGAAATCATTCCTCTTTTCTTGCAGTCCGCCAGAGAGGTAAAGTTTTGGTTGTACTAATATGTGACCCTATCTTTGTTGAATATGTACTTCTTGTAAGCAAATTATGTCTTAATTTTAACTTTTCTAATTTGTGAAATATTTTCCTTCTTTTGATTGCCGAGTTAAGTCTATTTCTATTAATTGTGAGCCTTTCCATAGAAATATTAAATCTTCCGGGATCAGCCATCTATAGTTAACTCCTATCTTAAGTAAAATTGTAGTCAGGAATTGATATTTTCTTCTCTTGTCTCTCACTCTTCTTGGAATTTGCTTTAAGACTACAATCTCCTTGCCTTTGTATTCTAATTTTCTATCTCTTGTTTTCTGCAATATTTGTAATTTCAAGGTTTTTTTAGTGAATTTTACATGGACTTCCCTTGGAAGAGCATATCTCATTGCATATCTTGTATTTATCCAAAATGTCTCGTCTATGCCATCCATCGTCTTCTCTTGGGGTATCTCTAACACATCTATCAGGATGTCAGATATTATTTGTGGCAGATTCTCTCCCTTTTCCTCTATTATATTTTGAAATCTTAAGAAATATTCAGAGCGCTCCATCTCCCATCCTATTATTGCACTGCTTTCTGTTTCCATTTCGCTCAATCTACTTTCAAGTTCTTCATCCCTCTCCTCTCTTTGTTCCTCTCTTTCAGCAATTTTTTGCATTCTGTCTTCTTGTTTCATGATCCATTGTTGAATAATTTCTATCTTTCCCTCTGTCTTGCCTGTTTTTTGTTCTATATTCCCAATTCGCTGATCCATAAGAAAAAAAAAGGAAAAAGAAAATTTTTGCTTGCAGATTCCTTTAATTCAATGCATTTAGATTTAAAAACAAACCATCCAGATGTCTCATATATCTCAAATATCTCAAAATGTTAGGAAGAGAAAAAAAATATTCAACACTTCAAAACTTCAAGGCTTCAACAAACCAGAGGAAGGAGGGTGAACAAAAAGAAATCATCACATCCCAGGCAAAGTAATGTAAACATTATCAGCAAAAAAAAGGGGGGGGGAGGAGAGAGTTCAAAGTTTTTTCCCTTTTGATGTAGAGGCTTTTCCAAGGTCACTCCAATTTTCCCTTATGTTTTCAGTCATCTTCCAAAATAGGCTTCCAGACACTAAAGATCCACAAGAAACACCTGCAAAACAACTGTGTTCTTGCCTCTTATCAGGTTTTAACCTTGAATGAAAAAGTTTCTCTCTAAACAATTCCAGCAGTAAGAATTGGCAACTTTGTTTCAAAATCCGCTAGGTGGCAGTGTTAAATTATATCCAATCTCAAGTCTCTTACAACTCTGCCTTTAGAAGGGAATATTCAAAGGAAAAAGCCCAAGGACTAAAAAAATAATAAGGAAAGGGGGGGGAAAAGAAAGAATAAGTATTCAATTCACTTCCAAAAATCAAGAAGTTAGAAATAAAGAGAAGGCTCCAACAATGAATCCATTTTAAATTGTAGCAAAAGTCCAGCCTGGCTTCCGGTAATAAAAAGGGGGGGGGGAACCATGCTTAAAACCGCCGCTGAGTCTCTGGTTATTCTCTATTTTGCCTTAAGTCTCCAAATTTAGGGTATTCTCTCTGCAATTAAAAAAAAGTTAGAAAAAGTCTCACCAAAACGACATGCTTCTCTCTCTTGCTCTTGCTTTACGGAGCTGTCAGCAGCTTCAGCAGCCCAGGGGCTGCCTCTTGATTGTCTGCAAAAGGGTTTTTTCCCAGGTCTCCAGAGATTTTGTGAGTTTCTCTGGATCCCCTGGATGTTCCGCTTCCTCTCACCGTCTCTTTGGGACGGCTTGGGTCCAGATTGGACCATCCAGATGATCCAGATTCAACGGCTAATCCAGAATAACCGGAAAGCTGCAGTATCGCCACGATGTGTAGCTCTTCCTCCCATCAATCTAGTTTCAAAACACTAGAAGGCAGGACAAGAAGCAATGGATGGAAACTAATAAAGGCGAGAACCAACCTAAAATAAGGAGAAATTTCCTGGTAGTGAAACAACTAGTGGAATGGCTTGCTTTCAGAAATTCTAGGTACTCCATCACTGGAGGATTTTAAGAAGAGATTAGGTAGCCATTTGTCTGAAATGGTATAGGGTCTCCTGCTTGTGCAAGGGGTTGGATTAGAAGACCTTGAAGGTCCCTTCCAACTCTGTTATTCTGTTCAGCTCCCGCCCCTTCAGCAAAGCTCTGCTTTGACCACCACATCAAGTAGCATCTGAAGATGAAGCCTCACTCTTACATGAGATATTTTCAGTTTTCAGAACATTGGAAAATTTATCTACTCCATTTAAGAATTACCCAATCTGATTCTTCCAATGTGGATGTAAATTATTTCATGCGTGTGAATGCTGTTTATTATCGCTTACAACTATAAAACCTGTCTTTCTGCAGTTAGTCTGTAATTCGCATGGGTAATTTTTTTTTTAATAAATGGGGAAATAGATAATAATTAATCAGAAAAGATATCGTATTTTTCGGAGTATAAAACGCACCGGAGTATAAGACGCACCAAGGTTTTGAAGAGGCAACATTTTAAAAAAGGTAGCTAGATAGAGGGATAGAGAGAGAGTAGGTAGGTAGGAAGAGAGAGAGTGTGTGTAGGTAGGTAGGTAGGTAGGTAGGTAGGTGGGTAGGTAGGTAGAGGGATAGAGAGAGAGAAATAGAAAGAGAGAGAGAAATACAGTAGGTAAGTAGGGAGAGAGAGAGAGTAGGTAGGTAGGTAGATGTTTCCAGGTGTATTTATCCATGTGCTGGAGAAGGAAATCGCCGAAAATCTACAGCACCTAACTTTGTTCCTGCTGGCACAGCACTTGATCAATGTAATTCTCATCAAACAGTTAAAGAGCTTTCCAAAAGGGGGAAAAAGTTTTTGCACTATGCAAAGCTCCCCAAAACAGCCCATTTTTCATGAAAACGGGCCCGTTTTTTAACAAATAAAAGGCATGAATAGCCTTGGGGGGGGGGGCCCACAAACGAGCAAAAACAGCCTGTTTTTCATGAAAACGGGCCTGTTTTTGTCAAAAATACTGCATGCATAGCCTTATGGAAGCTTATAGAGTGCTGCTGGGGGTTGAGGAGCGGAAAAAAATGGCCTGTTTTTTGCTCATTTCTGCCCTCCCCAGCTCCCAGGAGCTCTCTGAAAGCCTTCATAAGGCTATGCACGGCCATTTTGGTGAAGGGGAAGGGCTTCAGGAGGCAAAAAAAATGCTGTATTCGATGTATAAGACGCACCCAGATTTTCAGCCTCTTTTATGAGGAAAAAAGGTGCATCTTATAGTCCAAAAAATACAGTAATTTTGATTTTTAATGGCTCTCAGACACCATCTAGAATACAGCTTTCTGTCGCAAGTCAGAACTGATCCCATTCAACATCTGGTTTTACAAATCAGTTCCATTTTTGCCCAATGTAATACTTTTTCGTGCATACAGCATCAAGTGCAATGTTAACTCTGTCTCCCTTTGCACGCAGTGGCTTCTGCCTTAATACTTAACAGGTTTTCCTGGTTCCAGCTTATGAAGCACATAGCTGGCAATCTCATTATTTATGGATACCTCTTTGTTAGGAATAAAATTTTAATGAACGTACACTTGTACAACATTCAATGCTACTAATATTCTACAGCTATTTTATTAGATGCATTGCAGTTCAAGTACATGCTGTACATATTTCCCTCTTCCTCTTATGAAGGTCATGTGCGACACTAGCCACTGCACACTTGATAAGCTTGATGAACATATTAATCATAGTTTGTCTCACTTTTCCACTCACACAAAAGAATGCATCTCACAGAGTGGAATACTTTCTTTCACCTATCTCTATAAAACATAGTATGTATCAACATTGTATGTATGAATATTTGTACTTGTCACGTCTCTATTTGACAGGCTGGAGCCTGATTGTAAACATGCTTCTTTTAGAGATATCGGGAAAGTTTTTATACTTCATTATGAGTTTGACCAAATAAACTTTTATTATCAGTGTGTTTCATAGATACTTCTAGTATTGAAATAAATGGTCAGTGGTCAAGAGTTATACTTAAACTCATCAATATTCGAACACTGATATCTTGCCTCCTGTCAGATTTCTTTTCACCAGATTAAACATTCCAATTTCCTTCATGTCATCCTTACAGCGCATGTCCTTTAGTTCCTATAATTATCCTTGATGTCATCCCCTTAAACTGTTGTAACCTGTCAATATAATAAGCAGACATATTGATGTGGCGCCTTTAGCACAGAATACAGGAAAATAAGGACTGTGTATGTTTTTAATACAATGCTTCTTCTAATGCAGTCCTTTTAGTTATCTCACATTGCTGGTTTATGTTCAGTTTAGTGTCAGTGATTAGGCCCAAGTCTTTCTTCAATGTTGTGCTTCCAAGTCATAAATTCCTGGACTGGTATGTGTCCATATATTTTTCTCTTTTACATTTTTTCCAGTAAAAACACATCTTATTCTCCAAGCTTTGTCTATCTAGATTTGATTTCAATTTAATTTTTGTCATTTTGGGTGCTGTCTAAACTTCCCAATTTTGTGTCATCATTATCTATAAAGTTTCAAAATTAAATAAAATATTCTCACTTAACTTTTACCATAATAATTTTTAAGTTGCTTTAGTTTTCTTGGCAACAATTTTAAATAATCTTAGTGATACAAGATTGCTGCAGAAAATATATCTCCATTTTCTAAAATAAGAGAAAATGAACAGTTGAATTCCTCAGTATATGAAATTACATAGAAACAAATTCATTGAGAGATTGGGATATAATTATCTTCCACCGCACTATAGTCTAAAAACATAGCCCACTGAAGACCTACCAAAAATGCAGATTAAATCAGTATTCAGCCATGGTGCCTTAGAGATGAGAATGCAGTACTGCAGGCTACTTCTACTGACTGCCAGCTGCCAGCAGTTCGAGCCTCACCAGCTCAAGGTTGACTTAGCCTTCCATCCTTCCAAGGTCAGTAAAATGAAGACCCAGGTTGTTGGGGGCAATAGGCTGACACTGTAAACTATTTAGAGAGGGCTGTAAAGCACTATGAAGAGGTATATAAGTCTAAGTGCTATTACTATTGGCAGGAGAAAACACCAAAACACCAAAATGTATATGCAGAACTCAGAAATCCTGATTCCAAATGCTTTTCATGTTTTATCTGTCTTTATTTTGTATTAAGCAATCTTTTTACATAGGTAACTGTCTTGTCATCTCTTATCCACAAGATAAAGCTATGTTTGAGGATATCCATTAATCTTTTAAAGTACAAAAAATAATAGCTTTATTTGCTCTAGTTGTAAGATATAAGATCCTTAGTTCTAAGAAAAATAAATGATATAGAAAATGGGAGTGCTAAAATAATTTAGAAGCCAATTTCCCCAATTTTCTTAAATTGTCCCAGTTTTCTTTTCTAATTTCTCTCCTTTGCACCCTTAATGTCTAATGATGTTGTTATGCCTGCATAGGACAATTGGTCTTTATGCATCAAATTTTTGTTGTTGTTACCAGGTCCTGAAAAAGTAAGATAATTCCTAGGAACTTTCTAAATTACTTATATTAGTAAACATATTCTATAGCCAGTTAGCCAAATATTCATAATCAAGGGGATCTTCTTCCAAAGGAACTTCTCCTACTAATATATGCAGGATTGCCACCTGGTTGGAGCCGTTTGTCTACGTTTAGCAGTTTAATTTTGACATCAGAAATGAAAGTGAAATATTGGGAGCTATGTTTTAGAATATGTATGATATCATATAGACAAGATATGCTTCTTGTCAAAAATCTTACATCTGAATATGTCCCAAATGAATGCATGAGGATAACCACTTAAAGAACTCCACTTAAAGTGTATAAGCAATTTATATGTAGCTAAATATCTTTTCAAATAAAAGTAAAAGTATATCAATTTGTGATGGCGGTGTTACAAATTTTGGCTTGGGAAATAATTCACTTTTGGTATTTATCATTAATTGCATTTATAATTATAACACTTAAGTTATGATTTAACAGTTCCAGTAGTCAGCATGCAGTGCTCTGTGTAGACTAAATTGTTTCAGAATTTACAACAGTATCTTTACAATATTTCTGAATCCATCTTTATTCAGGTGGACAATGATACAATTTGGAATGAAGTGCATTCATTCAGTGCTGCTCGTCTTGCTGTTGGCTGTGTCATAGAGCTTGTATTTAAAGTAGCTACAGGAGAACTTAAGGTTGGTCTGGTATTGATAATATTTTGGATTTCATTTTTACATGTGAGAATAACTGGGTTACTTTTGTTTTCATACCATATAGCAAACATCTTTTACAATATTTCCAAATTTAGAGTTTATAAGAATACAGAAAGGGCAGAAATTCAGGAATTGTGAAATTTGAAAACCATACTACTAAAAGTTTTGTGTAATGCAATTATAATTAGGAATACTAAAATCTCTCTCATTTTATTAATGAGGAAATTTTATTTTATCTTATTTATTTATTCACTCCAGTCTTTTATAACACATATAACACATCTTCCTCCTGCTCCTTAATCTCAGGGCTGGACTACTTTTGAAAAAAATATTAGACAATGCAGCTATTGTTATAGATGGAATAGGTCAATAGCCCCCTGTGATACAAGGTTCCATAAGCTGCATTACTTGCCAAGATTCACTGCAAAATTTATATAGATTTCATTATTCTAAAGAGACCTCTTCCCAACTGAGATTTACATGCATATCCCATCTTTTCTTGAAATCTATTTCTTACATCCTGCCAGTTTTCATTCATGAGGAGGCTTGTCAAAGATTCCAATGTTTCTAAATCAATACTATCTAGAATATAGGAAAATGTATTGTATTTAACCTACATGTGGGCAAGCTTTTGACCACATCAGCCAGTGTAGTTATCACTGATTATTATAGATCTGTATAGTTCAGTCATTCAGGCCCTAGTCATTGTAATGTGTTCAACATGGAAGCTACAGCTGGTGCAGAGTGCAGCAGCACAGGCAGTTCCTGGGACCCGAAGAATAGCCCATGTAATACCACTGCTCCGCAAGTTGCATGGCTGCCAGTCTGCTTCCGGGTGCAGTTCAAGATGTTGCTATTCACTTATAATGCCCTTTCTGGCATGGGTCCAGGCTACTTGAGGGACCATCTCATTTCACTGGTATTTGCCTGTCCCATCCATGCTGGGAGAGGAGGCATGCTCTGCGCCCTATCGCCCAAATATTGTGCCTAGCGAGGTTCGGAGAAGGTCCTTCTCTGCCGTTGCTCCTGCTCTGTGGAATATATTTCCCCTCCGGTGTGAGGTCAGCTCTAACACTTTTGACATTTCATAAGAGCCTAACGATCTAGTTCTGCCAGTTAGCTTGGGCCCCAAAGGAGGAGCATCACAATGAAGGTGGATAATTGATTAACAATAGATCCCATTTCTTCCCCTGCCTCCATCCTTACATTTCTGTGGTCATATTGCCAGCATGATATCATAGAGTGCCGATTCCTTCCCACCACACATGTACATAGATTCATAAACACATATACATACATATGTCTGTCAGTGGTGGGATTCAAATTTTTTTTTTGCTACTGGTTCTGTGGGCATGGCTTGGTGGGTGTGGCTTGGTGGGCCTGGCAGGGGAAGGATACTGTAAAATCTCCATTCCCTCCCCACTCCAGTGAAAAGTTACTGCAAAATCCTCATTCCCTCCCCACTCCAGGAGAAGGTTATTGCAAAATCCCCATTCCCTTCCTATCAGCTGGGACTCGGAGATGGGGGCAGAGCCAGTCAGAAGTGGTATTTACCGGTTCTCTGAACTACTCAAAATTTCTGCTATCGGTTCTCCAGAACTGGTCAGAACCTTCTATATACCACCTATGGTGTGTGTGTGTGTGTTTTGCATATGTGTATGTCTATGTATCTATGTATGGGGGTAACAGCACTCTATGACATGCTGGGGACATGACCACACAAATGTCTTTGGATAGCGCTGGCTTAATGCCCTTGAAATGGAGATGAGCACCATCTCCTATAATCAACAATGACTTTTAGAGTAAAATCCACAGGGACTCATTTACCTTTTACTCTATATAGTGTATGTGTTTAGTGGAGGGAGGGGGAGAGAGAGAGAGAGAGTTAAGCTGCCCAGAGTTACCCTGTGGTAAGATGGGTGACCAATATATGAAATAATTAATTGATTAATTACTAAAGACCGTGTCATCCAAACTGGGGAAGGGAGGGACCATAATGGGCAGCAGTGTGTATGAAAGATTCAGCAACATGGGAAATCACAAGCTGAATCTGAGCCAAGAGTGTGATGCAGTTGCAAAAAAACCTAAATGAAATACTAGGTTACATCAACAGAAATCAAGATAAGCTATTGTTCCTCTTTATTCTGTGGAAGACAGACCACATTTAAAATATTTGCAGCACCATGTTTTACATTGACAAAGTGGAGCAAGTCCAGAGGAGAGCAATCAAGTTGAGTACTTTTCTCTGGCATCTGAATGAGCATCTTCCACTTTCCACCTGTAGCTTTGGATTCAAGATGGTAACCATTGAAAATTTTCTTGTCAAATTTTGACAGGGGTTGTTGCAGTTGTTATAGATCTAGATAATTGTGGACCAAATTCCATATTATTTTGTCATCAAAAGTCTCTAGTTCATCTCTAGAGTGCTGAATATAATGTATGTTGAGTGACCATTCTGTTACCTTACACTTACTTGCCTTCAAACTCAATAATTAATGTCCAAAGCACTATAGCAGGTGCATGTTGGCAACATGTTAACAGAGAACATGTTCTTCCATAAATGACCCAGAAGGTTGTTCTGTATTCCCCCATAACTCACTGAGACATGATATCCATAATTTATCCATAACTTCATTAGAAATAAGATATAGTGCATTCTAATGATCCTTAAGTCAAAATGGCAGTGATTTGTAAAGGTACTCCCTCTTTTTGTTAAGAGACAACCAAGCTTTGCAGTTATAAAAAATCTCAATTGTGCAAACTGTTGCTTCTGACTATGAAGCCTCACCCTGTCTTTTCTCTCCAGAGAAGACAAGGTGATTCTTCATAGTGCTCCTATTCAGGAGTTACCATCTTTACTCATTTAAGTGTTAGGAAGTTGTATGAAAGACAATTTCTTGACTTCACATTGTATTTTTTTATTTTTGTATCTCAGTTCATATGATTCTTCAATCCTTTGTGTTTTGATTTTTAAGGCAGCATTTCTGATTACTTCAGCCCTGACTTCAAAACAGAGAACATTTTGTCCAGACATTAATTTTCTTCCAGAGGCTGACTTCCATCTCAGAAACATTGTCACTTTCCAGTCCTTTTTAAAATGTCCACTTGATTCACTAAAACTGGTACTTTATTCTTTAGATATGTGACACATGCCCATTTTATATATTGAATAAAAGAAAGTCTTTTGTAGTTCTTTTATGGCTTTGTGTCTACTCCCAGTTTGTCTAACAATATTATTTTCACCATTTGCCTAGCATAGGTACAAGCAAGCTTACTTCCTTCTGGCATAATGAGGACACAATTCAGTTATGAAAGGGACAGGAAGGTCATGGATCCCTGCTTCCATTTTGCAGCCCTCAGAGCATTTCCAACTCACACTTCTTCCATTTGTATCACATTGTTGCTCTTCTTGAAGAAGATGCAGAAATAAATATTAAGGATCCACATATATTTATTTAACCAGTATTATATAATCTGTCTATTTAGGGGTGTAAACTAAAATATAATTTTTTGAACAAGTAAAAAACAAACAACATTAGTCCAGATGAAAATATTAGGCTGATGGTACAGTGTTGATGTCTGTGGAGATTCTCAATCATCCAGATCATAGTTGTCTCAAAGCTGTTTTTTCTTCTTCAAAAGGCAATTGGACTATTTTTTTTCTTTGAGGAAGTCAATTAGTTGTGGAATCTTTTTGGAACTGCGGCAACCGCTGTGTTGTAAACTGGAGATAGATTATTCAGTTTGAGATGAGCACAGACTCTTCATGATGCTTCAGTTTGAGATGCAGACAACACAGATTCATCCCCATCAACCTGTGCGCGTGTTCAATAATGTTCAACAGAATTTTACAACTGAAATTTTGAAAGAAAAAGTGGAACACAAATATCAAAAACTGAAATCACTTCTTCCAACAGAAGTATTGGAGGAGATCAGAGAATTTACAAAGAAGGCACAACTAGCACAGGATTATAAGATTGGGAGGGGAGGGAGAAAGAAAGAAAAGGAAGGGAGGAAAGGAAGGAAGGGAGGGAAGGAAGGAAAGAAAGAAGGAAGGAAGGAAGGAAGGAAGGAAGGAAGGAAGGAAGGAAGGAAGGAAGCTTTTCTACCCTACAATTTTGACAAGAAAAAGCACACAAAACAGAAGAATCAATCCAGATGAGAGAGGACAGTGACACATCTCAAAGAACTGGTTGATAGGTGAGAAATCTGTCTGACAGAGCATTTACTCCAACAGAAAAGAATGTATTATCCAAAGGACTAAATTTTGTGGTAATCAGAACAGTTACCAATTGTAGATCCCATCACAGCCACAGAGTCAGCTATCAGGAACAATAAACTACCAGAACCAGAGGCAGAACAATTAAGGGTGACGGTATTTGCAGCCCTCACCAGTGCCAAAACACTCCTCTCCAATCTCACAATTCAAGAAAGGAGAGCAGTGACATCTCTAGGGAGAACCAAACATCATCATCTTGCCAGCTGATGAAGGACATAGAGGCCAAGATAAACAATTTTTTGAAGGACACATATGAGACTCTGAAGAGAGATCCTACCAACAGCTATAAGAAAAAGATAATCAATTTCCTGCAACTACTACTGAAGGACAATGTCATTGATAAGCCACAATATCCTGCCCAGCCTTTACCCTGGGGAAGCCACTCCATGCATATATTGACTCCCCAAAATCCCCAAAAAGAAAATGCCAATTGTCAGCAGCATCAGCTCTGACAATTGGCATTCAACATTGTGAAACATGTAAACACCTTATTAGCCCCTGTGATTGACAACAACATCCATCTCATCAACAATTCACAGGACTTTGCCACCAAGGTTTGAAAACTAAAATTGGATTCAGATGAAAATATGGTTTTTTATGATATATGAGATGTCTGGTGCAAGACAGCACATTAGCAACAGAACTAACCTCAGCCCAGACCACATATGTGCCAATCTCCCATTGTTGCCAGTCTCTACATGGAAGAGGTAGAAACCAAAGCACTAAACTCCTTCACAGGATTTCCACACACTCACTGGTATAGGTATGTGGATGATTTAAGAATCAATATTAAAACACAGGAAGTGGAAACATTCACCAAACACATCAAGTCAGTGGACAAATATGTTCACACAGGAAGAAAACAGTCTGGCCTTCCTGGAATGTGCAGTGCACATTAAAGACAGTAGCCTTAACATTGAAGTTTATAGAAAACCCATGCACAGAGCTCAGTATTCATAGTTTGATTCTTATCACCCACTGGACCACAAAATGTGAGTGTTCAAAACCTGAAACCATTGGGTTGAAAGTTTGCCTATAATAAAGAGGGAAAAGAAAAAGAACTAAAACACATTAAGGAATCCCTCAGAACCTGTGGTTATCCTAATTGGGCTTTCATCAAATAAAGAAAAAAAAAGATCCAGCAAGAGCTTCTCCATTACAGACAAAGAAGAAAACAACAAACATAGCAACATTGTCACTCCATATGTAGCAGGAATATCTAAAAAGCTCAAGGGGATTTTTAACCAACACAACATACATACAGTATATACTTTAAACCCAAGAATACACTAAGTCAGAAGCTTGTCCACCCCAAGGATAGAACACCCAGACACAAACAGCAATGTAATATATGCAATATAATGCAGCGAAACATGTGCAGATCTGTACATTGATGAAACAAAACAACCATTTCACAAGCACATGGTACAACATAGGAGATCAAACCCATCAGGACAAGATTCAGCAGTCCATTTGCATTTGAAAAACAAATGTCACACTTTTGAAGACAGCAAAGGCTACATTTTGGATAGAGAGGAGCATTGGTTTGAAAAAGGGATAATTTTATTATCGTCTATTTTAGAATTGAACACTTCCCTTCAACAGAAGGGAAAGGAATAAGACACCACCTATTTCCAGTTTACATTGCAGCCCTTGCAGAAGTTCCAAGAAGATTCCACAACCAATTGCACTCTGTTTCAGGTGAGCCTGAGAGCCCTCCCAAGAAACAGTTCTCAGAGAGATTGTTAACTACCAGATGAAGGCAAAGGAATACAATCCTTCCCTTCCACTCCCTACCATCCTATCAGAATCTGTTCTTCCATTCCCCAGTCTAAATTATCAGTACCTATCCTTTCATCCCCCCCACCAACAGAACTGATGAAGATTCTTGGATGAGAAGTGAAATGTTTTATTCTTCTTCCAGTTCCAATTCCAGGTGCTTTTGAAGAAAAAAAACACCTTTGAGTTTGAGACAATTATGACAGCTTATTTCATGATTTGATGTGAATGCCACAGGGATGGGTTCCTATACTGGTTGGTACGAGTTTGCTTTGCGTGCACTTTGTGCGTGACTGTTCACTTATCTCGCATGCACGCTGACCGTGCATTGCTGGCACATGCACAGTTTACTAAATATAGTTCTGTGCATGCACAGAAACATGCAGGCAATGGCATAACAGATCAGGGAACTGGTTCAGGGGTGTGGCGAGCCTGGGTTGCTACCGGTTCTGCGACCCAGGCCACAATTCCACTACTGGTTCGACTGAACCAGGCCAAACTGGGAGCTACCCATTTCTGGAATATCAGTATGGGTTCGTCCTCTGAACCAATACAACTTGGAACTAGTCACCTAATCACAGTTTAAAAAGTTACAATGGCTTTGGAAAAAATTAATTAATCTGTCCTCTGTTAAGGTTGTTGCACCAATCCCCATGGTCAGATCATAACATTTCAGGCACTTGGCAATTGCCTCACATTTACAACTGGTTGCAGTGTCCTGGGGCCACATGATTCCATTTCGCAACATTTTTTGTCATCTTCTGGCAAAAAAATGGCCAGAAGATGGCAAAGCTGGATTTTGGATAAGCTGGACTCAGGTTTATAAGTCTGTGTTGTTAAATCACTTAACAACAGTGACTTGCTTAACAACTATCATAAAAATGGTTATAAAATCAAGTCTGGTCACATGGTTATTCAGCTTACGACCACAGTAACTTAATTACCAAAGTTCTGCACTCAATAGTTATAAATTGCCATAAAGACTATCTGTATACTTCAGAAACAATCCAGTAACTTTGCAACTTTATATGCTTGAAAAATATGTCGGCTTTTAGTGTCTAATCTTTCAAATTGTTTGTTTGTTTGTTTGGCTTCCATTTAATAGAATGGATTTGCTGTAGTTCGACCTCCTGGTCACCATGCAGAAGAAAGTACCCCTATGTGAGTATGTGACTGTATTTGGACTGGGAATTTTCACTTAGATGGGCAATGTATTGGTTTCTTGTAATATTCCAGAACAGCCTTTGAAGGGAGGGGGCTTTGTTTTAGCAGTTGGACAAGTTAGGGTGGAGTTAAGGACAAACTGGGTGCCATAAGCCTTGCAGAAAGTTAAAGCATCCATTTCACACCTTCAGAAATGCCAAATATTTAAACAATTTTCCAGTTAGTTTGGGATATAAAGCTATAAATAAGACACCATGAAAATTTAGCTTTGTCTTTCTGGCAGCATTTCTGTGTTGACTTCTTAACTGCTATGGTTTTTTGGTTATTGAAAATAATATTTTGTAAATTGTAGCTGCCAGCAAAAAGTTGTAGATGAAAACAGAATTCTGACAAGATTTGAACTATTGGTCAATTAAGTGTTGTTGGGATTTAAAACAATAATCTGTCATATTGACCAAAACTGGTTTGATTGTTGGTATTTTTAATACATAAAATATAATTGTATAATTTAATTAACAGTGTATACTGGAAATAGGCCAGTCTATATGTTGAATAGCAACTAACAAAAATGTAAAACTGTTGTTACCATAGAAAGATTTTTGAAGCTTGTATTCAGAATTTCATACTTTTATAAATTCCATTTCCTTTTAGGGGTTTTTGCTATTTTAACTCTGTAGCCATTTCTGCCAAACTTCTCCAGCAGAGACTGAATGTGAACAAAATCCTCATAGTGGATTGGGTAAGTGAACAAAAATTTATTTTAAATATATTACCTTTAGATTGAACAGGAGGAGCCCTCTGGGTATCCTTCTTTGTAGCTGCCAGACCCATTTTCACAGACTCCATTTCCGACCATGATACAGTCCCATTTTTTAATTTTTGCATATTGTCCTGTTCACAATTACATTGCCAGCTAGCCATACCTGAAGAATAGGCACAAAATGCAAAATTGACAAAATCTCAGTAAACTTTCAAGGAAAACATTAAAGCTTTCTAAGAATATTAAATTGCTAGCTGAATACCCATGCTCCGCTACAAAACTATGTGATCGGGCTTGATAAATTGACCCTTACAGCTTGAAAATTAATGAGTACTTATGATTGGCCTCTCTTCTCCCCTTCTCTCCCTTAGGCTTGCCCCACAGAAGCCTCACCTATCCTATCCCTTTCTCTCACTCAGGTTTGCTCCACAGAAACGTCTCCTATCCTATACCCTTCTCTCCCTCAGCCTTGCCCAACAGACTCTTCCCCTATCCTAGCCCCTTCTCTCCCTCAGTTTTGCCTCACAGAAACCTCCCCTATCCGGTTCCCTTCTCTCCCTCAGGTTTGCTGCACAGAAACGTCTCCTATCCTATCCCCCTTCTGACCCTCAGGCTTGCCCCACAGAATCCTCCCCTATCTTATCCCTTTCTCTCCCTTAGATTTGCCCCACAGAATCCTCCCCTATCCTATCCCCTTCTCTCCCTCAGGCTCCTCTCCAAACTCCCAGACAACAGGCCGGATGAGTCACACGCTGGCCACACCCACGTGGCAATTGGAACAGAGTTATTTTCAAGTTGGAAGGTTATCTAACTCCTTCAGGTTATCTAACTCCTTAGCATCAGGGCATGTTAATAATAATATAAGAAATACTAATGCTCTGATGATCATTTCTAAAAATCTTTTCTAAGCCAGAGGAACATATGTGCCATATTTCAAATTTATAGGCTTTATGGTTCTGGAGATTTCATAATGCAGCATGAGGGGTGATGCAAAACTGCCAAGTAACAAACATGTCAATTGGGGTAATCAGAATAAAGGAACCATCTTTACTACTATTGTTTTTGTTTAGTTAGACAAGAACTCCCAATTCTAAAAGAATAAGTTCAGCAGATTTACATTGACACTGGAGAGTATTTCCCTTTCAATTACAAAAGCTTTATTCTGTTTTTATATATAATTTTTTTTGTTCTCTATATACAATTATAGGTATACATTCCCATAGTTATTATTCTTTTTTTACATTCATGGTTCTTATATATTTATCATTCCATTTATAGAATTATAATATTCCATTTGGGTTGCTTTGTTTACCATCCCTCGCCTGTTTTGACACCACCTTCTTCTCCCTTTCATTTCCCCCTCCCTCCCTTCTCTACTTTCTTCCTTCCTCCTTTCCCTTCCTTCTTCTCTTACCTCTCCCCTCCTACTCTCTTCCTCTTCCACTTCCTACCCTCTCTCCTTCTCTCTTTCTCTCCTTCTCCCTTCCATCTTCTCTCCTCTTCTCTATCTTTCTTCCCTTCTCTTCCTCTCATCTCCTCTCCTCTCTTCCTTTCTCTCCCTCCCTTCTCTACTTTCTTCTTTCCTAGTCTCCTTTCCCTTCCTTCTTCCCTTACCTCTCCCCTACTTCTCTCTTTATCTTCTAGCTTTATTCTTCAGTGGGGAATAACTACTGACATAAGTTGAGCAAAAAAGAAAGAAAGAAAAAGCTATTTAAAACATATTGAATGTCAGGGTTCCAACTGATTCCCTAATTAAATCATGAGTCTCAACTGCTGATAGTTCACATAACACCTCAGGTACTGTTCTACTGGCATTCAGTCTCTTTCCCCCCACCCCCATTGGTGCTCAGATGAAAGGCCAAGCTAAGGCCCTGGAATGACCCAATGGATTGCAGGAACTCCCTCCTTGAACTGGAGCCCTCTGTCTGAGACAATTCTTTGTGGCACTCGGTGCAGGTAGTAGATGTGCTTTAAGAACAGTTTGGCTAGCTGGTGGGCTGAAGGTAGTCTGCTGCAGGGTATGAAGTGTGCCTGCTTGGAGAATAAGTCTATCACAGTCCAGATCACAGTGTTCCCTCTATTCTTTGGCAACTCCACTATAAAGTCCATTGCGATTTCGTCCTATGGTGTTGTTGGCTCTGCCACTGGTTGCAAAAGTCTGGGGGGGGGGGTGAGGGGGGTTCCTGGTTGTTTTTTCATCATGGCGCAGATGGTGCAACTTTTCACATAACTATCCATGTCTTTCTTTATGCCTGGCCACCAAATTAAGCGTAAAGCCTTTAGAAACCCGAAGTGGCCACACTTTTGATTGTGTGGAATGGCCTACATTAAAGATATTTATAGAGAAGTTAGGTTTTGATAAAAAATTTAGACATGTCAACTACATTTAGTGATTTATAAAAATTATGAAAATCAACTATATTTAGAAAATAAAGCAAGTATTGTATAATCTTTATTGTAATTGTACTTAAATACAACAAAATTTGTTTTTATAGCCAATGATGGTGTTACAGAGACAGTAACCTTAAGCTGGGGAATGAGACAGGTTGCCCTTTATCCCCAGTTCTATTTGCATTATTGATGGAGGTTTTGGCAAATGTAATTAGGGAAGATTCATTGATTGAAGGGATTGGAGTACAGAAAAAAACTAAAATAAATTTATTTGCAGAAGATACATTATTTACATATATTTACAAGTGAATGAATTTGGGAAATATAGTGGATTACAAATAAAGTGGGGAAAATCAGAAATGATGTTATATAACCATAGTAAAGAAGAAGTGAAGATATTGAAAGGAAAATATAAACTAGAAATAATAGATAGTATTACATATTTAGGTATTGATATCCCAAAAGATATTCAAAAGTTAAAGAAAAGAAATTATGAAAAGCTAAAGAAAGATATAAAAGATAAAATAGGTAAATATCAGAAAGTAAAATTATCCTGGTTTGGAAGAATTGCAATGATAAAAATGAAAGTTTTACAAAAAAAATAATTTTTTGTTTTGGATGATCCTAATTAAATTCTCGGATCAAGAATTAAAGCAAATACAGAGGCTGCTGGAGGTATATTATAATGGAGGTAAGAGAGCAAGAATAAATAAAGCATTATGGTATGAACCATTAAAAAGGGGGGGGGGTAGGTCTTCCAAATATTAGAAATTATTGGGTAGCTAATCAATTAAACGTGGTCCCAGATATTATAGTAGTAACTAGAGATTTAATATGAGGGATATGGAGTTGAAAGAGCTAAGGGAAATAGGTGATCCTATAGAAATATCCTAAAAAGTATATTAAAAAAATTATTAGAGGATACAAAATCCCTTTTTTAAAAACTTGATGGAATTATGGAATAAATGGAGATACTAGCTAATGCCAGGAATCTCTCTTTTAACACCAGTGGTGGAAATGGAGAAATTCCCTAAGATTGAATTGAAATAATGGATTAGTAAACTAAAAGAAAATCAGATATATAGACTGGAACAAGATAAAGAATATAACACAACTAAAAAAACGTTTTAGCAGATATTAGCAAAGAATATATAGGGAAAGGAAGAATAGGCAAAATATATAAAATATTAACTGAAAGAAGAGCAGGCAAAAGGTTTAAGATTAATTTGGGAATCAGATTTGGGAGAAATAAATGATAATGATTAGAAAAATACTTGGAATAGAAGAGTATACAAGAATATGTCAGTTAGATTTAAGGAAAATGGATATAAAGTGATACGGAAGTGGTACCTAACACCACGTAAATTAAATCAAATAGATGATAAATATACAAATATTTGTTGGCGGTGCAAGAAAGAGGTTGGAACATATAAACATATGTGATGGGATTGTGATAGTGCACAAAAAATATGGGACATGGTGTTTAGAGAAATTAGAGCACTGTTGAATGTAAATCTAATGATGTCACTGAGGATTGCATTATTGTTGCTGGTGGAAAGACAGGATATAAATGAAACAAAAAAGGAATTGATTGTAAATTTGATAATGGCAACTAGATTAGCGATGGCTAAATATTGGGGACGAAATTGGGATATTCAAAGAAATGAGTGGTATAATGAAATTTGGAGTATTTAACAAATGATAAATTAACAACAGAAATTAAACTTTAAAATGGGATGATTAAAGTAAATAATTATAAAAGAATATGGGAGGATTTTATAAAATCAATGTTGGTGGAAGGCAAAGGGAATAAACCTACTCAAGAATATATGTAGTTTTGGAGGGTATAAGGGCACAATTGGAATATATTGTATATCTAAGAAATATAACAGGGGGAAGATCTTCCAGGGCACCCCCTGGAGTGTGAACTGTAATATGTATTTTTTTCCTTTTTCTTTTGTTTTTCTCTTTTTTGTATTCAGTTGTATATGTAGTGTTTGTATTATTTGTGTTTAAAAAAAATTACAAATATTTTTTTAAAAAAAGTTTTTCCAGTACCTGGCAGACTAGGGGTATGTGGTCCTCCCTGGTCTCAGTGTAGATGAAGATGTCATTCAAGTGGACAAGGAACTATAGAGGTGCTAATGCGTGCAAGCGCGCGCGCGCGCACACACACACACACACACACACACACCAGTGGTGGGTTTCAATTTTTTTAGAACCTATTCTGTAGGTGTGGCCTGTTTTGTGGGAGTGGCTCAGCAGACATGTGACTGGGTGGGCGTGACTAGGTGGGTAAGGTCATGTGATTGGGTGGGCATGGCCAACTCGATGTTACTCACATGGAGGGGCACATGGCCTGGCTTCTCCTTGCCCCTCCCCTCCCAGCCAGTCCTCGCCTCGTCTTGCATGTTATGGTGGGAGAGGAAGCATTTTCAAAGTCATCTACCCTTTGATATTAGCCAATAAGATGAGATTTTGCTGTCAGAAGACCCCCTGCTGTACATTTTCAAATATTGTTTATCACCATTCTCTTGGTAAGACTGAGTGGAGAGATTTATAAAGAATAACAAGAGTTGGGAGGGACCTTGGAGATTTTCTAGTCCAACCCCTGGGAAAGCATGAGATGAGACCCTATACTACTATGGACAAATTTCTTCATAAAAACCTCCAATGATGGTATACCCACAATTTCTGAAGGCATCCCATTTCTCTAATTGTTCTGTCAAGAAATTTCTCATTTCTAGATTGGATCTGTTTGATAAGTTTCCATCTCACAGTTACTTCCAGTTGAGCCAGGCACCACCTATTCTATACATTTTTTCTTGCCTGTATAAAATCTTACTTTACTCTCCATTAAATTGCATTTTTGGTGAGAAATGATGTTCTACAGTGGTATTATTTTTTTTGCAAACTGCATTAAAGCTTGAAGAATACACATCTCCTTATACTGATAAAGTTTATTCTTTACAAAGAACTAGTTCTAGTTTAACTGGAATACAAAACAATCTTTCCGGTCTGGAATTCCCTGACTCACACACACACCCCTCAGCTCCTCTACACTTCTCGGTGTTTTCCTTTCCGTTATGTACAGAAATGTGCTTCTCTTTTAATACTCATTTTCAAATTAACAGGCCAGCTGGTTTGAGGGAGAGAAGCAGCTTCTCCTTCCTCATACACAAGCCTGATAGAGGACAACTGCCCCTTCCGCTTCCCCCTCCCCCCACCCACACACACTCTTGTTCCATTGCAGTATCTGGAAAAACACATGGGCAGGGGTAAGCACCCCGCAGCCTTTTGGGGGAAATTCACACACACACACACACACACATCTCAAAGATCTACTGGTGGGTGCCTTAAAGAAAACAGACCCGGGAGTTGCTTCCTGGATGGATCTTCTTTTCTTAAGCAATTTAAGAGTATTACCACCATCTTGCAGACTTCCTTCCCTGCTTTTTCTTTTCTTTTTCCTGGCAATCTATTGTGGATGGACAAGCAGAGCTCCAAGAGGGATGGGGGACCAATTTCAACCATTTTTTTAAAAGAACAGGGTGCAGCCTGGAGACCATGCAGCCCGCTCCCCACGCCCTAAAAAGAGCCTCCTGTTGGTCTTCCCTCCAGTGAAGGGAGCAAAGGAAGATGATCAAGGGATTTCCCTCCACTTCTCCTCCGCTTCTCCACTTCGCCAGTCACCACTTACATCTGCAGGGTGCTGGGCTTCTTGGACCCCTTTCCTTGTCCCCCCCCCCAACATCTGCTCTGATGGCGATTAGGGCTAAAAGCAAAAGGTCTTTGGAAGCTGTGGCTGCCCCTCCCCCTCCCTTTTGCAGAAACTCCTCTTGCTGCAGAATTGGGACCACTCCATCTTTCCTGGCTTTCAGCTTCTCGCCCACCCGTTCAGAGCAACCACGCATCTCACCTGCACTGGCTGTCTCCCTGGTGATGGGTGGACAGTTGCAGACGCTCCACCAGCTCGGGTGCAGCTGGACCGGAGCACTCTCTCTTCTCAGAAAAATCTTCTCAGAGGAGCTGTGGCAGCGTGGAAGGGGGCCAGTGAGCAGCAGCTCCTCTGTGAACAAAGGGGAAAAAGTTCGGCTTCTCTCTGCCATTCAAGCATTCAGTACTGGACAGAACCCCCTGAAACCCAACACACACACACACACACACTTTATTCCCCTAAAGTCCACACATAATCTCATAGTTCCATTTTTTTTCTTTGAATAGGACTGGGGTTGTGACCCATGGCTTGGCTGAACCTAGGTTTTTGACTATGTATTTGCCAATTTCTTGCATTTCCCAGGGCGTCATGGTGTACAGTTTGGGTTTGGGTAATTTTACCTTGGGGATGATTTTGATGGCGCAGTTCGTCTCGCGATGGGAGGGTAGGACGTCGCACTTGGCCTTGCTGGACATTTCTACAAGGTCTTGATATTCTCTGAGGATCTGTTCGGCTTCTGGAGTTTTGTCAGAGGTGGCTGCCAATTGTTCTGGTGTGGCCTTTGGGGGTTTTTCCTGCATGGGTGATACTTCTATTTGCTGGTGCAGAGTGGGTTGAGGTCCCCATGCTATCCTTAGCCTCTAATTGCCCCCTTGCCACCAGGAGGTCAGGCCCCACTTGTCTAGCAATTTCTGCCACCTTTTGTGTCGCCTGGAACAGGCTCTCTTCGGATAGTCCACTCTCTGCCCTGGTAGCCTTAGTTTCTCTCCACGCACTCCAGTCAGGGAGCCAGGGCTCAGGAATCCCGGTCGTTTTGATTAGCTTTGAGGGAGTTGGCTTGCTGTCAGGGTTCCGACCAATGCCCTAATTAAATCATGAGCCTCAAGCCGAGCTTCAGAAGAAATCCAGTTATTTATTAGGAGCTTCATGTCAGCACGTACCAAGCGAAGCCAACTCTGACCTCACTTAATTCGTACCTTAGCTCTGACCCTGTTTCCCCTTCCCCCAAGGTGTGTCATCAGTCACATTCACCAATGGAGCAATTCCATGGGTTGTAGAAGTCCCTCCCTCTGGCCACTGTGGGTCTGCGTGGAGATGACCTTGACGTGGCTGGATGGAATGTGCTTTGTTTTGACTGAAATGCAAGTTCCTCGATGCAGCTGCAATGTTCAATTCCCCATCCCCCTGCCTATGGCAACTCGAGAGCAGATCAAGAATGCTTCGCGAGTTGACATTGAAATAGTAGGCAAACTGGTGGTGTCAAGTAAAAATAATGAAAACATAATATAAAATGTGGCTTATGATTGGCTAAAATGGATACCTTAGAAACTAATCAGTGACAAGCATATTGATTTTAATAAGAAAAAAGTTATACCAAATGTTGCTAATTCATGCTGTATGAAAATTTACTTAAGAACTTTAAATACTTGAGCATAAATTTACTTAAGAACTTTAAATACTTGAGCATAAACCTGCCTTAAATCCATCAGTGAGACTTAAAACTTTTAAATAATATTTAAGTTCAAATGAATGTCAAGTGACATGAAAAAAATTTTTTTGAAAGAGGAAAAGTTTTCAAATAATAGAATAGCCTAATTCTCTATGTTGGGAAGGGCTAAAGTTCTAGTATTGCAAAAAGTTACAAGAATTTGTTATAATAAACTTAACCAAGCTAAGTCTAAGAAGACACTTTTTCATCATTTTTGAATATCTTCATGTCATAAATAGGAATAGATAGTCCAAAGTAGATAGTCTATCCAAAAAAGATAGCATCAATTTCAGTGATGCAGAAGATATTCTCTCTCAAGATCTTCAGAAGATGAATGACTATTTCAAGAAATGGCCACTCCAACCAAGCCTAATAAAATCAGAGGTAGCCACATTTCACCTTACCAATAGGTACTCTAATTATCCAACCTTCAGTAAAGTTCTGGAATTGTATTTTAGAATGTAATAATTCTCTGAAGTACCTACTGGTAACACTTGACAGATCACTAACCTTCCAATAATACAGCTGCAAAATTGAAAAGCCCCAACAATTTACTGAACAGATTGGCTGGAACATGGGGTACTGATGCTAACATTCTATGGACAACAACGTTGGCTTTATTCCACAGCTGGCTATTGTGTCAGTGATTGACTTAACAGTGCCCACATCAAAATGGTAGATATCCAACACGCCAGACATCTCTGGCACATTGCATCCCATTCCTGTGTACTGGTTATCAGTACTTAGCAATATCATACCACCGTACATTAGAAGACAACAAGCTCTCATTTAGTTACGGTCAAGGATGTTGAACAACAAGGCCCTCCCTATTCACCATGATGTAGCCCATCACAAGATTGAAATCATAAGCCAGCTTGGAAAACAGCTGTTGACTTAACATCTACCCAGTTTAACCCTGAGAATGCCTGGAGAGAGAAATAGTCCAAGGTACATTCTTGTACAAGAAGCCAAGGTGGCGCAGTGGTTAAATGCAGCACTGCAGGCTACTGCTAGATCAGCAGGTCAGCGGTTCAAATCTCACCGGCTCAGGGTTGACTCAGCCTTCCATCCTTCCGAGGTGGGTAAAATGAGGACCCAGATTGTTGGGGGCAATATGCTGACTCTCTGTAAACCGCTTAGAGAGGCCTGAAAGGCCTATGAAGCGGTATATAAGTCTACTGCTATTGCTATTGCTATTGTGATCCCTTTTACCAAATCATATGATTTTGACCTGCCTTGCTTTGTATGGTCAAAATTGAAAAGAATTAGGTGTGATACTGGAAGAAGTGCCTCTGCCCTATATCAGTGGGAATGGAAAAATTCCCCTTGTTGTGATTGTGGTGTTGATACCCAAACTATTAAGCATATTATGCAAGATTGCCCACAACATGCACTCTCTGGTTCCCTAGAAGATCTGCATGAAGCAAACCCAAAGGCAATCACCTGGATAGCTGAATTGGACATCCAGTTATGAGGCCACTGCAATGCCTCCATAGAGGCATTTTTTGTGTATATATGTTTACTTCTGTCATGTTTACATCATACGCTTAATAGTAAAATTAAAACAGTAAAAACAGTAAGAATATTTTTCTACTTCTTTAAATTCTCATTGATTAACAGATTTCAGATAAACAGTTGGAAAGGACCTTAGGTCATCTAGTCCAAGCAGGAGACCCTACACCATTTCTCACAAATGGCAGTCCAATCTCTTCTTGAAAGCCTCCAGTGATGAAGCTCCCAAAACTTCTGAAGGCAAGCTGTTCCATTGATTGATTGTTCTCACTGTCAGAAAATTTCTCCTTATTTCCAGGTTCAGATTCCTTGTTCAGTTTCCATCCATTATTCCTTGTCTGGCCTTCGGTTGGAAAATAACTTGACCCTTTCCTCTCTGTGGCAGCCCCTCAAATATTGGAACCCTACTATTATGTCTCCCCTGGTCTTTCTCTTCACTAGACTAGCCATACCTACTTCCTGTAACTGTTTTTCATATGTTTTAGTCTCCAGTCCCCTAATCATTCTGATTGCTCTTCTCTGCACTTTTTCTAGAGTCTCAACATCTTTTTATAGTGTGGTGACCAAAACTGGATGCAGTATTCTAGGTGTGGTTTACTAAAGTTTTATGGAATGGTATTAGTATCTCACTTGATCTTGATTGTATGTCTGTTAATGCAATTTTGGATTGCATTGGCTTCTTTGGCTGCCGATGCACATTGCTAGCTCCTATTTAACTGGTTGTCCATTAAGGCTCCAAGATTCCTTTCACAGACTATTGGTAAGGTCTTGCTAATTGAATTGATTATGCTGATGAATTGTTCGTTCAAAATCTTAGTAAATATTTAATCCTATGCTTCTTACTTGCTTACTCTTGTATCTGGAGTTGTCTGTTGCCACAATAGATGTTATGTTTTTTATTACCCCATTCTTCTCCTAGATCAGTTATTTTATCTGGCATCTCAAAAGCCTTCTTTTTAAACATAAAATTTGAGAATTAAAATTTAAAAATATGCACTTAGAATTGATATATACCAAAGCTAATAAAATGTAACTAGACATCCTACGCACTGTTAAATAATATTTTCAAAGATACTTTCTTACCAAAACAGTTATGACCAGAGGTGGCAAAAATACAGTGGAAGCGAGAGCAACATCTGAACCAATTTCCCCATTGAGCTTCATTGGGGAAATTCCTTCCTTCCTTCCTTCCTTCCTTCCTTCCTTCCTTCCTTCCTTCCTTTCCCTCCATCCCTCCACTCAGAGATAAAAAAAACAGAAAAGGAAAAATTGGGGAGAAGGTATCAAAAAGAGGAAAAAGTTAAAAATTGACAAGAAAAAAACTGAAGAAAATAGTTTATACAAATATAAAGTAAAATAACTTCTTATTCTGTGTAAATAAAAATATAAACATATAAAAATTTCAAATTAAACAATCAAAATAGAATTATATAACAAAATAATCTCTGCCTGGAGCCCTGGGCAGTAGAGGGCAAGTGCCCAGCCCTGGCCAGCCTTCCCCAAGGAGCTGCACTTACCTCCTCCTTGAGGCTGCTGCTGCTGCTGCTGTTGTGCTCATTCTCCTTGACCAGTTTGTTCATAGTATGTGCGGGAGGGCAAAGTATGTGGGTGAGAGGGAAGCCCACTCTCTCTCCTTGCAAGGAGACCCAGCTTTAACCAAAGCACTTGCGGTCTAGCCAGCTGAATAAATCCACATTATAGGTTTTTATCTATGAAAGGATGGAGCCCTTCTAGCTTGCATGGAGTAATTGAGTAAAGTTTGGGAATTTAGCCCCAGGAAGGATTTCAATACTACAGTCAGTGGGTTGATGCAGTAGGAGCGTGTTGGAGCCCTTCTCACTAAACACATCTCATAGATCCGAGTACTCTTTGGGAATTCTGGGCTAGCTTTTGGTTGTTCCTGTGTTATTGCCCCCAATTTCTTCTATCCTTTGGTTTTCTTTCCTCTGGGCATCAAAATCTCTTCCCCTTTCTTGGCCACCTTGTGCCAAATCTTTAAAAAAAAACCTCCTCCAATTTACATAAGAGTTCAATTTTTCCAGACATGGTTTCCCCCCATTTTTTCCTGTTTTTTTCCAAACAGCTTTGGGAAAAAATGGGAAAAATCCCTGTCTCCCCCCCAAACATTTTTTCCATTTTTTCCCCACCTCTAATCCTGAGTCCAGTAAAGCCAACATCCTCTCCTCAGGACACCACTTAGGGCACCACTAATTCCACAGGAATGGTCACGAGGATTACATGTTGATTTACCAGGGGGCCATCATCAGAGTCACTGGACAGAACTCTCAGCCCCTCAGTGTCAGCAGGGGTGAATTCAATGACCTCCACGCCTTTCTGCATTGTCTCTCAGGTCCTTGGAGCTGGCTTCTCTGGCTTATTCCCAGAAGTTGTGCGGCATAGGCTGGGCTTGGTGAATCAGCACTCTGCAGCTTGGTGTCCTTCCTTCCTGCACTTTAAACACATTATGGACCTCAAACTAGGTCCAGACTCCCTCTTTGCTGTTCTCAGGGTTTATTTATGCACAGGAGGGGAGGATTGAATTGGTCTTAATTCCACCACTGGGGGCATTGTCGTTATGAAGACCATCCACTTGGCAGCTGCATCTTTAAGAGCCATGGTTACGCATCTTACTTGGGCTGCCTCAGTCCCCATTTCAGCCCCATACTCATGCATTATAAACTTGCACCAGAAAGAACCCCAGTTCCTTTTGGTCTCCTCTATATTTCAGTCCAAAGGGGGAGGCCCAGCGTCTCCAAGGGGCAGCTCGTGCAGTGGGTTGGGCATGCAGCAGCAACAACTGCTGATGGAGTGGCATTGCTGATGCCGTCACCAAACTGCCACAGATGCTGTTGCAGCAGCTTTATCCACAACTTGGCTTGAGGCAGCTCAAGGAGTTTGAGCAGCCACCTGAGCAAGAATTTCCTGGGCTCTTTGATTTTCGATTGCCTCTTGTAACAAGTAAGGGCATGGCTCAGGGCATCCTCCAAATTCTTATCAAGAGGCTCGCTCCGTTCCCCTTGCACCACTCCAATCTGTGGGAATCTCTGCTTCCTTGAGTAAAAGTTACCCTCTGGGTCTTCCTTTCTCCCCCAGCCATTTTTCCTAATGTTGAGCATGGCACGCTCTAGTGGGAGGACCCAGCTCTAGCCCCAGTCTCCTCCAGCTCATTCTCAGGCTGGGCATTTAGATACTCAGTCCTCACAGTAGACTGTAGTCTCCGTGTTGGCCATTAAAGCAGATCTTGCCTAATGTCAGGGCTGCCTCTGCTCAATCCATAGGAAAGAAAAACTCTTGATTCCATAGATTTAGAGAAAAGGTACTTTTACTAGGAATGAACTGAATACAGCAATGGTCAAGCAAGATCTGAAGCAAAATTGTGCGAAGAAAAATATTGAAGCACCCCCAAAGCCCACCCCTCAGTAGCCGGACAACTGGAGTTCAATCATCAGCCAAGAAGATGCTTTGGGAAAGTCGCTAAAAGTCTCTGGTCCAGGTGCACTTATCCTTCATGCATTCCAAAGCCAGGACAGTTGACCCTGAAAATTTTAAGCAACCCAAACTGACCTCTTTGAGACTAGACCTCCTTATCACTTCTAAGAAATTTTATTTCCCCCTCCTGCATGCTTCCCCCCCAATGCCCAGTGCTTCCACTACTATCACCGTTTCCATGGCAGCTGGCAGCAAGCATGAAAGTCAGTGACGATGCAGCCTGATATTTTCTAACTAGTGGTCAGGTGTTTTGTAGTTGTGAAATCCATTCTTTTAGGCTGGAAGTTTGTGGGTAGTCTGGGACATTTCGGAGATAGATACAAAGTCTTGGCCCAAGGCTACTTTAAAAGAAGTTAATCCTGTATTACCATTTATACCATGTACGGAGATATTGTAAGCAACCTCAGTAGGAGGTCTGTCCAGTTATCCTGTTGATAATTAAGGTAATATCTGGGGTACTGTTCCAAGACTCTATTTGTACGTTCACATCTCCTGTTCGTTTTAGGGAGGAGTTAAGTTTTAAGAATTCTTGCCAAAACCACAAAGTGAATTGGAGACTCTGCAGTCCAATATTATTCCTTTGGGACACCATGCAGCCTATATACATGCTGCATGAACATTTTCACTAAGGTATGATCAGAAGGAATTTTTTGGCAAGGGACAAAATGCACTCGTTTAGAAAATAAGTCAATTGTCACCCAAATCACTGTATTTCCCAAGCTTTTGGGAAGTTCTACTATAAAGTCCATTGAGATTTCCTTCCATGGCCCTTTAGGTTCCAGTGCTGGCTGGAGGAGCCACGCATTTCCCCTGATGGCTTTTGGCAGAGGTACAAGTTGGGCAGCTGGCCACATAGCCCTCTACTTCCTTAACACCAGAACTGGTGTTAAGCAAATGCAAGGTTTGGACAAAGCCATAGTGCCCTGCTACTTTTGACTCGTGTTTTTTCCGTAAGATCATTAGGCATTGATTTTCAGGGACATACAATTTGGCCTGTACCCAGGCTAAGCCATTTTGCATCATGTGTTCATTCTTATGGGCTTGGAACCATTTGTCTTTCTCTAGTGCCACTTTTAGTGCACCCTTTAAATCCTCTGCCACTTGGTTTTGGAGTTTAGCTTGTGCTCTAATTGTGACTGAAGCTGCCAGTTGCCAGAATAGGATAACTGATCTGATGACCTCCTTGCAACTGTTACATTGTGGTATCTGGATAGAGCATCTGCTAGGAAATTCTCCCTCCCCCCAAGAAGGGGGTTAAAGTACTGAGCTGAGCAAACTTATTTGGGTGATAACCTCGGGGGGGGGGGGAAGGTAGGACTTCTAAGTTTTTGTTGTCAGTCCACACCTCAAACAGGGCTTTGCTTCCTTTCGAAAAATGCCTGCAAGGTTGCCCAGTGCACCTCTTTTTTCCAAACTGCCCACCTGCACTCAGTTTCAATAAATTTTTCAGAGGTATATGCACATGGCTGCAGGACCTCTTGGTTGTTTTTCTGCAGCAGCACTGCCCTCACCGCCACATCACTAATATCTGCTTGAAGAACCAAACAAGCATTTTGCTCAGGGTGTTTTAGCATCGGCTCTGCTGCAAACAGGCATTTGAGTTTTTCGAATGCCACTTGGAATTCCCTTGTCCATTTCAGTGGTTGGCTAGGTTTGGGCTTTCTCCTCCCCTTTTATCTTCAAGTTGATGATGGGGTGGGCTATCTGGGAAAAACATAGGATGAAAAGCTTTGAAGTTGCTTCTGGGTACAGGAGGAGCCCACTCCAAAACTGCCTGCACTTGTTCTCTATTTCTATCCCTTCGTGGGAAATGCAGTACCCCAAATAGTCAATTTTGCTTTGGTAAAATTCACACTTGGATAGCTTAGCATACAATTGAGCAGCCCAAGGTTTTTTGAGCATAGCCCTGACCAGTTTCACATTTCACTATGGTCTCAAATAAATCAAAATGTCATCTAAATAGACTAGGACTCCCTTATGGGTTCATGCAGTACTTTGTTTATCAGCTGCATAAATACAGCTGGGGATCCCTGCAGCCAAAGGGGAAGAGTCAGAATTGGAAGCACCCCCAAGGACAATTGAAAGCTTTCTTCCACTCATCTCCCTCCTTGATCCTAATGCAGTAATATGCTTCCCACAAGTCTGTTTGGTAAAAATAGACTTGCATATCTTTCATTAGGGCCAATGGGTAGACATTTTCCACCCAAACAGTATTTAGCCCATGATAATCTACGCATAAACAAAGGAACCCATCCTTCCCCCTAAACAGCACCAGGGCAGCCACTTGCAGTATGAAACCATGCTCTAGTTTTTTGTCTACAGTTCTTCTAATTCTCTGGGGGTCATGAAATACAGTTTGGGCTTGGGCAATTTAGCCCCAAGAAAGATTTCTATGGAGCAATCAGTCGGGCAATGGGTGGGAGTGTGTCTGAGCTCTTTTCACTAAAAACATCTGGTAGGTTCCAATATTCTTTAGGAATCTGGGGCACTCAGATTCAGATTCTTGAAGCACTCCTTCATCGCACTCACACCTCTCTTCTTGGCTTCGCCCTCAGGGTTTTAGGGGTAGGGATCTCAAGTTCTCATTCACTTCCCCCACATCTTCCTTCTCCAGTTTATCCAATACAAGGGGGCTCTCCATGCCTGACACCACAGTAAAGTTCAATGTTTCCATATGAGCCCCTACTCCCATCTCTATGTCATGTTCCGGGAGCTAGCAAGGAAAGAAAATGCCACAATACTCAATTCTGGTTTGTAGTAAGTTTATCCTCTTTGCTCCGGTACGAACTGACCACCACCATCACCAAAAGCAATGTTGTGAAATGAAGTTAGGGCTATCTGCCCAGTGCTTCCATCACCATTTAACCTTTCCCATGCAGGCCCCACCATACGACTGCCTCAGATGCCAAAACATGCCCAGTCCGCATGCAGTTGTTTCACCTCCCAGATGCTCCAGATACCAAAGGCTGTCCAATGCACATGTGCCTCCCCACTGATCAGTCATCCACAAAAGTGGCAGCGTCAATCAGGCCCATCTAGAACGTTGTAGCCTACCCAGCACGCATGCACCCATTCCGCCTCTCAGCTGTTCAGACATCCACGGAGGCAGCAGCGGTGTCGATGTACAAGACGGAGTCCAGAGCCACAGGTATAGGGGTGTAGCTTGGCCGCACAGTCCTCTATTCCCCCATACCGCCATCCCCTGCCAGAATGGCAGCCCCTGGTCGCCCGGCATGCCCGGGCTGACATACAGCCCCCCTACCATGGAGACAGCACCCAGAAAACAAAGTAAGAAGCTGTCTGGATCCTGCACGTCCCTCCCTTGGTGGGGTTCTTCCTGTGGAATTTAGCAATTAGGCGGGCTGCCGATGCCTCTGTGCTATGCACCCAGGACGATTCCAATAGCGGATATCCTTTCCAGAGGATAAGGTATTGTCTATGCTACCTGGTGTCCAATATATCATCTATTTCATAATGCTATACCCCTCTCCACAGTGACAAGGAGAGGTGTGGAGGAGGATCCCCTCAAAAATAGTACATCCAGACTGGACATAGTAAGCTGCAGTGGAAGATTGGGTGGGTCTTCCTCAGTAACCGGGGGAGCTGAAGCTGTGGACAGGGTTAATGATCTTTATGATTGGGAATGGTCCAATGAATTTAAGTGCTAGCTTCTTGCAGGGGACCCTTAATTTGAAGTATTTTGTAGACAAGTAGACATGCTGGCCTACATGGAAGAGAGGTTGTGGACTCCATTTTCCTGTTGTTTATAGTCCGTTTCAGACTTCTGTAAGGCCTCCCTGACCACTGATCATACTCGATCATCATCTGTGCCACCCATTCTTGCAGCCCTAGTTCCTTGGGGGCTTCCCGGGAACACTCAGGGATTGGAACAAAATCTACTCCAGTAGCGACCTGGAAGGGGGTGAACCCGGTGCTATTGTGGACTGCATTATTAAATGCTTCTTCATCATAGGGGAGTAAGTCAGCCCAATCAAAATGTTAGTGCTTTATGTAGCAGCTTAATTATTGCTCCACCATTACATTAGTTCTTTTGGTGGCTCCATTGGTAGTGGGATGGAATGCTGAACTGAGGCCTAGGGAGGACCCCACCCTAGCTAAAAATGTATGCCAGAACTTAGCGGTGAATTGTACCCCTCGGTTGGAGACAATCCTCTGCGGTATGCCATGAAGGCAATATATGTGGGTAGCAAACAGTTTTGACAGCTTTGTGGCTGACGTGAGACTGGGACAAGCCACAAAGTGAGCTTGCTTGGAAAAGAGGTCTATGACTATCCATATCATTGTATTGCCTTGGCTGTTCAGTAAATCTACAATGAAATCCATGGCTACGTCCTCCCATGGTCTGACAGGAGTCACCACTGACTGTAGGAGTCTGGGAGGTTTTCCTTATTGTTTTTTCATGGTGGCGCATATGATGCATATGATGTAACTATGCACGCAGTCCTCCATATCCTTTTTGATGCACGGCCACCAAAGTTGCTGATTCATTAGGTGTAAAGAAATCTGAAATGCCCAGCTGTCCAGGCATCATGGCAGTGTCGCAGCACTTCGAGCGGGAGAGTGCTGGGTACATAGATCTTGGACCCCTTCCAGGCAAGGCCCTCCTGTTGTGTGAGTGTGGGTCGGTTCTCCTGTAAATTGGTCGGAAGTGCGGCTTGGATGGAACAGAGTATGTCTTCCATCTGCACCTTCGGTTGACCTGTGGATGGTGCCTCTTTAGCTGGTCGTGCCTGGAGTTGCAGGGTTGGTATCATGGCTTGAACTATCTCCTCCTGCCTGCTAGCATACTGTGGTTTCCGAGACAGAGCGTGTGCTAAAAAGTTCCTCTCACCGGGTATGTACTTCAGCCTGAAATTGAAGTGTCTGAATTTCAATTTCAGCCTGAATTTCAATTTCAGCCTGAAATTGAAGTGCCCACGGCACTTCTTTGGCTGACAGCCATCATGGGGTTTGGAGGGCTTCCAAGTTTTTATGGTCCATCCAAACCCCCCCCCCTTACAGAAGGTGTCTCCAGGTCAGCAAGGCCCACTGGACTGCAAACGCCTCCTTTTCCCATATAGCCCATTTGTATTTGGTGTCATTCAGCTTGCGGGATGTGTAGACACATGGTTGTAGCCCCCCCCCTTTGGTTTGCAAAAGAACAACGGCCACTGCCACATCACTAGTGTCCATGTGCTACAAATGGTTTGGTAGGATCTGGATGTTTCAATACTGGTTCCCTGCAAATAACATTTTCAATTGTTCAAAGGCTTGTTGACAAGGTAAAGTCCATGGCACAGGATTTCCTGGGCATGGCTTCCCTTTTAGATATTTAGTCCTTAAGAGATCCATTAGTGGGAGAGCCATGTGGGTGAAGAATGGGATGAACTGGTGATAAAAACTAGAGAACCCCAGAAAACTTTGCAATTATTTGCGTGATTTCGGAGCCTGCCAGTTCAACACTGCTTTCACCTTTGTGGGCTCCATCTCCACTCCCATCTGGGAGATGCAGAATCCCAGATTATCCAGCTTTGACTTGTGAAACTCACACTTGGATAATTTGATCCACAGCTAATAGTTTGCTAAGGACCTGACGCAAACTGAACAGGCTGATATGTTCATCCAGGGTCTTGGTGTATATGTTGCCTAATGTCACAGATTATCATTGCATCCCATGCAATTTTTCTGAGGTTTACTTGACACTTCCTGTCAGGTTCCGGTAGTTTGCAAGGAAAGAAAACACCACAAAACTCAGTTCTGGTTTGTAGTAAGTTTATCCTCTTCATTTTACTGACCACCATGTTCCCCATGTTGTGAAATGAAGTCAGGGCTGTCCACCCAGTGCTCCTATCACCATTTAAACCTTCCCACTGCCCTGCCCTTGCCACGCGCACTCCACCTCCACGCAGTCGCCTCAAACACCGAAGCATGCCCAGTCCGCATGTGCCCATTCCACCTCTCATTATTAAGACATCTGCGGAGGCAGCAGCAGCATCAGTGTACAAGATGGAGTCCAGAGCCGCAGGTATAGGGGCGTAGTTCAGCGACGCAGTCCTCCATTCTCCAGTGCCACCATCTCCCACCAGAATGGAAGTCCCAGGCCACCAGGTGGGCCAGGGCTGACACTCTGCTCCATGATGGTGAACCTATGGCATGCATGCCACAGGTGGCATACAGAGCCATTTGTCAGGGCACGCAAGGCATTGCCCTGTCAGCTGGCCAGCGCGTGTGTGAATACTTGCCAGCTGACTTCGGCCTTCTTTTGAGGCCATTTTGTGAAAAACCGGCCCTATAGGCAAACTGGAAATTCACGAACAGACTTCCGGTTTGTCTGTAGGACTGTTTTTTGCCCTCTGGAGTCTTCAGGGGCCTTCAGGAAAGCCTCTTGAAAGGCTCTGGAGGTCAAAAATCAGACAAACCTATGGACAAACCAGAAGTCGTCATTCCTGAACGTCCGGATTTCCTGTAGGTCCATTTTTTATCCTCTGGAAGCTTCAGGGAAGCTCCTGAGGCCTCCGAAGGGCATCCGGGGGGGGGGGGCGCCTCTGGGGCCTGGGGAGTGTAAACAAACTGCGCCCAAAGTGGGGGGGATTCGCACACATAGCATTATGGGTGTGGCACACCTGCACACGACCCCCTGCATTCCCCCCGCTTTTGGCACAGGAGCCACAAAAGGTTCACCATCACTGCTCTATTGGTTTGGTGACAAATGATATGGGGGCTTCAAATGTTGGGGTTCCAATGGGAGAACATCAGAGTGGAGGTGGTTGATCGATTAACAACAGATCCTATTCTGCTCCCATCCTCCCTATGTTTTAATTGGGCCACTCTGTGTGTTTGTTTAGGCTTTTGTCTTTGTACAGTTTTTGGTTTTAAGATTGCAAGCCTCCCACAATTATCCTAAGGTAAGATGGACAGCCAATAAATGTTCTAAACAAACACAATATTATGAGCTTTACTCATATGAGATACTCACCTCCAAAATGTACATAACAGTTTATGGTATGCAACTAGTGCATCAATATATGACAATTTTAAAACTCTATCTTTGCTGTGGAGAAAAGCATAATTGATTTAAAATCACAACATATTCTGAGATGCAATCCAAAGCATACCATGTTGGTTTATTTCCATACTTCCATAATTGATCCATCTTAAGAGGTTTTAATATACAGAGTCACTTGTAAGTAATACTTCTGATGTATTGCAATGTCTGTCATTTAAGGATGTACATCATGGAAATGGTACGCAGCAAGCTTTCTACAGTGATCCCAATGTCCTTTATATTTCACTACATCGCTATGATGATGGAAACTTCTTCCCAGGCAGTGGAGCCCCTGATGAGGTAATAATATGATAAATATGTCTTTTCAGTTTCTTTTTATAATACATTCCTATAACTTTGAAATTAAGTGATTAAAATGCTCATTTTTTCAGTGCTGTTGTAACTTTGAACAGTCACTAAATGAACTGTTGTAAGTCAGGGATTACCTGTTCACTGTATATATGAGAAAGAGAGAGAGGTCTGCAAGGTACAGACTATGCAGTCCACTATGTGTTGGACTCGGAGACAGTCCAACACATAGTGGTAGGAAGTAAGGTACATCAGGAAAAGCATGTACTGAACAACACAGCCACATACCTGGCATAATGTACAGGAACATCTGCACAGAGTATGGGTTAGACTGTTCCAGATCCAGATGAGAAATTCTACAGAACATTATGGAGAATAATAGGACTAAGATCCTGTCAGGTGTCCAGATCCAGCTGGACAGGCAGGTACTATCCAATCAACGAGACATTGTGGTAGTAGACAAGGACCAAGAAACAACAGTAGTGATAGATGTAGTGATCATTTTTGATTTATTAAGGAAATAAATAGGATCAATTCCACAAATGACAAAAGAAATAAGACTGTATTATTATTGGAAGGATACAGGCTGATATATGAAAGTTGATAATAAAAAATTAGTTAATTTTAGTAATTAGTAATTCAGTAATCTCTAGAGTGCTATGTTAAATAAATAATTGTTAAGGATAATAAGGTACATACATGTGTTGGTTTGATGAGAGGAAATTGATATAATTAGCAAATGGATTTCTGTTAATAAATAATAACTATAACAATAACAATGAAATGACAAGGGATATAGTTAACAATATATATATGTACTGGTTTAATAAAAGGAATTGGGATATAAATTGTAAACCGCGATTTGGAAAAGAGGATTAGAAATCTTGTTATCGAACATAATTAATTTTTACTTAGAACATGCTACACAGGGGTAATGTTATTGGATGATATTAGAAATAATTAATGAAATGCTACTATGTGGTTGCATTTTTAATTTTGGACTATTTCATGAAAAAGGATGTTAAAACAACCTCAGTCAAATGAGAAGCGTGGTATGTTGATAATAAGATATATAAAGATTTTTGATTTAAAATATATAATGTGATTTGAATTATAAGTAATGACTATGGAAGAGATGCATGAAAGTTATTTGTAACCAATCGACACACTTCTACAATATGGCTAGTGATTAGTAATTTAGTAATATTTTAGAGTGATATATTAAATAAATAATTGATAATGATAACAAGGTACACACATGAGTTGGTTTGATGAGAGAAAACCTGATATAATTAGCGAATGAATTTCTATTAATAAATAACAATTATAATAATAACAATGAAATGACAAGGGATATAGTTAACAATATATATGTACTGGCTCAATAAAAGGAATTGGGATACAAATAGTAAACAGCAATTTGGAAAAGAGGATTAGAAATTTTGTTATCAAACATAATTAATTCTTACTTAGAACATGTTATAAAGGGGTAATGTTATTGGATGATATTAGAAATAATTAATGAAATGTCATTATGTGGTTGTGTTTTTAATTTTGGACTTTTATGCAAAAGGACGTTAAAACAATTATAGTCAAATGAGAATTGTGGGATGTTGATAGTAAGATATATAAAGATTTTTGATTTAAAATATACAATGTGATATGAACTATAAGTAATGACTGTGGAAGAGATGTACAAAAGTTATTTGTAACCAATCGACACACTTCTACAATATGTAATGAAAGATGATTTTTTGTGTGTGTTGTATTTGTCTGCTTAACCAAAAATAAAAAAAAAATCTTTTCAAAAAAAAGGAACAAGCCTGGACAAGCAGATTGCCCAGGTAACTGATTATCACAACATCCAAACCGACTTTCTGAGTGGTTCTAAGTAGTAATAAAAGTCAACGGCGCTAATGACATGAGAAAACCACTGGACAGAAAAGAGAGAGGTCAACCCGACCTGAACCTGCCCGGCTGACAGCAACCCACAGCAATACACTGGGTCCTGAATCAGCTCCTCTCAAAGTCCACTGAAATTCTACAGATGCAGGGGGGGGGGGGACATGGTATCTACTGTACGTCCATGACTCCAACCCCAATGCCAAGGCTAGAGCCACCACACAGGGCATGACTGGAACGGGGCCACAAACGACATACCAATGCATATCGGAAGGACCTCCAGGCTGCAGAGGTCCCTCCCCACCCAGACAAAGATGGGGGGGGGGGACTGCAGGCAACAATGGCCAGTTGCCAGAATCCTACGATAGTTTTGACGAGGGCGAAAACAATCCAATGGTGATATGACCAGTTAATCCTTCCATTTTTCCAATACGCCAAAAACAGGAAGCCAGGAGGATTTTCAAGCCTTAATAGGCTGCACTAGATGATTGATCAACTTGAAACTGGGGATCAGAGCAAAAAGACTGGCCCACCCAATCCAGTCTGAACAGGTCAACGGGTCAGGCCACCCACCTGACTGAACCAGTGAGACTAGAGCTAGCAGATCACTGGGAAGTAATTCAATTTGTTATAGCCCCCAAAATTACAGATGCAGTCATACTGAGACTCTCCTGGCTAGACAGGTGGGGACTGACCATCTGGTGGCAAGGAGGTACCCGCAGACTTAGGATAGAAAAGGTGGCCCAAACCCCTTCCACACCAGCAAGCAGACAAGCAGGGAACCCCCCCCAAAAGAACCCACCAGAACAACTGGCAGCCACATCCGACAAAACCCCAGAGACCGAATAGATCCCAGGGGAATATCACGACCTCACAGAAGTATTCAGCAAGACCGAGTACAACATTCTGCCCCACCACCACCACCATGAGGCAGACTGCACCATCGAAATCATCCCTGGGGCAAAACTCCCAAGCCCAAATTGTACACCATGACACCCTGGGAAATGCAAGAAATGTGCAAGTACATAGATGTATTGGTTCATTGAGGCAGCCAAGCCACGGGTCGCAGCACCATTCCTCTTCAAAGAAAAAAAAGATGGAACTATGAGACTATTAGAGGAATCAATGCCATGTGCATACACAACCTATACCTCTCTCTCTCCCTCATGAAGAACATGCTATCTCACCTGACCAAGGGAAAAGTCTTCATCAAACTAGACTTCAGAGAAGCATACTACCGAGTACGGACTAGGGAAGGAGATGAATGGAAAACAATGTTCAACTGCCCCTAGGGAGCTTCCAATTCAAAGTGATGCTTTTCATACTGCAGGGAGCCCCAGCAGTGTTCATGCAATTAATAAACGAGGTGTTGCATGAGCCCCTTCTAACAAGGAGGTCCTCGTCTACCTGGGTGACATCCTCATCTACCCAGAGACCATGAACAACCACATACCCCTGGTCCAACAGGTACTGGAAAAACTTCTGGCAGCCAACCTGTACGTCAAGCTATCAAAATGTGAATTTCACTGTGCACGGCTAGACTACCTGGGTTACCGAGTGTACAATGAGGGAATAGAGATGGACCCAGCTAAAGTTCAGGCCGTCTTGGGCTGGCAACCCTCAATGTTCCTTCTAAGGTGTGCGGCTGCACGGCCATGCACGTGGCAAGAAAACACAGTGCGGCAGTTTCCAACTGCCGCGCAGTGATTTCTAATGTCACAGGCTCCGGAAGCTGAGGGGCCTCAGATTTTATGTCCTGGTTAGGGTTAGCACGGTGGGGACGGTAGCAGGAGCTTACGTGGCACGGCCAGTCTCCTAGGACCTCCTAGGCGCCGGCTGCACCACTCAAACTACCGTCAGTCGCCCTGTGTTCAGCAAAGCAAGCGCGGGGAAGTCCATTGCAGGTGGCTAGAACTGGCCGCCCACAATGGACCACCCCAGACTTGTTTTGATGAGCACAGGGTGACTGATTGTAGTTTGTGCCGGCTGCGCCGGCTCAAACTATCATCAGTCACCCTGTGTTTAGCAAAGCAAGCCCGGGGTGGTCCTTTGTGGGTGGCCAGTCCTAGCCACTTGCACCCGGTGCTGCAGCTGAAGTGAAGCCCCAAAGCCCCCGCCGCCACCGGAATAACTGCTGCTGCCTCCTCCTCCTCCAACAGCACTGCCGGATTTGCCGCCTGGCACTGTGGCTGAGGTGAAGCTGTCAAAGCTCCTGCCGGCGCCCCTGCCCATGGCAGTGGCGCTTCCTCCTCCGCTCGGAGCACCTGAGCTGGGCCCCATGTTACCCCTGCCCCCTCCTCCTCCTCCATGCTTTTGAGGAGCTATGATGCCTTTTTTTTCCTGCGGGGCAGAAGCTGGACAGCAGGTGCAGACCGACCACCGGATGGGAAAAGGATGCCGGAGCACTGGCAAAGGTGAGGTGGTGATGAGGAACCTGATGGTGGCACCATTGCAGGAGCAAGTAGGAAGGTGACAGAGGGGGCAGGAGCAGGAAAAAAAAGGCCTCATGGCTTCTCAAAAGCACGGCGGAGGCGGCTGGGGTAACGCGGTGCCCAGCTCAGGTGTTCCGAGCGGAGGGGGAGGCACCACCACTGCCATGGGCAGGGGCGCCAGCAGGAGCTTTGGCAGCTTCACCTCAGCTGCCAACACCATGTGGCAAATGCGGTGGTGCTGTTGGAGGAGGAGGCGGAAGCAGTTATTCTGGTGACGGCGGGGGCTCATCGGCATCTTCAGCAGCGGCCCTGCCCCTGGTGAAAAAACTGAAGATAGAGCAGATCCAGGCTGATGACATCACCGCAGCTACCCGGTCCGGACGGAGGTAGCCAGAGTGGCGCTGAGGCGAAAGAGCAACATGACTGGATGAGGAATTTTGGGAGTTGAAGTCCACAAGTCTTAAAGCTGTCAAGTTTGAAGACCCCTGGGTTTTTTCCCCTAAAGGGTTAAGGGTGCAAGGATCTTGTAACTTCACAGCTTTAAGACTTACGTGCTTCAAATGCCAGAGTTTCTGAGCCAACATTTTGGTTGCTGAGAAGAAGCATTGTTAAGTGATACTGATATTATATAACACTTTTAATTAAGCGGGTACCTTGAATAAACATAACTTTGAGTTTCAAATAATACTGATTTCGTTGTTGTCTTAGGTGACATTTGTGAAAAAAATTCAGGTGCTCAGGCATGAAAATGTGCCGCTCAAACACTATACTTTTCTGCTCACACTGAAAAAGAATTAGAGGGAACATTGGCAACCCCCTTGCACCTGCAAACAGCTACAAAGCTTCCTGGGGTTTGCAAACTTCAATAGGCAATTCATCCCCTGGCCAGCTGGTGAGCTGAGGGTAGTTCGCTGCAGGGTATGAAGTGGGGGAAACAGAGTGATTTGGACTGTAATAGACCTGTTCTCCAAACAGGCCCACTTCATACCCTGCAGCGAACTACCCTCAGCTCACCAGCTGGCCAAACTGTTCCTGAAGCACATCTACTGCCTGCATGGAGTACCTCGAAGAATTATCTCAGACTGAGAGTCCAGTTCATGGCTAAGTTCTGGAGGGAGTTCCTGCATTCCATTGGGTCATCCCAGGGCCTTAGCTCGGATTTTCACCCAAGCACCAATGGGGGTGGGGGCAGAGAGACTGAACAACATGTACCTGAGGTACTACGTGAACTATCAGCAGTCCATTTGGGCAGACCTTCTGTCTTTTGCTGAAGTCGCGTACAATAATGCTGTTTACAGTGGCACAGAACTAACACCGTTCAAAGTAGTGAGCAGTATTGACTTCATCCCAATGCCTGAGTATCCAAGGGACCACCACCCCTCTCCTCAGTCATGTTGACTGACTGGATGTCAATGCTAAAAACAACCTGGGAGAATGTCAAAAAAGCACAGGCTGAAGGGGCACAAACCTATAAGAAACAGGCAGATAAACACCGAGCACCGAGCTCTGCAATGGCCATTCTGGGTGGGAGTGAAGGTTGACCTCTCCACAAAATATTTGAGGTTAAAACTCCCTAGCAAGAAACTGGGGGAAAAGTTTATAAACTGAACTTTTTGGATACTTTTCAGGTGCAGTCCCATGTAGAGCACATTGCAATAGTCAAAACAGGAGATGACTAGGGCATGGGTGACTGTGAATAGGGCATGTTGGTCAGGAGTGAAATTCAGCAGGTTCTGACATGTTCTGGAGAACCGGTAGTGAAAATTTTGAGTAGTTCGGAGAACTGGCAAATATCTCCTCTGGCTGGCCCCCAGAGTGGGGTGGGAATGGAGATTTTGCAATGTCCTTCCCCCAGAAGTGGGGAGGGAATGGGGATTTTGCAGTCCCTGCCTTGCCCACCAAGCCATGCCCACAGAACCTACCGGAAAATGAATTTCACCACTGTTGTTGGTCCAGGAAAAGACATAATTGACACACAATCCACAGTTGTGCAGTGGCCCTTCTGGTCATGACTGCAATTTACACCTTGAGCAAATCTAGGAGAACCTTAGCTTATGCACTGTGTCCATCTGTGGCAGAGCAACTTCATTCATTCAAGATAAAGATAAAGTTGGCAATTCTTCATGGACCAAATAGCCATTCTTTCATCTCAGGCTTAACAGCGTCCATGCATTGTGAGAGAGAAGTCATGGGCCACGGCCCAGGGGTTGGGGACCCCTGAACTAGAAGGTCAGCTACACTGAACTTAATAATAGGGATGAAATGGCTGAGGGAGTGGAAATTGTAGGAATTTGGGGGAGTGAATCTGTTTCACCATTCTTGCTTGTCAGAAGGTATAAAAGGTGATCATATTACCTCAGGACACTGCAACTATTATAAATATGAAGTAGTTGCCAAGCATCTGAATTTTGATCACGTGACCATGGGGATGCTGCAACAGTCTTGTCTTGCACTCTCAGATTTGCAAACGAGTAGGGAAGGTAGGGTATTTCCTGGTTGGAAGGTGTGGATCTCTTGGTGGAGATTTGAATAGGATTGCAAGGAGCAATCCTGTTCAAAGCCCGATTCAAGCCAGTGACTAGGAACTCAGCAAGCTTACACAACAGATAGTGTCATGAATGTATTTAAAAGTTAAGATTGTTTATACCTTTACATTCCAATCACACTATCATAATAGTGAAGGAGGGGCATTCAAAGTTTCTCCATTGGTTTGTATTTTCTCATATTATATTGTATAAGAGCTATTAAATGATTTGAAGTGCTATTAAAGAAATAATCTTATAGATATTTCCTAAATACATAACCTGTTTCATTCTTTTTCTCCATTTTCTATTTCTTAGGTTGGCATAGGATTGGGTGTTGGTTTTAACGTAAATATAGCATTTACTGGTGGTCTTAATCCACCAATAGGAGACCCAGAATACTTGACTGCTTTCAGGTAATTTTTAATTTTCAAATTTTTCTTAGCTTGGTGGGTCATTAGGAATATCTGTATGTTAACAAACCACAATATTCAAATTTGTACACATGCTAAGCATAAGCTTTATGCTTATTTAAAAAAGAAATATGTTACATAAAGGCAATGCAAGTTTTAATGTATAAAATTTATCTCTGTATAACTTTTGTTTATGATATATTTCTCATGTGATATTTTTCATGCTATTTATGTTAATAGTGGTTCTTTTCAACTTATATTTCTTATATGGCATTTTCATTTGTAATTTTTGATGAGTAAGTCTCATTTTAATAAAGTCAAGGCACTGGCACAGCCTTTATTTATAGAATTAGATTAAGGAAAATAATTGCTGGAACAACTGTAAAATTATCCTAAAATCCATTTTAGATAAATTCCAAGGGAAAATGTCAAGGCCTCTTGAGAATTCCCTGAGGCACCCTCCAGGAGTTTTGGGATCACACTTTTAAAAAACACTGGCCTAAAATATGCCATAATTTAAAAAAATTAGCAGTAATTCTAAATAAAAAGCTGCATGAGTCAGATAGATAACACAATACAGATGTTTTTCACACAGAGACTTATTTTCCAAAAAAAACCCTACCCTTAATATTATGAGAGAGGCAGTTTGTTTTATGTTAAGAGTTCAAAATCCCTCATTTCAAAAATGTCCGACTATTGTGCATATATCCTCTATATCTCCTCAATTCTAAATGTTATGGGACACATATAGGTAGCCCTCAACTTACAACTACAAGTAGATTAGAATCTCAGGCACTGAACAAAGCTATCACTAAACAAGGCAATCACTTGATATCTTCACTCAATGACCACAATCCCAGCACCCCTAATAATCTCTGGGAGATAGTTAAAGAAACAGAGTGAAAGAGCTGCCTGCCAAGTTCACCTCCCCCTGTGCACAAAGCTGCAGGAAAGGAACTTGGATTTTCAGTACCCCTCTGTAGTCAGCCCTTGTAGACAAAAGGTAGTCCTCTCAGCAGGTGGCTTGCAAACTATCCACATTGATTTTCTGGGGAAACCAGCAAAGGGGATTGCAAATGATAATTGCATGCCAAGAACCCAAATCATGATCATATGACTGGGAGGTAGCATTACATTTTACAAGAGCTGGAAGATAACACAATGTAACTTTGAACAGTTATTAAACTACCAATCATAAGTAAAGGTTCAAATGTACATTGATTAGAGGTCTCTCCATTATAGAAATGTATTTATTTGATTGAACACAGGAAACAAGGTGCAATAGCAATACCACTAAGATGTTTACAGAGTCAGCATATTGCCCCCAACAATTTGAGTTCTCATTTTGAGTTCTCACTTTACTGACCTCAAAAGGATGGAAGGCTGAGTCAACCTTGAGCCAGTGAGACTCGAACTGCACTTTAATCACACAGTGAGGAATAAAAACTAGTATATTTGTTCTCTTTCTCACAACATTTATTATATTCCAAAGCAAAACATTTGAATTAAGCTAGACAACTATTCCTAAATATTTTTGTCCAAAATAGTGTAATACTAATACTAATAGTGTAATATTAAGAATAAAAATCCACCACAAAGCCTAGGGGAGTTTTTTTTACTGTAGTTGGTTGCAGCCAGAGTACTTCCAAAACAATACTAAATGCAACCAACAGGAACTATAGAGTACTGTGTACTTTGTGCATCACAGAACTGACAACAGTGCTCCATATCCTTGAATTCACCATTAATCCTTTCAGTTCTGTACTCTCAGTGCACAATTTCATTTATTAACCATGCATCCTAATTAGATATATGCAGATGAAGCATGCATTTTAAACTTAATATTAATATTATGAAATGATTGACACTCAGCTGTACAGTTTAATTTCTTAAGTGCCAATCATTTCAGTCAGGACTAAGCAAATGTAGTTGTATCTGGTTAGCGTTATATATGATCCATAGAATTTCACATGTACAATGAATAATTCATTGTTTTCTGTGCAACTATTCATAAATTTGTAGATCAATGTACATTTTTTCTATAATTATGAAGGAAAATGGTAAACCTCAGAACTTCTGCTTTACAGTATAAGCTACAGTGTTCGTTTGTAGCTTTAGCATCTTCTTTAGTTCTTTTCTCATTCTTTCTTTATTTTTTATTTGTGTTAAAAATGCCAGTGAAGAAGAAAACCGAAAAGTTCAGAATCTTGGTGAGGTATAGTAATCTGTTTTCTGCCTTTTTTTTTCTTTTGGGGATTGGCTATTCATGATGCAGAACAATAGTAATGCCTATTGCTCATGAATTTGCTCCAGATGTTGTACTGGTGTCATCAGGGTTTGATGCAGTAGAAGGTCATCCTGCACCTCTTGGGGGATATAATCTATCGGCAAAATGTAAGTTATTTAAGGTTGTTAAATTTCACATACATTTGTTTCTGTATTTACAATTAGGACCTTTCAGCTTCAAATTTAGCAATCACTGTTCTCATCTCACTCTTTATGGAATTTGAGTGGTATCAGAAATGGTACTCTGTTAGTACTTATTTTGCAATCATAATTGGGACCACCAGCTCTTTTGTTAAGTGAAGTGGTTGGTAACTGGGGCTGTGACTGTGACATTTTCCCACTCCCCCACTCTTTGGAATGCTCACCTCAGCTCTAGGATAATTCTTTAAAAGTTTGTATTTACATTCTTGGAGAGGGAGGGATTATAAGAGAATAAGTAGACATACAGTGGAGAAATACACATTGAAAACAATGAATCACCAGACCACTCTGTGAAGGGAGGGGGAGAAAAATGTGATTTCTGTAGGAAGTTTTTCCTATCCACAGATTAAAGAGTCAGAGATAGGACAAGATTGGCACATTGGATTAACTAATAAAAGTTTATTTTATCATGCATGCCACAAATTTATTAAATATCTCAGGCTACATACTTACAGAATTTCAGTGTTATAATATTTCCAAATATGCATTATTTTAGTGCATTCATTTTGTGATATATTTCCTTTATATATCCAAGTCTAAAAATTCTGGGCTGTAAACAAAGCACATCTTTTTTTAAAATGTTTTTTAATATATGGGAGCACTCTGATTTTCATATAGACTCAAAAAATGAATTGATTACATTTGCATTAAAGTTCAAATTAATTCTAGTCAATTTGAAGCAGACTATGTATATTATCATCATGGGAATAGGTTTGAAAATGGAGACAATGATTTGAAATATTTCTGATTTTTCAGATGAATTATTTTTTGTGCTTATTCTTATTCTGCACCAAAGGTGGGTTCCTACCGGTTCGGACTGATTCGGCTGAACCGGTAATGGTATGGTGGTATGGGTCGCTGGAACCAGCAGCAACCCAGATGTGCCACACCCCCGAACTGGTTCTCCAGTTGGCACCATTGGCACCACCATCTTGTTTTTAAGTTCTCCGCATTTGCAGAACAGCAGTTTTAATTGAAATACGCTCACAAGCGAACCGGCAGTAAAGCTGCCAGAACCCATCCCTGTTCTGCAGCTTATTCTTTTTTCCTTTTTCTCAGGCTTTGGGTATCTCACCAAACAGCTTATGGGGCTGGCTGGAGGACGAATCATTCTGGCTCTTGAAGGAGGTCATGACCTAACAGCCATTTGTGATGCATCTGAAGCATGTGTTTCTGCTTTGCTAGGAAATGAGGTAGAAGTAAAAATGCAATTTATGTTTTCTCATTAATTGACAGTTTATTTTTAAATATATCATGATGTAGATATATTTCTTCATTATGGTCTCTTTGAAATTACAAGAATTTTGCACCAAATCACAGTTCCAAAGCAAATCATTGTGGTGAGAGCCCTCTTTGGAAAGTAGTTCCTAAATAGATCCAACTCCAGTTTTTCCCTTAGTTCATTTTCCTTCACCATACTAGGAGTAAATTGGCATTTTTTTTCAGAACCTGACAGATTCTGTGGGTTTATTCTCACTTTAGTTTTTTTCCATTTAGCATTTCTTCTTTCATCCTGTTTTCTACTGCTTCAGTTCTCCCATACTGTGAGAAACATTATGGGTCCCAAATGCTTCATTTAGGAAGTGCCAGAGAAAAAATAGGAAATATCACTACTGGATACAACTATTTGTTGTATTTTTGGCCAAAAGAGGTATTTTTGATATTCAGAGCCACTTAAATTTTAACAAATAAGGCAAGAGAAACCAGTCTTCCAGATTTTGCTGTTTGGGAAATGAATAAGAGAATATTCGGTCCATACCTCAAACGGCACCTTGCTCCCTTCAAGGAAGTGCCTCCATGTTAAGAGCTCCCAGCCCACAGTGTAATCTTCCTCCTCCCAAACTGCCCATCTACACTCCATCTCTGACAGTTATCTAGAGAGGTGTAGGTGCACAGCTGCAAATTCCCTTGCTCGTTCCGCTGTAAGAGTACAGCCCCCACTGCCACATCACTAGCATCTGCCTAGATGACAAATGGGACGGTCAGATCTGGGTATTTTAGGATAGGTTTGGGTGCAAACAAGCGTTTAAACTTTTGTTTTTTTATAAAGTTTAACATTTGTATTGGGTTATAAGATAAAATAAGATACAAAATACAAAAGTATACAAAAGAAAACATCGGGGAGAAAGAGGCGGAAAAGAAGCTTAGACAGCTTTCCATAGATCCATCTAGCTAGCAGAACTCCACTGGGCCTTCAACTGTTTTGATCGTTTTCTCAACATTTCTACTAGGGCTGGGTTAACCAGGCAACTAGTGTAGTCTGAGGGCTGATAGATTGGCTTTCCAATTGGCCTGCCAATTGGATAATTAACTCTATGGGGATTCTATGGGGACCGTTACTGGCATAATTGGGCCACATACCAAGTGGTCATCATTGCTCAGTCCCTGGCCATTGGTTGGCGGGATCAGAGTTTCTTTGCTAATTTTGGGAGACGGGGAGAACTTGGTGACCTCTACCCCCTTCAACGTTGTTTCTCGGATCCACTAAGACAGTTTAGTGGCATTCCTAGGGGGACTGGAGATCACCAGTCTCCTGGTCTTGCACTCTGCCACCTGATGCCCCTCCTGACTGCAATTGAAGCAAGCAGTTGAGTGTGGCTGCGGCTTCTGCAGTTTTGTTTGTTTGTTTGTTTTTTGAGAAAATTTGTTATTGTTATAGTTAAACAAAAAAAAACAAGAAAAAAATCATCTTTCGTTACATCTTGTTGAAAGCGTATTGATTGGTTACAAATACATTCTGTGAGTTTCTATTAAGAAATAGAAAAGTTTCTATTAATTCGATTAAGTAAGATATCTAAGCATTTCTTCCCCCCTCCCCGTAACACACCTGTATGTATCATTAAATATTGTCCATACATATACATATATACAGTCCTTACATATACTTCATTCAAATCAAGTTGTACATTTTAAGTCAAGAAAGAAAAGTTATGTATTTTACTATCCCTGTACCATAATTCTCATTTGGTTACCATTGTTTAAACATGTTTTTATCTAGAATCATTTATATTAGAAGACACAACCACCTACTGGCATTCATTTGCAATTTCAATAGATCTCCAATACCATTGTACCTTTATAACATATTCTAAAATTAATTCGATTAAGTAAGATATCTAAGCATTTCTTCCCCCCTCCCCGTAACACACCTGTATGTATCATTAAATATTGTCCATTAACATTTCATTGTTATTATTGTAGTTAACTAAGGGTTATTTACTGATTATCTCACCTCTCCTCTCCAGGCCCACACAATATTATAACTTTATAACCATATTTAAACAATGATTTATTAATAAGATTTATAGGACTTTTCCCACAATCCCAAATTAGTTAATTACATGCTAAAAAAATAAACATTAGACATCTAAGACAATCTAAGAGATATTCACATTTCTACTTGACAATCACCCAGAATGTACATTAGCATTTCTATGGCCTGGTTATTTATCCTAACTAGGGTTATTATTTCTCTATTAGTATCATAATAAATTTATGTTAATGGATAAACATTCAATGGTAATCTAAAACAGTCTATAAGGTACTAAAATCTCTACTTAATAATCATCAAAAATTAACTAGCTTTTTTCCATCAATTGGCATTATTAACCAGTATCTTTCCAGTAACAAAATGGTTCTTCATCTCTCACCAGTTGTGTCAATTCTCTGTCCAGAACCTTTCCAGGGTTTAAGACTTCTCTCCGCATTTTGAAGATTAAATGATCTCTCATGTGGTTTTGTTGCCCTTGAGTTGTTATTAATGTAAGCTTAACATTGGTTGTCAGGTTTGTTTCTGAATAGATGTCTCTTATTAACTCCATCTTTTTCGTTTGTTCTCTTTCTCCTTCATCTTGGAGTTTGGGGTGGAGCACCAAATTATCAAAATCACTTTTCCAGGTTCCCTTCTTTCCACCTTCACTCACGTTTACTCCATTTATAGGTTCATCTGAGTTCTTATCTTTGTTTTCTGTATTTTCATTCGCTTTTTTTATTTCTGGGGCTATAACCCCATCATTTTTTTTTGTGATACCCCATAGTCTGTCCCATTTCTTGTCAAATCTCTCACGTCCTTCTGAGATGTTTTGAAGTCCAGCCAAAATGTTTTGAATTATCAAGTTTTCTTCATCTGAGTATTGCTCCATTTTTTAGAGTAAGGAAAAATATAAAGAGAAAGCAAGAAGAATTTGGTACTATCTGCCACTCTAGCCTGTCACAGATTTTGAAGAATATATCTATTTTTTATTTTAAGTCTTAGACAAATGTTCTTTTATGGTTTTCAAAGAAGAAGGGTTCTAAAGTTTTGCTTTCCTTTTCCAATTCTTGTCAAAATATTTTACACACACCACTATTTGTGACCTTGGGTCTTTATCAGGTTTTAAAGAGAAGTTCCAAACCCTTCTGTTGCACAGTCAGTGTAGTCAGATAAGAGTGAACAAAGGAAACATTGTTACAACAGCAAAAGAAAAAAAGCTTCAGACTTGGGCTTCCAAGTGGCAGATTCGACTATTTTAAAACCTCTTTCCTTAAGTATCTTTAATATAATATTGTAATAAGTAGAAGAAGAAATTTATTAAAGTAAAAAGAGTTTTAATTTAAGCCAAAAAAGTTAAAGTCGTGAAGGGAAATAGAGAAAAAAGGATCCCTTCACCTCAAGCAGAAAAAACGGAAATGTTACAATCACTCAATCCACAAAAGATCATTACAGGCAAGAGCAAAAAACTTTCTAAGGCAGTCCAATAGGGATTAAGTACGCCGCTTTGTTCTTGCTTAATGGACTAATTTAGCTTAAGAAAAGAGTTGACAACAGAGAATAATGGAAGGAGAACAGGGAGAAAATAATAGGGAGGAGGAAGAGCAGCAGAGAGAGGAGGAAGTGAGACCAAAAACAAGGAGCCAAAAAAGAAACTAGAGTTAATAAAAAACAAAGACAGGTAGAGAATTAGGAGGATGGAAGAAGAAATTCAATTATTGTCAGTAAATATTAATGGTTTAAATTCGCCAACAAAAAGAAAGTGTATCTGGGCAAAATTAATAAAACAAAAGGCAGGTATAATATGCTTACAGGAAACACACATTAAAAAACAAGATATAAAATGGAATGGAATATCCTAAACTAGGAAAATTATATTCAGCATCAGCAGAAGAAAAGAGAAAAGGGATAGCCATGTATGCTAAAGAGGGGATAAAGACAAATTTAATTTATGCAGACCCAAAGGGAAGAATATTAATGATAGAGAAATGGATAAAACAAAAATCAGTACTACTGGTAGCAATATATGCCCCAAATGAAAATCAGAAGGACTTTTATAAAAAATTACATGAAAAAAATAGAGAAATTGGAGTGAGGAATATCTGTATAATAGGAGATTATAATGCCATAATATACAGTAAAAAAGATTACATAAGTGACAAAAAAAAACTAAAAATAAAAAAAGTATTACCAACAACCTATTTTGAGATGATAGAGAAGCTAAACTTAATAGATATTTGGAGAAAAAGGGAACAAAAAAAAACAATTTACTTTTTATTCCAATCCACACCAATCCTGGTCACAGATCGATATGGCATGGATGAATGGGGAAATTGGGGCAGAAATACATACAATTGAAATATTACCAAATATGTGAGCGTATCACAACCCTATTAAAATAATTTGGAAAGGGGAAAAATCTAGACGAAGATGGATGTTAAATTTGCAAATATTAAAAGAAAAAGAATTTATTCAAAAATGTAGAAACGAATTGGAGTTATTCCTTAAGGAAAACACAAAAGAACAGACATCTATATAAAATTTATGGGACACCATGAAAGCTTATTCCCATGGAATTATTATAGTGGTACAAAATAGTAGATGAATTGAACGAATTGATAGAACCCTTGACGTTGGAGATGTATAATGAGGCACTGATGAAAGCAAAAATACAAGATTCATGGAGGGAAGCACATATTACATTAATATTTAAAGAAGGTTCAGATAAAAAACAGATTCAAAACTATAGGCCAATCTCGTTAAATGCCGACTATAAAATATTCACAACAATAATAGCGGAGAGATTGAAAAACTATTAAATGACTATATACATCCAGACCAAAATGGATTTCTCCCAACAAGACAAATCAGGAATAACACTAGAATAATAGCAAATATTTTAGAGTACTATGAGGCGCATCCAGAGAAACAAATGGCACTTGTCTTTCTGGATGCACAAAAGGCATTTGACAATTTAAATTGGGAATTTATGACACAACAAATTAAGAATATGAAACTAGGGGACCAATTTGAAAGATTAATAGAAATGATATACTCCACCCAAAGGGCAAATATATTATTAAATGGGGAAAGTACAGAGACCTTTAAAATAATGAAAGGAGTAAGGCAGGGTTGCCCACTATCACCTCCACTCTTTATCCTGACACTTGAAAGTCTTTTAATAAGAATTAGACAAAATTCGGAGATAAGAGGAACTAAAATTAAAATCAGGCCTTTACAGATGATTTGGCATTTATTATAGAAGACCCGCTAGAAACAGGAAATACTGTAGCATAATGCGAGAATTAGAAAAATATGGAGATGTAGCAGGGTTAAAGATTAATAGAGAAAAGACTAAAATGATAACTAAAAATTTGAAGGAAGAACAAAATAAAGAGAAAGAATAATATGACTGCAAGTGATAAACAAAGTTAAATATCTTGGAATATGACTAACTGCAAAGTGCTCAACTATAAAAGAAAATAATTATACAAAATTAGTGCAACAAAAAAGATCTAGAATTATGGGGAAAACTACAACTATCATTATTAGGGAAAATAGCGATAAAAATGAATGTACTACCAAGACTATTATACTTATTTCAACAATCCCCATAAAGTTGGGTTTTTTTTTTAATTGAATTGAATAAGATTATATTAAAATTTATATGGCAAGGGAAGAAAGCCAGGATAAAGTTGAAAGCTCTACAGAAGCAGAGGTGGTATGGGACTCCCTGACTGGGAGCTTTATTACAAAGCAACAGCACTAACATGGATCAGGGATTGGATAAATTTAAAAAATAAAAGAATACTAACATTAGAGGGCCACAATTTGCAAACGGGATGGCATTTTTTCCTATGGGAAGAGGGTAAAAAGAAACAAAAATACTTTCACAGACACTATATTAGAGATGCACTGATACAGGTCGGGAATAAAATTAGAGAAAAACACTATATGAAAATACTGACATGGCTTTCCACTATGGAAGTCATGACACATCCCAATTCACTAGATCTATTGAAAATGGGTTAGATATAATGAAATTTTAGACAGCCAAAGGAATATGAAAACAAATGAAGAATTAAAGGAGCAAAATATAAATATAGATTGGTGGCCATATCTCCAACTACAATCGAGATACAAAAAAGATGTAAAAGAATATGGAATATACACAGAATTACAACAAATAGATAACATTTTAATTGGCCTGGAAAATAAACTCATAATGAAAATTTACAAATATTTATTAGAAGTAACATTAGAAGAAGAAAAAGTTAAAGGTTGCATGATAGCATGAGCCAAAAACTTTGGTTACAACATAGAGCTAGTGGATTGGGAAGGAATTTGGAACACAAATTATAAACTAACACGATCAGCAGCACTTAAAGAAAATATGTACAAAATGTTTTATCGTTGGCATTTACCACCAACAAGATTGGCTAAAATGTACCCAAACATGAAGCCGACCTGCTGGAAGTGTAAAAAAGTACAAGGGACTTTCTATCACATATGGTGGACCTGCCTGGAAACACAAAAATATTAGACAAAAATCTGGAAATGGGTGCAAGAAATTACAGAACAGATAAAATACAAACCCGAAATTTTTCTGCTGGGAATAATCAAAGGGAAATATACAAAGAAAATTAAGTACATATTAACACATCTGCTAACTACAGCTAGAATAGCATTTGCCCAATGTTGGAAACAAAATAATATCCCCTCGGACGAATTAGTGATACAAAATTTTTTGGATTGTGCAAGAATAAAATTAATTAAGCCAAATATATATATATATATATATATATATATATATATATATATATATATATATATATATATATATATATATATATATATATACATATATATATATATACATGTATATATATATATATATATATATATATATATATATATGTATATGTTTTTTATTTGTGCTGATAAATAAATAAAGGGAGACTTTATTTATCAGCACAAATAAAAAACACATATATAACAAAGGCAACAGTAAAAATATTGGGTTTCTGTCGTGATGGACTCTTGTGACGAGCCGATTGACAGATGATGGAAGCAGTTAGCTTCCTCCCATAATTGGGGCTTACCAGGTAATATATATATATATTAGATGTTTACAACCCCCGGTATGCCCAAATATGGGAGGAAGGTCACTACTTCCATTCTCTGTCCTTCGGCTCATCACAAGAGACCATCCAGGCATTAACCCAATATTTTTACTGTTGCCTTTTTGTTGTAACAAATACAACAATATATATATATAAATACATAGAACTGTGTATAAAGATGGGTAAACATAGAAGTGAAATAATACATACATGTACAGGTATGATGACATAATAATGTTGATATAATGACTAAGATGTTGTAGAAGGGAAAAAAATAATAAAAAAAATAACCTTATAGAATTAGGGAGAAAATTAATTTTTCTGAATCAAACTACAAACTACAATATAGATCCATGTTGGCGAACCTATGGCGCGCATGCCACAGGTGGCATGCAGAGCCATTTGTCAGGCCACGCGAGACTTCGCCCTGTCAGTCTTCTTTTGAGGCCGTTTTTTGCCCCCCAGAGGCTTCCCTGAAGCCTCCAAAGCATGAAAAACCGGCCCTACGGGCAATGTTTACTCATAGGACTATTTTTGCCCTTCATGGAACCCTCCTGAAGGCCCATGATGCCTCTAAAATTGGCCCTACTGACAAACTGGAAGTCACCATTCCTGAACTTCTGGATTCCCCAAAGATCAGTTTTTCACCCTCCAGAGGCTTCAAGGAAGCTCCTGAGGCCTCTGGAGAGTGTCCGGAGGGGTCAGGGAGGGCTGTTTTCCCCTTCCCCAGGCTCCGAGAAAGCCTCTGGAGCCTAGGGAAGGCGAAAAAACCATAGCACGCGCGGGGGCGTGTCACTGATTGTGCGCATAGCATTATGGGTATGGCACACCAGCGCATGACCCCCCTGTGCTCCCCCCGCTTTTGGCACAGGACCCCAAAAAGGTTCGTCATCACTGTTCTAGATAGATGGACACTCCAGGAAAGTGTTTTATTGAAAACTGGAAAAAAAAGTTTGAGATTTTTTTCTTGTTTTCTAAGATACTTTGGTATATAGCCATGATGGTGAACCTATGGCACGTGTTCCACAGGTGGCACACGGAGCCATATTTCCTGGCACACAAGCCATCAGCTGGCTGGTATGCAAGCATGTGTGTGCCCGTCAGCTGATTTTCAGCCTTTTGGAGGACATGGGGAGGCAGTTTTCGCCTTCCCCAGGCTTCAGGAAAGCCTCCAGAGCCTGGGGAGGGCAAAACTCCCCTCCATAGGAGGGTCGTGCGGACATGCGCAGGGCAATGGTCATGCGCACATGTGCAGGTAGGCGAGGCGCATCGAATTTTGGGTGTGTGCATGCACGTGTGCGCGATAGCGCATGCACACATAGTTTTGGCACACCTTTACAAAAATATTTGCTATCACTGGCATATAGTATAGCTATTGAGCACTAGGATTGTGCACACTTCAGAAATGTTTAAAACGTACTCATCATATATGTGAATGTGGACTAAATTAGTGGATAAGCAAAATGCTATGGACATAGTATACTGATTTGACAAAGTAGACTACAACCTATTTCTTAGTAAGAAAAATGTAGGATAGACAGCATCACCACCAGATGGATTCGTAAATGACAAACAGCACTCAACATATAGTCCTTAATCAAACTACATTTACATCTACATGGAAGGAAGGAAGCAGTGGGGTATTCCAAGTTTCTGTCTTAGGCCCAGTACTCTTCAATATTAGAATCAGAATAGAGCTGGAAGGGACCTTATGTCAGGGTTTCAAGTAACATACCCATAGCAAACAAAACTCTGAGGCAAGTATATTCCTCAAAGAATAAGTCCCAAAATGGCCTCATCCGGACCAGCTTCAAGGGCTGACACCTTGGTGGTCTTCTAATACCATCTCCTATACCATTTCAGCCATCCAGTCCCTTCTTAAAAACCTCCAGTGATGAAGCACCCACAACTTCTGAAGACAAGCTGTTTCACTGGTTAATTGTCCTCAGTGTTAGGAAGTTTCCTCCTTAATTGAAGATTGCTTCTCTCCTTGATTAGTTTCCATCCATTGTTTCTTGTCCTGCCCTCTGTTGCATATCTTCATAAACAATTTAGATGAGGGAATAGAAGGGAAACATATCAAATTTGCAGACAGCACCAAGCTGGCAGGAATAGCCAACCCCAGAAAATGGGCTCCACAAGGTGGAGAACGCTCCAGAACACATGAAGAACGATTGCAGGAATAGGGTATATCTAGTCTAGTGAAAAGAAGAACCAGGGATAGCAGTATTCCAATATTTGAAGGGCTTAATATGCTTTTGGTGTGGAATGCAATGCAAATGGGGAAGGTGCAGAGAGTCTGTGGGAAATTACTCCACTTTTCTAGTTTCTTATAAAAGAAACTTATAAATCTAGTTAAAATAATCATCTAAATGTTTTTAATTTTCTCAGTTACACCTCTGATAACTGCATGCCATAAAGTCATACATTACTTAGGTCCCATTCATTTCATTGGTCTGCCTTGTATTACAGGGTTGAAAATGTAACAGAAAGAGAGACGATTATCACAAATGGCAGTTGGATATAACTTCAAAGGATGTCAAATCACATATTTTTACTTAAATCTAAATTATTCAAATCATATGTTCATTATTTATTTTAAAAAGTGATATTCTAAATTGTATTTTTTATTATCTCAGCTTGATCCTATTCCTGAAAAAATACTACAGCAGACAGCAAATATTAATGCAGTGCATTCCATTGAGAAGGTCATTGAAATACACAGTGAGTACTTACAAACAATAGTTTTCCTTCTACATTTAAATCAAGGCTTTATAGAATTCAAAACGCTGCAGGATATTCATATAACCCTTTGTGTCGTCCGTCCTCTCCCCCCCCCAATTTTATCTAACATCTGCTTGAATACATCCAGCAGAAATGTACTCAAGTAGCCAGTCTGCCAATTATTTTTAATTTTAATCTTTCCTTAACCTCAGTTGGAACATGCCTTCCATTGCTTTGAATAGTGTCCACCTTCTGACATGCGGTTTCAGAGGTACAAATTCAAATGTCTGAAAACTGAAAACAGTTTTCTTCTTTCAAGTCTACATTGATTTCATACGCAACTTGGGATTCAAGTAAAAAATCAATTTAAAGTATATTTAAGAGCCGAGGTGGCGCAGTGGTTAGAGTGCAGTACTGCAGCCACTTCAGCTGACTGCTAAGCTGCAGTTCGGCAGTTCAAATCTCACCGGCTCAAGGCTGACTCAGCCTTCCATCCTTCCGAGGTGGGTAAAATGAGGACCCAGACTGTGGGGGCAATATGCTGACTCTGTAAACCGCTTAGAGAGAGGGCTGAAAGCCTTATGAAGCGGTATATAAGTCTAACTGCTATTGCCCTTGCTATATTTCTGCCAAGCCAGTAATTTCACAAAGCATACTTCTCATTTGTTTTCTCTTTCCTTTTCTTGTTTTTCTGTTCTGGTTTGACTCTGTTATTCATTCTGTTGGGCAGAGTGGTGGCTCAGTTAAGATGTTGGTTGGAAAGCCGGCAGCCCAGGTTTGAGACCTGGGGCTCACATGATGGGGTGAGCTGAGTCCTTGACCCTGCTCCTGCCAATCTTGCAGTTTGAAAGCATGCAAATGCGAGTAGATAAAAAGGTATCACTTCAGTGGGAAGGTAATAGTGATCAGTGATATTATGCTGGCCACATGACTGTGGAAATGTTTTTGAACAATGCTGGCTCAATTGCCTTGAAATGGAAATGAGCACCACCCCCTATTACTCGGCAACAACTAGCCAAGTAAAATCCACAGAGACACCTTATCTTTATTCATTCTATTATTTTGTCAACGTTTGTGAAACTTAATAAATTCATCTTGAATTTTAGTTAATGTCTTCTAGGTATTTTCTGCCCTGGGAAGCCTAAGCTTTAATGAAATGTTGCAGAGGATCAAACCCTGTGGCAGTCTATCTAATAAAGAACTAAGAATTTCCTTTGAATATGATTTTTAAGACAGTTATGTTTCTATTTAATTACTCACTTTTTACTATTCTTAATCAGGCTGTCATGGGGCACTTTATTCAATGGAGCACTTGTTGGAAACAGGTAGTCCTCAACGTACAGCCATTCATTTAGTGACCCTTTGAAGTTATGGCACTGAAAAAATGATTTATGATTATTTTTCACACTTGCAAATGTTGATCCCCATAGTCAAATTTAGATGCTTAGCAAATGGTATGTATTTATGATGGTTGCAGTGTCCCAGGATCAAACGATTATCTTTTGTGACTTCTGACAAGGAAAGTCAACAACCTAACAACCATGTTACTAGCTTAAGAGCTTTTGATTCACTTAATATTTGTTTATTCAGTTCTGAATTTCTGTTGATCAGTTATTCCCTAACTCCTCCTTTCCAATGTTATATCTTAAATTGTCTGACAGAATATTTTTGTATACTATATTTTTGGAGTATAAGACGCACCTTGTCCCCCCCAAAAAAGAGAGTGAAAATCTGGGTGCGTCTTATACACTGAATTTTTGGCCTCCTAAAAGCCCACTTCGTGCATCCAGTTTTTCACAAAAATGGACGTGCAGAGTGTTTGGGAGGCCTGAAAAGTGCTCCTGGGGTCTGGGGAGGGAAAACATGAGCAAAAACTGGGCCTGTTTTTCACAAAAATTGGTCTGCTTTTGCCCTCCCAAGCCACCAGGAGAACTCTGCAGGCCTTCTAAACTCTCTGCACACCCTGTTTTTTTGCAAAAAACCCAGGGTTTTTCTGCTTGTTTTTAGCCCTCCCCAGTCCCCAGGAGCACTCTTCAGGCTTCCCACATCCTTGTCACACCCCATTTTTGTGAAAAACAGGCCCATTTTTGCCCTTCCCAGCCCCCAGGAGCACTTTGCAGGCCTTCAAACTTTCTTCCTGCCCCTTTTTCACAAAGTGCAAAGGGTTTGGAAGGCTTGCAGAGTGCTCTTGGGGGCCAGGGAGAGCAAAAATGTTTTGTTTTTTTTTAATTTACCTCTTCAAAATCTTGGTGCATCTTATACTCTGGTGTGTTTTATAGTCTGAAAAATACGGTAATCTGTATTCCTTATTTCTTTATTTTTTCAGGAAGTCCTTGGAACATTTCTCTAGTTCCAGTAAATTAGACAAAAATAAGTCTTCCTATTTTCCTGCAGCTCTGTTTGCCCTCTTCTCTGTTATTTCCTTGTATTTATTCATTTATAAAAGGGATACAAGAAAATAACAGAGTAGAGAGCAAATGGAGCTGCAGTAAAATAGGGAAATATATTCTTACTTTATTTATATATATTTTGTAAAGCCTCTTAGAAGTAAGAATCTCCCAGATCTGTTTCATTTTGCAGCTTGATGATGCTTTTCTTTGTTTAATAGAAAAATAATAGTAATGATTCCATAATAGTTTTAATTTTCCTTTAGGTAAATATTGGCATTCGCTTCAACATTATTCTTCAACAGTCAGTTATTCTTTGATAGATGCACAGAAGTGTGATAATGAAGAAGCAGAAACCGTAACAGCAATGGCATCTTTGTCAGTTGGAGTTAAACCACTTCCTGAAAAAAAGTAAGTTTTATTCTTTATCTTTTTGGAGGAGGGGGTTTCTTTGAGTCAGTGCTGACTCCTGGACTAGTCCCGACAGTTTTCTTGGCAAGATTTTTCACAAGTGATTTACCACTGCCTTCCTAGGGCTGATTAGCTCACGTTCACCCTATTGGCTTTGTATCTAAGGTGGAACTAGAACTCCCAACCCTAGCCTGATGCCTTTACTACATCAAACTAGATCTTTGTTTTAATATATATTGTTTTTACATTTAAAACAGTGCAGCACTGCAAAGTTGAAATAACCATAAATCACATTATGTACAAATAATCTCATCAAGTAATTGTTAGCCTACTTAATACATTATCTATCCTTCTATCCAATCAGTCTTGTCACCTTGTCTTATACCAATAATAGAATCTGTTCCAGACTTCAAAATATTCTGATTCCCCTTTATTTTTTAATTCAAGGGTGAGCTTATCTGCTTCCGCACAGGCCAAAATTTTTCTAAGTATACCTAACTCCTGGTGGTGTATTTTCTTTTTTACAATACTGCGCATAAGTTATACGCGCCACAGTTAGTACAGGTATAATTAGATAAAACGCATCTTTCTTATACCCCTACGGTATTATGCCTAGGAGAAAAATTTCTGGTTTGAATAAAATTTAAGTATTTAAGTATTTAATAAATTTATAGGCCGCCCAATCCCGAAATTTGATCTCCCACCATTTGTTCCAACCATGATTGTATCATTTTCCAGTATGTTTTGGCCTCATTGCATGTCTACCACATATGATAAAAAGTGCCTAGTTGTTTTTTTTGCACTTCCAACAATTTGGAAGTGCAAATTTTTAAACATTTTGGAAAGCCATGCTGGGGAAGATGCCATCTTTAGAACATCTTATACAGATTTTCTTTATAAGCCATGGCCATTGTTAGTTTCTGATTAAGTATCCAAAGTTTTTCCCATTTAGCCAAATGCACATTATAACCAAACTTTTTCGCCCAGGTGACTATAGTTTCTTTGACATGTTCTTCCTAAAGTTTATATTCCAGCAAAAATATATGCAGCAGTTTGATCAACCTATCTTCTGTCTCTATCTGAAGTTTATCTAATATTGTGTAATCTTTGGCAATACCTTCCTTTTTCCTATCCTATGCAAACCTTGTTGTATCTGTAAATAAGACCACCATTCTAGTTGTACCCCTTGTGGTGCCAATTCTAGTCTAGTTTTTATCTCTCCCTGTCTGTTCAATAACTGTTTGTATGTAACAATTTTTTCCATGTTACAGGAGGTAAAATGATTACTAGATTATATAATTTTCTTTTAAGATATAAAATGGAAGAAGACACGGTAAAGGAGACAATGATTAGTTGGGGAAGAAATTTTGGCCGTAATATAGAGTTAGAAAAATGGGATAAACTATGGGAATGAAATTATAAATTTACAACAGCAGTAGCTTACAAAGAAGTCCTCTATAAAATGTACTCGAATGTGCAGAAATGGACAAAATGACAATAGAACTAAAAGAAAGAGAAGAATCAGATTTCTATAAAATGTGGAATAAAATTTATAAGTGGCTAAAAAACAGAAGCCAAAACATAAAATAGAGAATGTAAATATATGGTAATATAAATAATCAATATTAATATGTTAGCACTACTGTTGTTATATTATAGGACAAGGTAAAAGCAATAGGAAGGCAATGCAGAATGGAGAATTATAAAGGCTAAACAAGAAAGCTGATACAGAAGGCTGTAAAATTACTTTATATTGTTATGTAATTCCTGGATTCCTTTCAGTCGGGTTTCAGGCCTGGTTACAGCATGGAAACTGCTTTGGTCGCGCTGATCGATGATCTCTGGCGAGCCAGGGATAGGGGTCACCCCTCTATCCTTGTGCTCCTTGACCTCTCAGCGGCCTTCGATACCATCGACCATGGTATCCTTCTGCGACGGTTGTGAGAGGTGGGAGTGGGAGGCACCGTCCTTCGGTGGTTCTCCTCCTACCTCTCGGACAGGTCGCAGTCGGTGTTGGTCGGAGGGCAGAGGTCAACCCCAAGGCCCCTCAATTATGGGGTGCCGCAGGGTTCGGTCCTGTCCCCCCTCCTATTTAACATCTACATGAAGCCGCTGGGTGAGATCATACGCCGGCACGGGATTAAGTACCACCAATATGCGGACGATACGCAGTTGTACCTGTCCGCCCCGTGCCAACTCAGCGAAGCAGTAGAAGTGATGTGCCAGTCCCTGGAGGCTGTTAGGGTCTGGATGGGAGTAAACAAGTTGGCACTCAATCCAGACAAGACCGAGTGGCTACTGATGTTCCCTCCCAAAGATTGGCCAAGTATTCCATCTCTCAGGCTGGGGGGTGAAATTATACGCACCTCAGAGAGGGTTCGCAATTTGGGAGTCCTCCTGGATCCCCAGCTGACTTTAGAACACCATTTGTCGGCTGTGACCAGGGGGACCTTTGCCCAGGTTCGCCTGGTGCACCAATTGCAATCCTACCTGGATTGGGAGGCCCTTCAGACAGTCACTCACACCCTTGTGACCTCAAGACTGGATTACTGTAACGCTCTCTACATGGGGCTGTCCTTGAAGAGTGTTCGAAGACTTCAGCTGGTCCAGAACGCAGCCGCTCGAGCGATTGTGGGTGCACCCAGGTACACCCACGTCACACCTATCCTCCGCGAGCTGCACTGGCTACCCATTAGTCTCCGGACCCGCTTCAAGGTGCTGGTCATTACCTATAAAGCCCTACATGGCATCGGACCTGGGTACCTGAGAGACCGCCACCTGCCAATTACCTCCCATAGACCGATTAGATCTCACAGGTTAGGTCTTCTCTGGATTCCATCTGCCAGCCAATGTCGGCTGGTGACTCCCCGGGGGAGAGCCTTCTCTGTCGCAGCTCCAGCCCTTTGGAACGACCTCCCCGTGGAGATCCGGACCCTCACTACCCTCCCGGCCTTCCGCAAAGCCGTTAAGTCCTGGCTACTCCAGCAGGCCGGGGGGCTTTCGAAATATCCAGCCCCATGGAAACTGTTACTGTTGTGTATTTTAAAGTGTTGTTTTGTTTATTTATTCCCTTCCCTTGTTTATTGTAAGCCGCCCGGAGTCCTTCGGGAGTGGGCGGCATACAAGACCAAAAAACATCAACATCAAACATTATGTATGTTTTGTGTTTTGTTTTTTCTTGTGGTGTTTTTCTTTCTGTTTTTAAAGATTAAAACATTCAATAAAAATTATTTTTTAAAAAAACTTTTTTTTCATGTTAATTAAATTTAGATGTGTGTATGCTTCCATTGTAGATAGCCAAATGGGTATTTCAATATTGTGGTCGTATTTAATTTTGTTCCATACTAATAATAGGGACTGTCTGATGGAATGTCTATAAAAATATTTATGTGCAGATCCTTTTTCATACCATAGGAAGGCATGCCATCCTGCTTGGAGGTCATGACCTTCAAATTTGAGTTATCTTTTATTTCTCAACATTATCCATTCTTTTAACCATGTTAGAATGGCCACAGTATAATAAAGTTCTCAATCTTCCAAATACTCCTTTTTCCTTAGTATCTTGCATAGCTTTGAGTTTTATTCTTGGTTTTTTCCTCTGCCATATAAATTTAGAAACTGATTGATTTTAAATCTTTAAAAAAACTTTTTCTAATTTAACGGGAATGTTCTGAAACAGAAAAAGAAATTTTGGTAGTACATTCATCTTTATGATTGCGATCCTACCCATCAGGGACAATTGTAAGTTTTTCCACCTTTCTAAGTCTTGCTTAGTTTTATTGATTAAATTAATATAGTTGTCTTCTTTGATGGACACATACCTCGCTGATAAATGTATATCTAGTTAAATTTTTTGACAATTTGAATACCCAATTTCTTCGTTAACTCCTCTTTCAATTTGGATGTCATATTTTTACCAACGTTTTAGTCTTTGTCATATTTATCTTTAGACCTGCTATTTTCCCATACTCTGTCAATTCCTCAATAAGTTTCATACCAGACTTTAAAAGATCCTCTAACACGAAAACTAAATCATCCGCGAAAGACTATAACTTAAATTGTTCCTCTTTAATTTCTGGTCCCTTTCTCCTCTTTACATATATTCCTAGCTAAAACTTCTAAGGTTAATATGAACAGCAACGGGGATAGGGGGCAACTTTGTCTTGTACCTTTCTGTATTGATATACTTCACGTTAATTCACCATTAATTATTACTTTGGTTTTTTGATTTGTATATATTGCTCTGATCGTATTCATAAACTTATCCTCAAACTCCATGTGTTCCAACTGTTGATGTAAAAATTCCCAGTTCATATTGTTGAATGCTTTTTGGGCATCGAGAAAAAGTAGTGCAACCTGTTTTTCATTATGCACTTCATAATATTCAAGAATGTCCAGCATAGTTTCATATTGTTTTTAATTTATCTTCTGGGAAGGAGTCCATTTTGACCTGTGTGGATAAACAATGTGAATAATTTTTTCTGCAATTATCAGAGCAAAAATCTTATAATCTGCATTTAGCAGTGAAATTGGTCTGTAGTTTTGTATAGACATCTGATCTGAGTCCTCCTTAGGAAATAAGACAATGTCAACCTTCATTCATGATAGCAATGTCTTCACCTCTTTCACCACAGCATTATAAACCTCCATCAGCATTGGAACAAGCATATCCTGGAATTCTTTATATATTTCCGCTGGCAGTCCATCCGGCCCTGCTGCTTTATTATTCTTTTGTCTTTGTATGGCCTCAATTATCTCTGATATTTTTATTTCCTCATTGAGCATATCTTTTACTTCCCCTGGTATCTTTAGCAAATCTGACTTTTTCAGATATTGTAGTATTCCTTCCTTTGTATAGTCTCGGTTTTCTCTATATAATTGTTCATAGAACTTTTGGGTAATCCTTTTCTTTTCCTCTAGTTGATAGCAGATCTCGCATTTTTCATCTTGTAATTTATTGATCCAATTCTCTTGCTTCAATCTATAGGCTAGCCACCGCCATGGTTTATTTGCATTCTCAAAGAAATTTTTATTTTATTTTTTTATAGACTGTGCCAGTTTTGCTTTTTCAAATATAGCCAATTCATGTTTAATCAATTCCATACTTTCTTTTATACTTCTATTTTGTGGTTTCTTTTGAAATTCACTCTGTAAATTTCTGTATCTTTCTTCAACTCTCTTGTTTTTTGATTCTCAATTTTTTTTCTTCCTAGCTGTAGCCAATATCGTGACCCCTCCTATATATACCTTAGTTTTATCTCATAGGTTTTGTATGGATGTGTCTCCTGGGCAGTTTTCTTTGAAGAAAAAATCTCAGTCCCTGATTGACTCTTTTAATATATTCCTGATCTTTTAGGATTGTTCTGTTGAATGACCAATGATAACTGCCCTTTTGTTTTTTTCCATGTTATTGAATTACATGGGATTGTGGTCAGCCCATAAATTGGGTTCTATGTCTCTCTCCTTCACTTCTGAAATTAACTCCATCGACATCCAGCCCATATCTATTCTTGACCAGGATTCATGTCTATTCGAGTAGAAGGTATATTGCTCTCCCTCTGGACATCTTTTTCACCATATGTCATAGATATTTAATTCTTCGGCCATTTGGAAGAACCACCTGAGCAAAGTTCTCCTAACTCCTTTTCTCTTCTTTCCACTTTTATAGTCCTATTTCTGATAAAACTATAGCATTGAAATCTCCCATTAAGCAAACATTGTCGTTTCCCATCTCTCAGATAATGTTATGTAATCTATAATAAAAAAAATTCTGACCTTCATTAGGTGCATATATTACAACCAGTAACAACTTTTTTTGGTTTAACATTATTTCTACAATTAATATTTTCCCATTCTCATCATGATAGATTGGTTTAGTCTGGATCGTATCTTTAACATATAACTCTATTCCTCTTTTCTTTTGATCAGCTAATGCCGTTTACCCAATCTAGGATATTCCAAGATCTGGATCTGTTGTTTGGTTATATGGACCTCTTGCAATGCAATTATATCATAATTCAGATGTTTTAATTTATTGAAGGTTGTTTTTCTTTTCTGGGGCAAATTTAGACCATTAATGTTCTATGTGTATTTAGATCATATGCTTCTTGTTGCCCTTATCTCTCTCACTTCTTTTGGTTCTTCCCCTTTTCCTCTAAAACATCTCCTTTCTCCTTTCTTATCTCCGCTAGTTCCTTTTCTCTTCATATCTGTGCCCTGAGTCCTTGCATCCTTGTTTCCAACAGTTCTCCTTCATCTTCCTCACCTCCTGACCAACAAGTTGATTGTAGAATTCTTCCGCTTGTTCCACTGTGTCTATTCTGAATCTTTTATCTCTCTAAGTTACCAGTATGCCCTCTGGCATCAACCATCTGAAGTTAATTTCATATTTATTCAGCACTGATGTTAAAAATTGATAGGGCCTTCTTAGTTCTCTGATTCTCCTCGGTACCTGTTTTAGTTGTCGTTGATTGTGTACTATTGGGTTGTCTCTTCTTCTATTCAGCACCTCGTCATGTACTGATTTCTTAACTAACTTTACATGAACTTCCCTTGGGAGATTGTTCATTTTTGTGTAGTTTGTCTGGATTTTATATGTCTCATTGATCTCACTTGTCATCTCATCCTTTCCTATTCCCAAACCTTTTGCCATAAGATCTGCCATCATATCCAGTAGATCCTCGCCGTTTTCTTCCTTTACGTTCTGAAACCGTAGAAATTGGGCTGCTTTCTCCGATTCTAACATGAGGACTGTTAGTTCAAGTTCTTTGTCCACCTGGATCAACCTAGAACTCAGCTCCTCCATTATTTTCCCTTCCTTCTCCATCCTTGCTTCTATTGCATTTATTATTTGTTCGTTTTTATTCATCTGTTCCTGAAACTTCAAATTTATCATCTATCTTCTGCATTTTTCCTTTAGTTCCCCAGTGTCATTTTTTTACTTCTCCAATATCCTTTTTTAATTCCTCATGTTTTCTAGCCATTGTTTCTTGCATAGCCTGTAATATCATCTGAAGATCCTTCATTGAATTAGATCTTTCTCTCTGGAGCATATCCTCAGAGGATCTCTGGTTCGAGGGGCTGGCGGCCGCTAAAGACATCTGGGATGCTGGCTTCCTCCCGTGCTAATTTTGATTTGATTTGTAATGTTTGTCATTTTTTAAAAAATTGGATCCCTAATTTAGTTATTTTCCAGAACTCCCACTTTCTTCTCTCATTCGTAACTTTTTCCAGTCCTTCTTTCTTTCTTCCTTCCTTTTCCCACTCCCTCTTCTTCTCCCTCTTCCTCTACTCAATAATCAATTTTAAGGAGAATTAAGGGATAGTATCATCTATATGTCAGTAGATTAGTATACTATATGTAAACAGCTATTAGAGGATAGAAAGAGAATGAGAGAGACTTATCAATTTATCGCTAGGTGCGTATGTATTTGTGTGTGTGTGTGTGCACGCGTTCATGTGTATAGCTCACACTTGTAATATTACTATATTTCTATTAATCTAAGAGTAAATTCTAAGAGTGAATTCCTTATAATTATTAATTATATTGTGATCAATCCATCTCCTTAATCAATAATAATGTGAATAATATCAAGAACAGTAGAGTTAATAATCTTATAGCAATAGCAATAACAATGACAATAACAATGTTTCTTTGATAGTAGCATTATAACATTAATTCCTAACCCTTAAGTTCAACCTTACATATGACCCTCCGATATTAAGTAGTTATATAAATATTCTGAATCCTCTTAGTCCATTTAATCTTCTCTCTCTCTCCAATCGTTTCTTTTAATAATGTCCAAAAGTTATCATCAATGTCCTCCAATAGTCAGGCCTCTGCTATCCAAATATTCTGCTTTCTTTTGAAGTATACCCTAGGGCTATGATGGTGAACCTATGGCATGCGTGCCACAGGTGGCATGTGGAGCCCTTTTTGCTGGCACACAAGCAGTCGGCCAGCTCAGACCCACTGTGCATGCCTGCGCCTCCCGCCACCCAGCTGATTTTTTGGTCTCTGGTGTTGGCAGGAGACACATGTGAATGTGTGGTGAGTAGGGAGAGGTCTCAGGGGCATACGTGGGGGGAGGGGGAGAGCACGCATTCAGGGGGGGTGGGGAGTGCGACACAGCTCTCCCATGCCCCATTTTTGGTGCTTCCCCACCCTAACCCACCCCTGGGCATGCGCGGGTGATCCTTGTTTTGGTGCTGACAGACCTTCCTGTGAAGCCTCCTGGCACCAAAGATGGGGATCACTTTGGCTCTCTCCTAACAGGAGAGGATCAGACCTCAAACTTGACTTGAAGTGGGGAGCCGCTCCGGATTTTCATTCCCCAAACGAGTTTGCCCCAAGGCATTGAAAAATGGGACTTATCCCTTTTATCCCCTGCAAGACCACTGCAGTATTGTGGTCCCATTGTGGTCCCATGATCAAAATTTAGAGGCATGGCAACTGGCATATTTATTGTGGTTGCAGTGTCCTGAAGTCACGCGATCACTTTTTGCAACCTTCTGACAAGCAAAGTCAGGTGGGAGACCATATTCACTTAACAACCATTTGGAGGGCCAGTTTAGTCTAAAGGTTAAGGCACCAGGCTAGAAAGTGGGAAACCGTGAGTTCTAGTCCTACCTTAGCCATGAAAACCAGATGAGTGACCTTGAGCCAATCATTCTCTCTCAGCCCAACCTCCCAGGATTGTTGTTTGGGGAAAATAGAAGGAGGAAGATTTGTTGGATATGTTTGCTGCCTTGAGTTATTTATAAAAATAATATTGGCAGGATACATAAAATAAATAAAATAAATGTGGCAAGAAAGGTTATAAAATCGGGGAGAATTCACTTAACAACTGCCTTGCTTAGCAATGGAAATGTTGGGCTCAATTGTGGTCATAAGTCGAAGACTACCTGTATAGCATTCAGTTAGGAAAGAGGTCGAGTGATTCATAACTCACGTGAGAGATCTCAAAATGATCAGGTAGATTTAATCTTCCCACATAGAACAAATGTCTCTGCATTTGATCTGAGCCAAAAATATAAATAATGTTATTTAATAATAGACTGATCAAACTAATGACTTATCTGCATGGTTGATGTACTGTATATACAAAATTTGTACTTATATGGAAGATTCAGAATCTTCTAGAACAGTGGTTCCCAAACTTGGCAACTTTAAGACTTGTGGACTTCAACTCCCAGAATTCTCCAGCCAGCAGTCCACAAGTCTTAAAGTTGCCAAGTTTGGGAACCACTGTTCTAGAATTACAGCAGGAAATTTGATCTCATGTGCTTGTGTTTCATGGAAATGACTCCCACTTTTCCAGTAGCACCTTCTGCCACCTTAGCAGCAGCATTTGGACAATTTCTTTTGTCCTCCAGTAGCCTGTTTTTTTCTTATCTTCATTAATATAGTTTCTCTTTTGTTTTTTTTTTCCTTTTTCTTGCAAAAAGAAGCGCAGCTGGTATACCCATTAGTTTGTATGTCTTTTTCTTTTTTCTTTTCTTTTTATGAGTGGGCAATTGTTCAACCACAACCACTCTCCCTCTACAAATGCCTGGCTTGGTCTGATATTCCTGTTGACCATTATGTGTTCTTAGGAAACTGAAGAGAGGAGTTGTAATTTCTACTAAAATTGTTCAGCTCCAAAAGATTCTTAAAAGGAGCTGAAGGCACAGATGACCAAGTATAAGAACTTGTAAGTGAATGATAGTGTAAACCATCTATTCTTTCAAAGCAATTGTTCAGAATTTGGAATTCCAAATATGAAGCAATTTGTCTTAACAAAGTTCTCAGATCCAGACTCTAGATACTATTAATGACTATTTAGATTGCTTGGTAGAGTATTAAATAGCCCATCAAAATAATATTGCTTTGCATGCTTATTAACATTAATTAACAAACATGATTATCTAATTCTGGGCCATGCAGTTCTATTATTCTGACTCCTCTTAATGAATTACTTACAGTCTGGATGAGGAGCCTATGGAAGAGGATCCTCTTCTGTAGCATACTCCTGGTTTCAAGCGTTCCAGTGAAATTCATCTTGTCTTTGAAGGCCTGCCAAGAAGCTTTCTATTGTTATACCTGCATCCTGCCCTGATTTTCTTCCAGAAAGGCAGCCATGTTGAAAAACAGATTAATTTCTCCATATTGTAATTGTATGGATTACGCTCATGGAAAACAAAACAAATAAAATGCAGGTGAAGAACAGCAATATGGATTACAGACACACTGAGTGATCTTCCTTTTTTCCTCAATGGAAGCTATAAGAAGCAAGATGCTAGGGAAGTATTTGGTTGTCAGCTTTTGCTGTTGTTTCAAAATCAAAGACTTAACATGTATGTAACAATTTTCATTTAAACTGGTGCTTAACATTTAATTACATTCAGACTACTCAAAGTAAATTCTACTTTTGTTTCAGTATTTTTGTGGTTCTTGCGTATTTGTGAATAAGAGTTCTTCAAAACTCAGACCCTGAGGAGGGTTATTTTTCTTCTTGTGAAGGGTAAAAAGAAAACTAAGTTTTTATATATTCATTCAAATTATATAAATGTGAAGAGGGAGAGTGTAAAATAAGAAAGATAGCCAGAAAAGGGATATTGGCATTGCCAAAGCCATTGGAAAAGTTTGTGCCTTTTAAAATAATAGACTGACTTGGGCAGCTATTTTTTCCTGACATTTTTGAGGAACTATGCCTTAAAGATAAAAAAAACTTTGTAGCGGTTCTTCTGGCAGAAAAAGCCAAGAACTGCATTCTGTAAGAAAGATTCTAGGATTTCTGCTAGCATGATTATTTAAAGCAAGCAAAGGCCAGAGCTTCTCCCAAACAGTCTACAACCTTATTTTGATTTTTCTTTCCTTGCTGTTTAATTTTTTTAAAATTAAGGTAATATGACAAGTGTTGTTGGGTTTCTTAAGTTCATTGATTTTTTAAAAATCCAACATCTTCTTCTATACATTATGGATAACAAATTATCAATTTGGTTGTAAAGGCATGCACAAATACAATTGCAATTTTTTTTAAAAATGGAATGCTTTTTATTAAAAGCAGATTGCATGGAATATTGCTTAATTTTTTAGGTATAAATATTTATGTATGCTGTGTAATGAATAATATAAATATATTCCAAACTTAGGAAAATGACTCTTAGAAATTATTAATTAAATATTTATAATGCATTTATATTACCTATATCAATGGTGGCAACCATTGGAAATTCCTTCCAAAGTATTTGTGGATTGAAAGGTTAAGATCTAGTTAAAATGCCCATTTCCAAAGTGCAGTTTGGAACATTAAAATGCCCAACATTTTAGCCACTGGGCAACTACCCTACATACTGTTATTTAACTTTTAAGTTCTTCAGTGTTGACCCTCTTTTAACAAACAAAGTATTTCTGGTAAATATTTGTTTACTATTGATTTATTTTTTCACATTAGTTTTCAAATAAAGCCAATTATTTGCATTGATTTTCATGTTTGGTTTGGTTTGAGAACTGTGTTTCCAGACATTATTTTCTGGACATACATAATTTTTCCTTGGACACTAAAGTTTTCTTATTTCCCGATTTTTGTACAGAAAACACTTTTTAATATTGTGCATGTTGCAAACTGATATGTATTATTTTCAGAATATTCTTTTCTCAAAAGGAAGGATTCCACAGTCATTTTTAAGATCAAAAATTGATTGTATAATTTGTCAGTTCTTCAGTTGTAGTTGTTATGCTACCTAAAGTAAATGATAAACTTTCCTCTCTTGAAATTGATTAGTATTATAAAGAGCAATGTATATTCTCAATGGCAAGGATTATTAAAGGCATTAATAATTTAAATAAATAAGTTGAAAGATTGCAATATTCTGTTGGTACAGTTAATACTGAGAAAACACACATTACTGTGCTTGAATAATCCCTTTAAAGATTATTTCAAAATAAATAACAATAATAATAATTACATTAGGTTTTTGAGAGTGTGTTAATCTTCACCATGATCTCTTTTCTTCTACATATTTTTTTAAAATGAGAGCAGTTGACCCTCTTATGTAACTGCTTAAATTTTTAGCAGGGAAATTAGAAGAGATTAATTTTTTTCTAAAGAAACATTTTTTGGTTATATTAACTGACAGAGTCAACTTATAATTATGTAGTTTTGAAAAGGTTTTTTCTTTCATGCCATTATGATTGGAGTTATGAGAATATAAACATAAATTTCAATGAGTGCAGACTAGTTTTAGGAGTTTATTTAATGAAAAAGTTAATATGCAATTTTTAAAACAGACACTACAATATTAATCTTCATGTTAACCCAAATGGATTCAAAACCCAAATGGATTCTTTTTGGCATTAGAACTGCCAGGAGCATACTCAAAGACTAAAGTTTGATGGTAAAGATAAAATGTATATTTTATAAAATGCTTTGCTGCTGTGTTCTAAAAAGATTTTTGTGTGAAATTACTTGGTTTTGTATTTTGTTAATTTACTATGTTTTACTACAATTGATAAAAATTGTTGAATTCTGTGATCACTGCAACTTCAAATCTATTTTATATTTGAACATAAAAATTGTCAATAATTTTTTGTCACAAAAAATAATAATATGTATCAATGGTGTTAATATGATTGGTTTTAATGTTACTTTTAAGAGCATTCATTTGTTACTTTCAAATTGCTACATCTTTGGAAGTGAAAAGCATTTCTAAAGTCAGAAAGAATTTTGGTATATGTAATTTGCCCCATAATTTATTAATTCCTTTTTAAAATAAATATACCATAATCTCACTGTACGCCTAAAACTGAATTTCTTCTGCAGTTATTCTAGGAGAGAAAAGATATGCATGGTTGGAGGATGGAAATAATTTTATTTAATAAAAGCATAGATAAGGAAGGTTTCTGGGCTCTGTGAATAAACAAAAAGCTCAGTGTGAGTAAGACAATGTATCATCTCCAATTACAGTTTTTTATATACTATAAGGAAGAGGTACCTAGGTTCTACCAGCAGGATTCTATATGTTTTTTGATTAATGCAATTCTGAAGGTAAAGAGTGATTTCCTACACTTCTGTTACAACATGTTAAAAAGAATAATCTAAAAGTAAGTTCCATTGTATAATATAATAGATCATAATTCTTTTACTTTTTACTTTCGGTACAGACAAACATTCCTTTTTATTAATCATGTACTCATTCCAGTTTTCTTTTTCTAAAATTTTAGACTCACATTTTATGGGCATTGATAAATATATAAATATATTTTTTCAAGTTTCCAATAGTTAAAAAAATATGGTCTATTAGGTTCGCATGCCTTTGTATCGTAAACAGACTTTGCACGCTACACTTGGCAAAAGTGTACGCTACACTTTTTTCACTGTGGGAAAAAGCTTTCTGATGGCATTAGCAAGATATACAAGTTGGGTAGCTTTGTGTCACACAAAAATAAGAGGCATGGACAAGGGAAGTTTAATTGACTCATCTGATTAAGGACCTATGCTTTTAATGTAACATTTAAAAATGTCAAAGGACTACTTAAATATTTGTCATTAAAAAAATAATAATTGCATTTTTGACAAGCCAATAATAGAATACATTGTATTTATTTGGAAATGTTCTTGAAAAACTATGCTGAACATACAAATAAACTGCCTGTGTCAGTTTTTTTAAGAGAGGGAGGAAAAAGAATTGTGTTTTTGTTTGTAAGGGATAAGGAAGGTGCAAACCTATGCTAATTTCTGTTTATATTAAATATCATATGAAATTGGAAATAACTTTAAGAGGTAACTCTTCAGCTCAACTGTACTACTTTTTAAATTACTAGGAATTATATATATAGATTTTTACATTTAAGCAGTGATATTAAGCAGTAAAGGGACATAGTGGCTAAGTGGCTAAGACACTGAGCTTGTTGATCAGAAAGGTCAGTGATTCGGCTGTTCGAATCCCTAGTGCCGCGTAACAGAGTGAGCTCCTGTTACTTGTCCCAGCTTCTGCCAACCTAGCAGTTCGAAAGCATGTAAAAATGCAAGTAGAAAAAATAGGAACCACCTTTGGTGGGAAGGTAATAGCATTCCATGCGCCTTCAACATTTAGTCATGCCGGCCACATGACCACGAAGACGTCTTTGGACAGCACTGGCTCTTCAAAACGGGGATGAGCACCGCTCCCTAGAGTCGGGAACGACTAGCACATAGGTGCGAGGGGAACTTTTACCTTTACCTTATACTGTGCAAACACTATGGATTTGAACAAAACTTTGCATCAGCACTAAATGAGATTTCTTCATAGGGATAGTTGAGCTTGATTTCCTCCCAGCTTCATATTATATTTGAGATAATTAAAAAGAATGGGCCAGGAAAAATAATTTAATACTTGTGGTGCTTTATCTTGCTGGCAACCCATATGTATGGGTTGAAAAACTATTAACCCAAGAATTTATTACGAATATGTAGTATGAAAAGTTTTAACATTATTATATTCTGCTTTATGCCTAAACATGCTCAATATATCATCAATAGCAGCTAACAGTTTACTCTGCAATTTATACAAAGTTTCATTTTTAATTGTATAAACCCTTTAAATTATAGTAGCATATTCTTTGTACTTAAATTTTGTTATGACTTTTTTCTTAGTAGATTTGAAATTTGGGTTATTTTTCCTATGTATCTCTCATTCCTCTTTTTTGTTATATTGTCTTACTTTTTTTAACCAGTGGTGTTTCTCTAACCTATACCAACATCAATTTCAACTTTAATACAAGTTCAGTATTTTGTACCACATTATGACATCTTGTTATTACTGTGGTGTAAATAAAAAGATAAAATGAATTAAAAAAAATATCTGTATTGCGGTTAATAACAATTGTCTTCTCTCTTCCTTTGTCAATTTATTTTTGGATGTTTATGCTCAAATATATTCTGAAAAACTGCTAAATTTTGAGTATGTCTTGCAAACAGATGGTCCCTGGAAGCAATTTCAGTTGAATACGTTATAAAACAGGTTCAAACTTTCCCTTCATTGTGGATATTTTTTCCTGATAACGGGATGAAAGAAATGACAGCAAAATATAGGAAGTTGATATTGTATAAAATCACAATTGAAGAAATACAGTGCAACAGGAGAAAAATGCTGGCTCACAGAAATGAAATGTCTTCAGAAAAATGTTTATGTATCCAAGTTCTAAATTAGTGAGGCTAAGTCCCTAGGAAATAAAGACCCTTGACTCCATTTGGTTGAAGTGATAGATTCTTTTATTAAGAGATAGTGGTTAGTGGTTTCAGCAAAAGCAAGGCAAGGTCTGAATATTCCCACCCAGAGGTACAAAGTTTTCACCTTGTTTGTAACCCTACACCCTGACCGCGAGGCAATGGAATCTGGCTGCTTAGCACCTCTGGTTCCTGTCAGTATCCTCCCTCCACCCTTACGTCCTTCTGACTACCTGTGTAAGGACCTGCCTTGCCCCCCTCTTCAAAAAAGCGTAGACACCTGGTATTTCAAAAGAAATCTTTTATTGAAAAGAAATGAAAGCAAATCAACATCGAAAACAGGCTCTGGGACCCTCAGGCTATACAATCCATAATAAAGAGACTTAGGAACCCCTCCCAATGTGGGCAGCTAGCAACTTAGCTCTCCATGTCTTTTTTAAGGGATGGCCACCAGAATTGTCTTTTGGTGAGGTGTAGAGTTTTCACAAATACAAAATGTCCAGCTATCCTAGAGTTGTGGCATCACTTCATGTGATCCAATCTTTGGCTAGCAGGGATGTAAAGTTTGTTTTCTACCTAGGCTAAGTTGTCTTTGAGCAAACAAATGTTTTGTGTGCTTGGAACCAGTCATCCTTAAGTAGAGCTTCCTTAAATTTGGATACCATTGCATTGCCAGCAAGCTGTTCTTTTTTGGTTTGTGCTGGAGTAATTACTTTGGCGGCTAACTGGAGTGTTTGGAGTATAGGTTTAACAGTCTTTTTGCTGTTATATTGAAGTTTTCTGGACAGGGCATCAACTAAGAAGTTTTTTCCTCCTGGGAGATATTTGAGGGTGAAATTAAACTGTTCAAAGTATTGTGCCCAACGTACTTGTTTGGGGGAGAGTTTTCATGGGGTCTTCAGAGCTTCTAGGTTTTTATGATCAGTCCAGACGTCGAAGGGGATTTTGTTCCCTTCTAAGAATTGTCTCCGTGTGAGGAGGGCCCATCATGCTGCATAAGCTTCTTTCTCCCATATAGTCCATCTTTGTTTGGTTTCTATCAATTTTTGGATGGGTATGCACATAGTTGCAATTGTCCCTGTTCATTGTTTTGCACTGCTCTTATTGGCACGTCACTGGCGTCTGCTTGGATGACAAATGATTGTTCTGGATCTGGATGTTTTAGGATTGGTTCTGCTAAGAATAGCTGTTTAAGTTTTTCAAATGCCACTTAGCATTCCATGGTCCAGTTAAGGGGTTGCCTTGGTTTCGGTTTCTCTCCCCCTCACCTTTCATCTTTAGCAAGTTTGTAATGGGGAGAGCGATTTTGCAAAGACTGGAATGAATTGATGGTAAAAGTTAGCAAACCCCAGGAAATGTTGTAGTTGTTTACAGGTTTGGGGTGGCTCCCAATCAATGACAGCTTTTACTTTTTGTGGATCCATCTCTATTCCCTCGTGGGATATCCCAGGTAGTCAGTTCTTTCTTGGTGGAACTCACATTTAGAGAGTTTTGCATAGAATTTGGTGGCTTGGAGTTTAGCAAGAACTGCTTGGACTAGTTTTATGTGTTCTGTTTTTGTTTCAGTGTAAATGAGAATGTCATCAAGATAAACCAGGTTTGTCAAGATAAACCATTTCTTTGTATAAATATTCATGGAGCACCTCGTTAATTAGTTGCATAAACATAGCAGGTGGCCCTTGTAGTCCAAAAGGGGGTACTTTAAATTGGTAGCACCCCAGCAGGGTGTTAAAAGCAGTTTTCCACTCATCCCCTTTCCTAGTTCTGATGCATTAGTACACCTCTTGTAGATCCAGCTTTGAAAAGGTTTTTTCTTTAGAGAAGTGGGCCAGCATGTCTCTCATGAGGGGGAGTGGGTACATATTTTCCATGCTAATCATGTTGAGATTATGGTAGTTTACACAAAGGCGTAAGGAGCCATCTTTCTCTTCATGGAACAATACAGGGGCCATTATTTTTGGTCAGGTAGGTTCAATGAAACCTCTTTTTAGATTTTTATCAATTTTTGTCTAGTTCTCGGGGGGACATGCAGTACATCTTTGGTTTTGGAAGTTTAGTCCCCATTAAGATCTCAATGGCACAATCCATGGTGCAATGAGGTCGGAGTTCATCCGATGCCTCCTCACTAAATACCTTGGCCAAATCCTGTTATTCTTTGGGGATGTTAGTTAGGATGTTAGCAGGGTGGCCAGCCATGGCCATTTCCCTGTTCCCTTTCTCTATCTCTCTTTCCTCTGGGAGGTTTGTGAATGTTATGTATCTCTGGAATTTTATGTTTCCACCCCTCCAGTTTACTTTAGGGTTCCACTTCTGTGGAATGGCTACATGACTTTAGGAACTCTCTCCAGAACTTTGCGGTGAATTGGACTCCACGGTCCAAGGTGATTCTTCTGGGTACTCTGTGTAGTTGGTAGATGGGTGATAAACATTTTCACTAGTTTCTTTGCTGAAGGTAATCCTGAGCAAGCGATGAAATGGGCTTGGTTGGAAAATAAGTTGCTGACTGTCCAAATCATTTTATTTCCACTACTGTCTGGAAGTTCTATGATGAAATCCATTGAAATCTCTTCCCATGGCCGGCTGGGGCTGGCTATTTGTTACAGTAGCCAAGGAGGCTTATCAGGTCATATTTTCATGGCTGCACAAGGGGCACAACCTTTTACGTAGTCTTCTTCTGATTTCATCTTAGGCCACCAAAATTGATGTCTGGCAATGTGGAAGGTCTTTAGGATTCCAAAGTGTCCTTCTAGCTTTGCATCATGGCTTCACTGTAGTACCTCCAATCTTAAGGTGGCCGGCATGTATATTTTAGACCCTTTCTAGGCTAGTCTCTCATTGTTAAGATGTCTTTGTTTGCTGTAAGCCAAGGGTCAGTTGGACGCGGTCAGCTTGTCCTATTTAGGATCCGTCGGCTGTCTGGATTGGCCTTGGGTGGCGACTTCTGCTGCCGACTGATGGGGGGGAATCACTGCATGAATTTCCTCTTCCCTTCGACTGTCGAACTGTGGCTTCCTTGATAGGGCATCTGCCAGCAGGTTCTTCCCTGCAGGAATGTGTTTAAGTTCAAACTTGAATCTTCTGAAATATGGAGCCCAACGGACTTGCTTGGGAGATAGTTTCCTGGGGCTCTTAAGGGCTTTGAGGTTTTTGTGATCAGTCCAGACCTTGAAATGCATTTTCCTCCATTTTAGGAAGTGTCTCTAGGTGAGTAGAGCCCAACGGACTGCATAGGCTTTTTTCTCTCAGATGGCCTATCTTCTCTCGGTGCTGGTGAGTTTTTTGGAGACATAGGCACAAGGCAGAAGTTGTTCTTTTTATCTATTTGTAACAGCACTGCTGCTACAGCTACGTCAATGGCATCTGTGTGGGCGATGAATTGCTGTTCTGGATCTGGGTGTTGTAAAATGGGCTCCTGAGCAAAGAGCCACTTCAGTTTCCCAAACGCTTTTTGGCAGTTCATTGTCCACCCAATTGACTGATTTGGCTTTGGCTTAGTCGGTGATGTCTACTTTGGTTTTTAGTAGTTCCGTTAGGGGCAATGCTACTTCTGCAAACACCGGAATGAATTGTCTGTAAAGGTTCGCAAATTGGTTGGTTAGGTAATATACCCCGTAGCGGGCAATATGGGTCCAAACTCAGTTCAGATAGACCAACTTGTCTGGATTTCCATCAAACGCAGCCCTGAAGTGGGGTGGCGGGACGCACAGGTGATGGAGGTGGCTAGGGTGTGGGAATGGGGGCAGGTGTCCACTGGAGCTGGACCCAGTCTTGACCCAGGTAGTATGCCCATCCAGGTAGCACCTGTCCTTCAGGTGGCATTGGGGCTGCCCCACTGGGGGGGTGGGCCTGCAATGTCTGGGAGGGCCCCTTGGTGGCCTGGGACTTGACTGAGCCAAAGGAGGTGTTGGAGGCCTGACAGATCAGGCTGTCAGGGAGGTAGCCCAAGTCCCCCTGGAGAGACTTGGCTGCATGCTGGATTGTGCTAGTGGGAGCAACACGGGAGCTGCTCCCTGGGTAGATTGGTCCCTCTGGGTTGAAAACGTGAAAGTTGGCTGACTGAGGTGCACCATCACCTGTCTGGATTTCTGATGCGGCCCCATGCTGCTGAGGCTTAATTGGCCAAACTGCTCTGGAAATCCCTCCAGGGTCTGACTGTGGGTCTGGTATTTCCACTCCCCTAACTTGCTGAGGGGTCTCATTGACCTCCTCTTGAGGATCCCCTCTTCTTTCATCAAGGTGATCATGCACTTTCTCACTGGCTCCTGGAACACAGACCGGGAGCTGATGTCTTCCTCCACCTGGTAAAGCTCCTGGGTGGCCAATCACTTGGCATGAGCTTTCAGCCAAGCACCCACCTGGCACTCAATGTCTGACATGCCTACTGCCACCCGCTAGGGCGAGGAGGGGAATGTTAGGCTTTCAGCAACACCTCCACAAGCCCCGTTGGTGGCTGCCATCTCCACCATCCTCTTTTCCATCTTCCTTGAGTCTTCCCGCTGCCCATTAGACTGAGTAAATGGCTGGGGCTCAGGATCCCAGATGGAGGTCTGGGTAGAGCAGGAAGCTTTCTTACGGTTTAGTGGAGAGTTGGTTTAATATCAGGATTCAAAGTAATAGATCCATTGCAAGCAAGAACTCTGAGGCAGATTCCTCAAAGAACAACTTTATTGGAAATATCATATTGGCACATATCTGGCAAAAACCAACTCTTAGGGGCCCCTTGGTTTTCACCTAATTAAAAGTAAAAATTTTCCCCTTAACCCCACTCAGTCATATGGCTCAATCAAGGCAGCGTTCCCTGGTCTGGTGACATCATTCCTCCTTCTTCTGGCCAGGTGTGAGAATGTCCTTGGTTCCCAAGAGAGTATTTTATTTTGACTACACAGCCCCTGCTATCTCGAATCCCCTGCCCTATCCCTTGCTCCACTGTGGCAGCACTGAAGCTCCAAGATGGCTTCAGCAAGATCATCTTAAGGGTTGACACAAGGCTCCATTTCTAATATGTGAAAAGAAAAATATTGACAGTTTTTTTTAATTATTATAATTGAGTGAAGTATCTTTGCATTGACTGAGCAGGTTGTCAAAAAATTATTTGAGGGATGGGGGGAAATTTCAGAATTTTAAATGTTTAAATGTTTTGGGTTTTTTTTAAAAAAAAAACCACAATGATTCAAATGTGTTTCAGGAAAAATTAACAAATCAAATACTGTTTTCTTCCTCAAAAGCCAGTTCATTAATCTCATTGCTCTTGAGCAAATTAGTGCAAAAAGCTCAACAAAAGTACTCATTCGAGGAAATACAGCATTTGATTTTAAAATTGTTAATGTATAGTTGCAATCCCATCTGTTGATTTATGCTTGATAAATCTAATAATGAAAGAAATTAATAACACAAAACATTGTTTTCTATTAAATAACTGATTTGTCTCCATTTTAAAGAGATTTCAGGCAGGACAATTCTGATTTGCACTGAAATTGAGGCTGGGTCTCTGTTTTCAATACTGTAGGAGAATATTTTCACTTGAACCTGCCTTTGATATAGTCTGAGATTTTAAAATTTCCTCAAATACATTTATTTTATAACTTTTTTGAATGATACTTATTTGAATTCAGTCAACTTACTAATTGGTGAAACTATATGTACTTTACCAAAACAATTTCATCACCACCTTCTTGCCAGCCTAGTTCCACTTTATTTAGTACCAATAAGTTCTTCATGCACAACAAAAGAAACTCCTGGGATACTTTTATTACCAAGAGTAAAACTTTACTCATAAATCCATACAGGCACAGAAGAAGAAAAGCCAGTTCTGAGGTTTTGCCATGAAGTGCAGTATAATGAATGCTTTTCCTTTCCCTCAAGCTACCCAGTGTCCATTGTCCACCAATCCATATCAAGCATTTTATTTTGGGAAAACAGTTTTTTTAATTATTATAATTCAGTGAAGTATCTTTGCATTGACTGAGCAGGTTGTCAAAAAATTATTTGAGGGATGGGGGAAAATTTCAGAATTTTAAATGTTTTCCCATTATAGCTACAGGCAAATCTTATTCTGAATCTATTCAAATCAAATCAAATTTTTCCTGAGAATTTTAAAAAATCATGAATTCAAACAGTTGTAAACTTTAGTTGTAAACTTAAATATCAAATTCAAAACAGGTCTATGATGATCAACAGATTCTTGTTAAGGACATACCGACCTCCAGCTACAAGAAGCTACCAAAACACATTGAGGAAGAATTGGGCTATAGCTATAAACATTTTAAATCCTTTGTTAGTAGTTACTGCAGTTTTTCAAGCAATTAGTACAATTTGCCTCATGCACTTCAAATGTTAATTCCTGCATTTTTCAGAATTTATATTAAAAGTATTTTAAAAAACTAAGATTATTATATATGTGATCCTGCTAACTATTTGGAAACTCAGAAAAATCAGCATGGGTTATAATGTTCTTCTTTCATTAGCCCCTCCAGTATTATATTTACTACAGTAAGTTTTTCTCCCCTTCTAATTGAACATGTTCATTTACAATAGCTTGCAATACAAATTATGTTCATTATTATATACATATAAATAATTAAGTACATTTATGAGAATTTAACAGCTGATATCAAGCAATCAGATCCTTTGAAGAACCTTCTTTTCTGTTACACATTTTAATCCCATTTCATCCAAGACAACCGGGCTGTCAGATCTGCTGAGAGAAAGGAGAAAACAATAAACCTTTTTTTTTAAAACCCACAATGATTCAAATGTGTTTCAGGAAAAATTAACAAATCAAATACTGTTTTCTTCCTCAAAAGCCAGTTCATTAATCTCATTGCTCTTGAGCAAATTAGTGCAAAAAGCTCAACAAAAGTACTCATTTGAGGAAATACAGCATTTGATTTTAAAATTGTTAATGTACAGTTGCAATCCCATCTGTTGATTTATGCTTCATAAATCTAATAATGAAAAATTAATAACACAAAACATTGTTTTCTATTAAATAACTGATTTAACTGATTTGTCTCCATTTTAAAGAGATTTCAGGCAGGACAATTCTGATTTGCACTGAAATTGACTATTTGAAGGCCGTGTGTCAGATGCCTAAAAGTGATACTGCCATTCAATTGGGAGGAGGGGGGCCTCAGTTAAATCACTAGCTGTATCTACAACAACTGAGTTTTACAACTTTACAGCTGGTTTCCTATTGCCGGAAGACTGAAGGTCCCAGCATCTCTGGAGGGACGTTTATGATAGCCATGTGGGATAACTTACTTTAATGTCTAACTAGAGATAGCCATGGGAACATGTATTTTATTGACTCTCGGGGCAGAAGAGTTAAGGAAACATCTTCACACTTGTGTATTGGTCAGAATCTGCATTTGGACAAAGGGGAGGGGTCATTATCAGCTTGATCTCATTTGCATTGCCTAAAGGGTTTCAGATGTTGCTTTGCCTCCAATGGTTTCCATCCTGACTGATTAAAGGTTCCTTTTGAAATAATCAGCTTCAAGAGTCTTTACTTTCTCAAGTTAGGAGAGGAGCCATTACATAAAGCAGCATCTCTCTGCAAAGTGGTCAACCAGGAGAGACAACATTTTTACTCTATCGAGGGGACCCAGCAAACCATATCTGAGGATAACAGCAAACAAGGGGGAACTGACTGCTGGAGGGAGATGGAAACCCCTCCACAACCAGAGACCTGCTCCTTGTACACTGGCGGAGAGAACGAGGTGAGCTTGGAGGACCCCAAAAAGCCCTGTTGGTCAATTGGAATCGGGACAAAAGATGGCTGGGAAGGGAGAACCAGAGGAGTCACTCTTACCTGAAGTAGCCAAAAACCAGGGTGGAAATTGGAGTTAGAAGCCCCTTCTGACCAGGAGGAGCTAAATGAAGCCTCGCTGAGAGAGGATCCTCTGAAGAGGCATGTAACCCAGTTGGTGATGGAAATTTTGGAAAATCTCAACATCCAGGAAGAGCCAGACCGGCAACCAAGAAGCATTGGAAGGGCGGCAAATGGGGATGACGCCAGGGAACTAACCCCCCTCTGGTCCCTGCTGATCCAGCTATGTAGCCAGCTGTCTAAATAGTGTGGCAGCTAAAAGACGCCAAGGCGAAATGCCAGGACTGTTACAGAAGGTAGTCGAGCCTTCAGCACCCTGGAAGGAGATTGCTATGGATTTTATTGTCGAACTACCAGAAAGCGCAGGGAATACTGTCATTTGGGTCATAACAGACTTCTTTTCAAAACAGACACATTTTATACCATGCCAAACGATCCCAACTCCCAAAGGTCTAGCCAAGGTATTCCTGATACACGTTTATTGCATTCATGGAGCCTCGCAGAGAATCATCTCCGACAGAGGGGTCTAATTCACCTCAAAATTTTGGGGGGCATTCTTAAACTTACTGGGCACCACCCAAGGACTGAGCTCCAGTCACCATCCGTACACCAATGGTCAAACTGAAAATCAGAACATGGTTCTAGAATAATACCTAAGATGTTTTATTAATTTTCAACAGGATAACTGGGTTGATCTTTTACCTTTTGCAGAAGTGGCCTTCAATAACGCTGTGCACTCAAGCACTGGTTTCACCCCTTTTAGAGTAGCAACAGGCCAGGATTTCAACCCCATGCCTGAACTACCCACAGAAGAACCCACTATCCCCTCACTAAAAGAATGGATAGACAACCTATGAAATACATGGCCAGTGGTTAGATTGGTGTTACAGGAAGCTAGAGAGGCTTTTAAAACTCAAGCTGACAAAAAAAGATTAGATCCCAAACCTTTCCATGTTGGAGATAGAGTATACCTGTCGACAAAATTCCTGAAGTTGTTGCAACTATTAAAGAAATTAGGGCCAAATTGAATCGGACATTTCCTGATCACCAGAGTTATCAACCCAGTAACAGTAGAATTACTTCTTCCGAAGACCCTCAGGCAAGTCCATCCAGTGTTTCACATTAGTTTACTCAAACGAGAAGAAATCTCACAACTCAGACCACCTGCACCTACACCTCCTGTTCCTATCATGATAGAAGGCGAACAACATTTTGAAATTAAGGAAATCCTGGACTCTAGGACCCACAGGGGGAAAACACAATACTTAGTTGCTTGGAAGCATTTACCTTCAGTCCAAAATGAATGGATAGAGAAACACCACGTTAGGGCCCCTGCCTTATTGAAAAAATTTCACTCCCAATACCATGACAAACCTTGTTAAAATACTGTGATGGAATTTCTTTTCCTATTTTTTCACAGGTGGATCTCTCCTTTTTCTAAAGAATGGCAGCATGTCAGATCCCTAAAAGTGATACTGCCATTCATTTGGGAGGAGGGGGGCCTCGGAGTTAAATCACTAGTTGTATCTATAACAACTGAGTTTTACAGCTTTACAACTGGTTTCCTATCACCGGAAGACTGAAGGTCCCAGCATCTCTGGAGGGATGTTTATGATAGCCATGCAAGATAACTACTTTAATGTCTAACTAAAGATAGCCATGGGAACGTGTGTTTTATTGACTCTCGGGGTAGAAGTGTTAAGGAAACATCTTCACACTTGTGTATTGGTCAGAATCTGCATTTGGACAAAGGGGAGGGGTCATTATCAGCTTAATCTCATTTGCATTGCCTAAAGGGTTTCAGATGCTGCTTTGCCTCTAATGGTTTCCATCCTGACTGATTAAAGGTTCCTTTTGAAATAATCCATTTCAAGAGTCTTTACTTTCTCAAGCAGATCATTTGAAGAATCTTCTTTTTTGTTACACATTTTAATCCCATTTCATCCAAGACAACCGGGCTGTCAGATCTGCTGAGAGAAAGGAGAAAACAATAAACCTTTTTTTTTTTAAACCCACAATGATTCAAATGTGTTTCAGGAAAAATTAACAAATCAAATACTGTTTTCTTCCTCAAAAGCCAGTTCATTAATCTCATTGCTCTTGAGCAAATTAGTGCAAAAAGCTCAACAAAAGTACTCATTTGAGGAAATACAGCATTTGATTTTAAAATTGTTAATGTACAGTTGCAATCCCATCTGTTGATTTATGCTTGATAAATCTAATAATGAAAGAAATTAGTAACACAAAACATTGTTTTCTATTAAATAACTGATTTGTCTCCATTTTAAAGAGATTTCAGGCAGGACAATTCTGATATGCACTGAAATTGAGGCTGTTTCTCTGTTTTCAATACTGTAGGAGAATATTTTCACTTGAACCTGCCTTTGATATAGTCTGAGATTTTAAAATTTCCTCAAATACATTTATTTTATAACTTTTTTGAATGATACTTATTTGAATTCAGTCAACTTACTAATTGGTGAAACTATATGTACTTTACCAAAACAATTTCATCACCACCTTCTTGCCACCCTAGTTCCACTTTATTTAGTACCAATAAGTTCTTCATGCACAACAAAAGAAACTCCTGGGATACTTTTATTACCAAGAGTAAAACTTTACTGATAAATCCATACAGGCACAGAAGAAGATAAGCCAGTTCTGAGGTTTTGCCACCAAGTGCAGTATAATGAATGTTTTTCCTTTCCCCCAAGCTACCCAGTGTCCATTGTCCACCAATCCAGATCAAACATTTTATTTTGGGAAAACAGTCTGTACATGAGCTAAAGTTTTCCACTCATGAGATCATCAGCTTGTAAGATTTTCTCAAGCTGCAAATGGCTCATATAAATTCATTCTCTCTCTCCCACCTTCCCACACATTCCATTCATATTCCTCCCATATTTCTTAGTCAAGCTGCAAGCAGAAAGAAGTGTTTTGTGAGTCAACCTTGGCATGCTGACCCTCCAGAATAAAGATAAGCCTAGGAAAGAAAACATACACAAATTTACATAACACAGAGGTCCCTAACCTCCCATTCTATTTGGGTCAGTTTGGATACCTATCGTGGAACTTATGAACAAGTCTAGATGCCTTAACTTCTTTTGCCACTGCCCATTCTGCCTCTGCTAGAGGCTACCCTTTCCACAACACCAAATACTGTACCTTGTGCCTTCTTGAGCCCAGGATTTCCTGAATCTTGAAGTACTCCTTACCAGGAGTTCTGACTAGGATAGGAGGAGGAGGGGGCTCAGTGGTTGGTTCCGGCTTGAGCAGGGAGCTGGACTAGAAGACCTCCAAGGTCCCTTCCAGCTCATTCTCTACTCTACTCTAGCCTAGCCTAGCCTAGCCAAGTCTATTCTTATTAAGTACCGAGCTACTGAAAGACTTTAACAGACTGCAATGAAATACTGCATGAAAAGCGTTTGAGGCTTTTTGGTAACTTCAGCTCTACTGTTTACAATCTGAGTAATAGGGAAATGTCATATGTACATATCAACTTGTTTTTTTTTTTTGAGGGTTTCCCTGACTTTCTCTAGTGTCCTACTCATTGCAACCCATGTGGCTCTCAAAGTGTCCATCGACTCCACCAGCAATGCTGATGATGGCTTCTCTTGTGGGAGCTCTGGCATGTGGGTGAATTCCACCCCAGTACCCACCTTGAACAGGGTAAACCTGCTATTATGTAATTAATATATGCCACTTTTAATTGGTCTGCTAGTACTTTATATAACATCTCAGGATTGAGTTCATGCATTCTCCAGGCTCCATTTGTGTGAGGATGGTGGGTGGTCAGCGATAATATATTTCAAGACCCCATGTAACTGGTTTCTGTATTGCACAAACTTAGTCAAATTTAGTCAAAGTCTGGGATGAAAGGATCCTGAAAGGACCATGCCATGAAGTGCTTAGAGAACAAATCAATGATAACCTAAATCACAGTGTTTCCAGCTCTTTCTGGTAACTCTACAATAAAGTCCACAGAGGTCTCCTCCCACGGGCTGGTAGGGTCGGCTACGGGCTGTAGCAACATGAAGGGCTGCCCAGTTTTTTCATTGTGGCACACCTGAGGCAGCTGGCCACATATGCCTCTATGACCTTTTTCATCTTTGGCCACCAAAACTAACTTATCACCAGGTAGAGATTTTTTACAAACCCAAAATGCCCTCCTGCTTTCATGTAATGACTTCACTGTAGGATTGAAATCCCTTCACTAGCTGGGATGTAGATTTTGCTCAGAAGCAGTGAACCAATAGAGAGAGGAAACATTTGTTACCAAACCAATAGAGATAAGGATTGAGGCCCTAAGCTTCATTGTAGCCCTTGGAATGGAAAGGCCTTTGTGTTGGCTCCAGATTTGCAACTTGAATGGCATGCATTTTTATGGTATGAGAAGAATAAAAGCCACAGATATTTCTATATCACTATGTAAGAAATTCATTATTGTCTGTGTGGGATTAAAAAAAAAGCTAAAATCTACTTGAGAATCCCAGGATGGCTCTCAACAATGGAAGCATTTATTCTTCCAAATCTGGTGAAATTTGAGAAAATGTTGACATATAAAGATTTTTTGAATACTGAAGGGAAATTAAAATCTAAAGAAGAGTTCAAAGACTGGTTTATCAGTATTGGTTTATCATGGTGGCCTCAACTACAAATACAATCTAGATATGATAAAGATGCGAAAATGTATGGCTTTTATAAAGAACAGACAATCTTCGATCAGATACTGTTGAACTCCAATGAAAAATTGATTAAGAAATTATATAACTTTCTATTAAATTTGAAAATGGAAGATGAACAAGTAAAAGAGACAATGATACAGTGGGCAAAAAACTGTGGTCATAATATAGAACTGGAGAAATGGCAAAATATATGGCAAAGAAACTATAAGTTAACAATGACAACTTCTTATAAAGAAAACGTATATAAAATATTTTATAGATGGCACCTACCACCTGCCAGGTTAGCCAAAATGTTCAAAAATGTTTCTAGTAAATGTTGGAAATGTAACCAAAAACCTGGCACATATTACACATATTTGTGGTGGGCTTATGTTAAAGCAAAAAAAAAAAGGGGGGGGAAATACACTTGGTTAGAAGAAATGGCAGGAAAAGATGTAGATCATAAACCTGAACTTTTTTTCATTATGTGTATAGTACCAGAAAAATTTGATAAACAGTGTATATTTAATATTGCATGTATTAACAGCAGCAAGGATTGTATTTGCTCAGCATTGGAAAAATGAAGAAATATCACTAAGTAGATGAAGAGATAATTAAGAAGATATTGGACCGTGCAGAAATGGACAGACTTACATTGAAGATCAAACAGAAAGAAGATACAAAATACTATAAGGTGACCAGATGTCCCGATTTCAGCGTGACAATCACGCTTTATAACAATTTTTCCCGTTTCCCACCGCGTTTTTAAAAAGTCCCGATCATTTTCTAGCTTCATGTTGAAAGCCCAGTGGATTTGCTTAAGAAATCCTAACCGGGGCAAGACAAAAGATGCCCTGTCTAAATTCTCTCTCTTTCTCTGTCTCAGTACTTTCATTGAAGATATTAAAACGTTAAAGCAACAAAACGGACCTCCCCCCCCCGCCGCGCCGCTTTTTACCTCATTTTATAAGAAAAAAATGATCTAGTACCATAGAGCTGCAGGAAATGGCTAGAGAGGTTACTTCCTGGATTTTCTGGAGGTGAGGGGCACGAAGGTTGGAGGACTGCTCCGAAAAATGGTGACATTTTTCCCTGACTAATTTCACCATTTCAATTTGCTCAGTTCTTTGTATTAACCTATCCTCCGCGAGCTGCGCTGGCTACCTGTTGATCTCCGGGTGCGCTTCAAGGTGCTACTTGTCACCCATAAAGCCCTTCATGGTAGTGGATCTGCGTACTTGAGAGACCGCCTCCTGCCAATTACCTCCTTGCGACCAATTAGATCGCATAGATTAGGCCTCCTCCGAGTTCCATCTGCCAGTCAGTGTCGACTGGCAACCACACGGAGGAGAGCCTTTTCAGTAGTAGCTCCGACCCTTTGGAACGATCTCCCCGTGGAGATTCGTACCCTCACCACCGTCCAGACCTTCCGCACAGCCCTTAAGACCTGGCTAGCCCATCAGGCCTGGGGATAAAGATTATAACCTGTCCCCACCCGAATGATGAATGAATGTTGTGTACTATTTTACTCTTATGTATTGTTTTGCGTTTATTGTCTTGTACCCTCCCTTCCCTATTTTATGTAAGCCGCCCTGAATCCCCTCAGGGAAAAGGGCGGCCTATAAATATTAATAAAATCACTAAAAATCACTAAAAATTAACATCTACATCATTCTGGGTTTACTTGGAGTGTAAGCCTGCTGGTAAGTGGGTTTTTTTCTTTTCTTTTTTAATGTATTTTAAAATAATATTTTATTTATTGTGCATAGGATTTATTAAAATAGTTTTATTCTGTGTGGATTTAAGTTAAGAACTCCCTGTTATTAAGCTTTGCTCAATTAATCTCTGAGTAGATTCCCACCAATTTCAAGATCCCAAGGGCACATCTTGGAAGCTACACCTTTGCTTAGTTTATAGATGATCCCTTTCCTTAAATATGAAAATAAATACATTTATTGTTCAAATGTGTACATCTCAATAGAAATGACTCTCAGGGGTGACAACAATCCACTAAAATAATAATATAAAACAGTAATTACAAAAACAGGAGCAACTGTTATGAAAATTATTATTAAAAAATAAAGAATAAAAATGGAGTTATTAAGTATATTAATTGCAGCAACCACAATACAATACCTCGGTCCTTCTTTTCATTAAACTAGACATACCCAATTCCAAGGAATTAAAAGACGCTTGCTCCTGGGGAGGAAAGCTATGGCAAATCTAGACAGCATCCTAAAAAGCAAGGTGACAGATTTTCAGTAAAGAGGGACACCTTTGCCTGGGGGTGGGGGCTTGATTAAAAATTTTATACGGAACAACAAAAATTTTCATACAACGCAAAAATAGTATTGTAATATTTTTTTATTTCAACATAACTACAATTTACAAATATAAATTGTAACTGTTGCCAAACATCAAAATTTTGATCACATGACCATGAAGATGCTGCAACAGTCGCTAAGTGTGAAAATGGTCACTAAGTGTGAAAAATGGTCATCAGTCACTTTTTTCAATGCCATTGTAACTTTGGTCACTAAGCCCATTATACCACCTTTCTTGCCACAGTTCTTAAGTGAATAACTTCAGCTGATAAGTTAGTAACATAAGTGAATCTGGTTTCCCCATTTGACTTTGTCAAAAGGTGATTATATGACCTTAGGACACTGAAATCATCATAAATATGAATCTGTTGCCAAACATCAAAATTTTGATCGCGTGACCATGAGGTGTGAAAAATGGTCATCAGTCACTTTTTTCAATGCCATTGTAACTTTGGTCACTAAGCCCATTATATCACCTTTCTTGCCACAGTTCTTAAGTGAATAACTGCAGCTGGTATTTTGTATTTTGGGTAGAATCTTTTTTTAAATTGTCTTAGACTATTTTAAAAAAGATTCTATCCAAAATACAAAATACCAGCTGCAGTTATTCACTTAAGAACTGTGGCAAGAAAGGTGGTATAGTGACCAAAGTTACAATGGCATTGAAAAAAGTGACTGATGACCATTTTTCACACTTAGCGACCATTTTCACACTTAGCGACCGTTGCAGCATCCTCATGGTCACGTGATCAAAATTTTGATGTTTGGCAACAGTTACAATTTATATTTGTAAATTGTAGTTATGTTGAAATAAAAAAAATATTACAATACAATTTTTGCGTTGTATGAAAATTTTTGTTGCTCCGTATAAAATTTTTAATCAAGCCCCCCCCCCCCCCGGTCAAAGGTGTCCCTCTTTACCAATCTGAAAATCTGGTCACCTTAAAATACTATCATCAATATATTTATAAATATATATAAAACCATAGTTCTTGTCAGCATCTTTCACTCCATTTGGACACCAGCTGTGCAATTCCCTAACATTATGTTATTGGTTTTTAAATCTGTGAATATGAATATCGAACAGAAACAAGTCTGCTATTTCAATATCTAGTTAATAAATATAACATAACACATAAATCAGGAAACCTACATACTCTAGAATTATATGTTTACGAATTAATTACGACACTAGAACAGAACTTTATTTCAGCATTGACCAATAAAAATACAAACAAAAAGTGAATAACACAAAACTATCCCCTAATAAATTAAAACTATTAGCAACCATTTGTGGACAAAGTTTACACATAAAAGTAGCATATGTTTTGCTTCTTTTAAAAATTAGGCACAAATAAATGCTATCAGAGTGCTCTGGAAATTTAAATAAAAGCAGTTATCACCTGGTACTGATTATCCTTGTAAAATTGACAATACAGAAAAAACATAGGTTATGATTTCTATAGCCTATGGGGGTCTATTGTAGGAAAGATTTAATATCAGAATGATAGTTTTCTAATTGAACTATCTCTTTCACAAATGCAAAGACATGCTTTAAATATGACATTTTAAAAGGATTTTTTCATAAATATTTATTCAAATCCATTTAAATATGCAGCACTAGTAAATCTTTAAAAGACCCAGTTTGCTGTTGCAGGTAAAGCATCACTAGAAGATGTTGAGTTCTAATGCAGCCTTAGGTACAAAACCAACTGGGTGACCTTGGGCCAGTCATTTTATCTCAGCCCAAGAAAGAGGCTAAGTCCGTCCACTTCCCAAATGTTCCTAGAAAAAATGCAGAGATTTGTCTAGGCAATCACTAGGAGGGAAGAGAGAAAAAGGAACGAAGATGGAAGGAAGGAAGGAAGGAAGGAAGGAAGGAAGGAAGGAAGGAAGGAAAGAAAAGAAAGAAAAAAGGAGGGAGGGAAAGGAAATGTACAAATACTTTCCCTTATTTCTCCAATGCTTGAACACTGATTAGATAAGCAAATCAAATAAACTAAACATATACATTATTCTTTTCAGTGGAAACAAATTCATACTATTCTCTAAAAAAAATATTTTTATACTTACCGCTTGTATTCCAGATTGCATCTTGATGACCCTTATATTCATTTTTCATGCATTCTTGCACATACATTTTAGGATCAGAACCTGATTTTAAGATATCACTAAGCAATGCAATGTATGCTATAGAGAGCCTGAGGGTGTCAATTTTGGAGAGACGTTTTTCATAAGGGAAAGTTGGTACATGGCCTCTGAGTTCTTCAAAAGCAGAGTTAATACTAAGCATCCTCTTTCGTTCTCTAATGTTGGCAGCATGCCTTTCTCTTTTGTGAGATTGGTCTGAAATAATTTTATGGGAGTTATATTGCCAATCACTTTCATCACATTGAATCAGTGAGGAATTGTCCAATTCAGCATTACCTTCAAATTGCAGAATCTGGTTACCAAAGTCTGAAACTGGTGTTGGCATATCAGGAGAAAATGTTTGAAAAGGAGCAGGTAAGCAGGCAAAGGCTTCATTTGCAGTAGAATAATCAAATAGGGAATGATCTAGGTGAGAGAACTGGCTGAAAGAATTACCATTGACTCCAAATGGGCAACTGGATATTGAATCTTCTTCAAAATTAAAACAAGATAATTCCATTGTTGGATCTTTTAACAGCTTTAACAACTGAAAATTCATATACAATCTTCAAGTACACAGAAAAAATACGATAATCTATACTTTTAAATAAAAACTCCAGAAAAAACTTCAAATTATGGCTCTAGCCAAGCACTGTACAGTTATACTCCAGTTTGCTAAACTAAGGATGTGAAGCTTTAAATATCTGGAAGCCTCATAAGAAGCTGCTTTATTATTTCTTTGATATCATGGAATAATAAGTAACTGGTTTTCATCTGACCCCTAGATTAAACATCTATTGATGTTATTACCAAGTTTGTCCTCATGTTCATTCATTCATGTTGCTCTTTATGTAAGACTCTACACTGAGTTGTTTTGCACCAAAAAGGAGAATAAAATGCTGTCTTTTTAAGATGTTAGCAAAATGTTACACAGCTGATTTGTTTCTTTTAATTTAGCCCATTATAAAAGTGTCAGAAACATATGACTGCCTTCTTTGATCAACCAATAACACTCAGGCTTCCTTTATTTTATATGAAATATATAAAAGGGAAAGGAAACAAGGCAAATCTCTATGCTGAACAGCTGTATATACACTATCTCTCTTGCAATAACTAGTGGAAAAATCCTCTTATTTTTTAGGGACTTTTACATTACTATTTTTTCTGAAGGTCTGCCATTTAAAAAATGATTTTCCCAAAATGGTCACTAATTTATTATATTCTGGGTAAAATATTAAGATGTTTGTCCAAGAAATGTGCAGTCAAGTTAGTGAAAATAGAAGATTGTTAGGACTTTATCACAGAAACATAAAAGGTAAGGATTGGAAAGACCATAGAACTCATGTAGTACAATTCCAACCTTTGTAGGAATCCACTACCAAATCCTCCCATCCACTCCTCCCATTCTCCATGCCAACCTCCTATTATGTGGTCCTTTGGAATCCTGAGGCCTTCTCCAAATCACATGATGTGTCTTGATTCATGATCAGAATGAGGATTGGGAGAATCTGATGCTGGCATAGAGAGTAATGTGAGGTGGAATCGAGCTCATTTGTCAGCAGCAGGAGAAAAATGGCTGAAGGTGAGCAGGATGTAACAGATCCTGTGAAGTTCAGAAGGCAGGAGCACTTAGGGCTTAGTGGAATAGTGCTGGTGTAGTTAGGCTGAAATTGAGGCCTAGGGCAATGGTAGACTAAAACTACTGAAGGCCCCAGGTCTGTACTTCAGCCTAAATAACTTTATACCCTTAAAAGAACCTGTCAGCCCTGAAGGACTTCTTTTCTTTTCGATCTTCAGGGCTGGGAAATCGGGAGAGGGGATTGTGAGCTGTTTGAAATATATAGCCATAACAACATTCTTTTCTCTGGGAGTCAAGGATGTTCAGCCTCCACCTGGATAGCTGTGACTGTTGGGACAGTGGAGCGATTGAATTGTGTGATGGACATGTAGGTGCAGGGGATGGAACTTTGACTTTCATTTAGGTGAGGAAAACTGGAAGCTTTCAAATTTGGGTTTTCCCAGATGTGCCAATATGACATCTTCAATAAATTGGAACTTTGAGGAATCGCCTGCCTTGGAGTCTTCATTGGTTGGGGTTTTACTTGGAACCCTGACATTAACCCAAATCTCCTTTAAAATTCTACCCAGCTCCCTGGCCTCCGGGGTGTTGTCCGGGGTCCAGAGTCTTAAGCCAACCCAATATCCAAGTGGTGTAAAGACTCATGGAAGATGGGGGAGAAAATGTCAATCAGGGAGCGAGCTACTGGGACCAGTTCGAGAGCCTACCTTGAGACCATATGCTCCCCTTCTGAGTGTGTGGTGGGGGAAGCGGAGGGTACCAAAGTGGATGGATCCTCGCTCAGCCTATGTTTACCTTTCCAGACCCAGGGCCCACAAGTGCTCAGAGTGCAGCGCTGGCTTCATTTCACGTGGCGCAGGATGAAGAGCGCACTCACCTCCCTTTCCAGGCCCAATCCACCAGGATGACAGCTCCTGCAGGACTCGATGCAGTACAGTGAGTGGAACTGATGGGGTTGCCGAGACCAGGATCCCCCCACCTCACCAACCAGTCCTCAGGCTGCCACCCACCAAGCAAATCCCTCTTGTTTGGGCCTTCTACCCTGGCCAGGGGTGAGTGCAATATCAATGGATGCCAGAGCTGGTGCTGCCACCTGCTCCACCAGCCACTCCCCCAGCTGCTCCACCACTGAAGTTCAGAGCAACTTTGATGGAACCCTGGAGAAGTTGGCTTACTTTCTCAATCGGGTCTGGTCCTACATCGACCATTACGGAGATCAATACCAGACTGACTACTGTACTGTACCCCATAAAAAAAGAAGGAGAATATTGGTGATAGGAGATTCTATTCTCAAAGGAACAGAATCAGCCATTGCAGACCGCAAATACAATCTAGGGAGGTATGTTGGCTCTCTGGAGCAAAAATCAAGGAAATGGCTGAGAACCTAACCAAAATAATTAGGCCCACAGATTACTACCCTTTTCTATTATTAAATGTAGGGACAAATGACACAAAAAAGAATTTGAAAACAATATTGAATGATTACGAGCAGCTAGGCAAGAAAGTTAAGGAGTTAGGTACACAAATTTTTCATCTGTACTGCCAATGAAAGATCAACATCCAGTAAGAGAACAAAGGATTCTAGAAGTGAACCACTGGATAAAGGGTTGGTGTCACCAAAAAACATTTGGATTTCTGGACCATGGTCTGTACTACCTCCATGATGGGCTTTTGGCAATGGATGGGCTGCATCTCACAAAGACTGGGAAGAATGCTTTTGGAAAATGACTGGCTCAACTTATCACGAGGGCTTTAAACTAAAATTGAGGGGGGAGGGTCACCAGTCTCCAGGAGCGAATTCCAAGCAAAAATCCCTAGAAAACAAGTCAAATAATGAGATAAGGAGGAATGGCAAGGAAGACAAGCTCAAATACCAACTAGAAGACATAGGAAGCATACCCAGAGTCAGACATAAAGATCTCATGTGCCTATATACAAATGCACAAAGTTTGGGGAACAAACAGGGTGAACGTGAATGTGAACTTGAACTATTAATATCTGAAGGTAGATATAATGTAATTGGAATAACAGAAACTTGATGGGACGAAACCCATGACTGGAACATACTGATAGAAGGATACAAACTGTTCAAAAAAACCAGACCCCATAAAAGAGGAGGTGGAGTTGCACTGTATGTAAAGGACCACTACATTGCTACAGAAATGCATGGAACCAAAGATGAAAACCTCCTAGAATGGATATGAGTCAATGTAAAAGAAAAAAAAGAATGACATTGCCATAAGTATATAGACCACCTAACCAAGCAGAAAAAAAATAGATCTACTTTTTGCCAACTATGAAATATATGTAGGAAACATACTACAATAGTAATGGGGGACTTCAATTACCCAGACATCAATTGGAAGACTAATTCTGCACCAAGTGATAAATCGAATAGGTTCCTGACCAACCTAGTTGTCCAAAAAGTAAAGGAAGGCTAGAGAGACAGCCATACTGGACTTGATTCTTATAAACAGAGAAGAAGTGATAGAGGGAGTTGAAATCACAAGAACCTTGGGTGAGAGTGATCATATCATACTAGAATTCAACATAACACAAACACAAGCAATAGAACATAATGATACCAGAGTCTTAGATTTTAAAAGATTTTTAATAAACTCAGAGAGAACTTGGGAAATGTTCCTTGGATGAAAATCCTAAAGGGGAAAACAACTCAAGAATCTTGGGAAACTCTGAAAAATATAATCATAAAAGCCCATATCAGCACAATACCACTGAGAAAGAAAAAGAAGAAATCTAAGAGGAAACCAGCATGGTTGCACAAAGATTCTTCCAACATATAAATAGCAAGAAAAAAATCAAGGCAACAGTTGGTCCACTAAAGAGACAAAATGGCAAGGAAGTAAAAGGCAATAGAGAGAAAGCAGAGCTACTTAAATCATTCTTTGCGTTGGTCTTCACGCAAAAGGAAACAATAGTCCAACCTACCAAAAACATTACAAGCAAGAAAATGGTAAGAGAACACCTATCTGATCTTGATGAATACAAATCACCAGGACCTGATGGATTACATCCCAGAGTTCTAAGTGAGCTGGCAAATGTCATATCAGAGCCACTACACCACATTTTCAAAACTCCTGGAGCACCAGAGAACTATCAGAGGACTGGAAAAGAACTCATGTGGTTCCCATCTTCAAAAAAAGTGGGGGAAACAGACCCAAGAAACTACAGACCAATCAGCCAAACATCAATACCCACGAAGATACTGAAAAAGATAATTAAAAAACAGATCTGCCAACATCTAGAAATGAGTAAAGTAATAACTAGAAGTCAGCATGGGTTTGTTAAAAACAGATTATGCCAAACCAATCTTATTTCATTCTTCCAACATAATGCTAAAGTAGTAGATCAATGAAATACTGTGGACATAATATACTTAGACTTCAGCAAGGCATTTGACAAAGTAGACCAGAACTTACTTTCTTGGTAAGCTAGAAAAAAGTGGGATAGATAGCATCATCAGAAGATGGATTCGTAGCTGGCTGACAAACCTTACTCAATGAGTAGTCCTTTTTGGGTCTATGTCTATATGGAAGAAAGGAAACAGTGGGGTACCACAAAGTCCCATTTTAGGTCCGGTACTCTTCAATATCTTCATAAATGACTTAGATGAGGGAATAGAAGGTGAACTACCAAATTTGCAGATGATACTAAACTGGCAGGAATAGCCAACACCCTAGATGTTAGGCTCAAGATCCAGATCAGTGGTGGGTTGCTGCCGGTCCACCCCGGTTCTCACGAACCGGTTGGTCACTGGACCCAGAAGCATGTTCCAGAACGCCTGCCCCAGCCCTGTATACCCGGATGGTATTTTGTCCCTTCTGTCTCCCCATGCTCAGAAAAGCAACTTCGGGAAGGTCCTTTGCTAGCAGGCAGGTTCTAGGACGCCTGCTGCCACCAAAGGACCTTCCCAGAGTTGCTTTTCTGAACATGGGGAAACGGATGGTATTTTGTCCCTTCTGTCTCTCCATGCTCAGAAAAGCAACTCCGGGAAGGTCCTTTGCTAGCAGGCAGGTTCTAGGATGCCTGCCGCCACCAAAGGACCTTCCAGAGTTGCTTTTCTGAACATGGGGAAATGGACAGTATTTTGTCCCTTCTGTCTCCTCGTGCCACCCGTTCGTCTGCATTCAAACCAGCCCGCCCCCTTTTGTCTCCTGGCATGGGCTCTCTGGAGGGGAAGGTTCTTTACAAAAACCAGCTTCTTTCCAGCGCAGTGATGGCCAGCGAAGTTCTTAGCGAAGGCAAGAATCCTGCCGCTGCGCCAGATTCAGCAAACCATGAGGCTGTCAGAGAGAAGAGGGCAGTGCATGCCCGTGGGCTTGTGCAGCATGTGAATCCTTGCCTCCTATTCTTCAGCTGCTGTACAAGCCCACATGGTGTGCACTGAACTCTTCTCTCTTGACAGCAGCCTGGTTAAAAAGAAGGACGAGTCTCTGCTGGTCCGAAGCCCATCCACAGGGGGAGGGGTCTCCCTTGCATTCCTCATCTTCCTGGATGGGCTCCAGAATCATCGCCAGCCTTGCCGCGGCTCCATGCCATAGAAATCATAGGCGCGTGCGCACACCCCGTAAAGTATACCCACTGGGAAGCCTTTGCTGGCCCGACGCCAGTGGTAGCTCTGAAGTTGCTTTCCTTTCCACTGAAGCAATAGATGTTTCTCTTGTTTAACATCAGGAAGACTTAACTGGCAGGCTCTGCTGGCCCCTCTGGCGTTTCAAAAGGCAAGTGACAAAAGCGACTTTCCCAGAGAGGGGGCTGTTAGAAGAGGGAAGTGGCTGCCATTCACTGCTTGCCGTTTTCAGAGTCGTTTTGAGGCTGGCCTCTGCACACAGAGGCCAGGAAAGGGCGCAACTAACGTGCCCTTGCCACAAAGTATCATTGAAATGGCAATACTTTCTGTGTTGTTTCCCCCCTCCCCCCCATACCGAAGGTGATTTAAACAGATCGATGTAAAGAAGAGACAAGAGATAAAACGAAAGTGCAGTTTGTTAGCGAGTCACTTCCCCCATTTCATTTCATTCATTTCATTTCCTTTATTTGTATGCCGCCCTTTTCCCTGGGGGGACTCAGGGCGGCTCACAATTCAAAAAGGGAGGGGGGGAAGACAAACAGTATTCCAATATGGAAACAATACAACATATTAAAAGAGAGCACAACAGTCACACAATTCGGGTGGGGTTGGAATCTTAACCCCAGGCCAGCCGGGACAGCCAGATCTTCAAAGCGGCGCGGAAGGATTGGAGGGTGGTGAGGGTCCGAATCTCCATGGGGAGTTCGTTCCAGAGGGTCGGAGCAGCCACCGAGAAGGCTCTCCTCCGGGTAGTTGCCAGTTTGCACTGGCTAGTAGATGGAATTCGGAGGAGGCCTAATCGATGCGATCGTATCGGTCTAGTGGAGGTAATTGGCAGTAGGCGGTCTCTCAAATACCCAGGCCCACTACCATGAAGGGCTTTATAGGTGATAAGTAGCACCTTGAAGCGCACCCGGAGATCGACAGGCAGCCAGTGCAGCTCGTGGAGGATAGGTGTAACGTGGGTAAAGCGAGGTGCACCCACAATCGCTCGCGCGGCCGCATTCTGGACTAGCTGAAGTCGCCGAATGCTCTTCAAGGGCAGCCCCATGTAGAGCACATTGCAGTATTCCAGCCTAGAGGTCACAAGGGCACGAGTGACTGTTGTGAGGGCCTCCCGGTTCAGGTAGGGACGCAACTGGTGTACCAGGCGAACCTGGGCAAATGCCCCCCTGGTCACAGCTGACATGCCTTCCTTCTTAAAACCTCTGGGGAATACAGCCCTTCTCCCAATGATCTCTAGATCATTGGAAAACCTGCGGCAGAGGAGGGAGGGAGGTTAGGAGGCTGCTTTCTTCTTTTCCCTCCCCCACATCCCCAATAACCAAAGACATCGTGTATTAGCTCACTCTGGAATCCTAAGGTCTTAAAGCCCTTTAGTCATTTGTCAGTGAAGTGCAATTAGAAAAGGGGGAGGGGAGGGGGGAAGATTTGATAAAGTTGTCTGTAGCACATGGAGGTCAGCCTTTTTCTGTCAGACTTGAATTTTATACCCCTTTTTGTCATATAAGAGAAGTTAGGTGGGGAGAGGGGGAACGGCCTGGGAATGAAAGTAATACCTTATATTTTAAAAGAAAACTTTCATTACAAGGAGCTCTGAATGGAGGTAGAAAAGTCTTGCTTGAAAAACATAGGAATTAAAGAATAGTCTGTTATTCCCTTTGTCTAATGATAAATGGGAGGAGATAACTTTAAATGATGTATTTTCAGTGGAAGCCAAGATAAATTAAAAACTCTCCTCAGCTGGATCTGCTTCCTGGCTTGACAAAGCTCCACAGACACAAATGAAAGAATTTAAGTATTTATGGTGATAAAGTTTTGTAATGTAGGAGTTTAAAAGGACAACGAAGAGAAGATTGGAAATTTAATTTCATATTCACGTGGCAAGAATGCACAGGTCACCCTTTGGGTGCATTTTTTGCATTTTTCCTTTGAAGGGAATAGTAGTACAAGTAATAAGTATTATCTCATTAAAGTAGAAACTTGTTATTCTAGGTATCTGTTCTGTTGTAGTATATAGATATGTTATACTGCTGTGAAAGTATTTTCCTTCTAAGCATCTGTAAAAAATATATCCCTGCAATCGATTGCATTCTTCCTGTGATAAGATCTGAATCCTTCATATGCCACCCTGCCTCCTCCAGGAATCAGCAAGTAACTATGCTCTATCAAAAATACCAGAGCAATCCTCACACCTTTTGTGCTGCTAATAAAGGGACAAATGGGCAATCAAGCAAACAGAGAAGGAAAATGATAACAAAACATAAACACTGCCAGGAAGGATGTAAATCTAAGTTAGGATATATAATGAAGTTTTACAATGTATTCAGATTATATGTCTAGAGTGATTTAGAGTAATTAGTAAATTAGGATATATGACTTGAGTTTTACAATGTTGTTAGATTATATGACTAGAGTAATTTAGAATAATTAGAATATATGGAACAAAGACTTTTTTGGGTATAAGAATGGACATAGTATCATTGATTGTTTGTGGTACTTTCCTCCCATGTCTCTTGTGCATGGGTTTGGAACTTCTTACCCAGAATTTTAACTTCAAAGAATAAAGTCTGTTTTCTCTGTTTTTCAAGCCTCCGTTGAAGTCTTCATTTTGATTCATTTTTGGCTTAAGCATATTACCAAACCTTACACTTTCCTCTGCACGGATCCCCCCTCCATTGGAAACGAGGCGGCTGTCAAAGAGAAGGGAGCGCACACCACATTGGCTTGTCCAACAGCCGAAGAAAGAAAGAAAGAAAGAAAGAGGGAGAGAGAGACATAAGAAAGAAATAAGGAAGAAAAAGGAAGGAAAGAAAAAGAAAGAAAGAGAACTTATTATCACAATTGAGCCCAAAATTTTGGTTGCTAAGCAAGAGCGTTGTTAAGTGAGTTTCACCGCATTTTCCAAGGTGGCCACGCCCACCCAGTCACACAACCACCAAGCCACTCCCATCTGGTCACATGACTGCCAAGCCGCTCCCAAAAAGCAGGCCACACCTACAGAATAGGTTCTAAAAATAATTGAAACCCACCACTGATCCAGATGGATCTTGACAGACTTGAACACTGGGTCCTATCTAACAAAATAAAATTTAATGTAGAGAAAAGTAAAGTCTTAGGCACGAAAAACCAAAAGTACACATATAGACTGGGTGAAATCAGGCTTAATAGCAGTAACTGTGAGAGAGATCTTGGAGTCTTAGTGGACAACCAATTAATTATGAGCTAACAGTGGGTGGTGGCAGCCAAAAAAAAAAGCCAATACAATCCTAAATTGTGTTAACAGAGGGATACAATCAAGATCAAGAGAGGTACTAATACCATTCTATAAAGCCTTAATAAGACCACACTAGAGTACTGCATCCAGTTTTGGTCACCACACTATAAAAAAGACGTTGAGACTCTAGAAAGAGTGCAGAGAAGAGCAACCAAGATGATTAGGGGACTGGAGGCTAAAACATATGATGAACTGGGCATGGCTAGTCTAGTGAAGAGAAGGACCAGGAGAGACATGATTGTAGTGTTCCAATGTTTGACGGGCTGCCACAGAGAGGGTCAAGCTATTTTCCAAAGCATCTGAAAGCCAAAGGAGGAATAATGGATGGAAACTGAACAAGAAGAGATTGAACCTGGAAAAATTTTCTGACAGTGAGAACAATCAACCAATGGAACAGCTTACCTTCAGAAGTAAAGGGAGCTTTACTGTGGGAGCTTCGTCACTGGAAGCTTTCAAGAAGAGACTGGACTGCCATCTGTCAAAAATGATGTAGGGTCAGCTGGATGGGGCATTGGACTAGATGGCCTACAAGATCCCTTCCAACTCTGTTAATCTATAATCTGTAAATTCTGCGCTGCTGCCAAAAATTACTGTTGTGCAGGGCAACCAAAAAGACATAGATTGGGTAGAGATAAGTGTGTGGGAGGAGTTGCAGTGCCTATGCACTGCAATAGTTAAGTGCTGCTGGGCTGGGTGGGCAACTGAGATGCAGAGCCTGTCAGAAATGCAGATAAAGTGCCAAGCAAACAAATTTTGATCATGTATGTAAGGGTACTGCAACTGCCATAACTTCAGGCATGGGTCATTAAGTCTTTTTTTTCAACACTGTTATAATTTGGAATGATTATTGAATGAATAGCTGTAGGTCAAGGATTACCTGTATTACAACATTTCAGCCTCTGTTTAAACATCTCAGCCATCTCCCTAGAGGGTCTGCTAGGATTTTTTTATTGCTAGTATTTTTTTCTAATATTCTACAAAAATTAAATTCCTTATCGTTAACTGCTTCTTGTCCACGGGAGCATGCTGGCTGAGCAGTTAAAGATGCTGAGCTTGTCAGTTGGAGAGTTGACAGCCAGGGTTCGATAACTAAGCTCTGTTCAACAGGGTGAGCTCCAGTTACTTGCCCCTGCTCCTGTCAACCTAGCAATTCGAAATCATGCAAATACAAGTAGATTAATAGGAACCACTTCGGTGGGAAGGTAACAGTGTTCTGTGCATCTTTGGTATGTAGCCATGCTGGCCACATGATTATGAAAATTGTCTTTGGACAATGCTGGCTCCCTCAGCCTAGAAAGAGAGATGAGCATCATGGCCTAGAATCAGACATGACTGACAGTGAAACCTTTACTTTTACCTTTTGCTTCTTGTCCTGGAACAATTCTGAATAATTCTGCCCTGTCTGCTATATGACATCCCCCTGAAGTGAATATCAAGACTCTCCGTAGTCTTTTCTTTTCAAGACTACACATACTTAATGCCTTCAAATATTCTTATTAAGTTTTTCTTCAAGGTCTTGTAACATTTTGATTGCTGTTCATTGAAGAGATTCCAGTTTGCTCATGTCCTTTTTCAAATGTGGTGTCCACTGATGATTTTACAGTTTGAGTAATGAAATGTCTGCAAGAAAACAATGAAGCTCAGAGAGAACCAAAGCCCCTTCATTTTAAACCTGAGCTACAAATATTCTCCTTTATTGGATTTATATGTTTGCTTGCTCCAGAGTCAGGCCCCGTTTTATCTGACTTTTGCCTTGATGGCAACTCTTCCTCCCATTTCTGAAAACCTTTGCCTCTGCTCCCTATAGACAGACTCCAAGCATCTGAGATAACTTGAGATTGTCACACAAATCACTCTACCATCATTTATTTTCTCCTCCTAGTGCCTCCTCTCCTCTACCAGTAGAATGGCAGCATTCAGTTTTAGGATGAGATTGCCCACCATCATCTGATTTTCATTTCCCACTTACCTTGCTTTTCTCTCCTCCTTATGTATCACATTGTGGATACAGCTAATGACTGTTCATACAGCAGAGATGGTTCCGGCCAGTACACACCAGTATGGGTGTACCGGGGCCAGAAATTTGCCATACTTTTGCATACCCGTTCCATGGTGGCGTAACCCTGGCTTGCCCCCATTTGCAAGGCACTTCTCAAAGAGAAGGAAGCAAGGGTGGGGTTTCTTCAGAGAACCTGAGGCAAGATCGGTGTTGAAGCCCTCTCTGAATTAGCTGGAAAAGGTATGTGTGGTTCAGAGGAAGGAGGGAGGAATTCAAACTTCATCCTCCTGGTGCGGTGCGGGGCTTTGGGCAAAGGCTGGAGGGAAGGGCCCTGGCTTGCTCACGCTCTCTCCCTCGCTCTCTCCCTCCCTTCTGTAGTTTGAATCAGCCTGCAGTCAGTAAAGCTGGACGCTAGTGAGGGCTGGCTTTTTGCATAGCTTTATCCAGCTGTGTGTGTGTGGAAAATGGATGGGGGCCTGGAGAGGAAGTCATTCCCTTCCCCCGACAGCTGGATAAAGCTATGCAAAAATCCAGCCCAGCTTCACTGACTACAGGTTTGAAAAAGCAATGTGGCTCCACCTGCAATCAAACCAGACTGGGGAGGGAGAGCATGAGTGAGCACTGAGACCACAGAAGAAGGGAAGCAAGGCAAAAGGGCATGGTGTAGCACACATACTTTCCCCCAGCCCCATTCTTTCAGAAAGCGCTGATCAGCTCCCCTCCAGTTTCTCTGCCTTATCTTTCACCTCAGCCTGCAGCAGGAGGTGAGTGGGTGGGATTTATTGCATTCCAGGCATTTCCCACCCAGACAGCACACTGCATTTGCAATGGGGGAGGTGTTTGGGGAAGGCAGCGAGGAAATGGGCGGGATGGCAAAGGATCTGCTTTCAAGCCATTGGGGGAGATGCCCAATCCAACTTCTGTGTGTGTGTGTGTGCTATGTTTGAGAAAATAAGAGAGAGTGTAGGAGATATCCAATCCAACTTCTGTTTGTGTGTGTGTGCCGTGTTTGAGAGAGAGTGAGAGAGGGAAGGAGGTAGGAGAGAGATACCCAATTCAACTTCTGTATGTGTGTGTGTTGTGTTTGAGAGGCAGTGAGAGAGGGAAGGGGGTAGGAGAGATATATCCAATCCAACTTCTGTGTATGTGTTTGAGAGAGTGAGAGAGGAGGGAGAGGAGGGAGGGAGAGAGAGAGGGAGAAAGGAGGGGAAGGGAGAAAGAAAGAGAAAGAAAAAGAAAGGTGGAAACTTCTTTCCAAAGGAGAAAAACAAATGTTGTCGCTTTAAATCGGAACTGAGCATGCCTTCCTGTGGAATTCTGTGAGTTGAAGTCCACAAGTCTTAATGCTTATAACTTTAAATTGAAGCTTTAAATTGAAAAGATGCAGAGAACAACAAATTGATTATATGGTTATATGTGATATGGTTTTATTTTTTTAAAATATTTTTTTATTTTCAAACAAACACAAACACACAAAACATATAACATAAAAACCTTTTTAATTGCATACAGTGTGTCGATTGGTTACAAGGTCTTTCTGCGTCCTTTCCATAGTTATCACTTGAGCTTTATCAAAAATCACATATTGTCAATCAAATATCTTTGTATACATTATTATTATTATACTTCATTTGTTTGATTATCACAATTGTTTCTCCATTTTAAACAAGGTATTCTAAATATGTATCCATTTATATTATAATGATTCGTTTTATTATCTTCAATATATCCAATAATAAAGAATTTTTTATATCCTATTCTGTCATTCTATTATTTTAGCATTGATAACATTCTCTAATAATTTTAAATTCCATGTTTTTACCATTATTAGTATCATCAATCTAATATACAAATAGTTATAATTGTTAAACACCCATTAAGCATAGCTATTATTATATCCTTTTTATATGAAACATATTAAATTTGAAGTAAATTTATATTATGGCATTTCATTACATCCTCCTGAAATCATCCAATGATATTACATCTTTATATTATATTCTATATAGAATTGTTTATCTTTTATAAAAAGGTTTTTCAACATCATCTCCATCATCCTCACTTACAGTTTGTATAAAATTTCATATTATCAATCTAGTATATATAAATGATTTATTATCATTATTAATCATTTATTTGACTATAGCTATTATTACTTTGTCTTATACATAGTACTCAAAATTTAACTACATGTAATTAAATTTTATTGTGACATTTCATTTCATCATCCTGTATCCTTCCAGAAATAGTGCAGTCCAACATCTCTTGCCATTTGTAGAATCTGTATTCTAAGTATTTTCTTGATAAGTCTTATGTGGACTTCTCTTGACAACTTATTATTCATTGCATAGCTGGAAAGTGTTTGCAGTAGTGCCTCCCGGTTTTATTTTATTTTATCAATTTTTAGTACTCCCATTGGATCATTTTTTAATTTAATTAACATTTTTGGGTGGAGATAACAGTGTAGAACATAATACAAACAAAAACTTTTGTTGCTGCCGAGAATTAAAAAAGCATGGGAAAAAGAAAGAAACGCCATGGCACCAGCCCAGGATCTCTCCCTCCAGGGAAGACAGCAAAACAACCAAGAATTGAGGAGCTCTTTGTTGGCAAGAGACCTGTAAGTAAAACTAACGCCCCCCCCCCCCAATCTCCAACAATCTGGAGAGAATAGAACAGGACCGGCAAAAAGATGTGACAAAACAGCATTTACTAGACATTCCCGATCTGGCGGGGGTGGGTGGGGGGAACAGTCTGAAAGCCAGCTCTTCTCACAAACAACTAGCCCGATAACTTCCTATATGGAGGCTGAGCTAAAGGCAAAAAAGGCGACCAACAACCAGATAATTCAGAATATGGAGAGTTTACCTTGGGAAAATTCAACTGAGTTTATGGCAAACCAATGCCTTCTCACAGCGCAAACGGTGGTTTCAATATTTGAACAATTAATTGCCATCCAACATGATGTAGAGACATTGAAAAAAGATTTAGCTGTTTTTCTTCAAGTATAATATCGGGCCGCAGGTACCCCCACTAAAGTTCTTGCAGAAGACTTGGTTAACTCCCATATGCAGGATAAGGAAAAGGAAAAAGAACAAAGAGCCAGAGAAACAGTTAAAGAGTCAGATAAAAGGTGGGAGTCCTCTCAGAAAAACAGTCCCTCCCCAGACAAGGCAATGAGAGGAAAAGGTATCAATAAAGAAGAAATCAGGAAAGCATCCCTCCTTCAATTACAACAATCACATCACTCACTACAAACCCAATGGACAGCTCTTAGAATCCATTTGAATGGACTTAATTATGGACGTTGGAATTCCAGAAGTGCAATATTAAATTCCCTAAGCCAGCTTCTTCACTATCACAGGGGCATGATTGATCTCCGTGCTGTGGAGTGGTTACCCAAATTGGAAGCGGATTCTCCTGTCTTTCAAACAGCCCACCATACCACAGATGCTATTCAAGATGAAGGCATATTTAGCCTCCTTCCCAATCTTTCCCATCAGAGTCTTTGGTGAGGAAAGGGTTACTCCATTAATAACTAACATGCAAGCTCCCAAGGTGGCTGCCTCCTCCTCATTTTCAACCTTGGAAAAGAGAGAGAAAGACAGTGGGAGTCAACCAGCCCTGCCGGTGAAGAGATACTTAACAGCACAGAAGCTGGTCTCATTAACGCTTTCGGTGCTCTCCCAAGGAAAGAACAAGACAATTTAGAAAATTTAAAGAAATCCTTAAAGAAATTTAAAGAAATATGGTGAGTTTTCTAGTACATTCCACTATTTTCCATCTTTTGGACCTCAAAATTTTCATTTCAACAATCTTTCCAATTTTTCATACTAGAGTTCTAATAATGAAGGCTCTGTATTTTTTCAAAATACAACTTACAACAGTTGTTTAGTACTGTTCGAAGTTACAACTACACTGAAAAAGTGACTTATAACCATTTTTCACATTTACAACTGTTGTAGCATCTCCATGGTTATGGGATCAAATTTCAGATGCTTGGCAACTGAGTCATATTTTTGACGGTTGCAATGCCCCAGGGTCACATGATCATCTTTTGCGATATTCTGACAAAGACAATGGGGAAGCCAGATTCACAACAGCCAAGTTATTAACGTAACAATTGCAGTGACTCACTTAACAACTGTGGCAAGAAAACTCACAAAATGGGGAAAACTCACTTAACAACTGTGTCACTTAGCAACACAAATTTTGGGCTCCATTGGTGTTGCAAGCTGAGGACTACTTGTATCGACTTATAGCTAACCTTGCAGCAACCATCATGTACTGAACAGTTTTAATTCCATAGATTATTCCACTAAATAATGACAATAAACATACTGTGGAACTGAAGTTAAAGTTTCTAATATCAACATTGTTATTTTCCCTTATTACTTCACTCCAGAATCTTTATACAACCTTGCAGAATCACTATGCATATACATATTGTAAGTACATTATGGTTTACCATATTTTCACATTTTATTTGGGACTCTCCCAGTAATTATAGCAACTTGTATGAGTGAACCATCTGTGAATAACTTTTAAATATTTTTTTCTGATCTTTGCTATTATAAACCATAATGTGGTATTCTTCCAAAATGTAACCCATAGTGTAACTGAACTACTAATTCTTAAATCTGATTCCCATTTTTCTTTGAGAGATGGAGAGGGTGTGAGACAAAGTGAAGCCAACAGAGGAAGGGTGAACTCTCCCACTCTGGGAGCTGTGGGAGCTGGAGCAGTTGCGGCAGCAGCCACCCTGCAATTCCTCCACGCCAAGTCTGGGACCAGAGTTCCCCAGCCAGAATGGAAGGCATCCTCCCTGGGCATCAAGTTTGATGGAGATCCCTAGCATTTGGGAGTCTTCCTAGCCCATGTCCTCACATATATGCAAGAATATGGGCAAAATTTCCCAATTCAGGGAGCCCAGATCTGAGTCATCACCCTAGCCCTAGAAGGAGCAGCTGTGAGGTGGATAGTGACCCTCCACAACACAAACACCCTGGAACACCAGAATTTTGATTGCTTCATGATGGCTCTCCGCTGCCAGTTCGAGGACCCCTCAGCTGACCGCAAAGCCTGAGACCACATCAAAATGGTGAGGCAAGGCCACTGGCCAGTGGCTGAATACACCAGGAGTTCCAAGACTTGGCCTGTCATATGGACTACCCAGAAGATATCCTGGTGAGCTGTTTTAAAGATGGACTAAACAATGACTTCTACCAAATCTGCATTGCCTGCAGAACCCCAAATCGCCTCCATGCCTGGTATGTCCTGGCAGATGAAGCAGAAATTTACCAAGAGAGGAACAAGTACCAGTCCGGCCAAGTCTGGAAGAGGTCCCCGCCCAAGAGGAAGCGCAGCGCTTGACCGCCTGTTTCAAGAGTGGAAAGGAAGGCCACAATGCAGCCGATTGCTCAAAAACCGCAGTGAGGAAGAATGACCATCCCATGGCTGGAAAGCCTACAAAATCCATGCCGAAAGCCAGGGACACAGTGCTGAAAAGTGATGAGGTCATAGAGATCCGCCAGGCCCCAAAACCAAGGGTGGGAACTCCGACCCATCTAAGGAAGTTAATAGGAAGTAATAGCAGGAAGTCTAATAGGAAGTAGCAGCACTCCCACTCCTAAATTTTAATTTTTTTTTTTTTCCTCTTTCCAACTTTTTTATTTTTCTTTAAAAAAAAACACAAATATGTCATCATTTGTCAATCATTAAGACATTGAAGTACAATTTTTTTTGTTGTGTGTATCCCTCCCTCCCTCCACCCCCCCACCCCCCCTCCTCCTTCCCCCCCCCCCGACTTCCCAGAACCCGTACACGGTATGGATTTTTAACTAACACAGTCTAAAATCTATTGAGAAAAAAGAAATAAAGAAATTAATGACATTCTAGATTGACCTTAGCTTCTTCTTACTGAACTGACTTTTAACAGTTTAAATCATTTCTGATCTTAAGCATAGGCTAACTGGAATTTCTTAGTCCCGTATTTATTTTGTATATAGTCAATCCATTTTTTCCAGTCTCGTTTATATCTCTCATTTGAATGATCTTTGAGATGTGCCGATATTTTAGCCATTTCAGCTAAGTTTGTTACTTTCAATGTCCATTCTTGGATTGTAGGCAAGTCTTCCTTCTTCCAATATTGCGCCACCAACAGTCTTGCTGCAGTTATCAGGTGCAGAGTCAAATTGGTCTCTACCACTGTAAAGTCAGTACATATACCTAATAAAAATAACTGAGGACTAAACTTTATCCTTCTTTTAAAAATATGTTGCATAACCCACCATATTTTTATCCAGAATGCCTTAACCTTTTGGCAGGTCCACCATATATGATAATATGTAGCATCGAGAGAACCACACCTCCAACATTTAGGCTGTACATTCGGATACATAGAAGCCAACTTTTTAGGATCTAAATGCCATCTATAGAACATCTTGTAAAAATTTTGTCTCAGATTTTGAGCTTGTGTAAATTTCACATTTCTTACCCAGATTCTTTCCCATGTATCCAACATTATTGGTTCTTCAATATTTTGAGCCCATTTTATCATACAATCTTTAACTAATTCTGTTTCTGAATCCATCTGTATTAATGCATTATATATCCTCTTTATATGCATTAAACTTTGATCTCTTATTTGTTTAAACAAATTATCCTCAACTTGGATAAAACCAATTTTTTGATCTATTTTCCACCTAGCCTGTAATTTTTTTTTTTTTTTTTTTTTCACATACAGGAAGCAACGAGCACAGGGGCAACAGGAGTGGGAGTGCTGCAGTTTAGTCCGCAGCACTCCCACTCCTGTTGCCCCTGTGCTCGTTGCTTCCTGTATGTGAAAAAAAATAATACACTTTGAAAAATAAGTTGTAGTGCTTATTTCGGGGTCTAAAAGAAAGTAAGACCAGATCTTATTTTTGCAGAAAAACAGTAGTAGTACAGGTTTCACCCCATTCAACGTTGCCATGGGGGGGGGGATTTTGTCCCCATGCCGGAATACCCCTGGAAGCTCCCTTTGTCAGTAAGTCTGACAGAGTGGGTACGTTCTCTGCAAAGTGCATGGGAGAACATGAAGAGAGCATTGGCCAAAGCCAAAAAGAATCAAAAAGTACAGGCAGATAAAAGATGGTCAACTCAGGGGCCCCTCAGCGTATGAGAGAAGGTATATTTATCTATGAAGTATTTGAAGTTACAGCTACCCTGCAAGAAACTGTGTCCCAAGTACATAGGGACATTCCCCATTGTGAAAGTGATTAATCCAGTCATGGTGGAGTCAAGCTTCCACAATTGCTAAGAAAAATGCATCCAGTGTTTCATTGCAGCTTGCTTAAACCAGTAGTAGGATCTGGGCTGAGGCTGGCTGAGGGGAGAGCTCCCGGACTAGTATTAGTGGAAGAAGGAGATTATGAAAGAGAGAATCTTAGATTCTAGGCCTTACAAAGGAAAATTACAATACCTAGTGTAATGGAGAGGTTTCCCAATGTCAGAGGCACAGTGCGTAAAGGCTCAAAATGTAAAAGCTGATAGACTAGTGAGGAGATTTCATAAAAAATATCCACAGAAGCCTAGGACTCTTACTGGGAGGGGGAGGGAGGATAAAACGGAAAAGGGGTTAATATATGTACTTAATATCTTCCAGGTACCTTCCACTCATTAGGGGGGGGGGGGGGGTCCGACTGTTAACTTCAAAGAGAAATTGTGCTGATTTCAACCATTGCTGCTTCTCAGTTGCCACAGAGACTGGGGTGGGGGGTGGGGGGGTGGAGCTACCTGTGGAATGCTGGCTCCAGACAGCAGATAGCAACAAGAAGCCAGTTCTATGGGAACCAAGGTTGTTCAGCCACCTGGGTCACTAAGGCCTGGGCCATTGCCAAAACAATATTGGGACTGCTGATTGGGCAATGTAATTTGAACTAATGAGGGGATGGAAATTTGAGTCTTTTAACTCTACAGCTATTGGGAGGGGGTTAATCAGAGTTGGTTTTGCTTCAATATGTGCCAATATGATATATTAAATAAAGCTTAGTAGAAAGAGACCGGAAAGATTCATGTCTGCTTGCTTGGTGGGTTTGTCAGTTGGGACCTTGACAGAAGACAAATTAGGAATAAAGCTGATTTCTCAAGAGCTTCACAAACTACAAGAGTTGCAAAACATATTTATAGGCTATTAACTCCCTCAAATATGTTAATGTAGGCTTTAAATGATTCAAATGATTTGTGTTTTCTGCTTGAGTTAAAAGATCACCTGAAGATTCTGATTCAGGTTCTGTTCAAGAGGTGCTTCACTTTAATCAAACCACTGACAAAACACATTTTAACCTAGTTTTACAAAGGACTGTTCTGTCAATTTTAGGAAAATCGAAATAGCCTTTATGCTGGCTTTTCAAGACATTTTGCATAAGAGCACATTTCCATCAAAGTAAGGTTGTCTGACAAAGAACAGTGATTTTACTTTTGATTGGAGGCATCAAAGGAGACCACCTTACTTTTCTATGCTTCATTGCCACTTACAAACAAAAACAAGATTTAGATTTAGATTTAGATTTTAATAGCATTTATAGGCCGCCCTTTTCCCTGAGGGGACTCAGGGCGGCTTACAATAATAAAGGAAGGGGAGTGAAGACAAAACATAAAAAGAAATGTGCAATAACTGAAAAATACTAAAAACACAACATTCTCTCAGCATTCGGGAGGGGCGGAAGAGTTTATCCCCAGGCCTGACGGGCTAGCCAGATCTTGAGGGCTGTACGGAAGGCCTGGACTGTGGTCAGGGTACGAATCTCCACGGGGAGATTGTTCCATAGCGTCGGAGCAGCAACTGAGAAGGCTCTCCTCCGGGTAGTCGCCAGTCGGCACTGACTGGCGGATGGAATACGGAGGAGGCCCGCTCTATGCGATCTGATGGGACGCAGGGAGGTTATTGGCAGAAGGCGGTCTCTCAAATAGTCAGATCCACTACCATGGAGCGCTTTATGGGTGGTAAGTAAGACCTTGAATTGCACCCGGAGATCCACAGGCAGCCAGCGCAGCTCGCGGAGGATAGGTGTTATGTGGGCGAACCGAGGTGCGCCCACAATCACTCGCGCGGCCGCGTTCTGTACTAGCTGAAGTCTCCGGGTGCTCTTCAAGGGCAGCCCCATGTAGAGCACGTTGCAGTATTCCAGCTTAGAGATCACAAGGGCTCGAGTGACTGTCGTGAGAGCCTCCCGATTCAGGTAGGGCCGCAACTGGCGCACCAGGCGAACCTGGGCAAATGCCCCCCTGGTCACAGCCGATAGATGGTGATCAAAACTCAGCTGTGGATCCAGGAGGAAGAACCCTTTCTTTATCATTCTTGTGTGAGAATTGGTATAAATCTGTTTAAAATATAATAGAATACACTACCTCATTTTGATTTGACTTTTTTTTTCATTACTGGGATTTTGACTTACTTCTTTTGCTTAATCTTGCATTTTTGCAGAAACACTTCTTGCAGCAAAAAAGACAACCCTTCAGTGAGATAAACAGGAAAAGGAATGTTGCAGCCAAAAGGAGGACAATGACATCAATAGAATAGTACTGGATCCAGTTGAGGTCATGAGCTGCTGGCCGCAAATGGGGAGCTCCCTTGTGCTTCATGACAAACTCCACCCAATGAACTGCCAGATCAAGAGGTTCAACAGGTCTGTCCAAGTGAAGAGATGAAAGACGCTGAATGTTCTCTTTATACCTAAAAGTATTATTAAATAGTAAGAGTTTAATTAAAATCCTCTCCAATAAAAAAATACATAGGGAAATAAAGTACAAAAAGGATGGTTGATGGTTCAGTCCTCTTCATATACATGATAGGGGAATAAGTGTGTGTCAGTATCTATGCACATATAAAATCTCAAAGTTCAATTCATGGACACATGCACTGTTGCATTTTATTTTATTGTTTTATTTTATTGTATTATTTTATTTTCTAAATTCATTTGCTGCCTATCTCACTTTAAGAGCAAGTTTTAATAAAGAAATGGCTTTCCACTACCTTCCTTTGTGATTATTTTTTTTTAAAATTCAGGCTAGTCTAATATGGGATTTCCTAGTAATCTCCTATCCAAGTTGTTGTTGTTATCTTTTATTCATTAAAGATGGAACACAATCAACTGAAACTCTATCAACTGAACATTTAAAAATGTATCACAAATATAATTGATTGGCGCTGATGGTTGATACGGGTTGATGCCAGCATCCTAGGTATCAACCAAATATCTTCTTAAAACGTACAATGTTCTACAACATTCTATAGGCATTTATAGTTATTGACTTACCTCCTTGCAGCAAAGAAGCCTGGTTAGCACAAGAAAAAAAATCTGCCTATGTCTCTGCCTCTCAGCAATTTGCCTCCATGCAGCAAACAGCAAGTTTCACTTTTAATTTCAGTTTAAGCACAGGCCTCCCAATCATCAGCTGTTTCAGGCTGCAGGGATTGCCACAGCCTATTGCTGCCTCCGCAAGTCCCATTTTCCCCATTTGCTGCAAGAAGGTAAATTGCTGGGAGGTAGAGGCCAAAGGGTGGGCACCAGTGGGTGGGTGGGGCTACATTCAGTGTATAAGATGCACCTAAATTTTCACCCTCTTTTAGGTGGGAAAAGATATGTCTTATACTCCAAAAAATACGGTATTTTGTAAAATTCTTGGACATGGTACCAAGTGCCCTGATGACAATAGGTATTACTGTTACATGTTTCACCCATAATCACGTAATTTCAATTGCCAGGTTGTGATATTTCATTATTTTTCCAGTTCTTTTTCTTCAACTTTGGCGTCTCTTGGTACAGCAATATTAATAAATTGTATGCTTCCGTTTTCGACAACTGTGATATCTAATGTGTTGTGTTCCAAATGATGATATGTCTGTATTCAAAAGTCCCACAAGATCTTCACCTTCTCATTTTTGATGACTTTTGCCACTTTATGTTCCCAGTGTTGTGGCCTGTCAGTTACTGGCCCATCCAGCAGCCAAATCAGAGGAGACGGCATGGGAGTCAGGGTCAACATCAAGGCAACCTGAGAGCTCCAAGGGGGAAGAGAAAATGGAGCTGGCAGAGAGAGAGAGAGGCGGACCCTGGGCCATCCGCCTGCCCCCAGGTCTGAAGGTGACTGATGAGCAAGAGGAGGAATAGCTGGGTCAGTGCCTGATGTGTGGATGCACAGAAGGCAGAGAAGGAGAAAACAGTGGAAATCCAGGGGTCAATCTTTGGGAAGGAAGAGCCACTGCTGCTAACAAAGCCCATCCTAGCTCTGGGGATAAAAGGCAGGGGGCGGAGATGAATAGATGTGGCAGACAGCTATTCATCTTCCGGTCAGCCAGACTTGCTAGCCTGCATTGAGAGAGAAACATTTTGCTGGGGCTGCCAGCAGTCCTAATAAAGTAATCTTTAAGTTAACTTCAGAGGGTTTGTCATGTTTGGAGAGCTGGGTCAGAACACCCATGACTTTTCTGATACAGGTAAGTTGTATTTTTTTACATAATAACTAGTGGATTAATTTAGCAATTCAGTCATGTCTAGCTTTGTAATCAATTTGTGTCATTTTGCTGCACTCATATTAAATGTGAAACAGTTTCAACTTTGTCATTGCAAAGTCATTGGATTGTCACTGGATTTTTGTATCTTCGCTTTCATGGCATCAGTTTGTAGAGCTTGTTCTTGAGCAGCAAGTAATAAACCTTCCGTTTCTTTCTTGATGGTTCCCATCTTAAGCCATGCCCATATCGTTTGTCAACCCTGGAGCCATCTTTGAGTGTCTTAAGGGTTGCCATAGTGAGACTGGATGGAGTTGTAGGAAAGGGAGGGAGGAGTAGAGATGATTCGGGGAATATGTAGCCAAAATAACATTCTTTCTTCTGGGAACCAAGGACACTCTCACCAGCCCCTAGAAGGGTGTGGATGGGAGGCATCCGGGATGGGGAGAGAGACCTGATTGGGGCATGTGATGGTTATGTGTGATGGGGAAAGAACTTTGGATTTTGAACTGGGTGGGGAAAACTCGGGGGAACTTCAGAGTCGGGTTTTCACCAGCTGTGCCAATATGACATGCCTAATAAATCTATACTTTGAGGAACCCTGCCTTGGAGTTTTAATTTCATCTGGACTGTTACTTGGAACCCTGAAATTGTTATCACATTTTCTTTCAATGTTTTTCAAGTGCTGTCCATACAAAGTTTGGTTTTCCATCCATTTAATCTGTCATCCAGCTGCTTTTCCTTATATTCTGCCTTTGTTTCTGTTGTTTCTGTTCTCCGTTTTCACAGCCTTAAGCAATTTTTCTGTATTTTGGTTCACACAGTCATTCAAACTTCGTTTTTCTTCTACAGTTTGATGGATTTGCAATAGCCCTCTGCCCCCTATTTTTCCTGGCAGGTACAATCTGCCGATGTCACTTCGTGGATGTAAAGCGTGGTACATATTCAAATGTTTACACTTTTTCCAGTCCAGGTTTTCCAGTTCAGGCACAGTCCAGTTGATGATTCCAGCTGGGTAGCGTATCACCGGAACTGCCCATGTATTAATGACTTTAATTATGTTTCCAGCATTCAGTTTTAATTTTAATATTTTGCGGACCCTCCTGATGTATTCCTTTTGCATTAACTGTTTGACTTTTCCATTCAAGATGCTATCTGCTTCCAATATGCCTAGGTATTTGTAGCCATTATCCTTTACTAATGCTTTCATTATGCTTCCATTTCCCAGTTCAATTCCTTCATTTTTTTCATTTTTACTTTCTGCATGGATAATATAGCTATAGCATATCTTTCAAGTCCAAAGTTCATTCTTTTTTTATAAAGATAAAACCCTTACTCAATCTCCCTGTGGGATAACTACCTCAACCCTCCTGTGGCTGGTGACAGAGGGCAAGGCAAGCCAATTCTGCCACCACCACCCTATTCTTCGCGACAGCCGCACACACACACCTCATTGCCTGCGCGACAGAAGAACAGGGACGGTGGCAGGACTGAACTGAAACTCTTTTTCGGCAAGTTTGAGAAGCGGAGGTCAGTAGTTTTTGGTGCAAGAAACCTGCAGCTTCTCAGTTCCGGCTGGCAAAGAGGCGGCGACTGGGAGGCTTCTTACACTGGAAAAAGGGAGCGGCTGCAGCCATCTCACGACAAGGGGGCAAGATGCAGGCTGGCGGGGAGTCCAGCGGCAACAGCTCAGCCCTGGCTTGCCTTCCCCCCTGCGCAGCTGGCTTGGTTCTGGCTGTTGGCAGCTGCAGGCTTCTTGCACCGAAAACTACCAAAAACTACAGGGCAAAAGAGGCCTGAAATCCCGTCACCGCTATCACTACACTGTTCTTCATGCAGGCCGTGCACACACATCCCATTGCCTGCCAGTGTGCAGCCACAGACCGGGCCAGGAGAATGGCCTGCTGCGCCAGAGGGATGGCACTGCAGTGGAGTTGCTCGGAAGGCAGCCGGACTGTGGTGTCCCTTTAAGGTACTTGGATGTGGGGGGAGGGGGGACCATAAAGGGACAGGCCACAGGAGCTGCCTTTTCTGCCGGTTCTATGGGCCTGGCTTGATGGGCCTGGCTTGATGGGGTCACGTGACTGGGTGACTCAATGTCACTTGAGTTGGCCACACCAACTCAGTCACACTACCACTGCCAAAACCTGCCTGCCAAGCCATGCCCACAGAACTGGTAGTAAAAAAATTGAATCCCACCACTGGATTGCACCCAAGGTGCCTATTACTATTGGTACTACCCTTGCTTGCCTTTGCTACAGTTGTTCTATTTCTATTTGTAGGTCTTTGTATTTTGTTATCTTATCCGATTCTTTCTCTTCTCTTCTACTATCTATAGGCACTGCCACATCCACTATTCTGACTTTTTTTGTCTTATCGACAATAGTTAAGTCTGGGGTGTTATGGGGCAGTTACCTGTTTGATTTCTAAAGTCCCAGAGTAATCCCATGAGAACTGGAAGGTAGGTTTGCATTCATGAATTGTGGCTCTGTTCGGTGGAGTTGTTTATACTCGTTCAAGGCCAACTGTCCTGTGACTCCAGATGTGAGAAAAATACCTGAAGAGGAGCTTTCCCATAACATTATACTGGGCATTGATTGGACACTCAGTGCTGGACCGTGGGGGGAAGGATTTAAGGTGATTTTCAATGTGTAATTTTTGCACATTTTGAAACAGATCTTGCCTTGTTTCGCTGCTATCATTTCAAACTTAGTACAAATACCTCTTCTCTAATTCAATGGAGTTGGGGGTTTCCTTTCTTGATTTTTGAATGGAAACAGGCCTGACAGTCCTCCAAGATAGCATACATATGTGGTGAGTGGAGGGATTTGCTTCTCCTACCAATGAACTGCTGATTTTGTTGCCAAAGTGGGTTTCTTGGCAGTGACACCCTAGATCAAATGGGAGCAAATACAACTCTCGGGTGACCATGGACACTCCTAGGAAGAGAAATCCTGGAGGTTGCAATTCCTGGTAGCAGCAATTGGAGAGTTCAGTATCCATCTTTCCTCTCAGCTGTTCGGATTTTTAAGTACACCTTGGCTTTTAACTGCACATTTTAAGCTTGTTTCTTTTAATTCGATTCTTATTTTTAAAAGTTAATTGACTTACAGCCTGATTTACTCTAACTTCTTGATGTATTTTAATGTTAACTTTTTTTCTTTTCTTCACTGTATATTTTTTTGGCTGTGAGCTACTTTCACTTTCTCTATGGAAGTTGAAGGCAGCTTGTTGAATAGCGAAACTGACCAGATTGGATTTGCAGCTACATCAGGTTTCATTACAGGGTTTAAATCTTACCAAGCTGGATTTTAAAAAAACGTTTTGATGGAACTTATCCTTTTTTTTCTTCACACATTCATTGTGAGAAATATTGTTTTAATATTTTGTGTGGCCATTTTGTTACAGTACATTTAACTTTTGTCTTTGAAAGGAATTGTTTTCATTGATTGTGTAATCTCAAATACAGAAAAGTCTGCTCTATATTAAAAATGCAAACAATGCATCATCTTAAAGATAAAGCTCGGTGGGTTGTCCTTGAAAAAAAAAAGCTTTTTAAACTACAAGCTCAAATTGAAAACTCTGGTAAAAAGCTTGATAAAATTACAATTAAAATTACAATTAATTACAATTAAAATTACAATTGAAGATGATACCCAGATGCAAACAATTCTAGCCAAAACAGAGTTACAATTGGATGGACTGTATTTGAAGATGTAGCAATTTGGCTGGAAAATAGAAGGCTGATAGCAGAAATTTGAAAGCGATCTGGATTTTAGACTTAGAATTGGCAGATTGGATGGGTGATAAACTGGACTCTCTTAAGAATTGGGGAGACAATATAAGTATATGTGTTTTATATTTTATGTTTTTAATAGACATTTTTTGATATTTCATCCATTGTTTTTGTGCTTGCATTTTTTCTTTTGGGGGAATTTGTATATTAACTTTCTGAATGAAATAAAAATTAAATTAAAAAAATATCAGTTCTATATTTATAGCAAAACAATTAAATATTTAGGTATGAGCATACTGAAAGATACAACTCAGCAATATGTTATGTAAATAAAATACATAAAGAGGTGTCTTTAGATATGAATAGTTAATAGTCATTATACCTCATCTTCTGGGTAAAGGGGACTGCTCTCAAAATGAATATTATTTCCAGATTAATTTATATTCTGAGATGAATTTCTCTTTAAATATCAAGAAAATATGTTAAGAAAATACACTCTTTGTTAAAAAAAAATATGGGGTTGTTTCATTTTGAGAATATTTTTACAGAAAATGCAATTACTAGATTTCAAGTGAAGATGACTGACTGACTTCCCTAGAAAGTTATCTTCTGGACTGAAGTTTCTTTATTTCACAAACAGAGAACTGAGTTTCTTAAGTTTATAGGACTCTCCTGGCTTAAGGAGAGTCCTAGAGTCAATGACAGTCTGCAAGGAGACTTTGGAGTGGTCCTCTGAAGTAGCCTGGTGAGTCTCCATAAGGTGGGAGATGGGGTGCAAACCATTGGTGGGTTTCAATTTATTTCACTAATGGGGCTCACGTGTGCACCGCCTCTGCATAGCGCAGAAGCGTCCAGGTGGATGGGCAGAGCCTCCTGCCATCACCACTACTGGTTTGCCCGATCTGGGGCGAACTGGCAGAAACCCACCTCTGGTGCAATCACTTATTTGTGGAAAAAGCCGCATTTTTGGAATACAGTAGAACCTCTGGTCACAAACGCTTCTGACCATGACCAAATCAGGTTTTTTTGTAAGTGCCAAATTTCCTGTTGTTTGTTTACAAACAACAGCAACCTACCTGTGGCCACTGCATTAATTTTGGTTAGGTTCGGGTCACAACCAAATTGGGTTGCGACCAAAGTTATTGAACAAATTATGGTCATGACCAGAGGTTCTAGTGTATATTTTTGAATGGACATTTATAAGCCGCGTCTTTCACTTCTTTTTTTTTAAGGTGTTTTATTGAAGTTTATTATAACATAAAATGTAATAGAAAATAAAAATTAAGAAATGAAAAAAGAGGGAAGTACAAGTTTTAGGGAAAAGAAAAAAACAAAGGCAAAATACTAATAGAGTTATAATCTCAACTTTTTATATTACCAATTATTGCAAGCCAATTCTATAACTTATAAAACTTAAATCTTCAAACTCTAAATTTTATCTTTTTCTATATCGAGCATAAAAACCAAAAATAAAATCCCAATAAAAAAATAGGTCCAGTTAAAATATCTTTGTTTAAAACAATTTACATTGCAATCTCAAACAAATCAATTTTTTCTTTTTGTTGTGGAAAGTTATACATAGTATATTTCTATTTACACTTATTAATCTTTGTAACTATTATCATTTATATTTAAAAAATTCACTATACTCTTCCAAATACTTTAAGCTTAAAGAGAAACTTTTTAAATATTCATTTTAAAACTCTAAACTTTTCTTTAAAAAAATCTAAAGTCAATAAATTCTAATGCATTTTTAAAAATGTTTTAACATACTATATTTCTTCAAGAATAAGACCCAACCAGAAATTAACCCCTAGTATGATTTGTTAGAATGTGCCTACCCCTAAAATAAGCCTTAGTTAACAGTGCCAGCTCTGGGGTGAGGGGGTAAGTGTAGACAGCACAGGAGATGGTGAGTGCGCAGGGGCCATGGTGTTGCACCACCCCCACGCTACTCTTTGCCTCATCTGATCTGTTTGGAGGTAGTGCTGCACAACTTCATGAACAACAAGAGTGCCAACAGAGATACCGAGAAGAAGGAGGGGCAGGAGAAGGAGGAGAGCAAGGACAAGAACGATGACAAGGAAAAGGAGAAAGAAAAAAACAAGGCCAACAAAGAAGAGAAGAAAGAGAAGAAGTACCATAGTATTAGTAACCAGGTTTTTTATTTGTAAATTAAAAGCATTAAATTGCACCAGGCTGCTCCAGCTGAAGGTTCTTCCCTGTCAGTGGCTTGGGAATGACCAAGAACTAGATGGGTTCATGGCTGCCTGAAATGTGCTTGAAGCAGCTGCTGGGCACAGAGTAAATGGCCCCATTTCTCTGCCTCTGCTTGTTGTCAGTGCTGCCCACAGTGATCCCAGTTGCTGCAAGCAAGCGTTGAGTGGATCAAAAGCGAAAAGCGGGGCTTTCCCACCATCCTTTGTACTGAGGAAGGTGGCAAAACATACAAAGGGCTCTTCTCTCACCTAGGTAATCTGTATCTGCAAGTGGGAATGTCTATGAGAAACCCTACCACATCTCTTCTATTACTTACCTTTTATCATAAATAACAGTCCTCAGTGCATTGGACAAGTCCTTTGATGTCATTTTAACTGCATCCAGCTTTATTCCTGCTCCTCGAGACTCTATCCGCACTGCATTATCTGCTTGATCTCCAAAAAGTGGTATTAATACCATTGGTACTCCATGGCAAATCCCCTCATATATCCCATGGGAGCCTGCATGTGTGATAAAAGCTCTGGTTTTTGGATGAGCTGTTCAAAATGAAAAGGTGGAAAAAGACAAGCATGCTTATTTTTCTGCTAACTATAAAGCTAGGTAATCATATATGATTTTTTTTATAAATGGAGGCATATAAATTAAAGAGTAATTGTTAAAATATTAATATGTGATTAACAACTATTGAAGAATTATGAGAGGAAACTTCTTTCCTCTTCATAATCCCCAACAGTGGATATTGGTGGTATAGCTATAGACTGTCAGTTCATATATGTGTGTCCCTTGTCTGATGCGATATCTCCAGAGCAGAATATAAAGACCCTCTATCTATCACTATCCCCCTGTTTATTGCAGATCTCAACTCTCCTCAAGGGTAGAAAGCAATCTTTTGATCACAATCTCTATTTCTTGTATTGCAGCATAAAAAGAATATCCCAGGCTGTTTTTATGTAATTAATTTAGGGATATACATGAGTGAATAGAAGAGTTTTAAACCTTGGAACTTCTTCAAAAAAAATCTAGCGTAGCCTATTGAAACCGATGCATTTTAAATGAATTTTTAACAATCACTGAAAATAAAAGAAAAATAATAATGAAATGCCAAAGTACTTAAATTACAGACACCACCTATCCATTCATCCATTCTTTTTCCCTGAAAAGGCACTGAGAAAAAAATACTACTTATTGTACTCAAGAATGGCATTTTATGCTAAGTGGAAGGTGAGCTCTCCAAATCATCTGAGGAAAACAGTGTTCACAGGAAAAATTGGGTCATTTGATCAGTTTTTGCTCCAATTATATTTGTACTCTCTTGCAGGAGTAACATCATAAACAGCCAGATTAGGTCTGTTTCAACAATTTCCTTACGTTTTAAAGGATAATATTGATACAATGTTTCATGAGGAATGATTTCGCTTTCCCCCTAAAAAAATTGGGAATAGATACATCCAAGTTTGCATTACTTCATAGTATTTGGTATCAGCTGATGTAGGGTAATACATATAAAGTTACTCATATTTAGCACTATAACAGATTGAAAACAGAATCAAAACTTAATTAAAAACAAGGCCCCTTAATTTCTGACCCAAACATACCAAGTAGATCATTCTGTGGAAGCCAATTAAACAGCTTTGTATTATTGGCAAGATTGATTGGAGCTTCACCGGTATATCTCCACAACACCTTCACAGATTAAAATATATAGCAAGTGATGAAATATAAATATATATATATACATATACATATTTGCATAAATCTGAACTAGTTGATTTATTAACATTTAATCTACAAGAAATATAATCAAAACAAGATTTTAATAGATATTGTCAACTGAAATACTCATAATAACTTCATTTGACAAGCATACATTTAGAACTGCAGAATATATATAAGATGAAAGGGGTTTTATACTAATCCAATGTACCCTGTACTTCACCATTCCATGACTCTTTGAGGGGAAAAACCACAGTGAAAAATTAAAAAACCATGTAGACAAGAAATACTGGAAATGTCAAAGTGCTGTTCCATTGCTTGTAGAGTAGCACTTCCTTTAAATTTATCACTGTTTTAAAAATGTTGGGCAGCAACTTCTAAGGAATAAATAGTGAACTGAAGGTGGCTCTGCCATAAATAGAGCTGATAACAGGGGTGGGTTGCTGCCAGATCTCCCCGGTTCTCGCGAACCGGTTAGTCACCGGTCTTGGAAGTAAGTTCCGGAATGCCTGCCCCACCCCTGGCCCTGTCACTCGCTCGCTCGCCCCCACCCGTCTGGAAGCTACTCCATTGCTCGCTCCCCCTGCCCGTCCGCACTATCCTAGCCCAACCCACCGCTCACTGATTGACTGGCTCACCAATCGCCCCACCCGTCTCTAAGAACCCTATCGAAACCCATTTACCTTTTTTCCTGCTTGGCTCTCTATTGCTGCCTGCTGACTCTGAGGAGGTAAGTACCTGCATCTAAGCACGGGGCAGGGGGGGCAGCGGCAGGCCATCTGGAGCGGTCTGCCATGGCCCTGAACTATAAGCGAGTCCAGTGACCTTTTGCGGCCTTGCAAGGATCCCGGGCTCACTTATAGCGCAGGGCCACATGGCTGCCAGAAAGTGCAGGGGCGGGAACTTACGTGGTGCAGCCGGCGTTTTTGACAAGTTTGGGGACCTCGCAAGGCCTTTGCAAGGTCCCCGGACTTGCCCAAGATGCCAGGCCTCCAAAAAGAGCGGGCACGAGGGCAGGGGCGGGAACTTACGTGACACGGCCGGTCTCCTAGGACCTCCTCCTATGGACAGTATTTTGCGCTGGCCGCACTGTGTCCCCAAGCCCTCTTGTGCTGCGTTCTGCTAGAGCCAGACAGCAGCGGCAACAACAGCAGGAGGAAGCCTGAGATTGTCGAGCTGTCGTGGCGAAGAGTCCCCGGAGGAGCTGAGAGCCTTGTGAGAGTGTGAGTGTGAGCAACTTCCACCTGAGGGAAGGCGAGAAGGAGTGGGGAGGGAGCTCGGGCGGCTGTCACAAGTTTGCTGCGGGGGGAGGGAAGGTGTCTTAGACTACTTTGAATGGGCGGTTGGGAGGAGGGAGGAGAAAGGAGGTGGGGGATAGGGGATCCTTGCTGCTTTTTGAGCTTGGTAGTTTTCTTAGAGACCACCAAGCTCAGAAAGCAGCAAGGATCCCCTATCCTCCACTTCCTCTTTCTCTCTCTCTCTCTCCTTTTTGCCCTTTCTCCTCCTTCTCTCCGAAAGGAGAAAGAGAGGGAAAAAGAGGAGGTGGGGGATAGGGGATCCTTGCTGCTTTCTGAGCTTGGTGGTTTTCTTACAGACATTTCATTACTAAACTAGGTAACATCATCAGTGCTAGTAGGGAGTGGGGTTGTGGGGGGAAGGAGGAGAAAGATAGGACAAAAAGGAAAAAGATAAGGAGGGAGAGGACTGTGGAGTCCTTTGATGTTCTCTGAGCATGGTGGTTTTTAATTATTTTTAGGGAAATTTTATTTATTGTTTATAGAATGTTTATTACAAGAAATGTTATTCCTTTTTGCAAATGTTTTATTTATGATGCAATATGTTGCTTTTAAGTGTACAGGTTGGTGCATGGTTTATGTGTTTCAAGGTGGCTGCTTTTCTATGGGCAGGCCAAGTTGGTGCAAGGCAGCTTTGCCAGATTTTGTGTGTTTCTGTGTGATACCTGGTTCGTTGTTTAGGTAATTGTGAGATGGTTGCTGGTTCTGTGAGCTTCCTGGCACTGTCCTTTATAATTTCCCACAATGCCTTGATGGTTTTTATACCTGTGGCTTTGTCTTTCCTGTTCTTAGGGTTAGGGAAAAAAACTGGTTTCATCTGCAGTCTTTTGAGGGGAAATTGTTATTTTTTGGTGTTTTCCTGGCACTGTCATAGTTTGTGTGTGTGTGTATGTAATGTCCCACAGTTATCTACACATTAATAATGATCAAGTACTAATAACATTTCCTTATACATTTTAGTGACTTTTCCTTACATAATTGGTGTTTTCTTTCAGACTTTTAGATTTCTAATTGCTGTTTCTGTTAGTTAGCAATTGATAAAACAAATCCCACGTGAAAAAGTATTTGAAGCCTTCTTGATTTTAATTGTCAATTTATTCATTCCTGCACATTCTAATATTTATTCATTTTCATATCTTTGTTTTTTCCACTGTTGTGCAAACACAATTCCAACAGCTGTTAACATGTCTAAAATTAAATATGTATTTATTCCCTTTGAAATACAAGTAGTAAGTAGTAAGCTACTTACCTTCTGTAAGTAGCTCTTTTACTGTTTTGTGTACTTATTTTAATCTTATTTAAGTAGTAAGTGCACAAAATAATAAATTTCCTTTTTTATATATTCTTTTTGTAGATCCTCCACTGGGACAAATAATTCAGTGACATCGTCTTGGCCACTCCCATCTGGTCACATGACTGCCAAGCCACTCCCACCGAGTCACATGGCCGGCAAGCCACTCCCACCCGGTCACATGGCCGGCAAGCCACTCCCACCCGGTCACATGGCCAGCAAGCCACTCCTACAAAGGAGGCCACACCCACAGAGTAAGTTCCAAAAATTTTTGAAACCCACCACTGGCTGATAACCACAACAGAATGAAGAGTCAATGAGTAGATTGGCTCTTTATAATTTCTCTCTGGGCAATGAGAGGATTTGAAAATTCCTACAATTGGTCCAGACAATTGTTCCTTGCAAGGAGACCACAAGAAATAAATCTTTGGCAAGTTTTGAATTGATCAGTGCCAAAGAAAGGACACTAGTTTTACATATTTCCTTTTCTAATCGCTTTCAGAAATTGGTTGTTACTGTAACTGCTTTTCAGCTATTAAGAACCTTTGGATCAACAAGTTATAGGACCAGGTAAGCTTCCTTCAATTTCTATTTAAGAAGTTTTAAATACAAGTTCAAGAATTTATTTTTTTTAAATCAACAGCAGAAGGATTATTAGAATCTAGATTTTGGTAAATTAAAAATGGACTAAGGCTTCAGATGGATTTGAAATAAAATTTTGAAATCAATTATAAGAATCCTTCCTGTGGTAAAATGCTTTTGATTTTTAAAAAAAATCATGACTAGCATGTGACTTTGAAGGTTGAATACTATAGGGAACTAGAAGGGACTAAATATTACAATTAAAAAGAGAAGAACATTTACATTTTGCTCACTAATACAGAATGGAATGAAATATTTTAACATTGGGCATACTGAGGACATTTGGAATAATGGACCCAGAAATTAATTTTGAGAATGTTAGCTCTATAGATAGATTGTGTTTAAAATATGTTATAGGAGAGGAACAAGTTTTTCCAGCAAGACTTAGACTGATCTTAACTTGGATTTAAAAATAATAGGCTACAAAATGATGTGAAAAAGATGCAATGCTGGACAGAGAAAAGAAGAAATCAAGAGAGTGATCAGAATAATTTTCCTATATTGGTTTTACAAAAGAAGCTTGTTAAAGCTTTGAAGAATTTTTTGAGAAGGAATGAAGAAAATATGAAAAGAAATTAAGTTTTAGAACATTATTTGAAGAGGACTAAATATTAAGATTGTTAAAAGTAAAAAGAAGGAATATGAAATTTATTTGATCAATGTTAAAAAAAAATATGTTGTCTCTGGTAACCCTTAATGGATTTTTGCTGATCAAGACTGAAATGACAAGGTTTTAAGGGACTGTTTGTAAGTAACTAGGATATGGATAAGCAAATACTGTAGGATATGGAAAGAAGAGATAATTTGTATTGTAAAGGTGATAATTTAATGTACACTTGTTGGGATGAAGGAAGAAGTAATTTCTGTCAAGAAATTTTTGTCCAGTAATATTTATCCTGACTTTCTTTTCCTTAAATTTCATCCCATTATGCTTGTTTCTCACTTGGTTTCACAAAGGATATATCTTCATATACACAATAGATTTTAGATTTGCTTTTCTTACTGTCTGCGGTACTGTTCCCAATCCTTCAGCAATTTCCATGGCTTTTTTAATCTGAATTTCAGAAATCATTGAACCCAGAGAAAACACCACAACTCCATCTTCACCAGATTTCTCCAATATACTTTCAAACTCCTATCAAAATAAAATTTCAAAGATAAGTTATTTGAAACAGTTTGAACAGTTTGACATGCAAATAATTTAGCAAAAAGTTAAACACAATAATTCAATTCAAAGATAAGAATTTATAAAATTACAATAACATATTTGGGATATAAATCACAACACAAAAAGTTTATAGTAACCAAACTATGTTTCATCTAGTCAATGTTCAAGTGCCAGTCAACTTTAATTCATTAAAATACATTATTATTTTCTATATCAACTACAAAATTTAATATTATAAAAGGCCAATATTTAAAATCTATGGTTGACATTTTAATAATCCATGTTGCAAGCATCAGTTGGCTTAATTATATTTTACAGTTCAGAAACATACTGTATATTTGGATATAATTTTTGTCTGATCTTCATTATTATTGGAAAGAGCCTTTTTTCAGAATTCTCAAGCAACTAATCATTAGTAATCTAGTCCTTAATTCCCCAAACATTACACAAGTCTATTTGTCTTCCATTCATTTATTTCTCTTTTTTTGCTTTTGAACAAATTAAATACGATTGTAAAAGTATTTATTAGAATAGTATTGCTTTTGTGAGTAAAGCATGCTTAACCGGGCTAGTTTACACAATTATCAGACTCTTTCATTCTCTGGCAAAGATCACTTGATAGTTTGGTATTGACTGTCCCAATTTTGTCAAAATATTTCAATCTTAATTTGATACTTTGAAAAATATATGACTATAAAAAACAAAAAACCAACCTGTGTTAATGGATTATCCTTTGCACAGTTTATACCCCCAATGAAAATCATATTTGGCATGATAGGCCTTGGATATTCAAATACGAAGTCATAGCGGAGAAGCCAAATTGAAGCTTGGCTATATAACTCCAATACTGTCATATCTCGATGCAGGAATTCCTTGATCAAAACTTCAAATGGTGAGTAAACAAAGTAACACACCATTAACTGAAATGAGCCAAGTAAAAAATTATTTACGCGTTGATTGAATGTCATATGATCAGTATTTCCTGTATAGAATTTGGGAACATAGGAAAGTGGGTTTGGACACTTAGTTGCCTCAGAATCTAAATCACATGGAATTCCACGGGAGTAGAAAAGAGAAGGGATAGATAAATATTCAGCCACAATTTGACCACATGGAGACACTGGATCCATAACGACAACATTGAATTTGCTATCTTGAAGGTAAGTAATCAAATCTTTGTTGTACAAAAGCTGTTTGCAGTTATCTAAGAAAAACGTTGTAATATTCCTTATTTTTGCAAATGTCTCAGTAATTCTTGCCAGGAAAGGCTGATGTACAAAACTCTTATAACCCAATTTTCGAAATTCTGTTGTCAAATATTCCTTTGAATAGGATACAGCAAATGTTTTCACTATGTAATGATCAGATGGTTTCATCAGCAAATTAACATCAGGAACCACAGCTACAACTTGATGTCCTCTGTGCTGAAGGCGTTCCATAACTGGTTGAATACTGAGCCAGTGACTGCCATCCAAAGGTATTACCAACACTTTCCCTCCATATGAAAGTCTCCAGAAAAAAATAAAAAATAAAAACCACGTAGCTTGCTGGCAAATATAATGAAACATAGAATTCTTTCTAATTATGCTGAATTTTAATCCAAAGGTGAATGAATGTAAAGAACCCATTGTTCTTTACATGAGCATATGAAACAGAACTTACTTATATTCAGCTTTTTCTTTTCTGTAAATATTTAATTTCTTCTGCAATGAGAAGTGTAATGGAATTTTAAAACCTGGTCAAAGGTTGATTCAGTAAACAAACCTTAAGATATTTGCAAAATAACTTATTTGCTTCAAATGCAACAATACATTTTGAAATAAAGTTCTGAAGGAAGTGGCAGATGTTATCTCAGAACCATTGTACCATATCTTTCAAAAATCTTGGAACACTGGGGAAACCTGATGTTTGGAAAACAGCAGATGTGGTTCCCATCTTAAAACAAGGAGGAAAAAAAACAGACCCAGGAACTACAGACCAATTAGCTTTACATCAATACATTGGAAGATACTGCAAAATGTAATCAAAAAACAGATGTGCGAACATCAAGAAACAAATAAAGTTATAATTAAAAGCCAGCATGGGTTTGTGAAAAAGAGATCATGCCAAACCAATCTTACTTCATTTCATCACAAAGTGACCAAATTAGTAGACCAGCAAAATGCTGTGGAGATAAACTTCAGCAAGGCATTTGACAAAGTAGACCACAATCTACTTCTTGGTAAGCTAGAAAAATGTGGGATAGACAGCATCACCACCTGATGAATTTGTAACTGGCTAACAAACCATACTCAACGAGTACTTCTTAATGATACTACATCTACATGGAGGGAAGTAAGCAGAAGAGTATTACAAAGTTCTGTCTTAGGCCAGTACACTTCAATATCTTCATAAACAACTTAGATGAGGGAATAGAAGGGGAACTCATCAAATTTGCAGCTGGTAGGAATAGTCAACACCCCAGAAGACAAGCTCAAAAAGATCTTGACAGACTTGAGCAATGGCCCCTATCCAACAAAATGAAATGTAATGTGGAAAAAAGCAAGATTTTACATGGATTAAAATTACAAGCAAGAAAAAGTATAGATTAGGCAAAACCTGTCTCAAAAACCATGAGAGGGACCTTGGAGTCCTAGTAGATGATAACTTAAATGAGCCAGCAGTGCGTAGCAGCAGCTAAAAAAGCTAATACAATCCTTTGTTGTATAAACAGAGGCATAGAATCAAAATCATGCAAAATATTTATAAAGCCTTAATAAGGCCAAACCCGGAATGTTGCATCTAATTTTGATCACCACATTATGAAAATGATTAGAGGGGATATGATAGCAGTATTCCAGTATTTGCAAAGTTGCCACAAGGAGAAGGGGGTCAATTATTTTTCAAAGTATCAGGCAGGATGAGAAACAGTGGGCGAAAATTAAGCAAGGAGAGAAGAAATCTGGAATCAAGGAGAAACTTCCTAACAGAACAATCAACCAATGGAACATCAGAAATTGTGGGTGCTTCATCACTGAAGGGTTTTAGAAGAAACTGGACAGTTACTTGTCTGAAATGGTATAGGGTCTCCTTCTTGAGCAGGGGTTTGGACTAGAAGACCATAAAAGTACTTTCCAGCTCTATTCTGTTCATTTGATTGAAAAAAAGACAGAATCAGTCTTCTTTGATGCCAAGGGGAAAAAATAACCTTGCAACATTTATTTACATAATTTTGGCAATCATGAAATAAAATGATTAACTATGAGGTTATAATTTGTCCAGAGAGGTTTGATGAATAACAGGGACTGCTTATTTGTCAAATTCCTTCATTATATCAAACCGGCAGATCATTTCTTTAAGAATTCACAGGCTTATCATGTGTACTAGGTTTATTGTGTGCACCTTTCACATCAATCAGGGGGTTCTCCATGCTTTACATGGAGTTACCTTTGAAGAAAATCTGGAAGCTACAGCTCATACAAAACAATCCAATAACAGAGTTGAAGGGACCTTGGAGATCTTCTAGTCCAACATCCTGCACAGCCAGGAGACTCTATACTCATGATGGCAAACCTATGGCACGTGTGCAACAGGTGGCATGAAGAGCCCTCTCTGTGGGCATGCCAGTTGCCCCAGCCCAACTCAACTAGCATACATATGCAGGTGCGCCTCCTGCTGGCCAGCTGGTTTTCGGCCTATGCTGAGGGCCAGGGCGGAGGATGCATGAGCATGTGGGGGGGGGTTGTATGCGGGACGGGAGCACATTGTGCAGCAAACTCCCGTGGAAAGTGAGTGTGAATGGCCTGGCCCCACAATGCTTCCTTGCTCAGTTGGAGGCTTCCTTCAGCCTTCTAACAGTTGCAGGGTTTTTTTGCTTCCAGATTGGTGCAGGCTTTCCATGGCCAAAACGGAAAAAAACCCCATGCGCTTTCCGCACCCCATTTTGAACCTGGAAAGCCTCATGCACCAATCTAGAATGAAAGTTTCGGGTCCCTGGCTCTGCAAAAGAGATGGGTGCCTGAATCTGCACAATATTATAGTACCCAGGAGTGTCCATTCTCAGCACTAAAAGAATTTCCCAGCCAACTCTCCCTTCTTCAAAGGCAAAAAAAATAGAGACACAAGAGAGGAGACAGATGTTTGCAAAGTAAGTGAGTCCTTGTTGTAGGAAGAGAGGGAGAAGCAGGAGGTACCTTAGTGGGTTGGGGACGTCTTGAGGGTCTGTTCTATCGCTAGGATCCACAAGGCCTTCCCACCCTAAAATACTTCATGGGCACATTGATATACTTGAATTGTGAGCTCTTAGAAAAGTATCTCCTCCTTGTGTGTTGCAAACAGCTATTTCCAGTGGAGAAAACAGGAAAAAGCAAGTGGGGAAAAATAGTTTCCTTTGCTATATTTCCAGACTGAATTAGACCATGGAAGAGCTCTTTTAAGAATTATTATGTATTAATAGAGAAGCAACTAACTTAGCTCTGTTCTTAAATGCTAAAGCTGTTGCACATAAAAAACAGAGGAGCTCTGATCAACTATCAGAGCCATCATTTTGACAGCTTTGTTGAACTGTAGTCTGTCCCCATGAAATGCAAGCATGGAATAAACTGAGCCTGGTTTGTTCTCAGTCTTTTAAGTGGCCACAAACTACTAGCGAAAGTCACGTTTCATTAAAAGGCAAGGAATTGTACCTCTTTTGCATTTGAGCATCCAAGAAGGGACAGAAAGACAAAGAAAAAGAAGGAAAGAGGGAAGGGAGCAAGGAAGCAAAAAGGAAAGAGGGGAAGGAAGAATAAAGAATGAAGAGGGAAGAAAAAAGAAGGGAAGATTATAATGAGAGTGAGGGTGGGAGGTAAATCCTACCTTAGCACTTGATCACCAGCAGCCCTGCTGCCTTTTACCATCCCCTTGTTCCCTCCTCCCGACCTGTCCTGATGGTCTCCCATCCTATCACTGAGGATGCTTTGGTTACAAAGCCAGGTCTCGTAAGGAGAGTGGGCTCCCTTTGACCCACATACTTTGCCCTCCTGCACATACCATGGGTAACCAAGGAGAGCGAGCACAGCAGCAGTGGGAGCTGGCCATGCCCACCATGGCCTCTGAAGTTAACCACAATGAGGCCCTAATTGAAATTGAGTTTGCCCTCCCTGGACTAACAGAGGACCTGAGTGCTGCATATATTGCTCTCAAATTTACAAAGTATGAGCCAAGATTAGAAAAATTATCAGCGTGCATAAAATAGCAAAAATCACATTAATCAAAAGCATGCCAAATGCAAATGTTTACCTTTCAATAAAAAGGTGTTTGTATCGACTTCTGGTTTGGGCATTGTCTGAGGGAGCTGTTTCTTTTTTAGCAGCTCCAGCCCCGAGGCTGTGTTAAGCTGTCTAAACAGCATCCATCAGCTGTTTGACAAATTACCTCTCCTTTGGGTAAAGGAGGGGTGAGAAGCTGAGTTTGGGAAGTGCTCCATTTAACCTCCCCCAGGAGATAAATTTGGGGTGTGGAAGGTGTGAGCCGCCCTACAACCCAGCGAACTCCGCGCCAGGGATTTTTTCTGCCTTTTTGCAGAACGAAGGCGTACGGCCACCCCTTGCTCAACGATTGATTTGTACCTGATTCCAACACGGGCAGACAAATACTGGAGAACTTCTAATTGTGTGTATTACAGACTTTAACACCATTTTCCTAAAAATTCCTTCTAATAAACTACGTGGCAGAAAGACAAAGATGGCGCCGAAGAGTTTTGTAGGCGGGGTTGTGCTGTGATGTTACAGACATTCACTGAGCTCAAACTATTATAGAGCTCAAGATCATTTAAATATCATTAAATCAGCAGTGATTTATTAGTAAAGTACAGAGTAATAACTGGAACAAGCGGCTTGCCTGGATTTATTAATTTGGTGCAAGATAAGATTAACTGAGGAAATGGCTTCTAAGCAAATTAAACCACCTAACACCTCGAAAAGCGCAGGAAGTTCACCTGCTCCAACAACTAAATTACAGTCATTACTTCCCCCTCACACACACCCCACTCCTGCTGGGGAACCTTTGACTTGAGAAATATTGCAAAAAGTATTAAATGATGCTTTAAAAGATCATGCAGCTGCGATGGAAATTAAAATACAGGAAAAGATTTTTGTTGCTTCCAAGAAGATGTTGGAAGAAGTCATGGGTTTGGTCCAGATCCGTAATCAAGAAATTAGAGATGATATTTTAGAGGCTTTTAAATGTTTATCTGGTTACATATCAGGAATGGAGGATAAACTGGAAGATCTTAGTGATTCCAATATTAACCTGGTAACATACATGGATGTGGTCCAACGCAAGGTTGATGATGCAGAAAATGAAATTATAACATTGCAGTATAGACAGATGGAATTTGCTTTAAGGATAAGGGGCCTTAAAGAGAAAAACCAAGAAAATCTGAAGGAGATTTTCTCAGAAGCTTTTGATCAACTGATGGGACAGCCAGGAGGGGACTTTGACTGGCAAATTGACAAGATATATCGTGTTAATTCATGGCTTGCCAGACAGAAACAACTCCCATGGGACATTGTGGTGTATTTTGCCACAAGGGATACGAGGAATTTGATATTACAAGAGTCTTATAAAACCAAGTTGCAAATTGGGGGCCAGGAGTTGATAGTTTTGAAGGAAATACCACCCAAAATGTTGAGATCAAGAAAAGACTATGCCTTCTTAGTGGATGAGCTCAAAAACCATCAGTTACAGTTCAGATGGAAAGCTCCAGCCAGATTAGCAGTTAACTACCAGGGACAAAGATATCGTCTTAACTCAGTATGGAAGGCTAAAGATTTTTATAGCAATATACTGAAGGCTGGACATCCCCCTCCTCCAGGACCCAGAGAAAGAGAGCAAAAAGGATAGAACAGACAGCAAGATACCCAAGGATCATTACTGGTGTACCAACTTCCTCTGCCGGAACTAGAGGGAGCGAAGGAGCAAAGGCAAACCCGTGTGGTCACTAGGCGTATGGAACAAGGGTTAAAAAAGCAACGCTTTGCAACAAACATACGCAACAGTTAAAGAAGTCACAGATTTTATCTCAGAAACGGTGGGAGGAGCCAGGCCGAAAACCAAACTACAGGATTTCCAGATGGCTCTTAAAAAGCTTCAGGGAGCTAAAAATGACAACTAAATTCTTAACTTGGAACGTTAATGGCTTAAATTCACCACAGAAAAGGAAGAAAATAAACCATTATTTGAAACAATTTAAGAATGATATAATTTGCCTGCAAGAGACACATATTAGAACAACTGACCAGAAATATTTGATCAATGCGTGACTTGGACTCGGACTTGCCTCCGCCTCGGAGAAGAAAAATGGTATAGTTATATACCTAAGAAAGGACATGAAAGCTGAACTAATTGAAGCAGACCCCCAAGGAAGATATATTGCAATAGAACTGGTATTAGATGGGGAAAAGATGCTCTTAATGGGAATATATGCTCCCAATCAACAAGACAAATTTTACAAAATGCTCCATACTAAGTTAATACAATGGGACTATAGATCCTACATATTAATGGGTGACTGGAACGGAATTTTGGATACCAAGAAAGACAAGAAGGGTTTCCTGCAAAATATCCAAATGCGAGTGAAACTACCTAAGTCTTTTTTCGATATGATGGATGATATGGAGCTAAGAAATATCTGGCGAGAAAGAAATGAAAGAGAACAGGACTTTACATTCTTTTCTGATAGACGTCAATCTTTTTCCAGGATTGATTTCATATTAACAACAAATGATTTGCTTTCCAGGGTAAAGAAGATGAAGATATGTTCCAGATCCTTAACAGATCATAACCAGTTTGGATGGAATTGGAATTTAGGAAGGAATCTAGAAGGTCTTGGAGATTAAATGAAAATTTATTTAGATATGAGAAAAATGTTAATGAATGTAAAAAACTGTTGAGAGAATACTTTGTTTTTAACACGAATAAGGGTACATCTATGGAAATGGTTTGGGATACAAGTAAAGCATAAATGCGAGGAGTCCTAATAAATTTAAATAGGATACATAGACGTAGATGGGGGAAAATGAAACGAACTAGAGGAAGAGATTAGGAAGAGAGAACAGGAGTTAATACTAAACCCAGGAGATAAGAAGATTAAAGAAGCAATTACCCTATTACGAGCGCAATTGAATATGCTGATGTCAGATCAGGTGGCTGCTAATTTGTTATATGCAAAACATAATACTTTCTTTAATGCAAATAAACCTGGCAGATGGTTAGCATATTTGACCAGGAAGAAACAAAAATCTCGTAATATAACGAAAATATATTATAAAGGAAAGGATATGATTCAAAAGGCCTTCCTTGAATTTTTTACAGGATTGTACACGGGTGATAAAATACAAGGCTTAGCTATAGATAGATACTTTGACAAAGAAAAAATACCTATAGTTAAGGAGGAGCAGAGGGAGAGATTGAATCAACCAATAACCTCGTGGGAAATCCTTCAGGTAATTAAACAATTAAAGGCTGGGAAAGCACCGGGCACAGATGGTTTGGCAGTGGCTTATTACAAAAATTTACAATTAGAAATGGTAGAACCCCTTAAGGAATTATTTAATAAAATCCAAGTGGAAGGGAAGGTACGTCTATCTTGGAAGACAGCTTTCATATCCCTGATACCTAAAGAAGATCAAGATCTTAGTCAACCAAAAAATTATAGACTTATATCACTACTCAATATAGATTATAAATTTTTTACAAAAATATTAGCGAATAGGTTAATGTTGGTTACTCAGCAACCGATTCATAATGATCAAACTGGTTTTATACAAGGGAGACAAATGAGAAGTAATGTAAGACAAATTGTTAATATACTGGAATATTTGGGAAAGAATAACCAAATCCCCACAGCGCTTATATTTTTAGATGTCGAGAAAGCCTTTGATCAAGTGAATTGGCAATTTTTAATGAAAACAATGCAAAAGATGCAAATAGGAGAGTATTTTCTACAATCAATTAAAGCAATATATCAGGAACAAACAGCACAAATTATAGTCAATGCAAGTTTAACAGAACCATTTAAAATTGAGAAAGGTACAAGACAGGGTTGCCCCCTATCATCATTATTGCTCATTATAACTCTGGAATTATTGTTGAATAAAATACGGGGATCAGATGATTTACAGGGAATCAAGATTAGGCAGCAAGAATATAGATTACGTGCATTTGCGGATGATTTGGTTATAACTTTAACTCAACCAGAGAAATCTATCAAGGTTTTAATGAATATGATTAATCAGTATGGACAAGTATCTGGGTTTTAAAAAAATCTAGGAAAACAAACATGCTAGTTAAAAACATGAATACCAATCAAAGGGAAGACTTAGAAAAAATGACAGGATCTGAAATAGTTAAAAAGGTTAAATATCTAGGAGTTTATATCTCAACCTCAAACGGGAAACTATATAAGTATAATTATGAGTTACTATGGCATAGTATACAGGCAGATATGAAAAATTGGGAAAAACTACAATTATCTTTGTTGGGAAGAATAGCAGCAGTGAAAATGAATGTCTTGCCTATGTTCCTATTTCTTTTTCAAATGATACAAATACTTAAAAAAGACGCAAATTTGCTTGAATGGCAGAAGGGTATTAACAAATTTGTATGGGCAGAGAAAAAGCCGAGAATAAAACTTAAAATAATGCAAGATGTACGTGAGAGAGGAGGCTTGAAATTGCCAAATTTAAAATTATACTATGAAGCAGTAGTATTATCACTAATCAGTGATTGGATCAATTCAACAGATGATAGAACACTTAACATCGAAGGGCATGATTTGGTATACGGTTGGCATGCTTATCTGATATATGACAAGAAGGTGGATAAGAATTTTAAAAGTCATATTTTAAGAAATGCTCTATTGCGTGTCTGGAAAAAATATCAACATAAACTAAACGACAAGATACCTATGTGGGCAATTCCTAGACATGCAATAGAGAACATAAGTATAGCACAAAAACAGGATGTAACTACATATAGACAGCTTCTTACTATAGAAAGAGGTGTATTACAGCTAAAACCCTTAAATGTACTAAAAGAGGAAAAGGTAATTCAAACATGGTTTCAGTATGGACAGTTACAGGTCAGATGAAAAAAAGATCAGAAAATTGGTATTATGCAAAATGAGGACAATTTACTAAAACAAATTAGGGATCAAAGTCAAATGCATATAAAAAGGTTATATAATGTATTAATAGAAATGGATTCGGAAACAGAACTATTTAAAGATTGCATGATAAAGTGGGCACAAAATTTTGAAGAACCAATAATGCTGGATACATGGGAAAAGATATGGGTAAGGAATGTAAAATTCACGCAAGCCCAAAATCTGAGAGAGAATTTTTATGTTTTATAGATGGCATTTAGATCCTAAAAAATTGGCTTGTATGTATCCGAATTTACAACCTAAATGCTGGAGATGTGATTGTATTGATGCTACATATTACCATATATGGTGAACTTGTAAGAAGGTTAAAGTATTCTGGATAAAAATATGGTGGATTATGCAAAATATTTTTAAAAAGAGGATAAAGTTTACCCCGCAGTTATTCCTGTTAGGTATAACTACTGATTGTACTTTCATAGAGACTAACTTGATTTTGTACTTAATAACGGCAGCAAGACTGTTGGTGGCGCAATACTGGAAGAAGGAAGATTTGTCTACTATTCAAGAATGGACATTAAAAGTAACAAACTTAGCAGCGATGGCTAAAATATCAGCATATCTTAAGGATCACTCAGATGTGAAATATAAACTGGAGAGGAGAAGATTGAATTGCTTTATTTGTATGCCACCCTTTCCCCTGGATTGACTATATTCAAAATAAATACGGGACTAAGAAATTCCAGATAGTTTATGACTGAAAAGGTGAGGAATGATATAATCTGTTTAGAGTTAGCCTAACAAAAGAAGAGTTAAAGCACAAATGAAAGAGGATACTAACTTTCTTTTAGTCTATTTTAGAATATGTTTGTTAAAGTTTTATACCCTGTATTTGCTCTGTGAAGTCGGGGGGGTTGGGTTGGGAGGGTGTTGGCTTTGGGTGGGGAGGGTGGGGGAGGTAAATATTTGTAAAAGCTTTTAAAAAAATTTTCAATAAAAAAAATAAAAAGGTGTTTATATCATTGAAAGCGCTGTTGTGTGGTTTTTTTTCACAGAAAAGACGTTAATCACGTATGAGTTGTTTTTCTAAACTAAAACCTCATTATTCAGGTTAAATTGGCATGCTGACACTCTGAGATAAAATAAGTGGGTTTTGGGTTGCGGTTTAAGCACTCGGTTTCTAAAAGGTTTGCCATCACTGCTTTATATCATTTCAGACAAAAGTTGACAAGTCTGTTCTTAAAAAACATCCAGTGATGGAGCATCCACAACTTTTTTTGAGAGATTTTTATTTTTTATTCTTTTGCATAGAATTTTAAGTATACATTTACATAGTTGTTATTCTTCTGTACATTTATCATTCTTATACATTTATTATTTCATTTAATAGGTTATACAGTAATATACAATTTGGGTTTGCTTTATTTACCATCCCTTCTTCCTGTTGTAACACCACCTCATTTTCCCCATCTTTCTTTCAATTTCTCCTCCTTTCTCTCTTTCTTTTCTATTACTGTAGGTGTCTCTTTCCGGCCTCAGTTTATATTTCCTTGGGATGGCAGACCCAAATATAATTTGATATCATTTCTTATTCCCTTATCTTCACTAATCTATCCTATATTTTCCTCCCCTTTATATCTCGCTTTTGGCTGTACAGTTATATTTAATATTTTCTTTTCTGCTTTCCCCTTTGCCCCCCCCCCCCTTTCCATTTAACAGTGCCTCATCTGGGTTCTATATCTTATCCCTATTTTCTTTTCTGGTTTCCTTTCTCTAGCCAATCATAGAATCTTCCCCATGTCTTGAAGCATTCCGATTCCTCTTTATTCTTCATTTTCATTGTCAACTTATTCATCTCTGCACAATCTAATATCTTTTTTATTCTCTCTTCATCTGTTGGTAGCTTATTTGATTTTGAATTTTGGGCAAATACAATTCTTGCTGCTGTAGTTACATGTATAATCAAATAACTATCCTCTTTCTTGAATTTCTCTGGGATAATATCTAATAAAAATATCTCTGGTCTAAATTCTGTTTCTTGTTGTAACATTTTCTTTAACCATACTCTTATCTTAGTCCAATATTTCCTTGCTTTTGCACATGTCCACCATATGTGATAGTATAAGCCTATTGCTTGTTGACACTTCCAACAATTCGCTGATTTGTCTTTAGACATATTTGTTAATTTTCCGGGTATCATGTGCTATCTATAGAACATTTTTATAAGTTTTCTTTATAGGCCGTTGACATAGTTAATTTATAGTTTTTCTCCCATAGTTGTTGCCACTTTTCTAGCTCAATCATGTGGTCAAAATTCTTTGCCCCAGTTAACATTTATCTTTAACCACTTCTTCTTCTAAGCTAGTTAATAGGTAGCTATATAGTTTCTTAATTATTTTTTCTTCCGTTCCCATAAATATCTTATCCAGCTCTGAAGTTCCTAAGTTAAAACCATATTCCCTTTTATCTTTTTCATATCTTGCTTGTATTTGCAATTGTGAAAACCATCCTATATCAATCCCTTGTTTTTCTAATTCTTGTTTGTTTTAATTCCCTCCTTCCTTTTAAAATCTTTATATCTAATGATATTTTTCGTACTACTAATATTTGGATGTGTCAATGCTTCCATTGTTGAAACCCACAACTTCTAAAGGCAACTATTTCACTAGTTTATTTTTTCACTGTCAGAAAAATTCTCCTTAGTTCTAGGTTGTTTCTCTCCTTGATTAGTTTCCATCCATTGCTTCTTGTCTTGTCTTCTGATGCTTTGGGAACATGTGGTACTCCATCACTGGAGGCTTTTAAGAAGAGACTGGACAATTTTTGTTGAACCCCTTCTTTGTGGTAGGCCCTCAAATATTGGAATGCTGCTATCATGTTACCCTAGTCCTTCTTTTCATTGGTCCACTTAGTCACTTTGTCAAAGAATAAAATAAGATATGTTTGGCATGATCTGTTCTTGACAAACATGTGTTGGCTTCTGATTACATCTTTGTTTGTTTCCAGGTGTTTGAGAATCCCAATTTTGATTATTTTTTCCAGGATCTTCCCAGGTAATCTGGTAATCTGATCAGAATGTATCATTTTGATTAGGAAAGCCATTATTCTCTTAGTAAGAACTGTTGTCAAGATGTCCAGAGTTGCTTTGTGATCTGGTTACAAGAGAAAAGATCAAGCATTACAATAATCAAGTTTATGGGAAAGTCAGTTTTCCTTACTGCTCTGAAATGTATTCAAATGTATTTTTCATTCATTTGCTGCAGCTTTATTTATTATTGGATTTTTATCCTATCTTTATTATTTATTATATAACTCAGCAAACAAACCGTAATACTCCTTCCTCAGCAAACAAACCTTAATACTCCTTCCTCCTCCTATTTTCCCCACAACAACTCTGCAAGTTGGGTTGGCCAATGATTGACACAAAGTCATCCAGCCAGCTTTCATGCCAAAGGCAGGACTAGAACTCACAGTCTGTTGATTTCTAGGTGAGTACAGTACTTTAACCATTAAATTAAACAGATCTTAAGGGCATTGTGACCTGTAAAGTTAGCATTAAATGCTGCAGTATTTTATCATTTTAAATAATTAATTGAACATACTTGATTGATGAGCAAAAAAGCCACAATAAATATGTTAGGACATTTTTAACTATTAGAAAAAGTAATCTTAATGCAAATAATTATAAAGCAGCAAGTGGAACAGGTACATAGAAAATACCTCTTCTAAATTTGGATCATCTCATTTTCTAAACTGGAAACCTGTGCAAAGATAATTATTGTAACTGATACAACTTAGTGACACAAAGTCGATTGACAGCCCATTTCTTAATATTTACTGTGGAAAGCCACTACCCCCTTTCTAGAAGAATAAAATATTTTGAGGAGTATTTTAAAAAGGCAGGATAAAATATTTCCCCTAAAAGAGACATTTAAAAAATCTTAAGGGAGAAAACAACTCAAAGCCCCAGCTCCCTGCCCCCAGCAGATACTTTGTGCCCATTAAGAAAAACTGGGTCAGCCTATCTACAAAGCAAAAGACCTTCAGCTCCAGGGTGAAGGTATTAAGACATGAGCCTTCAGGACATAATAGGAATAACCCACTAAGACACAGAGCTCACTACATTGCATAATCTCCTAAGGCCATGTTTCACTCTCAGAAACTTCAACCAAACTTCTTAGACAACCTCCAGAGCCAGCTATGACCCCTACATAACACCTACATGGCCCCATGGGAGCATGACAACAGCCAATAGAATACATGTTGTTATACAGAAACAGGAAGCTCAAGTGCAAAGCCCAAGAAAAGGTATAAAATCCCCTCACTCTGAACTTCATGTTGTCAGCTACCCAGCATCACATGTGCTTGGTGGTTCTGCTTCATCGATAAATGAACTCTTTTTCTAATCAGCCTCCATTTTGTCTCCAGTGCCTTTCTCCTAGCTTGGAACTGAACCAGATGGATATTTCTTCCAACACTACTTAATATTTACTACTTATATATTTTCTCACAACTGAAACTCTTTTCCAGATCGAAAACAAAAAAGGAGAAAAGTTGTAATCATCAACGATCTGTTTGACAAATTCATAATAAGGTGAGGAGCACACATCTGCATCCATTGCTTCCAACAGTTAGGCTATATTTTAATTTCGATCCTTGATGTCCAACTATTCGGTGGCTTACGTCATCGCCTCCGCTCCTTCGGTCCAATAGGAAGAAAAGAAGGAGGCGGAGACTACATGCGCGTTGCCATGGTCGCAAAGTTGGGTAGCAACGAGAGTGGAGGCGGAGTGCGCATGTGTGGTTTGCGCAGTACCGGGAGTTTGGGCCTGGTAGAGATTAATCTTACCGAAGGCTGCGATGCAGGGTTCCGTGATTCGGCGTACACAGGAGTTGCTGGGGCGCGTGATTCGAAAACCGCCTCTTACAGAGCGCCTTCTCAGCAAGCCCCCTTTCCGCTACCTGCACGACGTGATCGGGGAGGTCAGGCGAAGCGAAAGAGGCGGGAAATGTGTATATGTGGGGGGGGGGGGAAGAGGAAACGGTCGGTCGTGTTTCCAGTTGCCTGGCAACTCGAGGAAGCCGCAAAAGAGAGGCATGCAACTTTGAAGGAAGGGTTGTGCAAAGACGTTCCCCAAGGCATTAGGCAGGCTTAGAGAGATGGATGGCATCTTTTCTCCATCCCGTTTGATCCAAGGTTGCATGGTCCAAGGGATGTATGTATGTCAAACCCTCAAATGGCTGTTCATCACGGGAAAAGAAGAAAAGTTGCCGCAAACTACTGATTAAAAACAGTAGTTGCACGTACAAAGGAGGGAAAATTTAGCTATCGTTACTTTTGGCTCTTGTTCGTAAAAGACATATTTTAAACAGGTTTGAAATCTCAAGAATAGAGCTATGGCTTTTAGATATGGAAGCTCAGCATTAACATGAGTGATTCTTTGTCTTCCATCTTTTCATGTGTTGAATAAGTTTCGCTTGTTTTTGCTGAAGACATAGGCCTTCAGGGAGAATTGTGTTCTGTACTGTACTAGAGGTGATATGAGGATTTAATTCTATCTATAAATGTAATTATACTGTAATGTAAGAATAAACATTATGTAACATTTTGTAGCCTATCATATCAAGTGTATCATTTTCTATTATCATATTTAGGCACAGGGGAAAGTCATTATCATTTAAGCAAGTATGAAATGCAAAAGATTATCTGGTTTTGCTATATGAAGAACTGGGTGGGCTAGTGGCTGGGTTGGAAACCCAATCATATACTGTAACCTTGAGATAATTACCTAGAATTTTTCTTATGAGTACCAAGCCATTATAGTTTTTAAATAGAATATAACTTGTTTTTATATGATTAATTCAGCCAACTGTGCCTTAGCTAATACATTAAAACTACACTAAACCAATAGACTGTGATTGGTATATGAATGTTACACTTATAGTATTTTATGACATTCATGAGTATGCTGTAAAGTCCTCTGCTTATCACTTTTTGATAAGATGTTAAGAGGATTAATCTATATTTATATAATCCTTTATGTAATGGGAAAATGTTTTTGGGACATTTATTTTTTCTGTCAACATTTTTAATTGAATTATAAATTATTATAAAATACAAAATACAAAGTAAATAGAAAAGCAGTTGAAGGGGGAAGGAAAAGAGAAGTGAGGAAAGATAAGAAAAGAAAAAGAAGCATTGACTTCCGACTCTCTCTTATAGTAAAATAAGTCATTAACATCAAATAACAACTTTTTGCTTTTTCATAATAATATGAACAAGGCATTTCTATAAAGATCTATCAGTCTATTCAGTGAAACCCCAAGTCAGATTTTCATTCTTTTCCACATCAAGCTTGAAGTTCAGAAGCGGTCTCCATTTAGAAACGGAAGTACTTTAATCAAAGTAGTCCATTTTGCCATTTCAGCCAACTCCATCAACTTCTGCAACAATTTGTCCATAATAGGAATCGAAGTATCCTTCCATTTTTGTGCATACTAAAATCTCACTGCGGTCAAAATATATAATAACAAAGTTCCAATATTTTCCCCAATGATTTTCCATTAAACTCTAAAGAAAAGTTCTGGTTCCATTTTTATCTCCATTTTCAAATTTTTCTGTAGTAGAATATGAATTATACTCCTTTTTTTTTTTTTGCTTTATCACATGTCCACCATAGATGGTAAAAAGTCTCTTTACTTTTACACTTTCATACCATGACATACCTTTATACAGCTTAAATAAGTTACCTGGTCTTAAATACCAACAATATATCATTTTACAGAAATTTTCTTTCAGATTATAATTTAATGTAAATTTTAAACCCTTTGTCCACATATTTTCCCATTGTTCAAGCATCATATTATATCCAAAGTTCCTTGCCCACTGAATCATACAATGTTTTACATGTTCATTTTCCAAATTCAATTTCAATAACATTTTATAGATCTTAGCAATAATATGTTCATCGTTACCACATAATGAACTTTCCAATTCATTTTTAACAAAGTCAAATCCATAACAGTTTTAATACAGTTTAAATCTTTCTTTTAGTTGTTGATAGCTAAACCAATGGCAAACATAACTTTCTGATTCAAGTTCTTCCCTCATCTTTAATATTGGGTCACCAGAGTTGAAAGATAAAATTTTGCAGTACATCAACCAAACTGGCTTTGCCATCATTTCTTTTCTTTTCTAAAAAAGATTTCCTGTGGTGACACATAAGGGGGATAACTTTGTAGAGAGCTTGTTTTATATTTATTCCAAACTCTTAGTATGGCAAAATGGTTATTAAAATCCATCTTAACTTTACTTCTATTATTCCTAAATAGCCGTGCCATCCAAATCTTATGGCCCTCTAGTTCAAGTAACCTCTTATTCCAGGGGCTCACCCATTCTTTTGCCCAGATCAAACAGCATGCATCAAAATACAATTCCATATCTGGTAGGCCCTCTTCCCTCTTTCCTTACCATGTCTTTGGAACATTTATTATAGGAAAGTCCTTATTTGATTGAAATGACTTATGAGTACTTGTTTAATGCAAGATGTCATTTAAGGTGAAATAAGCCCCAGGAATCAAGGAGGAAAGCAGTTGTCTCTGATTGTCCCAGCTTAAATCTTTTTCTTTGCTAGTCCTACAAGTTTGAATCAAACTTTCTTCCTTTGTTGCCTGAAAAAGACCAACATAATTGCTCTTACAGGAAGTTCTCTTTGCGACCATATTCCCTGTTGACATTTTTCACAAATGAAAGGCGTCTACAGATAGTCCTTGATGTATGACCACAATTGGGGCCAGAATTTCCAGTTGCCAAGCCACCAAATTTTGATCACATGATGTATGTAAATGCTGTGACAGTTGTAAGGGCAAGGACTGGTTATAACTCACATTTTTCAGTGCCATTGTAACTTCAAAGGATGGCTAAATGAATGATTGTAAGTCAAGGACTGCCTTTACTTGCTTGTATTTAATCATTTTAGAAGATAAGTTTTATTTTTCTATTTAAATCAGCTAGTGTTTGGCTGGATTGTTTTATAATGCTGCTTTACAGAGCCACCCCATTCAAGAATGGTAATTAAAGGTTTTTCTCAAAAACAACTGCTAGTCATCATTCTGTAATTAAAAAGTGATGAAGCCTTAAAATTGCAGGGAATATTATTGGCCTAAGTTTACTTGTTTGTAATTTGTTCTACAACAGAAACATTCCTTGAATAGAATTGTGTCAAAGGGGCAGTGTATTTTAGTTCCTGTTGAAACTTCCAATAATTCAGCACGGAGTTGGACTAGAAAACCTGTGAAGTCCTTTCCAGCCCTATGATTCTGTATTCTATGTTCTGAAGTAGATTTGGGGAACATAGAGAACTACTCTTGAAATGGGAGAAAGTTACTAATGGAACTTTTTCTCTAGGTTCAATCTATGCTTACATAGATTGAAATTTGGGTTGACTAGTTTTCCCATCTTCTGGCAATTGTACTGTTGTTTTTTACAGAACGTGGTAGACCTATGTACTGTGAGATAACACACGCATAACAAATGATCAATAATATTACTATAACCAATTGGTGATCCTTGCTCTAGTTAAGGCTACAGGTAGTCGGCACTTTACAACCATAATTGAGCTCAAAATTTCCATTGCTAGGCAAAATGTTAAGTGAATTTTGCCCCATTTTACGATTTTTCCTGCCATAGTTGTTAAGTAAATCACTGCAGTTGTTAATAACATGGTTGTTAATGAAACTGGCTTCCCCATTGACTTTGCTCTTTATAAGGTTGCAAAAGGTGATCACATGACCGCAACCATAATAAATACATGCCAGTTGCCAAGTGAGAAAATTTTGATCCTGTGGCTAAGGGGATGTTGCAATGGTTGTAAGTGTGAAAAACAGTTAGAAGTCAGTGGTTGCAAGTCAAGGACTACCTATGTTTTATTATCCCATTTTACTGGATAAGAACACTTTTAATCATGGCTATAATGTATTGCTCTGAATTCATTAATTTGTAATGCAAGTTGAATGTATTGACGATAGAAGTTTCTAAACTAGTTAGTATTCCAATATTAGCTATGGTTTTAGAAGTTTTATATGCTAAAAATAAAATTTATAAATCCTCCCAATTCTATGGAAACTTCCACTAGTTTCAATATCATAAGGAGAACTTTATTAAACATATAAAACCAAATTATATCCTAAATGTAATATGAGAATGCTATTTATTGTGGATTAATGTTATTAGTTCTACAGTTAATTGAACCTGTGCAAATTATTTTTTATACTTTAGAAAGATCCCATTAAATAAAGTTGCACTCTGTAGTGCTTATTGAAAAGTAATCAGAATTATTTCAGAAAAAACAATATTATAATCAAACGTCTGCAAAAAGTACAGTTACTTCATTGTTTCAAGATTCGATTGCTTTTAAGTGTTATATTATGCAGCTGTATTTGTATTTTATATTGTTAAGTTGTACAAAAAGTATATGCATTTGAGAGCTAGTACCATAATAACATTATCATTATTTTTTAAAGGTAATTAGAGCAACTGGTTTCATGAAAGGATTGTATACAGAAGCAGAGATGAAATCTGATAATGTTAAGGTATGTATGCACTCATCATTTTTTAATTTATAAAATATTGTATAGATGCAATTCCATTAAATATCATTTAATACAATGTGAGAATTGTACCAAAATGCTATTTTATAAATTAAAATTTATAAATTAAAAATTAGCATCACAATTTACATTGAAAACTATATCTTTTATTTAACACTATATTGTTTTATTCAGGATAAAGATGCAAAAATAATCTTTCTTCAGAAAGCAATTGATGTGGTCATCATAGTGACAGGAGAACATTTGGCAGTAAAACCTGCACGTGTTGTTGCAGGACATGAACCTGAAAAAACAAATGAATTTCTCCAAGCAATTGCTAAATGTTGTCTCAATAAGGTAAGATGTTAGTATTAATTTGTGAAATATTATCTTAATTGAATTTTAAATACAATTTCAAAGACCAGTTGAAAGAGAGGTGGTTTCAGGGGAAATATTGGACTCAGGAGAAAAGCTGAAATGAGTGTTGCGAGGGAGAATTAAGCTCTCTCTATCCAATGTTTTTCCTTTGAAATTCACTAGATGACTTCCTATGAATGCTAGAGGCCAGATTTGATGAGGTGGAGGAGGACTTGTATGTGGAAGATGAGTTCAGCAACCTAAAACAGAGGGACCGCTCCATCAAAGAGCACATCCGCGAATTTAGGAGAGTCACTGGAAGGCTACCCCCTTTACCAGAGTGTTTGCTAGTGCATTCTTTCAGAACAAGCCTGGACAAGCAAATTGTAACTGCTTACTGTGACATCCCAAACCGACTCTCTGAGTGGTTCTGAGTAGCAATAAAAGTCGAGGGCAGATTGCGCGCTAACAACATGAGAAAACTACCAGAAACGAAAGAGAGAGGTCAACTCTACCTAAGATTGCCCGGCCGATGGGGACTCACAGCAACACAGCAGGCCCTGAAACCAGCCCCCCTCAAAGTCGACTGAATGCTATAGATGTGGTGGGTGGGCCACATGGCATCTGTGTGCATTACCCCAACCCCGTTGCCAAGGCCAGAGCCACCACCCAGGACACAACTGGAACGGGACCACAAACGGGCCACCCACGCATCCTGGAAGGCTCTCCAGGCTGCAGAGGTCCCTCCCCACCCAGATGAAGGGGGGGGGGGACCCAAGGCAACAATGACCAGTCGCCAGAATCCTATGAGAGTGACGACAAGGACAAAAACAACGTAATGCCCTTTCCTTTTTCCAATACGCCTCACATCCCCAAAAACAGGAAGCCGGTGGGATTTTCAAGCCCTCATAGACTCAGGCTGCACTAGATGCTTGATCAACCTGACCACAGAGCAAAAAGACTGGCCCACCCAACCCGGTTCGAACATGTCGATGGATCCTTAATGGGGGGAGTCTATGCCACCCATCTGACCGAACCAGTGAGACTAGAGTAGCAGATCATTGGGAAGTAATTCAATTCATAATAGCCCCCCAAATGACAGACACAGTCATACTGGGACTCTCTGATCTAGACAAGAGGGGACAAACCATCTGGTAGCAAGGGGGTACCCGCATACTTAGGATAGAAAAGGGGCCCCAACTCCTTCCACAGCAGCAAGCAGTAACACCACCCAAGCAGGGAACCCCAGCTCAAAACCCCAGAGACCAAACAGATTCCAGGGGAATATCAGGACCTTGCAGAAGTATTCAGTGAGACCAAGTGCAACATTCTCTCTCCCCCCCCCCCCCCCAATGAGGGAGATTTCGCCATCGAAATCATCCTGGGGCAAAACTACCCAAACCCAAACTGTATACCATGATGCCCTGGGAAATGCAAGAAATGTTGAAATATATAGACAAAAACAGCATGAGGGTTTATCAAGCAAGACAAGCCACGGGTCGCGGCACCAGTCCTCTTCAAAGAAAAAGATGGAACTATGCGACTGTGTGTAGACTTTAGAGGAATCAATGCAGTGTGCATACACAACATACATCTCCCTCTCCCCCTCATGAAGGACGTGCTATTTCACCTGGCCAAGGGAAAAGTCTTCACTAAACTAGACCTCAGAAGCATACTACTGAGTACAGATCAGGAAAGGAGATGAGTGGAAAACACTGTTCAATTGCCCCCTAGGGAGCTTCCAATTCAAAAAGATGCCTTTGGACTGCAGGGGGCCCCAGCAGTGTTCATGCAGTTAATAAATGAGGTGCTGCATGAGCACCTCTACAATGGGATCTTCGTCTACCTGAATGACATCCTGATCTATACAAGAGACCATGAATGACCACGTACCCCTGGTCCGACAGGTACTGGAAAAACTTCTGGCAGCCAACCTATATGTCAAGCTATCAAAATGTGAATTCCACCATGCATGGCTAGACTGCCTGGACTACCGAGTGTCAAATAAGGGAATAGAGATGAGCCCAGTCAAAATACAAGCCATTTTAGGCTGGCAATCCCCTCGCACCCACAGACAGCTACAAAACTTCCTAAGGTTCGCAAACTTCTATAAGCAATTCATCCCTTCCTTTGTGAAGATTGCCAAACCCATGACAGTCCTCTTAAATACAGGGAGCCCAGGAACAAAACCTCACCCGGGACAATCTCTATAGTAGGACCTAATCTGCCAAAAGGCATTCGAAACACTAAAGGAAATGTTTGCAAAAGAACTGGTGCTGAAGCATCCTGACCCCAAACAACCCTTTGTTATCCAAGCAGACGCCAGCGACCTGTCAGTGGGAGCAGTGCTACTCCAAATAAACAACAAAAGAAACTTACAACCCTGCACCTACACCTTCCACAAGCTCACAGACACAGAGACGATGGGCAGCATGGGATAAGCAGGGTTTCGTGGTGAGATGGGTGCTGCTAACCTGGCAACACCTGTTGGAAGAGAGCCAAAAACCGTTTGAAGTTTGGACTCTCCACAAAAATTTGGAGGCTCTCAGGACCCTGTGGAAATTATTACTCAAACAAGTCCAATGGGCTCAATACTTCAACCATTTCGACTTCATAACTAAAGTACATTCAAGGGAGGAGGAACTTTCTAGCTGATGTCCTCTCCCGCATGCCCAAGTACATCCTGGAAAACTGGAGAACTAGCAGAGGACTGGAAAGACCTGGTATCGTTCCCATCTTCAAAAAAGTGTGTGAGTGTGAGTGTGTGTGTGTGTGTGTGTGTACAGATCCAGGAAACTATGTCAGGCTGATTGGTCTGACATTAATACCTGAGAAGATCCTGAAAAAGATAATCAAGCAACAGAACTGTGAACATCTAAAAGCAAGCAAAATTATAATGAGAAATCAACATGGATTTGTCAAAAATATATCATGCCAAACAAATCTTATTTCATTCTTTGACAAAGAGGCTAAATTAGTGGACCAGCAAAATGCTGTGCCATAGTATACTTGGATTTCAATTAAGCATCTGATAAAGTACACTGGATAAGCAAATATAAATATATGTGTGTGTGTGTGTGTGTGTGTGTGTGTGTGTGTGTGTGTGTGTGTTTATTTGTGCTGATAAATAAATAAAGGGAGACTAGTATAGATCTATTTCAAGCTATTTAGCTCTCATCAGCTAGCCATACCCTTACTGGGATTTTTATATATATTCCATATATATTCCATATATATTCCATATATATATATATATATATATATATGTTTTTTTATTTGTGCTGATAAATAAATAAAGGGAGACTAGTATAGATCTATTTCAAGCTATTTAGCTCTCATCAGCTAGCCATGGGATCGACAGTACCATCACTTTGTAACTGGCTAACAAATTGCACTCAACATGTATTCCTGAATGGAACTCCATCTGCATAGAGGATCATAAGCAGTGGGGTACCCAAGATTCCATTTTAGGCACAGTACTCTTCAAATATCTTCATAAATGATTTAGATAAGGGAATAGAAGGGGAACTCATTAAATTTGCAGACAACACTAAGCTGGCAGGAATAGTCAACACCCCAGATAATAGGCAGAAGGCTTGGAGGCTAATACAAATAAAGAATGGTTGCAGGAAATGGGTATGTATAATTAGTGAAAAGAAGAACTAGGTGATATGATACCGTGTTTCCCCGAAAATAGGACATGTCCTGATACTAAGCCCAATCAGACTTTTCAGGACATGAATTAAAATAAACCTGCCCCCAAAGTAAGCCCCCCCCCAACTACTAAAACGACCCTGCTGGCCATGAACCTGACCTTGTGCGGGGAAGGCTATGGCGGTTTCCATGCCCCCTTGGCAGTCCTCTGGAGTTGGGCCAGGCCTAGCCGATCCAGGGATTTTTCAGCAGCCCACTGCCTGGCCCAGGTGTGCACCTCCAGGCTCAACCACCGGTCTCGCACTTTGGTGTTGGCTTCATGCCCGAACCCAGTGCCTCCCGCCCACATGGCGGGCACCTCCTCAGCTATTTGGGAAGCCAGCCACCACCCCCAGCTCTCCTGGCCAAGCAGAATTCCTGTCCTCCAGAGGGAAGCACCGCCAGTGCCAATCTGCAGGACAGTGGCAGGCTGATTTTGCAGCTGCAGCACTGCCAGTTCGAGTATCCCAACCACAAGCTGGAGAACTGAGGCCTGCAGCATCAAACCCCCCCCCCCCAGCAGCAGCATTCCTACAGCCCGGGAGAGCCACTTTTCAATGTGTCTCAGCAGCTGTCCAACCAGCAACTGCAGCACTTCGAAGCGCCCTCCTACGTGACCTGGCCAAGAGACCCCATTTCAATTTGTGGAGTGGCAGCGGTGGCACAGGCATGCACAGGGCAGCCGCCTTAGAGACCCACCTGTGGCCCTCCCCTATCCTGGCCTGCCTGGGGACTTCACACCACTGGTGCCCAAGCATTTTCTGCCACCACCAGGCTCGTATCTCCAGGTGGCTCTGCAGCAGTGCCAGAATGCAGCACTGATGATCAAGCAGATGGCGGCCACACACAGCCAATCTCAGCGCCTCCATCCGCCTGGCCTGCAGCAGGTCGGGCACCACCACCATCCTCACTCTGCTGGCGGCCATGGTCATCACCAGTCCCTGAACCAGCACCCAAGCAAAACTGCTTTTAAGGCACAGAAAGGTGCTTGGTTCCTGCCATTTCCTTGCTTTTCTGACCGGGAATGGGCGGGTTACAGGAGCTTTCACCCCGCCCCATCCCCTGCCCTACTTGCTAACCCCCAAATTGCACCCCAGCGTGAAAATAGATCAAAAAATTGGTTTTATCCAAGTTGAGGATAATCTATTTAAACAAATAAGAGACCAAAGTTTAATGCATATAAAGAGGATATATAATGTATTAATACAGATGGATTCGGAAACAGAATTAGTTAAAGATTGCATGATAAAGTGGGCAAGAATTTGGGTAAGGAATGTGAAATTCACACAAGCCCAAAACCTGAGAGAAAATTTCTACAAGATGTTCTATAGATGGCATTTAGATCCCAAAAAATTGGCCTCGATGTACTCGAATTTACAACCCAAATGTTGGAGATGTGGTTCTCTTGATGCTACATATTTTCATATATGGTGGACGTGCCAAAAGGTTAAGGCATTTTGGATAAAAATATGGTGGATTATACAAAATATTCTTAAAAAAAGGATAAAATTTACTCCTCAGTTATTTTTGTTAGGTATAATTACTGATTGTACAGTGGTAGAGGTTAATCTGATCTTGCATTTAATAACGGTAGCGAGACTGTTGGTTGCGCAATACTGGAAGAAGGAAGATTTGCCTACAATCCAAGAATGGATACTGAAAGTCACAAATTTAGCCGAGATGGCGAAAATATCTGCATATCTTAAAGACCATTCAAATGAGAGATACAAACGAGATTGGAAAAAATGGATCGATTATATACAAAATAAATATGGAACTAAGAAATTCCAGATAGCCTATGCTTAAGATTAGGAATGATTTGAACTGTTTAAAGTTAATTTAGCAAGGAGGAGCTAAGTTCAATGTAAAGAGGTTATTAATTCCTTACTTTTATTTTTTATCAATATATCTTAGACTGTGGTTGTTAAATACCCATACCGTGTACGGGTTCTGGGAAGTCGGGGGGGGTAGGTTTTGAGGGTTCGGGGGGGAGGGTGGGGGAGGGAATTATTCTAGGTTTGATTTTAAAGTAGTATGAATGCGCATGTATATTGTCTTCTTTTATAACATGATATTGTCAATGTAATGATATACATGTGATTATATGTCATGGAAATGAAAATAAAATATTCTAACCAGAGAAATTGGATATAATTTTTCAAGCCGTCCAACCCATAGGTTGCTAATTACCTTGCCTCATAGGTATCTTATCAAATGCCTAGCTGAAATCAGGATATATTATGTCTACATCATTGATACAATCAGTTACAAATTTTACTTCATTATAAAGAGATAAAATCATTCCACCAAGGTGTTTAGATAAAGTTTTCTTTATCTACATTTTTTCCTTTTTATTTTGAAAATAGGGGGAATATTTGGTCATCTGGTACTTTTAACAGTTTTCAAGATTTTGTATACCTTGAGTTGTAACTGCAGTTGTGACTAGAATTGCTATCACTAATGATGTGATTATAAAGCATGATGTCATGCTATCATAGCAATGGCAGTCCAGGCAGCCCTAGTTGTAATTCCAGATGTGTAGGTTTGAAAGCGAAAAGATCTCAGGTAAAGAATGTGGAAGTGCCACAGGGGATGGAGGGGATTCCTGGAAGGTCCAGTGAAGACCACATATGAGTTGGGGAGGAGGTGCTGCAATAGGGTGCAAACTCAGAAAGGTCAGGAAAAGGTGAATGCAGGGAAAGAGTGTGGAATGTGGGAGCATAGGGATGCTGAGGAAAGATAATTTGGGATACATGTCAGTGTGCAAGTGAGCAATAGGAAATTGGGGAAAGAGGATGTGGGATATGTGCAGGTGCAGGGCAGCCAGGGAAAGGGCATGTGGTGCATGTATGTATGTGAGCACAGAGAACACAGAAAAAGGGAATGCAGTTGTGCATATGTGTGCAGAGCAACTGAGGAAGGAGAGCATAGGGTATGTGAATATGAAAGCAAGTAGTCTAGGAAAAGAGACTTGTGGGTGTGTGCAGGGAGGTCAGAGAACGAGGGTGCTTGATGGTGTTCCAGTGCAGGGAGTTGCATGTATTCTATTAGATTAGGCCTCCTCCGACTTCCATCAGCCGGTCAATGTCGACTGGCAACCATGCGGAGGAGAGCCTTCTCGGTGGCAGCTCCGACCCTATGGAACGAACTCCCCGTGGAGATTCGTACCCTCACCACCCTCCAGACCTTCCGCACAGCCCTTAAAACCTGGCTGTCCCGACAGGCCTGGGGTTAAAGATATTGACCCCACCTGAATTGTATGAATGTTGTGCTTTTAACGATGTATTGTTTTATGTGTTTAACATGGTTTGTCCTCCCTCCCCCTGAACTGTGAGCCGCCCTGAGTCCCCCCAGGGAAAAGGGCGGCATACAAATAAAATATCTATCTATCTATCTATCTATCTATCTATCTATCTATCTATCTATCTATCTATCTATCTATCTATCTATCTATCTATCTATTAGTTTAATGTGCATTTCTTTTATGTAGCTTTCCAGTGATGAAGCTGTTCAGAAAGTACTTGCTGAAGAAAGATCTTTTAAAGAAAAGACACCATCTTCATCTAAATCTCAAAACACAGAATCTAAAACAGAAGAAAGTAGATATCATAGAGAGGTAATTTGAATAACCTGCTATATTTAAAAAAATAAACATAGGAGTCTATATGTTGAATAAAAAAAACAGAGAAATTGTTTTGTTTCTTTATTTACTGGGTTTCTGTGCTGATTCACTCATAAAAGAAGCTAAGTGATAATTGAGTGAACTCAGGTTAAAACAAAATACATAAGAAATATAAAATGGTCATTGATTTACAACAATAGTCGACCCCAGAATTATGATTTTGTGATGGTCCTTAAGCAAAACACTGATGTAATGATCTCATTGAACAACCCCAATCCCTGCTCTTCTGGTTGTCATTAAGCAGAGCTTGGGATCCCTTGGGGTGAGGGAAGGCCTGTGAGGCCTTCCTAGCTCACATATGGCCTACCTTGAGCCTCCCAGGGCCTTCTCCATCCTCTGAGGAACCCCATGTTCTGTTTCCTGCACTGTTGGATCCCACAACCTTAGTTCTCCTTCCCCCACATTACTTCTCAGTCCATTTAACTTTTCCAAAGATTGCCTTTCAGAAAGAGAAGAAGTCAATAAACTATTAGGGAAATCTTGGATTGAGAAAATTGAAGCCACTTCTGGGATAGCACAATGGGTCCTCTGTATAGAAAGGTCATGGGGCAGATTGGCCAGTTCTACCCAAAGGTAATATTTAGAAAAAGTAAGTGAAGTGAGGCATGTGGCTTGAGAGGCAAGCCCAAGGATTGTGGGGACCCAGCGAGGTGGAAGATAGGCCCAAGCAGGGGATAGAGGAAGATGAGGGGGGGCCACTGTAACATCTCTGTGTCAATCGTAAAGGTGGGTGAATTGCCAAGTGCCAAGATTTTGTTCATGGGATGTTGAGGGCATTGCAGCCATGACTTGGGATACAGGTCATAAGTCCCTTCATTCATCACTATTGTAATTCTGAATGGTCACTGAAAGAATGATGGTAAGTCAAGGACTGCCTATAAATCAAAGCAATCTTCAGGTTATGACCACTTGGTTCAGCAACCATTCAAAGTTATGAGGGGGATTTAAGACTAGCCTGCAAAGTTACAGCTGTTGCAGTATCCCTATCTATGGTACCCATTCACCCACCTGTGTTCCATAGCGCCCACCTATGGCATTCAACTACCTGTCCAGATTCCATACTGCCTGGTTGTAGCACACAACAAGCTGTTCATTTTGTGTAACATTTCCCTATGGTAGGTACCCTTCCACCCCTCTTACCTGCAGCTTTCAACTGCTGGCCTGCTTATCTGAGATTCCCGCCTCTTCCCAATTAATAACCCATGCAGTCCTAAGATTACACTAGCAACCAAGAATACTTGGATTGCTGTCATGAAGCAATACAGTCATGTTATACCACATTTTACAATCGCATCACTTATTAACAGAAATTATTGTCAAGAACTACCTATAGTGAATCCCAAATCTATCGTAAGCCATAAAGGGTTTTAAGGGTGATGGCTCACATTTTGAATTGCTCAAATATTTTGAATGTAATTTTATTTTTTGTATTTTATTATTTAGGGAAGAAGTGATTCTGAAATAAAAGACAAAAGCACAATTCAGGACCAAAAAGTCAAAGAAGAATTGAAAGAGGAAGAAAGCAAGCAAAGAGAAAATGAAAAATATAAAGATTATGAAAATAATCCCAATAATTTTGATAAAACTGTAAATGAAAGTGAAAAACATGAAAAAGAGAGAATCAAAAATAGATTATCCAAATCAGGAAGAGAGCCAGAGAAAATTAGAGACAAAGAAAAAGGAGAAGTGGAAGGAGAAAAAGAATGTGATAAAGAAAGAGACAAGGAAAGGAAACAATATGAGGGAGGAAAAGAAAAAGAGCGGTTGCGAGAAAAAGAAAAACCTAGAGACAGGGATAAAGACTCTGAGAAAGTCCGAGACAGGTACAAAGAAAAAGACAAAAGGAGGGAAAAGGGTAAAGATATAGAAACCACACGAGAAGAAAGAAAAGACAAAATGGACAAAAAGGTAATGTGTAACTAATTGTTAATGATAATTGGAGTTAGCAGACATTTTGAGCAAATTGATATAAAAATATGTGCATTTTAGAATCACTTTAGGTGAAATGGGCAAATAGGTGTAAAAATTCAGTAAATAAATTTACTCAAAAATTTAACTTACCACCTAGTTATTTAAAGTATGAACTGCAGTCAAACGGATACAGATGCATTTCTAAATATTAGTTTTAACAAATTCTAAGGCAATTCTTTTGAAAGACAAAACAGTTGTAGACTAGCTGCAGTATCTTTTTAAACATTTGTTCTTATAAAATACATGATTCGATCATTCTCTTATGATCAAAAGTTCTAAATACTTTCAGAACTTTCATTGTTTATGTCATGTAAATAGTAAATATCATAAAAGTCTTTTAGAATAACTAGTATATTACTTTTTAAACATAGAAATATTATGACATATAGTACATCAAATAAATAACAAAAGCTCTGAATGTACTTAACTCTAAGAGAATGATGTAATCAAGTTAGCCAGTATTTCACTGGGAGATTTCTTAATTGTTCCAGGTGAAAATAATGGTTTATTTGGTTAGCTCTTATGCTAGTAACGTGAGATAATTGAGTATGGTCTTACATTACAGGTAGTTCTCAATTTACAACAGTTCATTTAGTGAGCGTTTTGAAGTTTTGAACAGCACTGAAAAATTGACTTATAACCATTTTTCACATTTATGATTGTTGCAGCCAATGTTCCCTCTAATTTTTTTTCAGTGTGAGCGGAAAAGTATAGTGTTTGAGCGGTACATTTTCATGCCTGAGCACCTGAATTTTTTTCACAGATGTCACCTAAGACAACAATGAAATCAGTGTTATTTGAAACTCAAAGTTATGTTTATTCAAGGGACCCGCTTAATTAAAAAGTGTTCTATAATATCAGTATGACTTATAATACTGCAAGTCTGCAATATTAAAATACTTTTATAGGGGATCCCCGGGATCCCCCGAAGAGATCAAATCACAACCAGTATGCCACCTTCTTGGTATATTGTTTTTATTTTCATTGAGTTTTTTAAAATGAGCATTATTTCATTCTTTTTTTCTTTATTTTTGATTGGTATTTGCAATTTGTGTTAATTCTGTTCATACATATAATATAAATGAAAAACCCAGCTCTCTTAAAAATCTTTTAAGTTCTTTGTGGTGCTCTCTTTTAGAATTGGCCAACTAATATTTCTGTTCCCACAACTAATGCCAGGCAGAGTTAACCGAAAAAGTAATTTTTCATGAAGGGACATTTTCCTAGTATTTATGAATAACAGTTCATATTTATATCTGCTAGGTTCAGCAGAAGATGACCAATTATTCTAAAGCTATTATTGTTGCTTGTATCTCCTAATTTCAATATTTTTCTTGACACTCATTATATCTTGCAACTATTTGCATTTGACAAATAAATAGGGTAAGTGATTATGCTTTTTAAAGACATTTAAGTAATTGATAGTAATTAGTATTTTGCATGTTGTGTGCAAAAACTGAGTATTCCATACTGGGGGAGACATTCCCCAAAACACAGCAGGAACAAAAAAGATAACATTCCCTCCCCCTCTCCTAAAAATCTTTCAACTGGAAAGTTCACAATAATTACATGCACTAACCTCTTAAAGGAGCCGTTGCAAATACCCATTTTTTTACCTTTTACTGAAATGTGAAAACTCAAGATAAATGTTTTTAATTCATTGCTAAGGAGGGAGGGGGCAGGGGGTGTTTATTGTTTACTACTTTATTGAGGTCTTCAGACCGTCATCCTCCGTCTTGCAAAAAGCATGATCTCACACCCACTAAAACTCCCCTCCACCTCAGTTCATACCAGCATTATCCCTTTCTGCAGCCACTTTTTCTCCTCCCTCCCCAAGATTTCCCCGCCAATACCAAGAGGAACAGGAAAAGAGGCGCCTTCTCTGCCCGAAAGCCAGCCAGAATCCCCCAAAGCGGCCAGTTAATGAGCTTCCCCACTTCAGTCAAGTGAAGCCTCTGCCAGGAGGGGGTGGATGCAATCCAATCTGAATGGGAGCCAACAGCTGTCACTCGTTCCCTGCTGGCTCTAGATTGTCCTGAGAACCGGCAAGTGTTAGCAAGAGAGGGCGGAAGACGCGCACCTTAGAGGGAACACTGGTTGCAGCATCCCCATGTTTACAGGATTTACATTCAGATGCTTGACAACTAACTCGTATTTATGGTGGTTGCAGTGTCCCAGGGTCATGTGATCTCTTTTTGCAACTTTTTGAAAAGCAGTGTCATTGGGGAAGCCAGATTCACGTGTTACTTTATTTATTTATTTAATTAATTAATTAATTTGTATGCCGCCCAATCTCAAAGAGACTCAGGGGGCTTACAAGTAAAAAAAGGGAAAGGAAAGGACATACAAAAACAAGTCGGTCGCTTTGCGGAAGACCGGAAGGGTAGTAAGGGTCCGGATTTCCGCAGGGAGATCATTCCATACAGCTGGAGCAGCAACAGAGAAGGCCCTCCCCCGGGGAGTCGCCAGCCGACATTGACCAGCAAATGGAATCCGGAGGAGGCCTAATCTGTGTGATCTTATAGGCCTCAGGGAGGTAATTGGCAGGAGGCGGTCTCAAGTAGCCAGGTCCGATACCATGTAGGGCTTTAAAAGTAACGACTAGCACTTTGAAGCGTGTCTGGAGACCAATGGGAAGCCAGTGCAGCTCACGGAGGATAGGTGTAACGTGGGTGTACCTAGGTACACCCACTATCGCTCGCGCGGCTGCGTTCTGGACTAACTGGAGTCTTCGAACACTCTTCAAGGGCAGCCCCATGTAGAGCGCGTTACAGTAATCCAGTCTTGAGGTGACAAGGGTGTGAGTGACCATCCGAAGGGCTCCCGATCCAGATAGGGTCACACCAGGCGAACCTGGGCAAAGGCCTCCCTGGTCACAGCCGACAAGTGATATTCTAACGTCAGCTGCGGATCCAGGAGGAGTCCCAAATTGCGAACCCTCTCTGAGGGGCGTATAATTTCACCCCCCAGGCTAAGAGATGGAATAGCTGGACCATCTTTGGGAGGGAGCATCAATAGCCACTCCGTCTTGTCGGGATTGAGTGCAAGCTTGTTCGTTCCCATCCAGACCCTAACAGCCTCCAAGCACTGGCACATCTGAAATCATCTAGCCTGAGCGACAAGCTCAGGCAGCCATCTTCCTAGCACATGCGCAGATCCTTACTAATTTAAGAACTGCAGTGGTTCACTTAACAAATCTGGTGAGAAAAGTTGTAAAGGGGGCAAAACTCACTTAACAAATTTCTCACTTAGCAACGTAAGTTTGGGGCTCAATTATAGTTGTAAATTGAGGATTACCTGTATTGATTTGTAATAAATTAATGTGACAACTTTGAAGAAATCAGTTCAGCTTGCTATATAACCATTTCAGCTTTGATATGAAATATAGTCACTGTGTATCAGTGATACTGTGTATCAGTGAAATTTCTAGGACTAAGAATTGTGTTAAATTAATCCACGGACAAACTTATATGAATCTGAAATCCATTGGGTTCATTAATAATGGGGTTTGTTGATTCAGACTTTGAGAGCAGAATTTTATGTATATAGTATTGCTTATTAGCACTTAGCAATAGCACTTAGATTTATACACCGCTTCATAGTCCTTTTACAGCCCTCTCTAAGCGGTTTACAAAGCCAGCATATTGCCCCCAACAATCTGGGTCCTCATTTTACCGACCTCGGAAGGATGGAAGGTTGAATCAACCTTGAACCGGTGACATTTGAACTGCCAAACTGCAGTTAGCAGTCAGCTGAATAATCTGCAGTATTGTACTCTAACCACTACACCACCTTGGCTCTTATTGCTGAGGATTGCCACAGAAAACTATAAAAAGATAATTCAACTTACAATTATTAGTTCAGCAACTGTTCAAAATTACAATTGTGCTAAAAGAATGATGGTTATGACCATAGTTCTTGGAGTTCTGGCCATCCAGGCACCCCCTTGGATATCAGACCACAATCTGGGAGCTTGGCAACTGGCAAGACCCCATGATCTTTTGATTGCCATATGCAACTTTTCCTGCCAGCTTCCCAGGAAAGTAAGTGAAGAAGCTGACAGGGAAGATTGCAAGTCACTGAGGCAAGTCTCCCCCTCCTGTGCATCTTCTCCTGCCCTTCTGTACTGAAGCTGCATTGGCTAATTCGTGTACCTCCACATACCCTCCCTGAGCCTTGGCCTGGCTCCCTTATTCACCTCCTCACATCCCTATGTGCCCTTCCCCAAGCCTTGCTGTGCTTCTTTGTGCTTTGTATTTTATGACTGCATTGCTTAACAGAAGTTCCAATGAGGACTACTTGAACAGTCTGTTAATGATTCTACACATTTATTCTCTCTTCTTAGTCCACAGGATCTGAAGAGATTATTGCTAAAAAACTAGCAGAAAAGTCTATAAATAAAGATCAAGCTGAATTTGATAAAGAAGTAAGTAACAGAAAATATTTGTTTTACATATTACTGGTATATTAAGCTGTTACCCTCCACAGACAAGTGACAATGAGCATGTGTGGCTTATAGTTTGAAACATGTATGCAGAGGTAAAATCTAAAAACTTTCCCTACCGGTTCTGTGGGTGTGGCTTGGTGGGTGTGGCTTGGTGGGCATGGCCAAATCAATGTAACATCTTTGCCCTTATGACCTACAAAAAGAAAATATACCAATTATTTAGTGCATTTAATACTTAAATAAGAATAATAAATACTTATGTACAGATAGTTACATAAGAGCAATAAAAGTGTTGTTTCAATGCACCAATGATAATAGTGACCTACAAAAAGATATACCATGATATACAAATTTAACCATTTAATACTTAAATAAGAATAAAAGAAGTACACAAAACAGTAAAAGAGGTACTCAAATACTTATATAAAAGTATAAAGATTTCTCATTGGCACTCTCTTCGCTTCCACTTTTCTTGATCTTGATTCTGGGATCATCAGTTGAGCGATGGTAGCCACTTTCTCACTGCAGGAATAGGGTCCCATTTTGGAAGAGGTAGACCAGTAATATTGATTGTCATGAGGTTGGTTAGAAATGGTAAGGTGACCTGCTCTCTGAACATAAGTTCATTTTCAAGAAATCTTGAAAGCTTCTGCAAAACTGACAGCAATTGTTCTGATAATATCTTTTGCTTTTTAACACTGCGTAGTTCTTTGAATTTTTTAACATATTCTCCACAAAATGTTGTAATTGAAAATGTCACCAAATGTGCGCAGTTGTTCCTCAGCTGCTCTCCATGGAACTACTACTTCTGAAAAAAAATCCCAGTACTCTGGCATCAAAAATGTAGAAATTGTAATTTATTTATGGTGTCTTGTAATTGGCTACCTGTTTTAAAATGTTCACAGTCCATTAGTCTTTTTTGAAAATTTGTTATGATGCTTCCTAAAAGTCTTTCCCAAGGAATCGTGTCAGGTTCTTCGGATATTTTGTCAAGTTCAATTCGGTTCTTATTGGATTGCTGAAAAATAGAGCATATCTTATTAATAAATATTTTAAAATGATTTACTTGCTTTATGGCGTCATCTAACTCAAGTTGGAGGCGATGGTTCAAGCACTGCCATATGATGATGTTTGGAAACTCTTTTTTTATCCTAGTGCTCACTCCAGATTTTCTCCCAAGCAAAACGCTGGCACCATCACGCAAAACGCTATTAAATTTTTTATTTCAACAAGCTCGACAGAAATTGTTGGTGGGTTCTCTGAGTTCTCAACTTTCATGAAAACTATCAAAACTGGTTTGCAGGATACCGTTGAGGCTTTCTCAATGATTAAACATATTTTCAGATTCTGTGCAATGTTGCTGGAAAACATCTCAGTTTTAATTTTGCTAGCAATGCACTCAACTATTTTCACAACTGTTGGCCTTAAATGCAATCCTATTCCCAGATCTACTCAATTTTCAGCTTGCAACTCTATCAATTCTTCTATGCTTGAAATTGGTCTACATGCTTTTGCCAGGCTCTAACAGTTTTGAACATTTTAGAAGTGGTGTCTAAATGCTTTCCAGGTATCTTCTCCATTGCTTTTATTATGGCATCCTGCTCCCCTTGTTTGATGTGTCTACAAATGGTGTGCAATTTTGATGTGAAATGTTCTCTCATTTTTCTTCTGTAGAGATGCCTGCTGCACTTCCTTATTTTTCCCAGCTGGCTCAATCTTGAAATGCTTCCATTCTTTGGACACATGAATACCGCTCTCTATTGAGAAGTCACGTTTTGCACAGTACTTGCAACCTAGTTACTTGTTTGACACATCCAATCCTGGATATTTTTCTTGGAAGTTGCTGTATTGTTGCAATATCCAACAGTCAGGGAGAATGAATTCAATTTCGGTCTCGGGTGACTCAATACTTGGCTTGCTGCTTTCTCCCAGTCCAAGTTAAAGTGGTGGAAGTGGTGGTGCTTTGGGTGGTTTTGGATCATCCAAGGTCAATTCTGATGGTTGTTGTGAAAATTTGGGTTTCTTGGCCAAGAAACCAACCAAAGTTTGTTGCCTTTTCATCCTTGCTGGTAAAGGCTGCTACTGTAAAAGGAAGAAAAAGAAGTTTTCCTGATCGAGGCTTCTGATCAAGCAGGGGTTGGCGAACCAAGTAGCTAGGCCGCATTGCAAAGAGACCTTATATAGAGGATGGGTGGGGTCGAAGTGAAGCGCCAAGCAGCTGGAAGTGAACCACCAAGCAGCTAGAAGTGGTGAGCGAGCGAGTGGGCAAGTAGGCAAGCAGGCAGCCAGGTGAAGGCAGGGCCACCAGGGATTTCTACCCTCAGTTCAGAGAACCATGGCCTATTGTCCCTACCGGTTCAGGTGAACCGGGCCCAACCGAGAGGACCCATGCATGTATGCTAAAATACTAAAAATGCAAAGATTGGTTATGAAGTTACTTTTTCATTGCCAATATACAGTTGCAAGAAAAAGTATGTGAACCCCTTGGGATTACGTGGAGTTTTGCATGAATTGGTCATAAAATGTGCTCTGAACGTCATCTAAGTCACAACAATAGAAAAATACAGTCTGCTGAAAATAATACTACACAAACATTAGATGTTGCCATGGTTTAATTGGACATAACATGTAAACATTCACAGTGCAGGGAGGAAAAAGTATGTGAACTGTTGGACTTAATAATTGGTTGACCCTCCTTTGGCAGCAATAACCTCACCCAAACGTTTCCTATAGTTGCAGATCAGACCTGCACAATGATCTGGAATAATTTTGGACCACTCCTTTTCACAAAACTGTTTCAGTGTAGCAATATTCTTGGGATGTCTGGTGTGAATCGCTCTCTTAAGACCATGCCACAGCATTTCAATCGGGTTGAGGTCAGGACTCTGACTGGGCCACTCCAGAAGGCGTATTCTGTGCTGTTGAAGCCAGTTTTTTGTTAAATTACTGGTATGCTTTGGGTCATTGTCCTGTTGCATCACCCATTCTCTGCGGAGCTTCAGTTGGCGGACAGATGGTCGTACATTTTCCTGCAAAATGTCTTGATAAACCCTGGAATTCATTTTCCCATCAATGACAACTATCCGTCCAGGCCCTGGGGCAGCAAAGGACCTCCAAACCATGATGTTCCCTCCGCCATGTTTTACAGTGGGGATGAGGTTTTGATGTTGGTGTGCTGTGCCTTTTTTTCTCCACACATAGTGTTGTGTGTTTTTCCCAAACAACTCAATTTGGTTTCATCTGTCCACAGTAGATTTTGCCAGTAGTGCTGTGGAACATCCAGGTGCTCTTTTGCAAACTTCAAACGTGCTGCAATATTTTTTGGACAGCAATGGCTTCCTCCCATGTACTCCATTCTTGTTTAATGTTTTCCTTATTGTAGATGTGTCAACAAAAATGTTAGCATGTGCCAGAGATTTCTGTAGGTCTTCAGCTGACACTCTAGGATTCTTCTTTACCTCATGAAGCATTCTGTGCTGTGCTGTGCTGTTGCAGTCATTTTTACAGGATGACCACACCTAAGGAGAGTAGCAAAAGTGCTAAACTTTCTCCATTTGTAGACAGTCTGTCTTACCGTGGACACATGAACATCAAGGCTTTTGGAGATACTTTTTAACCCTTTCCAGCTTCATGCAAGTCAACAATTCTTGATTGTAGGTCTTCTGAGAGCTCTTTTCTGCGAGGCATGGTTCACATCAGACAGTGCTTCTTATCAATATACTTAACATATCCTAGTTTTAAAGAAAAAATAAGAGAAGACAGTATACATGTGCAATCATATTACATTAAAATCTAACACCCCTCGTCAAGCCTAATATACATACCTAACAAAAATAACTGAGGAGTAAACTTTATCCTTTTTTAAGAACGTTTTGCATAATCCACCATATGTTTATCCAAAATGCCTTAACCTTTTTGCAAGTGCACCATATATGAAAATATGTAGTGTCGAGAGAATCACATCTCCAACATTTGGGTTGTAAGTTCGGATACATAGAAGCCAACTTTTTAGGATCTAAATGCCATCTATAAAACATTTTATAAAAGTTTTCTCTCAAGTTTTGGGCTTGTGTAAATTTTACATTTCTTACCCAAATCCTTTCCCATGTATCTAACATTATTGGTTCTTCAATATTTTGAGCCCACTTTATCATACAGTTTTTAACTAATTCTGTTTCAGAATCCATCTGTACTAATGCATTGTATATTCTCTTTATATGCATTAAACTTTGATCTCTTATTTGTTTAAATAAGTTATCCTCGACTTGCATAAAACCAATTTTTTGATCTGTTTTCCACCTGGCCTGTAGCTGTCCATACTGGAACCATGTTTGAATTACCTTTTCCTCTTTTAATTCATCTAAGGATTTTAGTTGTAATACACCCTTTTCTAGGGTAAGAAGCTGTCTGTAAATAATTATATCCTGTTTTTGTACTATGTTCATATTTTCTATTGCATGACTAGGAATTGCCCACATGGGTATCTTATCATTTAATTTGTATTGATATTTTTTCCAAACCCGCAGTAAAGCATTCCTTAAGATATGACTTTTAAAATTCTTGACCACTTTTTTGTTATATAACAGGTAAGCATGCCAGCCATATACCAGATCATACCCCTCAATATTAAGTATCCTATCATTTGTTAAATCAATCCAATCACTAATTACAGATAACGCTACTGCATCGTAATATAATTTTAAATTGGGTAATTTCAAACCTCCCCTCTCACGCATATCTTGCATTATTTTTAGTTTTACTCTCGGCTTCTTTCCTGCCCATACAAATTTATTAATACCTTTCTGCCATTCTAACAGGTTCACATCTTTTTAAGTATAGGTAGCATTTGGAAAAGAAATAAAAATTTATGTAAAATATTCATTTTCACTGCTGCTATTCTTCCCAGCAAAGATAATTGTAACTTTTCCCATTTTTTCATCTCTGTCTGTATACTGTGCCAAAGTGGTTCATAATTGTACTTATATAATTTCCCATTTGAGGTTGAAATATGAACTCCTAAATATTTGACCTTCTTAACTATTTCACATTCTATCATTCCTTCTAGTTCTTCCTTTTATTTAGTATTCATATTTGTGGCTAGTATTTTTGTTTTCCCTAGATTTATTTTAAATCCTGACACTTGACCATATTGGTTAATCATATTCATTAAGATCATACTGGATTCCTGCGGTTGGGTTAATATTATAACCAAATCATCCGCAAAAGCACGCACTCTATATTCTTGCTGCCTAATCTTAATTCCCTTTAGGCCCTCCAAGCCCCGTATTTTATTCAGCAATATTTCCAAAGTTATAATAAACAGTAATGGAGACAAGGGACAACCCTGTCTTGTACCTTTTTCAGTTTGAAAAGAATCTGTTAAACTTCCATTAACTATAATTTGAGCTGTTTGCTGTTGATATATTGCTTTAATTGATTGTAAGAAACGTTCTCCTATTTGCATTTTTTGCAGTGTTTTCAACAGGAATTGCCAATTAACTCGATCAAAGGCTTTCTCAGCATCCAGAAATATGAGCGCGGCAGGAATTTGGTTATTCTTTCCCAAATATTCTAGTGCATTAACGATTAATCTTACGTTACTTCTCATTTGTCTCCCTTGAATAAAACCTGTTTGATCATTATGAATCAATTGTTGAATAACCAACATTAACCTATTTGCTAGTATTTTTAGTAAAGATTTTATAATCTACATTAAGTAGTGAAATAGGTCTGTAGTTTTTTGGTTGGGTAATATCTTGGTCTTCTTTGGGTATCAGGGATATAAAAGCTGTCTTCCAAGATGGGGGTACCTTACCTTCCGTTTGAATCTTATTAAATAATTCCTTAAGAGGTTCTACCATTTCTAATTGTAGATTTTTATAGTAAGCTGCTGTCAAGCCATCTGTACCAGGTGCCTTCCCTACCTTTAATTGCTTAATTACCTGTAAAATTCCCCCCCGAAGTTATTGGTTGATTCAGTCTTTGCCTCTGCTCTTCTTTAACTATAGGTATTTTTTCTTTGTCCAAGTATCTCTCTATATCTAGACCTTTAATTTTGTCACCCTTGTACAACATTGTAAATAATTCATGGAAGACCTTTTGAATCTCACCCTGTTGAAACACTTCTTTCCCTCTGTAGTGCAATTTGGCTATGTTACGAAATTTTTGTTTTTTCCTAATCTGATATGCTAACCATCTGCCAGATTTATTTGCATTACAAAAAGTATTATGTTATGCATATAACAGACTAGTAGCTACCTGGTCTGAGATCAACATATTAAATTGATCTTTTAATAAGGTAATTGCTTCTTTAATCTTTATATCTCCTGGTTTTAAAGTTAACTCTTGCTCTTTCTTCCTAATTTCATCTTCCAGTTCTGTTTGCTTTTCCCCTTGTTTACATCTATGTAATCTATTTAGATTTATCAAAGCTCCTCTCATATACGCTTTACTTGCATCCCATGCAATTTCCATAGATGTACCCTTATTCATATTAAAAACAAAGTACCGTATTTTCACGACTATAAGCCGCACTGAAAATCCTAAAATTTGATCCAAAACCGGCAGTGCGGCTTATAACCCGGTGCACTTTATATGTGGAAAAAGATCTCCCAGCTGCTTTCGCGGTTTCCTGGAGCGCCAAGAACCTTCGCGCTCTTCTCCGCTCCTCGCGAGTGCAATAGATGTCCAGAAGCGGCTTTTGGGGCTAATGGGGATTGGATTTCCAGCTCGATAGCCCCTGCCGCTTCTGGATGTCTATTGCAGTTGTGAGGAGCCGAGGAGAGTGCGGAGAACAGCGCGGAGGTTCTTGGTGCTCCAGGAAGCCGGGAAAGCAGCTGGGGGAGGCACACGGCTTGGTTTCTCCTCCCTGGACGTCGCAGCAGCAGCCCCAAGCACACCGAACTCTGTGTTTTTCGCATCGGGGCATGCTCTTGCAGCACACCCCGATGCGAAAAACACTGAGATCGGTGAGTTTGGGGCTGCTGCTGCGACGTCCAGGGAGGAGAAACCAAGCCGTGCGCCTCTCCCAACTGCTTTCCTGGCTTCCTGGAGCGCCAAGAACCTCCGCGCTCTTCTCCGCTCCTCCTCGCGACTGCAACAGATGTCCAGAAGCGTCGGGAAATGTGCGGCTTATAACCCGGTGCGCTTTATATGTGGAAAAAGTTTGAAAAATTAACGTTAATTGATACTGCGGCTTATAATCCGGTGCGGCTTTTGGTCGTGAAAATACGGTATTCTGTTAACAATTTTTTACATTCATTAGTATATTTCTCATATCTAAATAAATTTTCATTCAATCTCCAAGACCTTCTTGCTTGCGTCACCCCTCCCAACTCCATCCAAACTGGATTATGATCTGATAAAACTCTGGCACAAATCTTTGTCTTCTTCACCCTAGAAAGCAAATCATTGATAATTAGTATGAAATCAATTCTGGAAAAGGATTGATGTCTATCAGAAAAGAAGGTAAAATCATATTCTTCTGCATTTCTTTCTCGCCAAATATCTCTTAGTTTGAAATCATCCATCATATCGAAAAAGGACTTAGGCAGTTTTGCTCGCATTTGAGTATTTGGACGAGAAGCCTTCTTATCTTTCTTAGTGTCCATAAGACCTTTCGAGTCCCCCAGTAGTATGCAGGACCTATAATCCCACTGTACTAATTTGGCATGAAGTTTTCTATAAAATCCATCTTGTTGTTGATTGGGAGCATATATTCCCAGTAGCAATGTCCTTTTCCCTTCTAATACCAAGTCTATTGCAATATATCTTCCGTGGGGATCTGCTTCGATTAATTCAGCTTTCATATCCTTCCTTAAGTATATAACTATACCATTTTTCTTCTCCGTAGCAGAAGCTATAAAGTGTTGTCCAAATCTTGTATTAATCAGATATTTTTGATCAATTGATCTAATGTGAGTTTCTTGCAAAGAAATTATATCATTCTTGAACTGTTTAAGATAATGATATATTTTCTTTCTTTTCTGTGGAGAGTTTAATCCATTGACGTTCCATGTTAGAAACTTAGTTGTCATCTTTGGCTCCCTGAAGCTTTTTTAGAGCCATCTGAACCTCCTGGGGTTTAACCTTGGGTCTGGCTCCTCCCACTGCTTCTAAGCTGGTAACTGTAGTATCTTGATTGGTGACAGGTGTTTGTTGTGATTGTTGTTTTTTTAATTGTTGATCCATTTGTCTGGTAATCACACGGTTTTGTCTTTGTTCCATGGCTCCTTGTACTTCTGAGAGATAAAGATGATCCATCCTTGTTGATAATTGTGTAGTTTGCTGTCTATCTTGTCCTTCTTGTTCTCTTTCTCTAGGTTCAGGTGGGGCGGGATATCCGGCCTTCAAAATATTATGGTAAAAATCTCGAGCTTTCCATACTGAATTAAGACGGTATCTTTGCCCCTCAAAAATGAGTGCTAGCCCAACTGGTGCATCCCATCTGAACGGTAGCTGACGATTTTTAAGCTCTTCGACTAAAAAGGCATAGTCTTTCCTGGAAATCACAATGTCCCATGGAAGCTGCATCTGTCTTGCCAACCAGGAGTTAGCACGATAAACCTTATCAATTTGCCCATCAAAATTTCCCCCTGGCCTTCCTATCAGATTATCGAAAGCTTCTGAAAGAATCTGTTTCAAATTTTCCTGATTGTTTTCATGCAAACCTCTTATTCTTAGTGCAAGTTCCATTTGTCTATACTGTAACATAATAATTTCTTTTTCAGCATTTTCGACTTTTCGTTGCACCTCATCCATTTTCGATACCAAATTAATATTGGCATCATTAAGATCTTCTAATCTGTCTTCAATTCCCGAGACATATTCTGTTAACAAATTAACAACCCCCAAATATCATCCCTGATCTTCTGACCCCGGTCTCAAGTTTATCAGACAGTTCTTTATGAGCAAAGGATATCTCCTCAAATTTTGTTTCCATCGTAACTACATGATTTTTAAATGCTTCAGCCAATTCCTTCTGAAAAAATTCTTTAGTTAATGGCTCCCCTATGGGGGAGGAACCAATGACTGTAGTTTTGTGCCAGGGGCAGGCAAACTGCCAGCACTTTTTGGAGCCGGAGGGGGGGGACCTTTTGGATAGGGTTTTGCTTAGAAGCCATTCCAAGTTTTAATCTTCTTCAGCCAATTAATAAGTCTCTGCTGGTCGATTGTGTTACTGTTTAATTTAGTATTAAATCACTCCTTTCCTTTGAAGTTTTAAACTCCATAGAGATTCAAAGCTCGAACAGTGTTACGAAGCTGCTCGGCGCCATTTTGAATGTCTCTTTAGCAAGTAAGATATCAGAAGGAATTCTTGTAAAAATGAAGCTAAGGATTAATACAAACAATTAAAAGTTCATGTGTACAGGGTCCACTCGTCTTGGATTCAGTAAATCAAATTTTGTTCTGAGGATGGGAGGTTTGCTTTGTGCTGCTAATTGCAGCAGGAATTCCTGGCACGGAGACAATCCTCAGTTGGTAAAGCAAAACATATCTCTTATTTTCCTATGCTGGAATGACCACATTGTTTTTTTGCTCTCTGAAAATGGGGAAAAAAAATCTAAACTACATGAATACTATGTGTGCGCGCGCATAAATACAGTACTTGCTTTTATGTAATTTTTTCAGAATGAAAATTCTGCAAGATTATCGAAGCAGCATGCAACAAAAGGACCAAAACAGCGAAACAAAACTTTAAGTGAAGGTAATTAAAAGAAACTTCCTTGATTTATTACTTCTTGAAAATTTGGAGTATGATTCAAAACGTAACAGTTCTAAATGACATAGATTCCACCCAAGGCCTTGCAGGACTCAAGCATGCTCCTGGATTCAGCAATAACTAACTTAATGATTTATTTCTTCATATTCTGAGTGAAAGACCTAGCCCGGCAGGATCAGTTTCTTAACCTCATGTCCAACTCCTCCTATTTTGCAAAACATTCTATTCCTGATACTATAGAGCATGGGTGTCAAACTCGCAGCGTCACATTGCCATCACGTGACATTTCATGACATTTCCCCCCTTCGTGGAGCTAAGGTGGGCATGCCCTGCACATGTTGCATCCGGCCCATGGGCCGCCAGTTTGACACCCTGCTATAGAGCCTTTTTCCCCAAGGAGCCGCCATTTTTTTAAAATGGTTCCATTTTTTATGAAGGTTCTGTTTATTTCTACAGTTTATGGAGCTTAAAAAATGGAGGCTCCTTAAAAAAACATTTCTGTTAAAAGAATACAACCTGTTCCAAAATAGAAGGAGTTTGCCATGAGACTGGCTCTGTAAGGAACTGATCTTACAGGGCCAGGTGCCTCAGAAACTGAAAAAACAAAAAGGTAAATTTGGTATGCTGGGCTCTGCAGCAGGCTTGAATCCTGCAAGTCATTGGGTTGGATCTTCCTTTCTATGCCCGAATTTGCAAACTCCATCTGCCCTGATCTCTCCTTCCAGGCTGGAGTTTGCAAATGTTGTATATTGTAATCTACCCTTGATTGCTGGATTGGAAGAAAGCTGAAGGACCACAGGTAACCCTGTAAGAAGTGAGACACAGGCTGCCTCAGGCGGTGGAAATAGCCTTGGGAGGCTTGAGGCAAGCAGACCTGTTCCTGTGCAGGCCTCTTGAGGGGTTCCCCCTGAAGCACCCTGTGCTCTGTTGAAAAACTCTCCCATTCATTTAAAGTTTGTATCAGGGAGAGCAAGGAATGGGGTTGTTAATTGAGGTGGTTTCACTTAACGACTGTCACAATATAGAATATAATTCTTTATTGGCCAAGTGTGATTGAACATACAAGGAATTTGTCTTTGGTACATAAGAGAATTAAATACACCCATCAAGAATAAAAAGATATAACACTTAATGATAGTCAAGGTTACTAAACTTTTTTCCCCAAATGATATCACTCTGCTTAACAACTAATTCCCACAACACTGTCAATAATTTGCTAAGAATGTATTACTATTATTCTTCTCTTCCTTCCTAGTATCTATCTCTCCACACTTATGACTATAACCATGTTGCTTGTATCTTTCAATTTATATTGTTTTTATTTGTTTCCAAATATGATTTGATAGCTTATTAGTAATCTTGACTATCGTGATCATAATGGGCAGAATCCATTACAGTCATATTTCAAGGACTATCTGCAGTTGCTCTGACAGACTTGGTAGGTGTATTGTTTTCTCCCAGGTAGTTCCTTGATTAGACTATTGTTTACTGCTTGATTGTCTGAGTTGTTAATTCCTTGATTGGGGTATAGCATATTGCTTGATTATTTGACTGATATTAATCCTGGTGTTAAACTCTGTTAGTGACTGATTTGCCTGAGTGCCAAGCTTCCAGGAATTCTCTAGCATTTTGGATTTAGCTTTGTCTATGGATACTAACAGTTTTCCAGTTGAAATGATCTATCCATATGTTGTGAAATTAAGGAATTTTGATCATGTCTTCTGCCTGCTAATTGATGTTCATGGATTCACTTTATTAATCTTTTCCTTATCAGTTCTACTTAGTGGCTGTTACAGTCTTTACAGGTATGCAATCATAATAGAGCCTGCCCATTATGGTCATATTCTTGATGATCATAAATCACATGACTGATCTGATTTTATGGAATTTTTTTGGAACAGTCATTAAGTGAATGGACATCACAGTCATTAAGAGAAATTATTATTTATTTGCTTATTAGATAACATTGCTAAGCTGTGTCCCACTCTTTGCGACCCCATGGACCACAGCATGTCAGGGCCCGCATCCTCCACTGTCTCCCTGCCCAAACTCTTGCAGGTGAATCCATGTCCCTATCTAACCATCTCTTCCTCTGCCACCCCTCCTCCTTTTGCCTTTAATAATTGAATACACAGAGAGAGAATATATGTGAATGAGCTGTGCTCTAAATAAAGCCATTTTGCAAGATTCTTTTCCTTAAAAAAACTACATATGAATTCTCTTAACTAAAATTAATTTGCAATTTTATGCCTTGCCATTGATATTGTCTTAATTCCAGGTGAAAATGATTCCAGCTCTAGAACAGAGTTGCATCTGTGTTGCATTTAAAAACATCCTGAAATCATTCTTTGTCCATTACTGAAGAGTAGACTAACCCAACCCATTCTACTCTGTATGCAGGTAGTCCTTGATTTATGACCACAATTGAGCCCAAAATTTCTGTTGTTAAGTGAGACACCTATTTTACTCCATTTTACAACATTTCTTGTCACAGTTGTTGAGTGAATCACTGCAGTTGTTAAGTTAGTAACCTGATTGTTAAGTGAACCTGGCTTTCCTGAAAATCTCCAGGAAAAGGTGATCACATCTGAATTTTGATCATGTGACCATGGGGATGCTGCTAAAGTTAGAACTGTGAAAAATGGTCATGGCACTTTATTCAGTTCCTGTCAGCCTCTGTTTTGGTTACTTGCTTACGGCTGCTTTGCTACGCTTGCTTACTATCAGCTGCCATAGGAACGGGGGGGGGGGATTAGTTTGGGATTACATGCAAGAGTATGGGGAAGTTTTCTCATAGGAAATTGCCAAAGTGAGAAACGTTACTATGGCTTTGGGAGGCAAAGCGGCTGCCTGGATGATAGCCTTGTGTAATGATTATTTCCCCCCTGCTGAGGGATTACAAGGAGTTTATGACTGCCCTGAGGAAAGGTTTTGATGCCCCCCTCCTAAATCAAAAGGAGAAAAGCAGGATGAAACCCTTAACCCAGAAGGGGAGGCCTGAGGTTGAGTACACATTGGAGTTTTGTGAGCTGTTTGTGCATATGCTGACCCCAGCTGGTGGGGAGGAACCTGGCTGGCAGCTAAGGAGATACTGTGAAACTGCCCTGGAAGGTGTGGAAGGTGCTAATGTCCTTCCTCCAGGCCAGGAGGAGAAGGAACCCTCCTCTTCCATGGGAGAAAGTGAAAATGATTCAGATGATGACCACTCGGTGAGTCCCCGATCGGGCCCCATGACCATCCCAGTAGAATTAAAAGTACCATCAACTGGAGCCCAAGGGAAGATGCTGACCCTTTTAGACTCTGGATGCACCCGATACGTAATCAGTTCGGAGGTGGTGGGGAAAATGGGTTTAAGACTGAGGACTTTGAAAGTGTTCATTGCCTTTGCCAGTTGGATGGGTCAATCGCTGGGGGTGCCCCTGCCCATTTTGTAACTGAACCAATAGAAATGTGGATGGGGGATCACCAAGAAACCTTGAGTTTCATCGTGGCACCTGGGATGATCAGCTCCTCATACTGGGATTACCGTGGCCACTGAAATGGAACCATTACATGAGCTGCAGGAAAGGGTGGTTGCGCATTCATTCCACAAAACTTTGTGAGGAGAAGGGGAGGTCGTCCCACATAGCCAATGCCGAAATGAACCTAGCTGCTGCAGTGCAGGAAAAGATTAAAGGAGAAGAGAAAATCTCCAAAGAATATTGGGACCTCAAGGAGGTTTTCAGTGAAAAAGCCTCCTACAAATTATCCCCTCCCCCACGCCACTGATTGCACCATTGAAATCATGGGGAGAAACTCCCTAAGCCCCAGATATACTTGATGACGCCACGTGAAATGGAGGAATTACGAAAGTTCATTGACCACTCGGTGAGTCCCCGAGTGGAGGAATTATGAAAGTTCATTGACAAAAACTTAAAAAGGGGTTTCATACAATCAGCTAGGTCATGAGTGGCCGCACCTGTATTGTTCAGAGAAAAGAAAGATGACTCCTTTCCTTTATGTGTGAATTACAAAAACCTTAATGAAATTTGCGTGAAAAATGTATACCCTCTGCCATTCATAAAGGATATGTTAGCCCACTTGGGGAACGGGAAGATTTTTACCAAGTTGGACCTAAAGGAGGCCTACTACAGAGTCAGAATCAAAGAAGGGGATGAGTGGAAAACTGTTTTTAACTGCCCTTAACTGCTTCCGGTTCAGGATACCACTGTTTGGTCTGCAGGGGGCACCAGCAGTTTTCATGCTATTAATAAATGAAGTTTTGCATGAGCACCTGTACAAGGGCATGTTAGTCTATCTCGACAACATCCTTATCTACAAGGAAACACATGAGGAACACGTGACATTGGTCCGCCCAGTCCTCAAGAAACTCTGAGCCGCTGAACTTTATGCGAAATTGTCTGAATGTGAATTTCATCAGGAGAAGATCGATTACCTTGGATACCATATCTCCTACAAAGGCATCGAGATGGACCCAGCAAAAGTTCAGGCTGTTACTGATTGGGCGCATCCTCACACCCGCAAGCAATTGCAAAGTTTTCTGGGATTTCCATTTTTATTGTCAATTTATTCCCTTGTTTGCTAATATCTCTCTGCCCATTACAAATTTTCTAAAATCTAAAGGAGAAGCAAAACCTAGGCTGGGGAAGCTTTTGAACTGGACTATGGAGTATCAAGCTGCTTTTGAGAAATTAAAGCGACTCGTTGCAGCAGAGCCAGTTTTGAAACACCCTGATATGGATGCGCCATTCGTGGTACAGGCTGATGCCAGTGACGTGGCGGTGGGGGAGGTATTACTTCAAACAAATGCTCACCGTAAATTGCAACCGTGTGTGCTTACACCTCACATAAGCTTACAGTGACAGAAAAGAGATGGGCCATATTGGAGAAGGAAGCTTTCACTGTTAGATGGGCTTTGATGACATGGCAACATTTCCTGGAGTGGGCGAAACACCCTTTTGAAGTATGGACTGATCATAAAAATTTAGAAGTGTTGAAGACCCCACAAAAACTGTCACCTAAACAAGTGTGTTAGGCACAACACTTCAACCGGTTCAATTTTACCCTGAAATACATCCGGGGGGGGGGGGAGAGAACTTTATGGCTGATGCCTTGTCCAGGCTTCCCCAGTACAACAGCTCTAAACTGAGGGTGGTTCATCCAGTCATCCCAGCTAGAAATATTGCTGCCCCAATGATTACTAGGAGCCAAGGCCCAGTAGACTTGGATGTAACTACGGACCTAATGAACAAACTCAAAGATAGCTTGAATCCGATGACTGGTTCAAGGAACATTCTGATGAATGCACCATGAAAGATGGACTGGCGTGGGTAGGAGCTAAACTCTATGTTCCAGTTGACCTGAAACCTGTCGCACTTCAACGGGCCCACATTTCGAGAATGGCGGGCCATTTTGGATTTGTAAAGACTTTGCATCTGATTAAGAGGCAACTTTGGTGGCCTTCATTGAAAAAAGACATTGTGTCCTACATAGTGAGTTGTTCTGTCTGTGCGGCCACAAAAAGCCCACCGGGGAATCCCCAAGGTCTCCTCCAAAGTGTTGTCTATCCTGGGGTCCCATGGAAAGAGATATCAATGGACTTCATTGTCGAGTTACCAGAAAGTCTGGGGAATACCGTTATTTGGGTTATCACCGATCTGTTTTCCAAACAGGTTCATTTTGTGCCGTGTTCCAAGGTCCCATCAGCGAAGTCGTAGGCTAAATTGTTTATTTCACATGTATGTAGGTTGCATGGAGTGCCTGAACACATTATTTCGGACAGGAGGATCCAATTCACCTCTCACTTTTGGGAAGAGTTCCTGAAAATGATTGGCTCCGCCCAGGGGCTAAGCTCCGCCCACCATCCTCTGACTAATGGGGCTTCTGAAAGGACTAACTTGGTTTTGGAACAGTACCTCCGATGTTTCATCAATTATCAACAGGATAATTGGGCTGAACTGTTACCACAAGGAGAGGTGCCGTACAATAATTCGGTACACAGCAGTACCGGCATGACCCCTTTTAAAGTTGTGTTTGGTTAGGACTTTGTGCTAATTCCTGAATTGCCTCAGGAGAAACTGCAAATTTTGTCCTTGTCTGAATGGAGTGATCAACTTCAGCAGTTTTGGCCCATGACCCGCAAAACGTTAGATGCGGTGCACCAGGCTCACAAACGACAAGCGGATAAGAGAAGGGTTAAGTTGAAAGAGTACCAAGTTGGGGATAGAGTGTTTTTGTCCACCAAGTTTCTGCAAACCACCCAAACGTCAAAGAAGTTGGGGCCGAAGTACGTAGGTCCGTTCCCCATTGTAAAAATCATAAATCCGGTATCGGTGAAGTTGGACCTGCTGAAAACCCTTAGCAGAATTTATCCTGTTTCATGTGAACCTGTTGAAACCAGCACATACATCTTTCTTTCTTCCGCCTCAACCTTCACCTCTGGTTCCTCTTCTTATTGAGGGAGAGCAACATTTTGAAGTTAAAGAAATCTTGGACTCCAGAAAACATAGGGGTCGCATTCAGTATTTGATCTCCTGGAAACATTTTCCCCCTTCCCAGGCTGAATGGGTTGACAAATCTCATGTTAAAGCTCCCAGACTTTTGTGGAAGTTCTACACCAGCTATCCTGATAAGCCTTGATTTCATGATAGATGTATATACGATGTTGTTATTTTGTATTGTTTTCCCTCTCTTTTCCTGCAGGGATGATATCTCTTTCTGAAGGAGGTCCAGATGTCAGCCTCTGTTTTGGTTACTTGCTTACGGCTGCTTCGCTACGCTTGCTTACTATCGGCTGCCATAGGAACAGGGGGGGGCATGGTATTGGGGAAGGGAATAATATTGTACTGTTCTCACCATCTTCTGTGCATCCTGGTGGCTGATGTTTGGACTTGGTCATGGCCAACCGTCTGAAATACCAACTTGATGAGGCTGTTTGAAGATGCACCCCACATGACACCTTAGGGAGTTGCAGATTAGACACTGTGTTGGGGAATTGGGCGGAGGGTGCTGGGTAAACGTTTGATACCTATATGTTCCTCCCTTTCTGGCTCAGAACTTGCTTTCCTTAGCTGCTTTCACTTCATATCTAGTAAAAGTACTTTATCTCTATTAACATGGAGTTGAGGTTTTTCTTTCTTGGATATTGAAGGAGGCATGTCTGACATTTCCATTGTAACTTTGAACGGTCACTAAATGAACTGTTTCTAGTCATACCCAATTCCTGCAACCGTTCTTGTATATGCTTTTGTCTCCAGGTTTTTAATCATCTTAGTTGCTCTTCTTTGCACTTTTTCCACTGTTTCAACATTTTTTTTGTAATGTGGTGACCAAAACTGGATGCAGTATTCCATGTGTGATCTTATTAAGGATTTATAACGTGGTACTAATACTTCATGTGATTTTGATTCTATACATCTGCTTATACAAGTAAAGATAGTATTAATTTTTTTGGCGGTTGCCACACACTGCTGGCTCATGATTAAGTGATCATCCACTAGGACTCCAAAGTCCCTCTCCCAGTTATTTCTGAGCCAGGTTTTGCCTACTTTTTTTTACTTGTATCTTTGGTTTTCCTTACCTAAACATAAAGTCTTGCTTTTTTTCCACATTAGATTTCATTTTGTTGGATAGATTCCATTGTTCAGGTTTGTCAAGATTAAAAACTCAAAAACTATCCCACCCCTAAAAGAGCCTAATGGGGAAGTCTGTAACGATGAAGCTATTAAGGCCAACCTCTAGAATTTTAGTTTAAAGCCCTTCTGATAAGTTAGCCAGTCGTTTTCCCAAAACATTTTTCTCAGTTTTTGTGAAGTGCAGCCCATCCCTTGCCAGAAACCCATCATGGAGATAGTAAAGACCATGTTCCAGGAATCCAAAGTTTTTTTGGTGACACCTTCACTTTATAGAATTTATTTATAGAAATCTTTGTTCTGTTACCGGATATTTAATTTCTATGTGTTTAATATTTAATGTTTGGGACTTCCGGGGGAGGAGCTGCCGTCGCCGGCGGCTCAAAGGAGCTGCCCTCAGAGTTCTGGTCTGTATATCTAAAAGATCTATAGATATCTCTCCTTTCAGGCAAGAAAGGGGCAGGGAGGAACTCAGTCGTTAGAATCTCTTTGTAGTTCACAGCCTTTTGTTTTTCGCTGTGAACGGAGAAGAGGTTCAACAAAAGCTGAGTTGTTTTTTTTTACTCCAGCCAGATCTTCTCAGCTGTTTTTTTCAGCTCAAGGCAGGTCGTCCCCCCCTCAGGACAAATCTAAGCTATTTAAAATCAATCCGAGCAGCGACCATTCCTGAGAACTTTTTTTTTTATTATTACTCAAAATACCAGCTTCAATTTTATAAAAAACTCCTTTGTCTAACTGCTTTTCAAAATGGCGATTTTATAGCTTCCGCATTTGATATATGATATATTTAATTAGCCCTGTTTTCCTGAAGACTTCTCTTTACTAACTGCCAAAAGTTTATTGAAAGTATTTTATCTTAAATCAAGGTGAGCAGAGACTTTGTTTGTTTTCTTTTTTTCTTTTATAATGGCTCCCAAGTCAAAGCAATCTAAATGTCTTTTCAACAATACATCCCAAGCAATTGCTATAAAGCCGCAGCTTTTACCTTCTACGCTCTCTACTGGAGATTTGTTAACGAAAGAATTTCTTTTTGAAACTCTTAAAAGAATTTAGAGAGGAAATGAAGCAACTTGTTTCGGAATTATGTGATAAGCTTGATGCCAAGATTGCTCAAACAAAGGAGAATATGATCGAGGTTATAACTGTAATGACAGATTATATTTCAGGAATGGAAGATAAACTGGAACTTTTGGAAGAAGCTAATTCTAATCTGACATCTAAAATTGAAATGTTGCAACAGGAAGTTGAAAATGCAGAAAGACAACTTGTTATGACAAATTATAAAAAGACTGCGTTTGCAATAAGAGTTAGGGGATTGCGTGAAAATGAACAGGAGAATTTGAAACAGACCTTTTTTGAGGCTTTCAGTCATTTGGTGGGAAGTCCGGGACTCAACTTTGATTGGCAGATCCAAAAAATTTACCGCCATAATTCGTGGACAGCAAAACAGAGACAGCTCCCGAGAGATATAATTATATATTTTGCTACAAAAGAATCCAGAAACGTGATACTACAAGAGTTTTACAATAACAGGCTGCAAATTGATGGACAGGACTTGATTGTCTTCAAAGAAATACCACCCAAAATGTTAAGAGCCAGGAGAGACTATGCTTTTCTAACTAAAGAACTCAGAAATAATCAAATACAGTACAGATGGGAGGTGCCATTTGGTATTACAGTTACACTTGATGATCAAAAACATCGCCTCAATTCAGTTAGGGAAGCTCGAGACTTTTACTATAAGACCCTAAAGGCGGGACTTCCTGAATTACCCGGACTCGGACAAAGACAAGGAGAAGTAGAAGAGTAGAAACAACCGAACACACAACTACAAGGCGGGAGGTATCGTTTTTCCCCTCCGGAAAGGCAGAAGAGCAGAGAACAAGGATTTAGTTATGCTTCCAAAACATTTGCTTAATTTTAATTTGAATAATACTTTGTGACTTCTGTCTTATATAAAATGGTATAGTGGTATACCGATCAAGAGACATTAAGGCTGAAAGAAATGATGCTGATTTTCTCGGAAAATATACTGTATGGGACTTAAAAAAGACTTGATGGATAACTTTGAACTTTTATATAAATTGTTTATGATTTATTCTCTAGGGTGAGGAGGGCGGAGATCGTGATGTTTCTGGATTGTGGTTTAGGTTGAATGGAGTTGGGAAGTGTGGTGCAGACGGGAGGGTAGTGAAGGTTCAATTAGAGCTTATTTTGAGCCAGAAAGTAAGTTGATTTTTATAGAAATTGTCATTGTTATTTGAATATAATGCTTGGAAGGATATATTCAGGGAGCTCGAAGGAAGGCAGAGCAAATATGAGAGGAGTACGGATGATAATAAAATATATATATGGACACTGGTAGAGGCAGGATGAGAGGAGTTAGAATGGAAACCGTGAGAAATATTTGAGGTGTTTAAATTGCTTTATAGAGAAGGAGGTAAAAGGGACAAATTAAAGGTTTGGAAATGGACACATATTTAGATAAAGAGATAAGGCCCCTAGCTACAGTAGAATTTTATTTGATTAACTCACGTGGTTTCAACATTGTTTGAAATCCTGCAAGTAATAAATTAACTGAGTTTAGGAATGATGCACATTGCTTAAGCTTTAATAATGATGGGAAGCTGAGCTTAATGTAGAGAGTTTATTGATTTTTCCCTTTTTTTCCTTTTTTTTGTTTTTTTTTATTCCTTTCTTTTTTCCTTTATTTTTTATCTTTTAATTCTTAATCTATTTGGTTTTAATATACTCCAGACTGTGTTTGATAAAGAGTTATGCCGGGAATGGGATCTGGGAAGTTGGAAGGGGGCTAGGGAGGGGGGTTCATGGGGGGGAGGGGGGAGGGTGGAGATATAGTTTCAATTTTCAAAATAATAAGAATGCACTTGTATACTGTTGCTCTTTTTTCTTTTTTTTTCTTTTCCTTTTCTTTTCCCTTTTTTTTCTTTTCTTATAATTTTAATGTAAAATACAAATTGAATAGATTAATGAATAGTAGAAATACACCGAAGTGAGGAGTAGAGGGAAAGAAGAGGGAGGAGTCAAGAGGGAGTGAGAGGGGAATGTAAGGAGGGTGAGATGGAGGGAAGGGAAGAAAGGAATGTCTGAGGGGGAGGGGAAGTAGAAGAGGGGAATGCTGGAGGGGAGAAATGAAAGTTGGAGGGGGAGAAGAAAGGGTGTATGGAGGATTGAAGTGTTATGTTGGTTTTCCATGGTGGAATAGAAGATGAGTTGTGTTTATTGCTCTCTTAATTGCACAGTATATAAGTGATTGTATAAAAAGGAAAATGAAAATGAAATAAAACAGTTTTCAAACAAAATATTTAATGTTTGTACCTCTGTTTCTGTGATGTTTATAAACCACACAGAGTGCTTGAAATGCACAGTGAAATGGGTAGCATATAAATTTAATAAATAAATAAACACTAACGTCATGCATAATAACTTCTTATAGTATTCCAATTATATGGAATACAGGCATTTAAAACATTAGAAATGAAAAATTACAGATGCACTGTAATGGTTGTCCCAAAGGTGCTTTTTCAAGAAGCAACTGAATTTTCTGGTTTTTCTTTGAAGTGGTTTCACTTCTTGCTCGGAGATGAAGAAAATTCTTGGATGACAAGCAAAACATCTTCAAAGAAAAGCCAGAAAGTCCAGTTGCCTACTGAAAAAGCACCTTTGGGACATCCAAGACATGGATGATTGAGAATCTCCATAGATAGATGCGCTGACTTTTTATTTCTCCTTTTTTGTTTGTTTTGTACATTAGGCATTTCTTTATCTTTTGTTTCTATTGATACGCTTAAATATAATGACTGTGACTATTTCATGATAGTGCTAACATACTTTTTCATAATATTGCGGTACCTTGAGTGGAAATTGCTCTTAAAATTATGAAACATACTACTGAATTCGGTCCTAATCTGAATCTACTACATAATTCTTCGTTGGATTTTTTAAACTGCTTTCAACACTTTTCAACCTAAGTGATATGCTGTCTGAATAGTTTAAAAACTATGCTATTTTCCCCATGATCAAGATACAGTATCTTGATATTGGTGGAAAGGTCTGTTCATGTATACTTGAATCCTCTGTTCTCAGTTTTGTGTACAACAAACAAGTTATTTGATCTACTTAGTCTGAAAAATAATATGTTTATTTTGCAGGCGAATCATTCGGTGATACAGGTAATAAGCCTTTATGATATTTTCATTTCAGTATTGAGAAATTTAGATATATGTTTTATTGTAATTAAAATTTTAAAAAGTCTACCAGTAATCTATACTATACAGACTATAAATCACAATGGACTTGATTTCTATATAGTATTTAATTTAATAAATCTATTTCAGTAAGACAAAGGACAAATACTGGAGATGTTTCCTCAAAATAACATCATGAAATTATTTTTATTCCACAGAGGGAGATGTTCTGAATACTGGTACAACAGAAAAGATTTTTGAAAATAATGAATTTACAAATGAAATTCCATCTCAGATCACTCAAAGGTGTGACTGTATATCCTTTCTTTCATTAATAACTTATATTATTCATGTTAAAAATCAAGATATATTACAAAGTCTAAATATTCTCATTAAACTATATTTAAAACTTTAATATTTTTTAATTATCACAATGAAGTACAAAGCATCTGAACTTTTGGAAATGTCCAGCCACCTTAAGGTGTTTGTAAGAACTGATGAATACCACTCTTGGTGCTAGGATATATTAGTGCTGGTCCCATCCAACCTAACATCATCTTTCTCTAACTGTGACAGTTTGCAGATAATAAATTCATGCTGACAATGTGCATGTAATTAGGTACCTTGTTCATATTTCTGTGATGATATTTGAACTTTGGCTGCTCTGATCGCTAGCTCTCAACCATGTTCATCTAGCTCATGTTTATCTGTATTACTTGCATTTCCCAACAAAGGAGGTGCTGGTAACTGCAGTGGTAGATGTTCTGAGATCCTATCTCTTATCCTGTAATGGGACGGAAATGTAAAACATATTTTCTACCTGCTTAGATGAAGTACATGTTTGTATTGAGACTGCTACTTATTTTTGAAGATGATACACAAAAGTAGTGCCCAAAACCAGAATTGTGCATCATGCTAATTGCCCAAAACTGTCATTATACAATTATCTAATGCCATTTGGACCACCTTGCTTACTTTCAGCTGTAAAGGTAGTTGATTTGCTTCCTTGCTTATTGTTGTTGAAATTGCTGCTTTTTATCCAACAGGAACAGGGTTATGACTGATCTCTGCTGTTCTATTGGTTAGGTTGAGATTATAAAAAAATAATAATCACAGTTCAGTTCTCAAAACATTTAATGTTTTCATCAAACGTACCGTAAGCATTTTTCAAGCATTTTGTTTTCAGTACACTTTCATGTTCTGTTGAGTTTTGAACTCAAAACATGTTGATATTGGAATACTTTTGATTCTCCCAATGATTACTTGTAATGTATACACCAATGTATAAGCTATTTTTTTTTTTAAAAAACCAATATTATATATGAGTTAAATTCTTAAATTTTATTTATTTCACTTTTTCATGTTTATTATTTATTTATTTATTAAATTAATTTGTCACCCATCTCATTTCAAAATAACTGTGGATGATTACACCATTAAAAGCATAAAACCCTGAGGTAAATATTTCTAAAATGATAACAATTGAGTTACAATTAAAGAAAAGGTTAAGATATGGGGAGGGAGGGAGCTGGATGTGTTGCGGGGCAATTGCCTCTTAATTCATGAACTGCGTCCAGTGTGATGGTCCTCCTGTCAGCGTTCCTAGTATCATGTAGAATTAAATCAGAGTCCAAGGCAAAACAATCCTTTTGCTTCCAATTTAATAAAGCAGACATCTTAGGCATATCTGTGTTAATCCAAATACTGGAAATGACATCAGAATTCCACCCAGTTAAACGTTCATGATCTTGTCCCCACACCCACAATCCATCACATGGTCCAATCTTCTTCCACGCTGGCATCCACACCCAGCTTCTTCCGGTCAGGTGTACTGGTGCGGAGACAAAGGATGACCTTGGCTTCTAGTAAAGAATGAAAAACAATACATTCCACAATCCTACTCCTTCTATTCCCCCCTCGCATCGACTATACTAATGAAACAGCATAATGAAATAAGAGAAAGTGTGGCAGGCCAAAATTCTAAAAGGAATATAATTGCAGGCCTGACACCCCCATTGGGACCCCAAAGCATCTGGCACAGCCAGGTCTTTGGGCCCTTAAAAAAGATCAGAAAAATGGGAGCCAATCTCATTTTAGGGTGTAAGATGTTCCAAAAGGCAGGAGCCATGGTAGAGAAGGCCTTTCCCTGGATCCTGCCAGCTGGAATTTATTGTCTGACAGACCACACTGTCCCTCTTACTCTGAGATAGTGGCTCAGTCCCAAGGTGAGATGAATCCTCAAGTAACCTAGACCCATGCCATACAGGATTTGAAAGGTAAAAACCAGCATCTTGAATTGCATCCAGAAGCAAACTGGCAACCACTACAGCTTGTGGAGTAGTGGTGTGATGTGGGCAACCCTAAGAACCCCAAGAACTGCCTGTGCCACTGCACTCTGCTGCAATTTAAGCTTCCGAATGCTCTTCAAGGGTAGCCCCATGTAGAGTGCATTGCAGTAGTACAAACATGAGATGAACAGGAGTTGAATGAATTAGCTCAGAGACTCCTGATCCATGAAAGGCTGCAACTTGACACACAGCACAAAGATGTGCAAAGACTTTTCTAGCCATGACTGCCATCTGCTCTGACCAGGAATTGTGAATCCAGAACAACACCAAATGATGGAGCAGGTCTGCCTGGGGGAGTGCCAACCCATCAGTACTAAGATAGTTAAAGTCCCAGATCTTGAAGATCCATATCCAGAGCCATTCGACCTTGCCACGGTTCAGCTGCAGCCAGTTGTCCTCCATCCAGGCTCCCATAGTGTCCAGGCATCTCAAGAGGGCAGTAACAGTGTCACTTGGATCACCAGGGGAAGAGATGTAAAGATGTAAACCCTTGGTGACCATTGATCTGACCCAGGCCTCAATCCTGACTGGAAAGGGTCCAGATAATCCATTTCATCCAGGACCCTCTGAAGCTGCCAAACAGCCATCTTTTCTATTACTTTCCCTAAGAAGAGAAGATGGGAAACTGGATGAAAATGGTCCAGATAAATGGGATCAAGTGATTTTTTTAAAGGAAGTGAACTAAAGGCCTCCTTAAAAGGCCACAGGAAAATCCCCTCCTGAAGCAAAGTGTTTATTGCTGCTTAAACCCATCTGCTAGTAATTGTCCATCAACCAGACAGGACAGGGATCTAATTGTTCATTTCACCAGGTCCAACAGGATCTAACTGTCCCCAAATAATCAGGCAAGACCTTTCCCTAGGCATCTCAAATGCACCTGCACCATGCATGGTTCCAACTGGGAAAGAATCCAAGTGACTTTGTCCATCAGATCTTGAACAGATTCCTCTGCACAGTTCTGAAGATGATCATCTGAGTCCCCCTGACCCAGGAGGGACTAGTGATCTGGAACAGGGCCACAGGGAGTGGGTACTCAAACACTTCAGGGGCCTTTAATCCTCCAATGTAACCTCAACTCTTGTGGCCACTGTCCCTCGGGTGGTCACACTGCCCCTGAAGGTCCTTAGGCATTGGGCTCGGATTCACATTTTACATCCTGTTTTTGGCTTTTCTCTGGACCCACCAAGCTCTGGCCACTGGCCAGTTGTTGTTGTTTCCAAAGCTCAGGTCCCTGCCACCAATACTACTGCACTGCACTTGCTAGCTCTGGTCTTTGTGCCCTGCAGTGCATGCTGAAGCATTGCCCAGCCACTCAGTCTCTGCTGCCACTGTTTGCCACTGCCATGCTCAATCTCACTTGTGAGAGCACTGTCCATGTTCCAGCTGCCCGGTAGCCTGATATCTCATAATTATATCTGAATTATCTGATTATATCAAATGATTAGGTAAGTAATATTAACTGCATACATGTCTATATATTACTCATACAGGGTGGAAAACAGGTGGGTTCCTACCGGTTCGGATCAGTTTGGCCGAACCGGTAGTGGTTTGACAGCCGGGTCACTGGAACCCAGGCCTGCCAAACTCCCGAAACCGGTTCTCCGGTTAATGCCGCCATCTTGTTTTTAAGTTCTGCGCATGTGAATCCAGTATGAGAGAAAGGGGGGGAGAGAGAAGGAGGAAAAACTTCAGAGTGAATCCAGTATGAGAGAAAGAGAGGGAGGGAGGTGTGTGTATGCATGGGGAAGATTTTAAAAACTTCAGCATGAATCCCTTGGGTCCTTCCACTGCTTCCATTCACCTCCTCCCCCCTCACCCTTTCCAGCTGCTTTGATCAAATCAACAGGAGAATCGCTGGGCCTTTGGCACCCAGCAGATCAGGAAGGAAGAAGTGGGTTTGTGCCCGCTCCCAAGCAGTGGATTTTTAAAGGAACTGAGTGGGAACACAAAGCCCAGGTTCCCTGCTTAAAGAGGAAGGAAGGAAGGAAGGAAGGAAGGAAGGAAGGAATAATTGCATATGGCTCTAAATAATTTTTAGAGAGAGAGGGAGAAAGGAAATATTCTAATACATTATTACTAGTATATTTATTAAGATATATTCAAATATTAAGAACTGAACACCTTTCATTTCTTTCTCTTTCTTTCTTCCTTCCTTCCTTCCTTCCTTCCTTCCTTTCTTTCTTTCTTTCTTTCTTTCTTTCTCTACTATATTTTTTACTCATTTCCACAATCTTAAAAAAAACCCTACATTATCCAAATGGGATCATTTATAGTCAAGTTAGCGAATCTGAGCTAAAGCATTTATCACGGAGTACAATCAGTTTTGAACAAGACTTCTAGAGGTCCTTTAGATATCATTTCTAAAACGTGAGTTGAGAGAGAGAGAAAAAGAAAGAAAGAAAAAGAGAGAGAGAGAGGAAGGAAGGGGGAGAGAGAGAGGGAGGGAGAAAGGAGATGAAGGAAGGACCGCTAACCCTGGCACTAGACATGGCTTCAGAAGACACTTAGAAACAGCACAGCAATCTAGGGCTGGAAGGGATCTTGGAGGTCATCTAGTCCAACCTCTGCCCCAGCAGGAAACCTTATATCATCTGGATTATTTTGGTGCCTCGAACAGAGAGGAAAATTGCCAGAAAGAGAAGGAGTTTTACTAGGACAAGTCTGCCGTGCAGAGAAAGGCAGAGATAGTCCTTGACTTATGACCACAATTGAGCCCAAAATTTTGGTTGCTAAGCAAGAGTGTTGTTAAGTGAGTTTCACCACATAACAGTCATGTGCAAGCTAGGGAATAACATCTGAAGGCGTGTGTAATGTTCTAATGTATAGAAGTGATAGTTAAATGCTGGTAGAAAGTGGACTCTGGGTGTGTTTTCCAAATGCAGTAAGTGAAGTTGAATGTGTATAGTTTTAGAAGAGCTGTATGTGTGTGTGTTTTTGTGCATATGTGTACATAATCATACAGTATATATAGTAGATAATGTATCTTTTTGTGTGCCTATACATACTCTATACTATGTAATATGTATGTACAATTGCATCTATACATAGGATTAAATTGTATATTTTTGATGTTTAGTAGTAAATAAATAGATAAATTGTATCTTGTTGAGGCCTTTCAGACAAGAAGAGGCCAGGCAAGGTGACATCACGTTTGTCACACCCCCTCAGTCATATGACTAACCAGCTACATCCCATCAGTCACATGACCAACCAGTTACACCCACCCAGTCACATGACCAACTAGTTACATGACCATGAAGCCATGCCCACCCAGTCACATGACCAACCAGTTACATGACCATGAAGCCATACCCACTCAGTCATATGACCAATAAGCCACGCCTACCATCACATGGCCATCTAGCCACACCCACAAAACAAGCCACACCCACAGAACTAGTAGTAAAAAAATTTGAAACCCACCCCTTGTGGAAAAGTAGTTATTATTTACACTCTGGATGCTCTGTTAGTTGAAAAAAATAGTTTCCCAAAATAGCAGTACCTCTTAGAAAGAATACCTAAATTCACACGGACAGAAATGTAAAATTTCTCTTTATAACAATGGAGAAAGATTTTTCATATGTTCAACTAGATTAGCATTTGGCAGTATCCACATACTATAATAATAAATAATAAATAATATTTTTGTATTATTTTGAGATCCTTGGGAGTTTTCAAGAAGGTTTTGAAGGAGTTAAATATTTGCAACCTGCTTCATTTAAATGAAATCATATTGTCATTTGAGTTCAGCCATTTTGTTGCTAAATACAGTTGAACATCATCTGAGTTGTGAGAGAAGGGATATAAAATGGGATTATAACTAAATGGTTTCAGTTTGTGATGATTTCTAATTCCTTTCTCCTGTTTTTAAAAATAACCAAACTGAAATTTGGACATTTGACATTGCACTCTCAGGAGTCTAACTAGAGAGCCACAGTTGGATGCCACTGGGCCTTGACTGTTCCACCTCTGCTGTAACTGTCAGATCTTTGTTGTCCATAAACCAGGCCTATAAAGAGTGTATAGCCTGTTTAGATCAAGAATAACAAGTGAAAACGCTTGTATTGCTAGAATTTATTTTTAGAATTTAAGATTGCAATTTAAAGTATGTGAATCAATCTAAACTTGTTTAGATATATTACAGTTGAAATATATATAATTCAGATACATTAATAATACTTGCTAAATTCTCAAATGTGCATTTATATCTGAAATTAAAGATATCAGAGGATGTTTGAAATTAATTTGTAATTATATAGAAATAATAGCAGTAACAGTAAATAGTAATTGCTTATTATTAAAACATTTTTTCCCTACTTAACAGAAGGCTACCACGACCCAGCAGTGCACGACCAGCTCCACCCCGTATAAAACATCAACAAAGTACAGAGATTTTAATTCCAGAAAGGTAGTGATAAATTATGAATAATGAAAAATCTTAATATTACTGATATACTTAACTTTTCGATGAGAGCCAGTTTGGTGTAGTGATTAAGGTAGCGGTGTCAAACTTGATTTCATTGAGGGCCAATCTTATCTTTGAGCTCGGGAGGCTGGGTGGGTGTGGCTATGGTGGGAATGGCCAGCTCTGGAAGTTACATCAGAATCCCACCCAGTTAAAAGTTCATGATCCTGTCCCCACACCCACAATCCATCACATGGTCCAATCTCCTCCTTCCACACTGGCCTCCATGCCCAGCTTCTTCCGGTCAGGTGTACTGGTGTGGAGACAAAGGATGACCTTGACTTCTAGCAAAGAATGAAAACAATACATTCCAAATTCCTACTCCTTCTAATCCCCCCTCCCATTGACTATACTTAAAGAAACAGCATAATGAAATAAGAGAAAGTGTGGCAGGCCAAAATTCTAAAAGGAATATAAATGCAGGCCTGACAGGCGGCCTCTCCTCAGAAGAAAAACGTTTCCTGAAAAGAGAACAACATAAAAGTTAACATATAAAAAATTAACCACCTACTTCCACCCCTAGGGGACCCTTTGGCTTATCGGGAAACTTTTCGTGGAATTGTTCTGCTAACTTTTCCACTTTTAAGTTCCAACTTTTCACCTAAGTGGCTTCAGACAAAGGGTAGCCCTTCCATTGCACTAAATACTGCAAGTGACCCCTATTCAACCTAGAGTCTACAATCTTTTCCACCTCAGATTGTGGTTCCCCTCCTATCACTATAGATGGTGTTTCCCCTTCTATCTCTAAAGGAGGAGAGAAAGTTTGGGTGGATGCTCTTATGCATCTTAGACCCATTTACTGGTTTCAACAAGCTACAATGAAATTCCAGGCCAAATTTCCCTAGACTTCTGGGTAGACTGAGCTGAACTGTAAATTGGTTAACTATCATCACTATAGGGAATGGACCTAGAAATTTTGGACCAAATTCCTTGCTAGGCATTCCTAATCTTAAGTATTTGGTAGACACAAAAACTTTGTCCTCCACATGAAAGGGGTACTGGAGCGAGCGATGGTTCTCAGCTTGCTTCTGGTAGGCTTCTGCTGCATCTGCTAGAGCCTTCTTCATATTCTCCCAACCTTTCTTTAGTATGTCCATCCATTCATTCAAAGACATGGAGGAGGGAGGTTCTTTAGGCAGCTCAGGCATGGGAGCAAATTCCATGCCACTGGTAATCTGGAAAGAAGTAAATCTAGTGCTGCTGTGAATTGCATTGTTGTACGCCACTTCGGTGAAGGGTAGCAAGTTTGACCAGTTGTCTTGCTGATAGTCCACAAAACACCGGATGTATTGTTCCACCAATGCATTGGCTTTCTCTGCTGCACAGTTCATGCTGGGATGAACCTCTGAACTCAGTTCTTGATTCAAAGGTTTTATTTCTTTTAAAACACAAATATTTCATCATTCGTCAATCATTAAAACATCGAAGTACAATTTTTTTTGTGTTTGTATGCCCCTCCCTCCCTCCCCCCCTCCCCCCCTCCTCCCCCCCCCGACTTCCCAGAACCTGTACACGGTATGGATTTTTAACAAACACAGTCTAAAATCTATTGAAGAAAAAAAAAAGAAATAAAGAAATTAATGACATTCTGCATTGACCTTAGCTTCTTCTTGCTGAACTAACTTTAAACAATTTAAATCATTTCTGATCTTAAGCATAGGCTAACTGAAATTTCTTGGTCCTGTATTTATTTTGTATATAGTCAATCCATTTTTTCCAGTCTCGTTTATATCTCTCATTTGAGTGATCTTTGAGATATGCCGATATTTTAGCCATCTCGGCTAAGTTTGTGACTTTCAATGTCCATTCTTGGATTGTAGGCAAGTCTTTCTTCTTCCAGTATTGCGCCACCAACAGTCTTGCTGCCGTTATTAGGTGCAGAATCAAGTTAGTCTCTACCACTGTAAAGTCAGTACATATACCTAGTAAAAATAACTGAGGAGTAAACTTTATCCTTCTTTTAAAAATATGTTGCATAACCCACCATATTTTTATCCAGAATGCCTTAACCTTTTGGCAGGTCCACCATATATGATAATATGTAGCATCGAGAGAACCACACCTCCAACATTTAGGCTGTACATTCGGATACATAGAAGCCAACTTTTTAGGATCTAAATGCCATCTATAGAACATCTTGTAAAAATTTTGTCTCAGATTTTGAGCTTGTGTAAATTTCACATTTCTTACCCAGATTCTTTCCCATGTATCCAACATTATTGGTTCTTCAATATTTTGAGCCCATTTTATCATACAATCTTTAACTAATTCTGTTTCTGAATCCATCTGTATTAATGCATTATATATCCTCTTTATATGCATTAAACTTTGATCTCTTATTTGTTTAAACAAATTATCCTCAACTTGGATAAAACCAATTTTTTGATCTATTTTCCACCTAGCCTGTAATTGCCCATACTGGAACCATGTTTGAACTACCTTCTCCTCTTTTAATACCTCTAAAGATTTTAATTGTAATACCCCCCTTTCCGAGGTAAGAAGCTGTCTGTAAGTAATTCTGTCCTGTTTTTGTGCTATATTCATATTTTCAATTGCGTGTCTAGGAATTGCCCACATGGGTATCTTGTCATTTAATTTATATTGATATTTTTTCCAGACCCGCAGTAAAGCATTTCTTAAAATATGACTTTTAAAATTCTTATCCAATTTTTTGTTGAATAACAGGTAAGCATGCCAACCATATACCAGATCGTGTCCCTCAATATTCAATATTCTATCATTGGTTAAATGAGTCCAATCACTAATTACAGATAATGCCACTGCATCATAATATAGTTTTAAATTAGCTAGTTTCAATCCTCCTCTCTCACGTACATCTTGCATTATTTTCATCTTTACCCTCGGCTTCTTTCCTGCTCATACAAATTTGTTGATACCCTTCTGCCATTCTAAAAGATTCGCATCTTTTTTAAGTATAGGTAACATTTGGAAAAAAAAATAAAAATTTTGGTAAAATGTTCATTTTTACTGCTGCTATCCTACCCAGCAAAGATAAGTGCAATTTCTCCCATTTTTTCATCTCTGTCTGTATACTATGCCAAAGTGGTTCATAATTATGCTTATATAATTTCCCATTTGAAGTTAAAATGTTAACTCCAAGATATTTGACTTTTTTAACTACCTCACATCCTAGCATCACTCCTAATTCTTCCTTTTGTTTAATATTCATATTTATAGCTAATATTTTGGTTTTTCCTAAATTTATTTTAAAGCCAGACACTTGACCATATTGATTAATCGTATTCATTAAGACCATACTGGATTCCTGCGGTTGTTCCAATATTATGACCAAATCCGCAAAAGCGCGAACTCTATATTCTTGCTGCCTAATCTTGATCCCTTTTAAACCATCCAAGCCCCGTATTTTATTCAACAATACTTCCAAAGTTATAATAAACAATAATGGGGACAAAGGACAGCCCTGTCTTGTACCTTTTCCAATTTGAAAAGAGTCTGTTAAACTTCCATTGACTATGATTTCTGCTGTTTGCTGTTGGTATATTGCTTTAATTGACCGTAAACAATTATCTCCTATCTGCATTTTTTGCAATATTTTCAACAGAAATTGCCAGTTAACTCGATCAAAGGCCTTCTCAGCATCCAAAAATATAAACGCAGCAGGGATCTGGTTGTTCTTTCCCAAATATTCTAATGCATTAATAATTAATCTGACATTACTTTTCATCTGAAAAGTAACCTCTGAACTCAGTTCTTCTGTGGACCCCATGGATCTCAGGACCTGGCTCCAAAACTTGGCTGTGAACTGGACTCCGTGGTCTGAAATGATCCTCTTGGGCAATCCATGCAGGCGATAAATGTGTTTCACAAACATTTTTGCTAATTCCTTTGCGGACGGCAACTCTGAGCAAGCGATGAAGTGCGCCTGTCTAGAAACCAAGTCCATAATTGTCCAGATTACTCTTTTTCCATTGCTGTCTGGGAGTTGCACGATGAAGTCCATTGCGACCTCTTCTGTTTGGCTGGCCACTCGTTGTAGCAGTCCAGACTGGTCTGTTGGGAGCGCCAATCTCATAGCTGTCATCAGCTTATCCTGGCTTCCATTACTATTATGTTGCGGTTTTCTCGACAAAACATCCCCCAACAAGTTTTTGGGTTCTTGTTGGATAGCTGGGTTTTTTGTCTCTGCTGCAGGTTCTGGGTTCTTGGATTCAATCATCCCTGGCTGGCCCTTTTCCTCCATCGGTAGTATTGGCTCATCCACAATAATCAATTTCCTACCACCATCTTCCCACTTTATTGTAGGTTTCCACTTGTCAAGCCATGCAAGCCCCTAGATTATTTTCTCCGGCATCTCTGGAGCAACAATGAATCTGAGAAGCTCGCAGTGGTGGCCCACTTGTAACTTTACCAGTTCAGTTACTAGCGTGGGTTGGGCCCCTCCAATTAGTGTTCCATCTACCTGTTCACCCCGGATGGGACAGGCTAGAGGTCTTGTGCTTATGCCTAGTTGCTTGGCAATCAACGTGCTGATTAAGCATCGAGCGCAACTGGTGCTCACAATTGCTTCAACTTTCCCCTCCAACCCCGTCTTGGGCACTTGGAGGTTGACTTGGAAGGCGAAGGGGCGGATGGGTGCATTCACCATTGGGTCATCTTCAGCAATTTCCTCCTCTGAGGCCTCCCCCTTGGTAGGACTCTTTGTCACCTTAAGTTGGGGATCCTCTTCCAGAGCGTGTTTGCTTTTCCCTCCTCCGAGGCCTCCACTTTGGTAGGACTTTTCATCACCTTAAGTTGGGGATCCTCTTCCAGAGGTTGTTGACCCTTTTCCTCCTCCGAGGCCTCCCCCTTCGTAGGACTCTTCGTCACCTTAAGTTGGGGATCCTCTTCCAGAGGTTGGTTGCCCTTTTCCTCTTCTGAGGCCTCCCCTTGGTAGGACTCTTTGTCACCTTAAGTTGGGGATCCTCTTCTAGAGGTTTTTGGGGCAGATGACTCTTTTGTGATGGCATCTGAGGCCTTCTTTTTTCCGCCGTGGCGGTTGGTGTGCACATTTGTGGCAATGGGGCTGGAGCCAAGCACTCTGACGCTTTGTGGCCAAGTTGACAGCAAAAGTGGCATTTTGTTGGGCCCCACGAGGAAAGGGACTCAGTTACATCTCTAAACTTAGGAACCGCCTCATCACATTTTTCCACCATCCATTCTGTAGCTAACCGCTTGGTAATCCCTTCTTCTGTTGTTGAGAACCTTTCTCTGTAGGAAGGTTGGGCAAGAACCTTTTGGGGCGTTGCCGGAGAGACTGGAACCGGTGGGGAGGTCAATCCCTTGGTTGGCCACTGCCCAGTTGTCTGCCATGGTGCCATCTGCTGAGGAAGGGCAGGTACCAATTGGAATCCCTTCCATCCATGACCTGGGATTAAGACCCATCCCGAGGGTGCCTGATTCACAGATTGCAGTTCACCCAATGATGACTGGTTAGGGGATTTTATTTGCCAAGGGCCTCTCTGCTGGCTTGGAGGACTTTCCCATGTTGATGGTCCTGGAGGTGCCCACTGGAATCTTAACCATCCACACTCTGGGAAGAAAATCCAATTTAGTGGTGGCTGGTAAGTGGAGGATGTTTACCAAATCCCTTCTTGCTGGCTGGGTTGAAAATCCCATCTTGCTAGGGATTCTGTCTTCAACTCAGTTGCATGGCATTGGTTCATTTGGAAGGAGTCAAAATCTCCACTCCAGGGTTTTTCCCAAGCCTTGGCTGGGGGGGAAGGAGGGGCAGAATGCACTCACATTTAGTTGTCCGGAATGGTCTGGGATCTCCATCGGAGCTCACTGCATTCATTCCTCCTCTTTCCATCTCCCACAGGCTGGGCTTCTTGCCAGTGGCAATGATTTTTAAAAGCGAAACTGTTTTTGCCTTTGCAGATTTGCAGAGGAACGTCTCATCTCAGCTTCTTATCTCAAAAGGCTTTCTCTTAATTGTTTGCTGATGTTTTACGCTGACCGGTGGAAGGGGTGCTGGTGATTTATTTTGAAGGGAGAGTTGGGATGCTGTCAGCATTCCAAATACCATGTAGAAACAAATCAGAATCGAAGGCAAAACTATGCTTAAAGTTTCAATTTAATAAAACAGGCATGTTGGCACATAGCTGTGAGGATCCCAACTCTGGAAGTTACATCAGAATCCCACCCAGTTAAAAGTTCATGATCTTGTCCCCACACCCATAATCCATCACATGGTCCAATCTCCTTCTTCCACGCTGGCCTCCATGCCCAGCTTCTTCCGGTCAAGTGTACTGGTGTGGAGACAAAGGATGACCTTGGCTTCTAGCAAAGAATGAAAACAATACATTCCAAATTCCTACTCCTTCTAATCCCCCCTCCCATTGACTATACTTAAAGAAACAGCATAATGAAATAAGAGAAAGTGTGGCAGGCCAAAATTCTAAAAGGAATATAAATGCAGGCCTGACACCCATTTTATACCATGCAGGAGTATACCATCAGCAAAACGACTGACTGGGATATTTCTCCAACACATCTACTGCTTGCATGGGGTACCTCGCTGCATCATTTCAGATAGGGGGATGCAGTTTACCGCCAGATTTTGAGAGGACTTTATATGCTTGATTGGGTCTTCACAGGGGTTAATTTCGGCCTTCCACCCTATCACCAACGGGGCAGCTGAAAGAGCCAATGTTATGGTAGAACGCTATCTGAGGTGTTACATATCGTACCAACAATCAGATTGGTCAGGCCTCCTATCATTGTTTAAATTGACTAACAGTTGCAAGTATTGGGAACGTCTGGAATAAAAAAAGCATTTTTGGTAAAATATTCATTTTTTTATTTTATTTTATTTTAATTGAACAAAAATACACAAAAAGAATCATCTTTCATTACATCTTATAGAAAGCGTGTCAATTGGTTACAGATATCTTTCATGCATTCCCTCCACAGTCGTTACTTATAGTTCATATTAGATTATACACTTTAAATAAAAAATCTTTGTATATCTTACTATCAATGTACCACAATTCTCATTTGACTACAATTATTTGAACATGCTTTTATTCATACTTAAAGACACAACCACATGGCATTCATTAACTATTTCGAAAAATCCTCCAATAACATTACACCTTTATAACATCTTTTAAGTAAAAGTCAATTAATAAAGTTTCTAAACCTTCCCTCCCTTTCTCTCCAACTCACTGTTTAGAATTTATATCCAAGTTACTTTTGCCAATACCATAGCATGTATATATTGTTAAACAATGTCCATTGACATTTCCTTGTTGTTATAATTGGTTAAAAATCATTTACTATTTATGTCCCATCTCCTCTCATCAAATCCCCCCCAAAAAACCTTACACCTTTATAACAAGATCTAAATAAAAATTTATAGTTTTTTCCAAGTCACAATTTGCACTTTATATCGAAATTTCTTTTACTAGATTGCCAATACATGCATATATCATTACGCTGTATCCATTAGCATTTTATTATTATTATAGTTAATTGTTAGCGAATAAACATTTGATAACAATCTAAAACAATCCAAGAGTTATAAAATTCCTACTTATTAATCACCAAAATCAACTAATTTTTTATTATCAACTTTTATTGTAAACCTGTATCTTTCCAGTGATAAAACAGTCTTATCTCTCTTGCCAATTGTGGTGTCAGTCTTTTTTTAATCTCCTTTATAAGGTTTTTATAGACTTCTCTCTGTACTTTGTTGCTTGAGTAATCTTGTTGCCCACCAGCTGCTACTAAAATTAGCTTGTCTTTGGTTGTCAATTTTTCTTCTGAAAAAAATTCTCTTCTTAAGTCCATCATCATTACTATTTTTCTTCTTCTGTGTCCTGGAATCTGGGGTAGAGCTCCAATTCGTCGAATTCCCTTTTCCATATTCCCTTCATTCCACTTTCACCCACATTTGCTCCATTAATAAATTCATCTATTGTCTTATCTTTATCGTCTATATCTTCATTCTCCCCTTTAATTTTTGGAGCTCCAACCCCATCATCTTTTGCTGTGAGGAAGACTAGTCTTTCCAACTTCTCAATTCTCCCATATCCTTCCAATAGATTTTGAATTCCAGTCAAGATATTTTGGAATTTTAAGGTTTCCTCATCTGAATATTGATCCATGTTTCCAAAACAGAAAAAAAGAAAGAAAAAAAGGGGAAAAAAACTAATAGCCACTGCCACTCTAGCCTTCCAGGCCTCTTTTATTTTTTATTTTAGATTGACTTGAACACGTTATTTTATGCTCTTCAAAGGAGAAGGGTTCTGTTCCCCCCACTTTCTTTCCCCTGCCAAAATAGTTCTCAGAGGCACCTGTGAAAACAATTCATGCCCTTGGCTCTTTATCAGTTTCTGTAAACAAGTTGCAAACCCTTCAGCTACAAAGTCAGTGAAGTCAAATAAGGAAAGAAAAGAGATACGTTGTTTCAAAAACCCCAGCCTCTGACCACTGAGTGACAGTGTGCTACTTTTCACTTTCTAATATTTATCTCTGGCTTATAGTAAACAAAGTTCTTTAGATTTCTTTTAGTGAGATTTAATAACAAGTAATAGGAAGAATTGTTAAAATAAGAAGGAAGGTTTTAATCCAGAAGTCAAAAAATAAAGCAAAAAAAGCAGAAGAAAAATCAATCCGTTCATTTTAAGAGGAGAAATGAGAAACATTGCAAGCACTTTAATCCACAAAGAATAGTTACAAAGAAAAAAAAAGCTTTCCACAGCAATCCAATTAGGGTTAGTTTCACTGCTCAGTTCTTTTGCTTAGGGATCTAATTTGGCTTTAAAGAAAAATTTCTTTGGGCAGTCTTTAGCAAAATAGAAAAAATACCTCACCAGATGGACTCACTTTGTCTTTTCACTTCCTTCCTTCCGGAGCATCCCGATTTCATCAGCCTGGGGGGGCTGCCTGTTTACCGCCGGCTTGAAGCGCTTCCCTTGGGTCGATCAGGGACTTTGCAATGTCCCTGAGACCAGCAAGGTTTTGTCTTCCTGATCACCGTCTCTACAGGACGGTTTACGTCTCAATGGACCATCCAGCGGCAAAAGTGTCAACTGCAGTCTTGGAGTATCAAGACCGCACGTTGTGACATCGCAACGTGGCTCCTCCTTCTCGGTAAAATATTCATCTTGATTACAGATACACATTACCCAATAGAGATAGGTGCAATTTGTCCCATCTTTGTAAGTTCTTCTTAAAATCCCTCCAAAGAGGGATTATTTTGAAACAGTTTTATATTTCTATTTATCAACATAACCCCTAAGTATTTCACCTTTTTTTCAACCCTAAAACCCTACTTTTGATCAATATACCACTGCATTGAGAAGACATATTCTTAATCAACATTGTTGTTTTCTATTTGTTTATTTTGAAACCTGCCAAAGCCCCAATCTCATGTAATTGCCTCATCAAATATTCTATATTGTTTTTATGATCCTGTAAAAATATGACCAGATCATCAGCAAATGCCCTCAATTTATTTAGTTCTTAATATTTATACCCCTTATTTTATTATCTTCTCTGGTACCTCTATTCAGAACTATTGAAAGCTATGCTATTGAAATTCTTGGACAACTCTTTGTCTGAAATGGTATAAGATGCCCTGCTTGAGCAAGGAATTGGACTAGAAGATGTCCAAATTCCCTTCCACTCCTATTGTTCTAGGTTTTAAATCCCGCTCTTGTGAAAGCAAGACCTTTTAAAAAGTGCTCTTCAAAAGCACTTGGAAGTTGTAGCTGGTCCAGAATGTTATGAATTATGCTAAATGTTATACTCAGCAGACAGTTATGGGTACACGTTTGTTCATTCATGTCACTCTGCAACTCTGCAAGGAGTTTATATAGACGCCAATCTCACAAAAAGCAACTCTGGGCAGCATATAATAAATAAAGCAGTCAATTAAAAAACAACTGAAAACCTAAAGCATCACAGTAATAAATGTGATTAAAAAATACTAACCATAGGTGAAGGGGGGATAAAAATAGTCTCCTTAGTATTATAACTCATAAAGTATAAGTTCTTCTACTTATATTAATACGGTACTTTTGTGTTTCCATTTTTAAGTATATTTATAATTAGTTTTATCAACTGTGACTTGTTAAGTTTGAAACTGTCAGAAACATAATTTTTTTATTTACCAAGTTACAAGAAACTACCAGCTCCATGTTGACAGATGAGAAATAAATTCTATGAGTCTAGGGCTGCTGGCATTTTGCTGGCATCTACTTGCGTAAGGTGCGGGTTATTCAAGGCAGGTAGAAAGCTACCATGTCCAGTGTAGTAGCAGATAGAAGACTCTGAATAAGTGCTTGATGTGGATTCAGTTTTTTGAAGAGGAGTCCAGTCTAGGTCATTCATATGTGACAATGATAAGTAAAATGGAAAAAGTTTACAAATTGTACTGCAAAGAAAATGTAGTTTGACTAAGCTACTTCACTTTGCCAGATGTTCTTAAAATAGGGGAAATTTTATTTGAGAATAAAATAGTATGTTTTGAATTTCCCTCAAATTTCCACTTTATGAGGTTGTGTCCTTGAATTTTACAGCTTTTTAGATAGTTTGGTTTGGAAATGTTCATGTTCTACCTTAAAATGGTTATTTGTGACAATATCTGAATTATTGCTCTGTTCTTATTTTCTTATAGAAATGGCAGTGCCAAAATGGTATCAAACGTTATTATAGATAAAGAAGAAGAAGAGGATGACCAGTTTATAGTGAAAGCAGAACAGCAGCTACCTGAAATAACAGAACTGAAAATGGTTAGTTTATGTGCTTTCTTATTTAAATATGAAAACGTTAACACGTATTTAACTGTTTTGCTCTTATTTTTTCATGGGATTTCAGTAGGTTAGTTTCCATTTTATGTCTAGTTGTTGAAAGTTCAAAACTAGACTACAGATGGAGACATTTTCCAATCTTAGTTAATCTAAGAAGATTTGCAGTTACCTTTAGAATGGTGTATATACATAATCTTAAGCACTCAGGGTAGAAAAATGTGGAAGTTACACAGTGTGGGCTGCAAATTTTTTAACAATTGGTTCTCTATCCTAATGACTGGCTGGGTGGTCATGTGACTGGGTGCAATGGTCACAAGTGTGAAAAATAGTCATAAGTCACTTTTTTCAGTGCCATTGTAACTTTGAATGGTCACTAAATAAACTGTTGTAAGTCAAGGATTACCTGTACAAAAATACAAAAAGCTTTTTTTGCTTGCAAAAAGCTGCCCTAAATACCAGTTATTAGATTAGAAATGGGGGAATACACACTGAAGACCAATGAGTCACAGCTGTCATGGAAACCTAAACCATTCTGTTTGAATACCTTCAGTAATACCTGCAACTCAGAGTTACAAATCAAGCAGGGTGCCAGAGCACATTGAAGAATTAAAATAGTTAAAATGCAGCCAACTCTTGCTCATAAAGTGAAACCCTTTAGCTCTCATTTCAGCTCTCCAGAAGGTGGTTTTGCTGACATCTGCTGTGGGCTATTAAGGAAGGTGGGGGCTTTCTCCCCCTAACAAAACATATTTCTCCATTTCTCATCCAGGGAAATATATTCTTCTTTTTAATATTTCTCAAAATATTTCATTCTTCTAGAAGAGGGGTGAATGCTAAATTTCTACAATTGGGGCTATATTACTATGCCAATATTATTATGAGATCAAACTATAAATTGGAAGAAGGATCCACATATTCTCAGTGAGTAATCATGTGCCTTGGCCACTCCAAAGCAATGCAAGAGACTCCTGTCCCAAAGGTGCTTTTTCAAGAGACAACTGGACTTTCTGGAAACCAAGAAAGTCCAGTTGCCTCTTGAAAAAAGCACCTTTAGGACATGGATGACTGAAGAATCTCCATAGGCAAGAGACTCCAGTACAGTCCTTAAAGATGAAAGAATAATGACATGCCCCCTTTCCTTACCTGACCTAAACCCTATTGAGAACTTGTCGGCCTGTAAAGTCCTGCCTCTCATTCCTGTTCAAGAAAGCATGGACTCTTGAAACTTTAGCATTAGCAACAGTACTGGAGGATAATGGGTTCCTGGTAGCATCATGTTTGATTCTTCTCAAATCTTTGGCAGTTAATTTGTATCTTTTTTTCTCAACATAGGGAGAAAGAAAGGGAGAGGGGGGAAGAGAGACAGGGAGAAAGAGAGATGGGGAGAGGGAGAAAGATGGAAGAGGGAGAGAGATGGGGAGAGAGAGAAAGAAAAAGATGAAAAGGAGGGAGGGAGAGGGAAAAAGAGAGAAAGAGAGATGGGGAGAGGGAAAAAAAGAGAGAGAACCTGTTTCCCATAGAAAAGAAAACAGAGAGCCACAAAACATGGGTAGGCGTGGCTAAGGGGGGGGTCATGTGATTTGGGAGTGAGTGACATTGATTTGGCCATGCCCATGCAGGTGTTGTGGCTCCCGATGTTTAGTTTTTAGTATAGCCTTTTTTCTCATTGTATATTGTAATATTGACAAGATTTGTTTTTCTGTGGGAAACGGGTCTAAATGGCTCTTTGAGTGTTAAGGTTGCAGACCCTTGACTTAGGATATCTTGTGAGTGAGACCAGCTGGTATCTTTAAGTGGTGTAAATGGATCTAATGATTGCTTCTCCTGGCTGCTTTGTCAGTTCACTGAGCACAGGAGTCTCTTGCCTATGGAGATTCGTCGGTCATCCAGGTCGTGGTTGTCCTAAAGGTGCTTTTTTCAAGAGGCAACTGCACTTTCTTGGTTTCCAGAAAGTCCAGTTGTCTCTTGAAAAAGCACATTTGGGACAGGAGTCTCTTGCATTGCTTTGGAGTGGCCAAGGCACATGATTGCTCACTGATAATAAGTAGATCCTTCTTCCAATTTATAGTTTACTCTCATGATAATATTGGCATAGTAATATAGCCCCAATTGTAGAAAGATAGCATCTACCCCTCTTCTAAAAGAAAGAAATATTTTGAGAAATATTAAAAAAGAAGAATATATTTCCCTGGATGAGAAATGGAGAAACAGGTTTTCTTAGAGGGAGAAAGCACCCACCTTCCTTAATAGCCCACAGCAGATGTCAGCAAAACCACCTTCTGGGATGAGCATCTAAACATCACATTGTACTTGATCAGTTGGGTAGTTAAGAATTGATAATGTATTATCTGTTCCCTAAACCTTCTTGGGATTTGTTTTAGAGTTTGAATTTATCTTCCTTTATAAATCATTGGTTCATCCTTTGTCTTCTTATATATTTCACCCCTCATTGTTTTTCTGGTGGACCTTCCTTGGTAATTTATGCTGTCTCGCATAATTTGTATGTATTCTGTATAACTCATCAATGTCTCCTTGGATCTCATGTTTATTTTTCTGTAATAGTTTTCTGCTAATAGTTCTGTCATAATCTTTAGTATGTCTTCTTCCTTGTTTTCCACTATATTTTGAAACCTCAAGAGGAAGGCTGCTTTTTCCATTTCTAAATGGATGATTGCCTCTTCCAGATTCCTATTTGCTGCACTAAGTTTCTGTTCCATTGTTTATAATTTCTTTTGTGTTTGTTCTGCTTTTGTTTCCACCATTTGTACTTTCCGTTCATTCTTGGATTTTTCCATTATATTGCCCCTTTTTTGTCATCCAATTTTCAGATGTCCCCCTTCATATATCAATTTTTATGTCCTTGTGATTTCTCGCAATCGACTCTTGGGTTTTTGTCATGGTTTCCTGAATCATGAGGAGGTTCATCTGCATAATCTGCATGTTTAGTGTGGAACCAGATTTCTCCACATTAAGCATACTATCTATTGAGCGTTGGCCTAATGGAGATAATGTGGGTGATGGATTTGATGCTGTCTTCTTTCCTATTTTTGTGATGGTTGTTGTGCTTGTCATTTTCACAACCTGAAAAATATTCTTTGACAATAGCATATATAAACTACTATCCACCTTTAATACTTACCACCTTTCCTGTAGACAATTCTCCAAATTTATGCACAATGTAGTATTCAATACTAAATAATATTATATAATACTAATCCAGTAGTGCTATATTTATTATCAGTATTATGGTTATATTTTCATATGAATAAATAGGCAGTGGTATAAATAAATATATAAGTATATATGCATATAAATATAAGCTTAAATATAAATTTGTATAATATAAGTGTATATGCACTGCTATAGTCTATATATAAAATGATATAAAATAGTCCCCTATAGGTAGAATATTTACAATCAATGTTTTGCAGTTATTAATAAGTGTTTCTCTATATGTTATTCTGGATATTGCATCAGTAGCTGTTCATCTTCTTGCCTCTAGATTGCCATCTCACACTATTTGGCACAGTCTCTAGTCCACAGCTCTTAAGATTTTCCTACAAAGTTCTATGTTCCGTCGCAGTTGCAATCCAAAAGAGTCTCATATATCCCTAAAAGTCTTTTTAAACGATAATCCAAAGTTTCTCCTCTCTCCATTTTCTCTTAGTCTATCAGTATCTGTCCTCTGGTATCAACTGCTCCCACTGCTAAATTGCTGCTACGTCTTGGTAGGGGAGCTTCTGCCCCTCTCTTTGGAGACTCACTTTTGAGTCTGTGTCAGATTTCTGAAAGATGCCCTAATTAATTATGGTTGAATTTTACCCCTTCCCTCCCTCAGTCTGTGTCATAAATCACATTTCCCAATGAGGTGCATGCCTCACAAGCCTGCTGTAGTAATCTGAGATCTGACTAGCCAAAAGTATGCGTGGAATGTGCTCCCCCCCTTTCCTCTCACCATGGCAATATGTTGATGCTTTATGAGTTGACATTCAGCTCCCCTCATTTTCCGAAAGCAACCTGTACAAAGCAAAAACAATTTGAGTATAGGTATAGGATTTAAGGCTGTGTCCCCCCCCCCCCCGGGGTTGTTTGGATTTTCTGCATGGAATTTTGCTATAAGCCAATCAACCTGGATATTTCTACTCTTAGCCAAGATGCCTCTGACAAGGGGTAGCCCTTCCACTTGATTAAGTATTGGAGTTGTCTCCAATCAAGGATTCATTGCACCTTATAATGGGTTTGGCCCCCTATGAACACAGGGTCTGGGGGCTCCCAGGATAGTGGTCTCAGAGTTGATCCGACCACAGGCTTTAAGAACCTACCATGGAATACTGGATGTATCTTCCCTAGCAGTTGGGGCAGTTTCAATTGCACTGTGGCTGGGTTGATGATCTTTACTGTGGGGAAAAGGCCCATAAACTTTGGCCCCAGTTCTCTGCTAGGGAGTTTTAACCTCAAATATTTTGTGGAGAGGTAGACCTTTTCTCCCATCTGGAATGGCTGTTGTGGAGCTCGGTGTTTATCTGCCTGTTTCTTATAGATTTTCACCGCTTTAGCCAGCGCTTTTTTGACATTCTCCCAGGTTGCTTTTAGCATTGACATCCAATCAGTCAAGCTGACTGACGAGGGGGGATCCCTTGGATACTCAGGCATTGGGATGAAGTCCATGCTGCTCACTACTTTGAATGGTGTTAGACCCATGCTACTGTGAATAGCATTATTGTATGTGACCTCAGCAAAAGACAGAAGGTCTGCCCAATTGGTACTGCTCTATCATGGCGTTCAGTCTCTCTCTCCCCCCCATTGGTGCTCGGGTGAAAAGTCCCTGGGATGACCCAAAGGACCGTTGAACTCCGTCCAGAACTGGACACCTCTGTCTGAGATAATTCTTCGAGTTACTCATGCAGGTGGTAGATGTGCTTCAGGAACAGTTTGGCCAGCTAGTGAGCTGAGGGAAGACCGCTGCAGGGCATGAAGTGGGCCTGTTTGGAGAATAGTCTAAATCACCTCTCCCTGCCCTACTTTTTGGCAATATCCTTACTATAAAGTCCATTGCGATCTCCCATGGCCTTGTTGGCTCTGCTACTAGTTGCAGCAGTCCAGGGGGTTTTCCCAGTCATCTCTTCATTGTGGCGCAGATGGTGCAAATTTTCTTGTAACTATCCACATCACCAGAACTGGCTCTGGGCTAAGTATAAAGTCTTTAGGAATTCAAAGTGGCCTGCTGGTTTGGTGTCATGGCTCCTCTGGAGAATTAGGGTGCGTAGGGATTCTGGGACATAGAGTTTTATCCCCTTCCATATGAAGTCATCTCATTATGTCAAGATGTGTTGGTTGTTTTGGAACCAGAGATCTGCTAGCAGTTCGGTTTTGAGCCTCGTCATTAGGTCGCTTGCGGGTTGGTCTTGCCGGTCATGCTGTTGCTGCCTGGTGTTCACTTGGGCAGTGGTTTGAGTAGAGGGAATGATGGCATCCACTACATCCTCCCGTTCGCATTCATACTGAGGCATGCGGGAGAGGGCGTCAGCTACAAAGTTCATCCCCCCTGGAATGTGCTTTAGTACAAAGTCGAAACGGTGGAAGTATTTTAGCCCATCAAATTTGTTTGGGTGATAGTTTCCATGGGGTCCTCAGAGACTCCAGATTTTTGTGATTAGTCCAGACTTTGAACAATTTTTGGCTCCCTTCCAGCAGGTGTCGCCAGGTTAGCAGTGCCCATCTCACCATGAGAGTCTCCTTTTCCCAATGCTGCCCATTGTCTCTCTGTGTCTGTGAGCTTGTGGGAAGTGTAGGCACAGGGCTGTAGGTTTCCTTGGCTGTTTCTTTGGAGTAGCACTGCTCCCACTGCCACACTGTTGGCGTCTGCTTGATTAACAAAGGCTTGCTCGGGGTCAGGATGCTTCAGCACCAGTTCCTTTGCAAACATTTCTTTTAATGTTTCAAATGCCTCTGGCAGGTTATGTTCCATTGTAGAGGTTGTCCGGGGTGAGGTTTTGTTCCTGGGCTACCTGTCTTTAGGTCTGTCATGGGTTTGGCAATCTTCACGAAGGAGGGGATGAATTGTCTGTAGAAGTTCGTGAGCCCTAGGAAGCTTTATAGCTGTCAGCAGGTGCTAGGGGGTTGCCAGGCTAGGACGGCGGGGGAGACAAGGACCCCCTTGTACAGGTGCTCATATAGCACCTTGTTTATTAACTGCATGAACACTGCTGGAACTCCTTGCAGTCCGAAAGGCATCACTTTGAATTGGAAGCTCCCTAGGGGATAGTTGAACGCTGTTTTCCACTCATCTCCTTCCCTGATGCATACTCGGTAGTATGCTTCTCTGAAGTCTAGTTTGGTGAAGACTTTTCCCTTGGTCAGGTGAGATAGCATGTCCTTCCTGAGGGAGAGAGGGTATTGGTTGTGTACACACACAGCATTTATCCCTCAAGTCCACACAGAGTCTCATAGTTCCACCTTTTTTACTTTGAAGAGACTAGTGCCGCGACCTGTGGCTTGGCTGACTCAATAGACCCTCGTGCTAGTTTTTTGTCTATGCATTTGCACTTTTCTTGCATTTCCCAGGGCGTCATGGCATAGAGTGTGGGCATGGGTAGTTTTGCCCCGGGGATAATTTCGATGGGGCAGTCTGCCTCACAGTGGGGGAGGAGGGCAAAGTATCACAGTCTTGCTGAATACTTCTGCAAGGTCCTGATACTCTCCCAGGAGCTTTCTGAAAGCTTCATGAGCTATGCACGGCCATTTTGGTGAAGGGGTGGGGTTTCAGGAGGCAAAAAAAGCTGTATTCAGTGTATAAGACACACCCAGATTTTCAGCCTCTTTTTTGAGGAAAAAAGGTGCATCTTATACTCCAAAAAATACGGTAATTCTTTATTCAGTTATTATTACTGACCAAATTTATTGCCAAATTATATAAGCATTATTATTTCATTAGTTTCTGTTATTTTGTTTTTATTGGTGCATTTTTGGTATATAAATATAACAGAAAATTATGTATGAAAAAATAAAAAGTATATGTATATCCGTATATGCACATCTGAAAGAAATTGTTATTTATGAAAGAGAAGATGAAGTGATTTCCAGCACAATCTTAAAATCTGTTATGAAAAGTTTATAATGAGAATAGTTAGGTAAAATTATTTTCTGCAATTACATACTTTTGGATTTTACCTGTTGAATGAACTCATTGAACCTTTAACAATTTGGACACCTTTTAATAGCCTAAAATATGAATAATTCCTTCAAATCTTGTTAGACTAAATTGATGTTTATTATGTTCTTAGGGTAAGAGAGAGGTAGTTAGTTCCAAGTATTACTCTTTCTGAAGTATTCCAAGTTCCAAGTATTAAAACACTGCAATCTGTTGATCACAATAATAGAAACCTTTTTTCTGTAATTCAGAAACCTTTCTGTTTATCTAATTTAGGAGGCAACAGTAGAGCTTGAAGGAGATGAGAAACATGGTAAGTGTTTTGTTCAATAATATTTATTAATCCATTATATAGCTAAATTTCAGAAAACAGAACTGACTTAGTTGAAAGTCATATTTTCTTTAGCTCTGCATTTTCCTACTTTTGATAAAGTTCCTTAGATATTTAGTTTTTTGTTCACCTCTTTCTATTATTTAACTACCATTTTTTTTCAGAGTATAAGACACACCTTTTTTCTTCAAAAAAGAGTTTGAAAATCTGGGTGCGTCTTATACATCGAATACAGCATTTTTTTGCCTCCTGAAGCCCTGCCCCCTTCACCAAAATGGCTGTTAATACCTTTATGGAGGCTTTCAGAGAGCTCCTGGCGGCTGGGGAGGGCAGAAACGAGCAAAAAACGGACCGGTTTTTGCCCCCAGCAGCACTCAATAAGCCTCCATAGGTCTATGCATGCAATTGTTTTGGCAAAAAATGGGCTGTTTTTTGCTCATTCCCCCCCCCCCCCCGGAATACTCTGCAAGCCCCCCCAAAGGCTATTCATGCCTTTTTTTTAAAGCAATTGGTCAGAAGGCTGCTTTAGTTCTAGAGCCATGATGGCATGCCACAGGTGGCACGCAGAGCCATTTGTTAGGGCATGCGAGGCCTTCCCCTGTCAGCTCCAGGTGCATGCGCGCACTGGCCAGCTAACTTTGGCCTTCTTTTAAGGCTGTTTTTTGGGAATTGATTTCTGGTTTGACCTTAGGGCCTTTGGGACCTTAAGGAAGCCTCCTGAAGGCTCTGGGGGACAAAAACCGGCCCTATGGCCAAACTGGAAGTCTGTTCCTGAACTTTCGGTTTGCCCATAGGGGAAACTCTGGAGGCCTCAGGGAAGCTCCTAAAGCCTGGGGGGGGGGGGCAAGGGAGACTGTTTTTGCCCTCCCAAGGCTCCTAGAAAGCCTCTGGAGTCTGGGGAGGGCAAAAAAAAAAAAGCCTGTGTGTGTGTGTGTGTGTGTGTGTGTAGAACTGGTTGCATACAAATGCGTACGAGGGTAGCACACGCATGTGCCCTGAGGTCATGTACATAGCATTATGGGTGTGGGCACTTTTGGTACACAATCCAAAAAAGGTTAGCCATCACTGTTCTAGAGGAAGATAGCACCTCTTTCAGACATAGAAGTTCTTAGGGTGATTTTTCTTGGTCAACCAGTCCTTAGAACGGAAATGATAGTGTTTCATTTTCTTTATTGGTATATTATCCGACAAATATAAGTCAGTAAAGGAAAGAGTCATTGCAATGGCATTTTTCAGCTTTACGAGCATTGACAGGTTCAGAGAACTCTTTTTTGATTGAAACAATCCTGTTTGTATATAACAGACACTAATTGTTTCAATCAACATGTATAACGTCACATCTTTTTGTCATCTCATTAATTAGAACATTAACTCATTCCTTTCAAAGGCCGATTATCCTCGGGATTTTCTGTACTTTTTCTAACAAAGACAATAACGGTTCACTGTGTTAAATGAAATTATGACAGAAGGTTTGCTCAAGGTCCCATCATGAAAGGTGAAAGAAATGACTCTTGACTGTAATTCACCCAACATTATAGAATGCACAGTCCACAGGGATAAGAATCCCCCTTGGGGAATTTTCTGAAAAGCCTCCCAAAAAACATGCCTTTAGTGGGTATTAGACTGAGTGGCCATTTTTCATTATTTTATACAGTTTTGATGATATTTAATTTTTTTTATGGATTTTCAATTTTAATGTTTTATTGTTAACAACCTAGAGCTGATTGAGATGGTATAAAATTATATAAATGAATGAAAAAAGATTCCAAATGAATATTCTACTTTAAGTGTAATTGAGATAAATATGAGGGGTTCTTGGTGCTCTCTAAGCTTGGTTGTCTTCTTGCAGATGTTTCATTACCCAAATTAGGTAACATAATTAGTGCGATGATGTTACCTACCCGTATTTTTGGAGTATAAAACACACCTTTTTCCCTCAAAAAAGAGGGTGAAAATCTGGATGCGTCTTATACATTGAATTCAGCATTTTTGACCTCCTGAAACCCTATCCACTTTGCAAAAATGGCTGTGCATAGCCTTTAGGAAGCTTCCAGAGTGCTCCTAGGGGCTGGGGAGGGGAAAAATCAGCGAAAAATGGACCGTTTTTTGCTCGTTTTGCCCCCACCCCCTTGGAGCATTCTACAAGCCTCCTAAAGGGGCAAAAAGGGGCCCATTTTTGCAAAAAAACAGGCCATTTTTGCAAAAAAAAACTAGGCCATTTTTGGGAGGTCTGCAGAGTGCAAAAACTTTTAAAATTTGCTTCTTTAAAATCTTGGTGCGTCTTATACTCCAGTGCGTCTTATACTCTGAAAAATATGGTAGTCTGGGTAATGAAAGGACCTCTCATTTCAATCATGAGTTACAAATATTCCATCACAGCTGGATGGAAAATAGCCAAAAAATGGGCAAAAAATGATACAGCTCATGATCACAGAAGCAACCTTAGATTAAAAAAATACCAACATACCATGACAAACCTCAAGGAACATTACATCAGAACACATGGAGAGGCTGGACACCTAGAGACTTGTCAGAAAATGGAAAAACAAACTTCAAAAAAACCTCCTCAAACTAACCCCCCAAATCAGAGGCACCAGAACCCAAATGTGTAGTCAACATGTCCAGTCATCCACTATCCATGGCAGAAGACAATATTCTACAGAAAGGTCTCAACTGTGGCACAGATGATGCCAATCAATTGGAATTCTTTGTAGCCTTAGAAGGAACATTTGAAACTGCTAGACTACCCATAAGAGATTTATCATACAAATCATCATACCACAGACCAGAAGGAAAAAACAACAAAGTCAACTTACAGCAAAGGACAGAGTAACCTCAAACGCCTAAAAAAGGACTAGACCAGCAATGGCGAACCTTTTTTGGCTTGTGTGTCAAAAGCAGGGGGAGTGCAGGGGGGTCATGCACAGGCGTGCAGCACCCATAATGCAATGTGTGACCCCAGCGCACATGCATGCATGACAGGTGTGACCCTCCCTTTTTTGCATGCTTTTTTCACCCTCCCCAGGCTCCAGAGGCTTTATAGGAGGCTCGGGAGGGCGAAAACAGCCTCCTGCACCTCTCTGGAGGCCCTTCAGGATGTTCTGAAGCCTCCAGAGGGCCTCAGGAGGGCAGGGAGGCTGTTGTTGCCCTCCCCAGCCTTCTATAAAGTCTCTGGAGCCTGGGGAGGGTGAAAAATGGCCTCAATGCCTTGCACGCCCTGACAAATGGCTCCATGTGCCACCTGTGGACTAGACTATCATTTTCCCACCAGAAGACAAAAGAACAAAAGTCAACTTACGGCAAAGGACAGAGCAACCCTCAAAAGCCTAAAAGAGGACCAGACTATCATCTTCTCACCAGAAGAGAAAGGCCAAACCATAATTATTAAGATCAGATCACAAAATATACAAAAAGTGAATTATTAGAAGAAAAGAAACATATCAGTATTTAGCAATACTGTGGCTCTGTGCGTGTGGCTTGGTGGGCGTGGCTTGGTTAGATCATATGACTGGGTGGGCGTGGCTATGCAGTCATGTAACTGGGGGATCAAAAGAAAGATGCCCTGCTGGAGCAGGGTTACACTAGATGACTACCAGGTCCCTTCCAGCCCTGGATTATCCTCTGAAGCTGCGTCTAGTGCCAGGTTTGTAGTCCTTCCTTCCTCTCCTTTTTTCCTCCCTCCCTCCCTCCCTTTCTTTTTCTTTGTTTCTCTTTCTTCCTTTTTCTTTATTTTTCTTTCTTTCTCAGCACCTCCACCCCCTGTTTTTGGCCTAACAGATTTCAGGGAAGCCTGCTGGGAGCAAAAATGGACATCCCCACCCCCTGCATTTCTGGAGAACCTGTAGTAAAAAAAATGTTTAAAAAGTTTTTTTAAAAAGTTCCGAAATTCAGCTGTGCGACATACAATCGTTGGAACTTTAAAAAAAATATATTATTTTTTACTATCAGTTCTGCAAACCAGTAGCATTTTTTTTTACTACTGGTGAGTGAATCGGCCCAAACTGGTAGCATTTCACCCCTGATTAGTCCCCATAAGAGAAGCTGTATAAGAACTCTATTCAGATTAACACCAACACACAGCAACAATCCTGAACAGTAGAAAAAGGAAACAGATCATCAGCATCTTCCAGCAAAACAGATATCCATGCAACTTCATAAAAAATGCTTAAGCACTCAATCCAATATAGCACAATCAACACAAGCTGTATAAAAAATAACATTGCCATACATCAGAAATATTTCAGAAATCACCAACAGCCAATTACATGGAATCAGCACAGCACACAAACCAACTAAATTCCTCCAAAACATCCTAAGTAAATCAAAAGACCCAGCAGCCCCAGAAAAAAAATAGCCTATCTACAATATACAATGTAAAATTTGCAATAGCCACTATATAGGGAAAAAAAAGAAGATTAGCTAAACATATCCATGAATACTGACTAGCAATCAGAAGACAAGATGAAAATTCTTTAATTTGGACAGACCTAACCATAGTTTCAAATGGGAAATTGTGACCATCCTCGACCAAGTCAAGTCCAAAAACACTAGAGAATTCCTGGAACCTGGCACTCTTGATAAATTGACTATCAATAGACACATAGACATAAACAATATCTACATACTGTGCAAGAGATAATCAACTAGTCAGAAGGGAACAGAAAGTCCAAAATATGTCTCCACCAGCAATTAACACCCAGATAAACATAGATTAATACCAGAATAACTTCAGACTTAACAATCAAGAAGTAAACAATGCTCCATCAAGGAACTGCTAAACAAACTAACAGTAAACAGCCCAACCAAAGAACCTGCAAGACCACCACCACCAACACTGACAGGGCAAGTGTTGAGCCTGAAGCTGACTTGGCTGTGGCTATTTTCTTTTCTTTAATGCTTTTGTTTCTATTGGCGATTCTTTTCACATGACTTCAGGTTGACACAGCCTGGAGTTGAAGAAAGGGATAGAGTTAGATGGGGTTTTAGATAGCCAAAACAAAATAGCTCTTTATGAATCAGAGATATTCCAATGGTTGGCCGGCCAGAGGAAGAGAGAAGTCACCAAGCAACCAGCCAGCATCCAGATAGGACAGTGTGAGTTATTGTTTTGAGAAAACAGGAAACATTTACTTTTAATGTGGTGGAAAGCACAGGAACCTTCAGAGTTGGCTTTCCACCAGTTTGTGCCAAAATGATATCCCCTAATAAAACTCTTCTTTGAGGAACCAGCTTGCCTCAGAGTCCTGTTTGCGATGGGTGCATTACTTGGAATCATAACAGCAAACTACTAGAATATAAATTGAAAGCAAACCTCACTCCTTTGAAGCACTGATGTCCTTACCTAGTTTGCATAATGAAAAATCTGCAAGAAAACAACCAAGCTCAAAGTGCCAAGGACCCTTCATACAAATATTTTCTTTATGAAAGAAATATAGATGTTGATAGACATACTGCTTTTAATTGAAATAAAATATCAGATTAAAAACTAAACAAAATAAATTTAAAGATGAAATCTAAATAAAATTAAAAAATAATTAGATTTTAAAGTCTGTCTGCTGTAAATCCTTTTTGGGAAATGTAAGATATTCAGTGTTTGCATTCACAATGATGTGTCCAGATAAAAATCTGTTAAAATAGCTAGTAGTTTATATTGAATATTTACCCTTTTTATAAGATTTTATAAAGCACTCTTTCATATTAATTTTTTAATCCAAGTATTTCCCCATATTTTAAATGCCCTTTGGAAACAGCATTTTAATGTATCAGTGTTATCAGATTACAAACATGATTATTAACATGGGAATGGAATAAATTGTATATTGCATCAATATAATTTCTGTATAACACGTATACAATTTTATATGTTTAAAATCACTAGCAGGGATAATTGAGTGAATGGTGGAAATCAAATAACAGTATCCTCAAAGAATTGCTATCTTACCATCACAGCCCAGAAAAGATAAAAATTTCTGTGGTTATTGTAGAGGAATAGCATACCATCTATAAATTATTTTCATGGTACTTCTATAGGATGTATTGAAATAATTTTAGGAGAAAATATCTTATTTCAGTGAAAAAAAATTAAATCAGTTTGCTTTTCTTCTTTTTATAAAATACTATATTAATGTTACTCATTTTCAATAGGTAGCCTTGTCCAAAGAATATTGGAAACAAAGAAGGATTATGAATTGTCACAGTTGCAAAAATCTGCTGAAAAGGTAACTTGCAAATAAACTTCAAAAAATTGATTATGGCAATTTTTTACCTCTTACTCTTCATTGGTATCGCAAATCTAATCATCTTTTTTTTAATATTAAAGTAGTGGTTATCATTGATATATAACCAATGAAAGTATTGTTTCAACAGCATTTATTTTAATACTTTGGTGTATGCCACCCAAAGTCCCTCTAAGAGAACTAGGCAGTTCAAAAATCTAATGAACAAATGGAAGGAAGGAAGAGAGGAAGGAAGGTTTAATGGTTTAATGATTTAAATGTTGTCTATAATTCTTCTCTAAAGAAAAAATTCATTGACTTGACCTGACTAGAGTTTGAGGCCCTTTTGAATCTTGGAGTTGAATTAAGTTGAATCAAAAATGGAGGTTAGCAGGAGATTATAGGCACTCTGACTACATACATACATACATACATACATACATACATACATACATACATACATACATACCAACCACACATACTTGGAGGTTGGCAGGAGATTATAGGCACTCTGACTAGATACATACATACATACATACATACATACATACCAACCACACATACTTTGTTTTTGTGTATATTTTCTATTAATTCCATATATAACATCCTTTATATACATTTAATTCTCTTATGTCTCTTATTTCATACTATTTTTATGTACAGTCTATCTTGTATTTCCCCCCTCTTATTTATTCTGTGGTTTTGATTGGTCAATTTTAAATGCCTTATAGTTTTTGTAAATAATTTTAATATCTATGGCACATCTGTGGCAAGATTTTCAAAAATATAGGAGAATTGGTAATTTTTCTCTTTCCCTACCTTCCAGTCTTGATTGATGCTGATTAAAGGGACTCAATCAATAGCAATGGTTTACAGAGTCAGCATATTGCCCCCAACAATCTGGGGCCTCATTTTACTGACCTCAGAAGGATGGAAATCTGAGTCAACCTTGAGCATGTGAGAATCGAAGTGCTGGCAGCCGGCAGTCAGCAGAATTAGCCCACAGTACTGCATTCTAACCACTGTGCCACCATGGCTCAGTCAACATTAATATCTATAACTTCTTCATATTATTTTGCTTATTTTGTAGCATTTTCATATTCTATCATTCTCTGGCTCCTTCTCAAAAGAGAGTTACTGTTCAGAACTTTCCACAATCTTCTATATCGGGTCAGCAACTCACAGCTCTGGAGCAGCATGTGGCTCTTCCATCCCTCTGCTGTGGTTCCCTATAGTGAGTCAGCACCCCAATTTTGAGAGGCGCTTCCAGTTTGGGGAGGGGATGCAGGGTGCACCGGGGGAGACTCTATGACAAGGGGCAGGTTTTCCGGTCAGCTCCACAATTGATAGGGCTTTCGGTTAGGACAGGTAGAGGAAAAAGGACACCATGCTAGGAAGAGACTCTATGGTGGGGAAACCAGACTTCCGGTCGGCTCCAGAATTGAATGGGGGGCTTCAATATTTCCTCACTTCCAGACATGTCCACCACATATGGAAGTATGAACCATGCTCCTATTTACATTTCCAGCATCGGGGGCTCAAATTTGGGTAAATTTTTGCCAATCTTGCTGGTGGTAGATGCCAATGGTAAAACATTTTATATAAATTTTCTTTGTATGAGGCCAACATTGTTAATTTGTAATTTTGTCCACAATTGTTCCCAATCCCCTAATTGAATGCTGTAGTCAAAATTCCTTGCCCAAGCTATCATGTTTCTTTTATATCTTCTGTGGGTGGCAGTTTTCATTGGGCTGTTTCATTTGTACAGGTTCATTTACAGGTTTATTTCTTCTGGTAGTTGTTTCTGTATCATGTTCAGTTTGGATACAGTTTTCTTCTTTTGATTGGAATTTCTTGTTTTGTAGGTTGAACCTCAGAGTGGCTAGAGTTGCTTCTACATTTTTTACTCTTTCTTCAAGTAGTTCATTTAGTTTACATTAGGTACATGTGTAATTTGGGTCTTCTATGAGCATGAGTGCCTACATGGAACATATTTTGCAAATGACAATAACATCAGTCTCTTTTTCCATGACTATGTTTCTTAGCATGACTAATTCATTTAAAAATTAAAAATTTCCAAACTCTTCAAAATGGACCTAGGGGCTCAGATCTTTTGCATACAATTGGCCATGAAAAAAGTCTGGAAAATGGAGGAAGATGAATTGTTGACTAAGGGAGTCATGTTGACATGAAATACTTGATTTGCTTTCCAAATAAGTGATGGCCAATTGGGCTGTACTTCATAAGGACTGGAGGGATATATTAAAAATGTTTGATTATTGTATTATCCAATGACATACCTTTTGCTAAAGTAAGCATATCGTTTTATTTCTCTGCATTTGATATTATTTACTTGATTTATATTCCATGTCTCTTCATGAATGAGCACTACTTCACTGAGGCTTCTAAAACACATTCTTTCAGTCCTGTTACTTTATTTTTCCCATTGATTGATATCTGAACTTTTTAAAAACTCTTAGGAGAAGCCACTTTTGTCAGAAGCAGCAAAGAGAAAGGAAAAAGATTTAGTAACTAAAGAAATAGAGAAATTTCGTGGCTCTATTCAGGCCCTTTGTCGGAGTGCTCTTCCTCTTGGTAAAATAATGGACTATATTCAAGAAGATGTAGATGCCATGAAAAATGAGCTTCAGACATGGCAGAATGAAAATAAAGGACTTGAAGAGACCCTGAGGAAGGAACAAGGGTAAGAATCTTTTAAAAATTTGAACAATTGCAATAAAAGATTAGATTAATCCAAAGATCCATAGTATTTTATCTACAAAACAAATCTGAATTGGATCTGTTTCTTTAACTGGATGTGCAAAACTGAGGAAGAGGGCAGACTAGAAGAGATCTAACACTTTTGTAGAAAGTGTTTTGTATGTGGGAAAGAATATTCTCTTTCAAGCTACCAGATCTATCTATAAGTAAGCGCAAGTATGTGGGTTCTTCTGTTTCTAGAAAGAAAGCACAGTACCAGGTTGAATATTAACTAAACTGCTTGCCTCCCACAATTCAACTTTGCAGCAGGCAAAATTAATAAATGCAGTAGTGCTCTCCCATCCCAGGCCTACCTGCAGTTTGAGCCAGATAGCCTTCCAGCCTTATCTGCAATTTCCATTTAAAGTTGAAGACATATTCTCTACAATATTCCTGTTACTTTATTATTAATGAAGGATGTAGTTGTTTTCTTGCGGCAAAATGTTAGTTACTAATTCTGTAACTATTATAGGAAGGGATGATAAAATAAGTACTACATTTAAGCATTGATAGTCTGTCATCCAACATACTATTGAATTAACTGTAATCTAGCACTAACTACTAAGACCTAGTTTTCTGTAATGGATAAAGGCACCAGGCCAGATACCAGGATATTATTGAGTTCTAGTCCTGCCTTAGGCATGATGCTAGCCAGTCACTCACTCTGAGCAAATGCTGCCAAGAAAACTAAATGGATTTGTCCAGGCAGACTCCCGAAATCAAGCATACATACGTACATTTGTCCACATGTGCGTGCGGCACACACACACACACAATTATCATACAAACTATTTGATACTGAGAATTAATTGAAAAGAATTAAACATGTGAAGCATGAAGAATACCTTTATTATTACTTGTAAAGAATAACAGTAAAGAATACCTTTATATTGTTACTTGTTAGTGACCTTTGTTATGACACAAATTGTATAAGGCAAAATATTATTGATCCATTTATCCATCAGCTTTGTAAGATGAATCCCCTTCATTTTACAGTCTAGTAGAAAATACTTCAGAATACTTGCTTAAACTCTTGTTTCAGTTCAATCTTGATGACTTTCTTTTCTCCTTTACTTCCCAGCTCAGTAAAATCTCAAGATAACTTTATTACAGTTAGTTCTCATCTTACAATCACAATTGAGCCTAGAATTTTGTTGTAAGTCATGGTCATTAAATGAGACACCAATGCTGCCTTACTCAATGATCACAATCATTGCAGTTGTTAAACATCTGTACACGGTACTATGGAGGTGGGAGAGAAGTCTTAGGAGCCCCAGTGCCCACTGGCATGCAGAAATTGGACATGGACTTGGCCTTTGCCAGCTAGGCCCAGCACTGCCTTCTCCCTTCCCACCCACCCATTCTTGTTCCTAGCCAAGCCTTTAAAAAGATTGCCTCTTTAGCCTTAAGAAAATTGCCTTCACTAGCTCTCTAACTCAGCCTTGCATTCTTGTGAGCAGTTGCAAAGGAAGGAAAAGGTATGTGGACCTTGGATGTGTTGGGGCAAAGAAGGCAGGGTGGGAGGCCGGGCTTCTTGGGAGGGGGAAGGAGGAAATCTTGGAGTTGGGGGGAGGCAAAGGATTTCACCCAGCTGGCCTAGCTGGTTGAGGCATTCCAGGAGTGGGGGGGGGGAACAGGCTTCCTGGGAGTAAGGAGAGGTAGCAGCCCGTGCACTGCTGGGTATAGCCAGCAAGGTGTCCTGGTGTATGGAAGGTTTCCATGTGCCAGAGTCTTGTTGTTCAAGATCCCATGGTCCACAGAGGGAGCAGCACTCCTGCAGTCATACTTATGCAGTCATCCAACTCAGTAAGTTCAGCAAGCACCTGAATTTTGATCACATGACCACAGGGGCATTGTCCCGATCAGAACTTCGGGCAGATGCCATCACTCCGGTTCTTCAATGCCTTTGTAATTTTAACAGTCCTCAAACAGTTGTAAGTTGAGGACTACCTGTATATACTGCTGTGAGCTAATTTTCTTATCATTTCTTTGAATCAAATGTAATTATATAACAGTATCCAGAATAGATTTACATTAGTTTTACAATGTATAGTTTACTGTCTTTATCTTTTTCAGAATCACAGATGGTGTTGTGGAACCCTTAAAAATAGAACTTACTGAGTTGGATCAATTGATCAAAGATGAAGAAGACAAGATTTATACTAAGAAAGCTAATGTTTTAAAAAACAATGAAAAAATTCAGAAGATGGTTCATATTATCAACTCAAGAAGGTGAATAATGGAAGGCTGGAACCTATTACATTGTTTTCAAATAAAATTACAATACAATAGCTTATACAATTTCAAGAAATTATTTGAACAATTGTGAATGGTTTTCTTGGAATGGTTTTCTTGGAAAATACTAGTTGTAGTTTTTAAAGTGCAAATATTTACTGTATTTAATCTGTTGTTGATGGCTCTGCTACTTTAATATCAATAGTTCTAATTTGTGGCTTTCTGTAAGACCTTTTTCTTTACACAGAGTATGGAATTTGAGAGGGTTGCAGTTGTGATTATCTTAGAATCCTTGAAAAAATTGTATAGGAACTCTTGCAGGTTCGGGGAAAAAACTGTATATCTTTGTGGTATTGTATGGAACAAAAAGTAAGAAGCTAACCCCATAAGAAAATTTGTAATGAAATTCTTACAGCTCAAGATAAAAATGCCATTTATGTCTGTTTATTTAAGACATCTTGTAACATAGAGAAAATAAGATATTGATCTGAACATATTGGTTACATGTATAAGGTAATATACATTTGCAATGTACATTTATACTCTACTTCTCTCTCCTTTGCTTTATCTCATATTCTCAAATTAAGTCATTCTGAAAGAATTAGAATATGGAAAATGCATACATTTATGCTTTGGGTTGTGTATATGCTGTTCCTATATAGTTTTTAAATGTCTTTGCTGTATTTATTTTATGGATTCATAAATAATGGAAAACTTGCCAACCAAATTATATGGTTTCTAGAACACTAATTTCATCAAAATCTAGTGTTAGATTTTGGGAGGAATGTGTATGCACAAATCTTTAAAAAAAAATACAGCACCTCAGTCTAGCATGGTAATGCTTGTTCTGAGAATACTTTTTCTAAGATCCTCAACCTTGTGAAGTCCTGTATGTTTATAATTACCATTTAAAAATAGTACAACTCAAAAATAAGGATTTCCCTTTCCAAAACTCAGATTCACACTTGGAAGATACCTGACACTAACTATCTTGAAGAGAGTTAGACATCTGTCTTCTGTCTGATGAATTGATGAATATAAATATAAACTGAATGCTTTTTGTTTTTTTGAAACTATACCATTTGTTATTGAATTTATTTAAGAAAATTCTTTTTTCCATTTGGAAATTATTTCTTTGCTAGTTATATTTCTCATGGGTTAAGTATACTTTACTAGATGTGGAGCAGAAAGGTAATTTAATATGTGCCTATTGAAGGGAAAGGATTGATTGATTAATAAATAAATAGAAGAGAGTCCTTATGGTTTGGGAAAGTATGCTTTATTGCTATATTTAAATTTCTACCATACATTGTACTATATTTTATCCATATGATAAAATTAATTTTATTTATTTAATTTATTTAATGATTAATATGCATTCCAAATTTACAACTATTTCCAACCATGTGTACATATATCTCAAATTAAATATTATCAAAGTAGAATACATGTTCACTTTCCTTAAACTATGGATCTGTAGTTTTAGAAAAGGGATAGTAAAAAAAATTGAATGAAATATATTATCATAGATGTTTTTATGCTAAAGTTGCCATTCTTTATAAGCTACATATTATTACAATACATTTGAAGCTTAATATAACATCTGAAATTTCCTTCTACTTTCTATGTAGATCTCTGTAGGATTATTGTGATATATAATCCTACAACTCTTGTTACAAAACTCATTTTATCTGTCAATTTTATCTGTCAGTGAAAAGTACAGCATAAAATATCATTTATATTTTATGTGTGAAGTTCCCAAGAGATGACCTAATTAATTTACAAGCCTCAAGACAAAGTTTAAAAAAAACCCATTCATTTATTAGGATCAACATCTTGACACGATCTTCTGTGGAGCCGAAACTGAATCCCACTTAATGGCGTCTGAACTTTTCCCCTGTGTCCCCTCCCCATTAATCACATTCGCCAACAAGATGTTATGGCAGGTTCTGGACATGCGCATTCACATCCCAGCTATAAGAATATGAGACTTTACTCTGGCCAAAAGTACGCATGGAATTCTCCTCCCTTCTCAAGTTGATAGTAGTCATGGAAGCGCTCTACACGTTGACATTATGTTTTCTATAAATTAAATAAAATGTCTATTTTTGTATGAACATTGTTTGCATAGTTATTGGGAAATATTTTATATAAACAACTAATATTAAAACATTACATCTTTGCATTTATTGTGCATAAAGTAGTCTTGCTGCTCTCAAAGTTTCTGGTTTTATCTTTATATTCACTTTAATAATTTTCTGTATTAGAATATGAATCCTATTCCAATATTTCATTGTTTTAACACATAAATGATAAAAAGTTCTTTCTCTATATTTACATTTCCAACATTCATTTGAAATACCTTTATACATTCATGATAACTTGTCTCATGTTAAATAACAGTGATAGATCATCTTATAATTGTTTTTTAAAAAATTGTAATGTAATGTAAATTTTAATCTTTCATCCATGTATTCTCCCACTATTCAAGCAGAGCATATTCCAAAATTCCTTGCCCATTGAATCATACAGTGCTTTTACATGTTCACTTTCCAAATTGCTTTTCTGAAAAAGGCTTCGGGGGGACACTCAAAGAGGCATCTTTGCAGAAAACCTTGTTTTATATTTATTCCAAACACTTAGAATGGTACATCTAACAAAATGGTTGTTAAAACCAACATTTATTTTAACTTTGTCATACCATAAACCACCAAACCTTACTTTATGACCTTCTAAATCAAGTAGCCTCTTATTCTGGAAATTCACCAACTTTTTTAGCCAGACCAAACAACATGCACCAAAATACAGTTTCAAATCTGATGAAACCAAATTCCCTTTTTACTTAGCATCTTGCAATAGTTTATATCTAATTCTTGGTTTTTGCTTTTGCCATATAAACTTGAATATAGGGATGGCAAGGCTCCTCTAGTGGATTAGTGGAAGTTGCTTTTCTTTCTACTGAAGCAACAGTTGAGTTTTGCTCAAACAGACACAGGTCGTGGTCAAGAATAGACATGATTTAGAAGGGAGGAGCCACATCGCGACAACACATCGCACAGACCCGACAGTCCAGGTCTGTCGATGAAACTTTTGTCTTTGGACGGTCCGGTAGGACCTAAACCGTCCCGAAGAGACGGCGACAGGGAAGCCAAAGCTTTGCTGGTCACAGGGACATCACAAAGTCCCTGTTTGACCCAAGGGTAGCACTTCCAACTGAGGACAAACATGCAGCCCCCAGGCTGACATAGACGGAGACCGCTCCTGAAGGAAGAGACGAAGCAAAAGCATTCCATCTGGTGAGGTTTAATTTTTCTTTTTTTTTACTTTCAGAAGATCCGTGTTAAGAAACTTTTTTTTAAAAAAAATAATAACATCCAGTCCCCAAAGCAAGAATAAAGCGGCGATTTTGACACTTATTGGACTGTTATTAGAAGATTTCCTGCTCTTGTTAGTAACAATGTTTTGTGGATTGAAGTAATTTCAACATTTCCTGTCTCCCTGCTTGTAGTCTATGGACTGATTTCTTTCTTTCTATTTTTTTCCTTTTTACTACCCTAATTTTTTTGTTGGCTAAATTAAACTTATTTTCTTACTTCAACAAAAAAATTTTCTTCTATTGGTTAAAATCACTAATTATTGAATCTGCCACCTGGAAGCCAAAGTCTGAACTTTTTTTCTGTTTTGGTTACAATGTATCTTTTGTTCTGCTTCACTTGGTTTCACTGACCTTGCAATGGAAGAGTTTGAAAAAACTTGAAAAGCACGAAACTTGTTTTTGTTAGTGCTTCTGGTAAATATTTTGGCAAAAGAAGGAAAAAGATAAGCAAGAATAAAAACCCTCCTATTTTAAAAAACCTTGAAAGAACTGGTGTTCAAGATTCAAAATAAATACAGACACATTTCCTAAACTTTTGACAGGCTCGTCTTCCTATTTTTTTCCTTTATATTTCTTTGCATTTTGAAAAATGGATCAGTATTCAGAGGCAGAAAATTTAATAATCCAAAACATCCTGGGTGGACTTCAAAATATTGCAGAAGGTCTTAAGAGATTTGACAAGAAATGGAACAGTTTATGGGGTGCTACAGTTAAAGAGGAGGGGGTTGGAGCCCCAGAGATTAAAGAAGAGAATGAAAATATAGAAAATAAAGACAAGATTTCAGATGAATCTATTAATGGACTAAATATGAGTGAAAGTGAAAAGAAGGGAAGCTGGAAAAGTGTTTTTGACAACTTGGAGCCTTTCTTTCAACTTCAAGATGCAGGAGGGGAAAAAAGAGTGGGGAAAATGGAACTAAGAAGACAAAATATATCCAGAAACAAGTTTGATAACCAAAGTTAAGCCTACGTTAATAACAATTAAAGAGCGACGAAATTACATGAGAGATTCTTCAAGCTACAGTGCGGCGAGAAATGATAAATTCTGAAAATATTTTAATAAGAGAGATGACACAGCTGCTGGCGAGAGAGAAAGATTTATTTTGCTACTGGAAGGACACTGGTTGATAATGCCAAATTGATAAAAATTAGTTAATTTTTCATGGTTAATAAGTAGGGATGTTAGTATTTTGTAGACTCTTATAGATTATTATTGAATGTTTAGTCGCTAAGATGTAATATATCATGATACTAACAATGAAAGGATAACCTTAATTAGGATAAATAACCAGGCCACAAATTGCAACTGAGACCTGGTGGAATAATAAAACCTATAAATTTGTGCTTTAGACCTTCTTATGAAGCTATAAATAATTTGGATTAGAATAAGAGGTGATGTGACGTAAATAGCAAACAACTGTTTTCTTTTTTTTTCTTTCCTTCTCTGTCTTTCTCTAATTATAATAATAAAAGGGAATGTTAATGCACATCTTGGAGATTTTCAATTAGAAATTTTAATTTGGAGTAGAAATGGCAAACAACTGTTTTTTTCCCCCTGTCTTTCAACTATAAAAACAAAAGGGGGCTAAGGGAAAAAAACAAAATTTTGGAAATGAAAAATGATACACTTATGCCTTAGTTGGAAAAAGTAAATGATGATATAATTATGCTGTGAAATAATTCAACAATGATATAAGGAAGTACTAATATAAGGTCTGGTGATATAATGTATAAGGTTAAGAACTTACTATAATGATATTTCGCTGCTGATAAGGCAATTCTAATAGGGGAACAAATGAAAACTGGTATATATAGGCAGCGATGCCTTGTTGAACAATGAAGGAATAAGATCTCTGTTTGAAGGTATGAAATGCAAGGTTAACAATGAATAGAAGTATACTCTCTGGGGGAAAACAATGCTAATGTTAACTGAATATATGTCGTAGAAGGAAAATGAGGCCTTTAGTTACATTAGAGGAAATATCTGAGATGGTAAATATTATTTGAAGATGTAGAGGTTAAAACAACCGTAACCAAACGACATGCTGCATGTGATGATGGCTTTTTTCCCCCCCCCTTTTTTGGACTTTTTTTTGTCCTTTTTGGCCTCCCCCCCTCCCCCCACCCTTTTTTTTTCTCTTGTTTTTTTTTTTTTAAAACCCTAGCTTATTGTGGTGTTTATTAAATATACAACAGAGAGATACGGGATGTATATGCACCTGTGATCAAACGACATATTGTATGTGAAGATGGGTTTCCCCTCCCCCCCTTTTTCCCCCCATCTTCTCCCTTTCCCATTGTTGTCTGTGTAATAAAAAAAATAAAAAATAAAAGAAACAAAAGGGAAGGTTAGCATATACTTTGGTGATTATTAATTAGAAATGTCAATATTTTTTTCTTTTTTCTTTAGATTGTCCTAGATTTTAAATGGTCATTTCGTTAACACATATTAATAGATTGTTGTTCAGAGATTGTTGCTTTTTGCGTTTGTGGAGAGAAGAGGAGAGAAAAATGTAAATAACCCTTAGTTAACTATAATAATAACAAAGATAGGTTAGAGAGAGGAAATATAAGATGTCCTACTAATTAACTTTATTTTATTTATTTATTTATTTTTTAGAACATGTTATAAGGATATAGAGATATGGCATATTGACTGGAACTGGGGGAAGGGGAAAAAATGCCAACAGGTGGCTGTGTTTTTGAAATCTTAACTAAATGAAAACTGATATGGTGATAGTAAAATATATAAATTTTTAAAATGTACAATTTAGACTGAATGGAATATATGTGATTGTGGACAGAACGCACGAAATGTACTTGTGACCAATGGATATGCTTTCTGCAAGACGTAATGACAGATGATGGGTTTTTTTGTATGTGTGTTTTTGTTTGTAATAAGACTAATAAATTTTTTATTAAAAAAAAGAATAAACATGATTTGGACAACAATAGATCTAATTGTTAAAACACAAAAGGTTGATATAGAAACAAGTATATGGGCAGACCACAATCAAATAATAATAACATGGAAAGGTCAAAGAAAAAGAAACACATATTGGTGTTGTCCTGAGTCGTGAAAGCTGACCACTCCATTCTGTGAGCTGAGCTTTCCCTCAGGAGTTGGACCAAAGCATTTCTCAGAATTGGCAAAAGAACTCAATTTATGCCTATAAAATGTTTATTGGCAAAAGAACTCAATTTATGGCTATAAAATGTTAGTTTTCACCCAGAGCTCAGATTCCCCCAAGAAATACATGCTGTTGTCCTGTCGGGAAAGCTAAAACACCACTCCATTCTGTGACCTGAGCTTTCCCTCAGGAGTTAGACTAAAGCAGAATTGGCAAAAGAACTCAATTCAGCCATAAAATGTTAGTTTTGACCTGGAGCTCAGATTACTACAAGAAACACATATTGGTGTTGTCCTGAGTCGGGAAAGCTGAAAAACCATTCCATTCTGTGATCTGAGCTTTCTCTGAGAAGTTAGACCAAAGCGTATCTCAGAATTGGCAAAAGAACTCAATTCAGCCAGAAAACGTTATTTTTGACCCAGAGCTCAGATTCAAACAAGAAACACATACTGGTGAGGTCCTGAGGGAGGGAAAGTTGAAAAACCACTCCATTCGGTGATCTGAGGTTTCCCCGAGGAGTTAGACCAAAGCGTATCTCAGAATTGGCAAAATCTTTTTAAATGGACTTTCATGCTGACAGATGCATTGTGAAGTTGGTAGAATGGCAGCCATGATATCAAGCATATAAGCATGTATTTTATTATCAAATGGGAAACCTGTATAAAGGCAATTCAGAGAAGTTTGACTTTTATTTTCTTTGCACATTACATAGCTAAATTTGATTAATAACAAAATCCAAAAACCACATTTTGGCTTCATGTGATATGTGAAAGTAGCCACTATCTGCCTTTCTATAGCTCAACAAACATACCATCACCATCAATTTTAGAAACATCTTGAATTGATTCAGAGTCAAAGACTTTCACAGAGAGCCATAGAACCTCTCTAGTTCTCTTTCAGTACTGGCTTTGTTCAAATGTAATGCATATCTCTATTTTCTGAAGATAAAGAGCTGTAGCCTGAAATTGCCAATTTAATAATTAAATCACCTCTTTTTATCTATTTCATAATGACAGTTGTGCTCGTTTTCTTTAGTGGTTTGTTTTAAGCAGTGTGTCATCCTTCCGATTAATGAACTCACAGCAGTCAAGTTTGCTCAGGTACAAGAAACCCTTTATGGAGTACATCATGTCGGCATTTAGAAAGGTGAAGCTAGGTCTAAATAGTCCTACACTCAGGGATAATTAAAAGAATAAGATTCCCTCCCCCTGTGTCTTTTAGGTCATATAGGCCAATCAAGTCAGCCATGGGTTCCTACTCCGCTCCGACAGATGTCAGTTGACGTGACCTTGGTTCATAGGCTGGCTGGTAGATGTTTTGACTAGCAGCTGAGGCAATACATTCCTAACTTTCCCCATCCCTTCCTCCATGAATGGCAACCAAGAAATGAAACAGGAATAAGCATGAGAGAGAATGGCTTCAGCTGAAGTTGTTTTGCAGGTTGACACAGTGAGGGCTAGTGGACTGTCTGGTCTACTCCTTGAATTCTGCTGTTTCTGGGAAGAAGACTTAGTTATTTAGTGAACTCTTATAAAATAAAACTATAGGACAGATCATACACTGGAGCAAGTGGAATCGGAACTCAAATAATCTTTTAATATATTTGTGTAAGTTTTCTACAAAATACAAGTTATTTATATAGTTGCTCTTTTCTACAAATTCTACTAAAATTAATCATTCTAACTGAATAAAGTAGACCAGTAAAGCTGCATAAGAAATATCTTGTGTTCATTCAAAATATGGTTTGTAATAGCTATATAATACATTAAAAAGCACCTCTGATTCTATATTTCACATTCATAACAGATTTAAAGTTATTACATATGTACCTCTAACAACATAGGCACACTAGCTTCTCATATAAAGGTAAAAACTTTTTAAAAAAGTAAATATTTTCCATATGACAATTCTCTTTTTTCTAATTAGAACTGCATCTCTAGCTTAATAATAACTAGATGTTATGCAGAAATGCAACAGGTAGTGATGGAATCCTACTGGTTTAACAACCGGTTCAGTGATCACACGCTTCACATGAGGAGTTTTGAGAAAACTTGCTTTCCACATTACTACTGGGGAGGAAAACAGCTGTGGCGCGGCAATCCACTCCACCACACTACTCAGCTGAGAAGATATAGGTCAGTAAAGTGCAGAGGCGGGCGAGCAGGCCCACTTGATCATGGGAGCAAACCAGTTCACTCCCAGCTGATTGTCGGAGTTACCAATTCAGGTGAACTGGTCCGAACCAGTAGAATCCCACCCCTGGCAACAGGCAATTGTTTTTCCTAAAGTGATGAGAAAAATTCCTATTCATTTCTCCTTATCGTTACTATCAAAAGATAAAGACAATTCCTAACATATAGCCAAATTCACATATACATATCCTTCATTTATTAGCTATAGTAACTAAGAATTGCTTGTGTATGTGAGCAGACTATCACAAAATGAGTTTTCCTATTTCCTGATATTAAACAATACAAATTACTCATCCATTCAGTCAAGAGTTGTCAAGTGCAGAAGATCATGTGATCTGTTATAAAATACTTTGGCACCAAACACATACTTGTCCTCACAAACACAATACAGAAAATTTGCAGTTACTAAGAATAGTCAAAGGGCTGTTAACTGAGGCATAATACCTGGGGTCCAATTAAAAAAACCAACTACCCATAATAGCCACTCACTCTCAAGATTATTCCATATTACCGGTTTCTAAATACTGCTTTTGTACAGACATTTGTCCCTGATACTTTCTGTGATGAATGAATGGCTTCCTTCTAATGCTTTTATTTTAAGATCTGCTGCTGGTACAAAATGGCATATACTATACAGTATTTCATGTAGTTAATTAGTGGGGCTGCAGGCAGAAGCAACCATTTTAAGCCTTTTAAACTGAACTTGCACCTACTACAGTAGTGGAGATGAGGTCTTGTGATACAATCCACTGGGAAGTTTTTCTGCACAAATGCTATGGAAGTACCAGTGGTACTACTTACTTTGCATAATTCAATTTCATCCGTACAAGAGAATATTTTAGTGGCTGCTCAACTATTATTTTTCTCTTTATTAGTGAGTTGATATAATGAAACATTTAGATTCCATCTGAGGTTCCATTCACAGAAGGCTCAGACAATGTCATCTTTAGTAGATTTGTGTCACATAGTGATGGTACCAAGCAAATGCTATTCTGCCATTTCACTGGATCTGGGATTAGTAAATAAATGACATATTCTTCTAGAATCCAATGGCAACATGTTGACTAGAATTAAAAGGCAGAAGGCATGTTGACAAATGCCAGAATAATAGAAATAGTAATGATTCTTTTACTGCTATGCAAGATACAGCTGTAAAGGAAAAGATTGCTACTGGGAAAAACTGAAAGGTGAGAATTCCATATATGTCATATGAAGGGTTTCATTAAGGAATTCTAAAAATTACATTCTTTCCAGAAAGAATATTATTTCTGAGGAAGGAAAGAAGGAAGGAGAAGAAAAAAAATATACAATTCAGCAAATTAAAATTTTAAAAAAGTAAGAGATCTTGGATAGCTACTACCAATCAGAAAATACAGGACTGGGTAGGATGGACCAACACCCATACTTCAGGATAAGGCAGTCTTGGCACTTTTAATGGAATACCCACAATTCAGGATATGGTAACTCCTGTTTATGTCTCTCCTACCACCAAACTGCCCAAAGATAATGATGAAGAGAGTAAAAAAATAAGAAATGTTCTATGATATCCTGTTCAGTTTTAAAAAAAAAACAATTGTCAATTTCCAGCCATACTGCATTAGTTATACAGACCTATTGCCAAGGAAGTTCTAGATAAAGCTTATCTAGAACTTATATCTGCTCTATAGTATTTTTCACTTAACAAAGCAGTAACAGAGTTAGAAGGGACCTTGGAGGTCTTCTAGTCGTTACCCTGTTCAAGCAGGTGACCCTATACCATTCCAGACTCTATACCTGTCCAGACTCTTCTTAAAAACCTCCAGTAATGGAGCACCCATAACTTCTGAAGCCAAGCCGTTCCACTGGTTAATTGGTCTCACTGTTAGGAAATTTCTCCTTAATTCTAAAGTTTCCTCTCTTCTTGATTAGTCTCCATCCATTATTTCTTGTCTTGCCTTCTGGTGCTTTGGAGAATAATTTGACCCTATCTTCCTTGTGGCAGTCCATCAAATATTGGAACACTGATATCATGTTACCCTTAGTCGTTTTCAGTAGACTAGACACTCAATTCTTACAACTGTCCATATATTTTAGCCTCAGACTCCTAATCATCTTTATTGCTCTTCTTTGTACTCTTTCCAAAGTCTCTACATCTTTTTTGTCATATGGAGACCAAAACTGGATGCAGTATTCTAAGTGTGGTGTTACTAAGTCTTTATAAAGCGATACTAATACTATTATATCAAGAAAATAAAATAAATGAAATGGAAATGGGCTGGTCATAGCAAGATGAACTGATGGCAGGTGGACAAAAGAAGTCATAGAATGGATCTCACTTATAAAAAGTATCCACAAAAGAGACTTAAAACAAGATGGATTGATGACATCATCAAGTATTGCAGGCCCAATTGGCAAAAGAAAACTCATGACTGCATAGGTTAGATACATGCAGAAGAGGCCATCATTCTGCAGTGGATAAACAATGGTTAAAATGAGGATGATGACTATTACTTCATATAATCTTGATTCTATCCTCCTGTTAATGCAACCTAGGATTGTGTTGGCTTTTTTGGCTGCTACCACATACTACTGGCTCATATTGTCCAGTAGTTACTGCCATTTAGCCAGGTTTCACCTAATCTGTGCCTCTACATTTGTGGGGTTTTTTTGCCTAGGTGTAAAACCTAACCTTTTTAATCACTGGATTTCATTTTGTTACCATAGATAGGGCCCAGTGTTCAAGTCTGTTGAGATCCATCTGGATCTTGAGGCTATCTTCTGAGATATTGGCTATTCCTGTGAGTTTAGTGTCATCTGCATCATTAAACTGGCAAGAATAGTCAACACCCCAGAAGGTAGATTCAAGATCCATCTGGATCTTGATAGAGCCCACTGGGCTCAGTGTTCCAAGTATATCTAGCAAAATGAAATTCAATGGTAAGAAAAGTAAAGTTTTACACTTACTCAAGAAAAACCAAATGTACAAGCACAAATTAGATAAAACCTGGGTCAATAGCAGTAACTGTTAGAGAGATCTTGGCATCCTAGTGGGCAATCACTTAAATATAACATATATTCAAGTATAACCCTCCAATATTTTTCTCTCAATTCTGCTATCATTTGCTTTTGTCTCTTTCCTGTCTCCAGTGCAACTTCACTTTGATTTAAAATTTAAATAGCAGTTGTCTGTTGGATAGCAGTAATTTTGGCACAGCATTAAGAATCAAAATGTTACATGATAGCCACCAACTAATTGGTGGGGGGAGGACTGGGGAATAGAAAACCAGTCCTAAGTATGCATTTAGGATGGATGCAGGGGTCTCAAACTGGATTTCTTTGAGGGCTGGATCTGCATTGTAGTTCCCCTCCGTGGGACGGGGGGGGGGGAGCAGAGGGGAGACAGAATGGATGACTCCTGCAGCACCCTGGTGGCCAAAATGGGGCACAGGGAAGAGTGCACATAGCCCTCCCCACCCCATTTTTGGCCTGAACAGTCTCCTGCAGCACTTTACTGGCAAAACGGGATGCAGGGGCCCCGTGTGCACCCCCCTGTGCACCCACCATGGCTTCCTGCAGCACTCTGCTGGCAAAAAACAGGTTGCATGGAGGCCCTAAATGGGGCATGGGAGATGCACATGGCCCTTTTTGGCCAGCAGAGGCACCACAGGCCGGCCTTTGATATTTCCAAGCTGGCCCCACGGGCTCGATTTAAGCACCCCATGGACCGGATCCAGCCCGTGGGCCTTGAGTTTGATAGCCCTGAACTAAAGAGACATTGGACAAAATTAGAGAATGAAGATATTTTTAATATCAGATTCAATCACATTTAGAACAAAGTTATAACTAGATGCAGCCATAGAATGGAATCTGAAGCAGTGAGAGATGATCCAAAGTTGCCTTTTAGAACACTAGAATTTATTCCTAATTCTGTTTGATTGGGTCCTCCCAATCTAAACCTAACTTAAATTTAGATTCTCAGTCTGCAGTGTTCTATTCTCAGTCTCCTTGCTGTGGAACAGCTGTCCTGAACAAGGTTTATGAAACAGAGATAAACGTTTAAGTAATGACCCTCCTTCCCTTTCCAATACCAGTATAAATATTTAGTTGAGCAAATTCTCAATATATTTCACCCCATCTACATCTCATTCTGAAAGAAACAGAATGTTTTTCTCACACAAGCCAATGGTAACTTTATAGAATATGTAACGAGCTATGAGAGGAGATGGAGAGCAACAGGAATTTGGCAGAGAAAGTTGAAATAGACTGCAGAAGAGCATAAGCTGAAGAGAGAAAGGGCCAAGGAGACGGAGAGATTGCTGATTGAGTGCTACTGATTGCCACTGTGTTGGTGACTAAAGCTAATTGGCAACTGTGAGCAGTGCTTATTGCTGACCCTTGTTGAGGCAGCTTCAGAAGACATATAAGGAAACCATTTTGTTATGTTATGCATTTGATGAGTGAGTAAATACGAGGAGCAAACAGGAGTTTAATTAAAAAAATCTTTCCTTTTTTTCCCAATGCTGATCAGATTTTATAGAAAATGTTGCATCCTGCTCTGAGCACTATGTCTTAGGAAAGACAGTCACACTGACAAACTAGAGCAAGTCTAGAAGAGTTGATAATCAGGTGGTTAGGGGCCTGGAGGAAAGATTTACAAGAAATAGCTGAAAGTGCCTGATATATTTCACTAGGAGAAGATTAAACAGACATGGTAGCTGTTCATATATCTGAAGAATCATTGTTATGTAGAACCCTTTCAAAGTTGTTCCAGAATACAGAACTATGGTAAATAAAGTTGGATCCTAACAGTGAATAGAGCAAATGGCCTCAGGAAATAGTAAATTCTTCTTAATTGAAGTGTTTAAACAGACACGGGGATACCAGGGATGCTGTAGTAGTGGACACCTATACTGAAGAAGAATGGACTAGATGGTCTGTAAGGATCCTTACTTTCTATGATTCTATAGTTTCAGTGTCTCCTCTTCAAGTAAGTGCATAAGATATACAAGTGGTGAGTTCAATTTATGGTTATTATCCTCTAATTTTGCAGAGAAACAATCAAATCTTATAAAGAATAGACTATATGTGCAGCAAATTATATTAATTATCTTCTAGCAATTTTCTGTAGACAAGCTGGCTTTAAACTGGGTGGGAAGTCACTGAGAAAACAAGTATTTTGTAAGTGTATTTTAAGGCGGGTTTTGGTTAGGACTTATATAAGGAGTCCAAGGTTAAAATAACCCAGAAGCAGGTGCACAGGAGGATCAAGTATTTTGTATGTGTATTTTAAGGCGGGTTTTGGTTAGGACTTATATAAGGAGTCCAAGGTTAAAATAAGCCAGAAGCAGGTGCACAGGAGGATCTAAGTACTAACATCTCAAAGATGACCTATTGATATGAAAGGTCCCTGTGCTAGTGAAACATCCTTTGAGACAGGAATTGTGTGTGAAAAGGTAAATCTGGAATGGGTTTCCAGTATAATCTCAGTTCCTCTTTGTTCTTCTCATTTCTACAGCTTCCTGATCACTGAGAATCAAGTGTGTTCTGAGATTGGCCCTTTGCTCGTTTACAGGATGGTCCTCGAGGGTCATCAGAGCGGCGAAGGCGGCGTGCTGGCAGGCCAGCCAGCTGGCGGCAATTCTCCTCTAGAAACAGGCGAGAGAAAGAAAGAGCTAATCATTTGACACATGCAGCTTCATTTGCAAGAATCATTTTATGGATCCATAGCATTAAAATCATGACTAAATATGAATTGGGGGAGGGGCACCCAGTTCAATTTCCAATTATTACTACATATATTTTAAGAATAGTTTTCAATCTGTGAGTTTCACAGGCACTTGTCCCAAAGTCTGCGATAGTTCATTTCCATAAACGTCTGCCAGGTTTTAGGGAAAGCAAATAGAAATATATTATTTTAAACATTTTTTCTATATGTGTTTTAAGCATCCTTAATTTTGCTTTCTTGTCATAAGGAATACCACAAAATTCAGAGCAGTTTGAAAATCTAATGTTTTTCTTTGCTGATCACTGTTCCATTTCAATTATTTTTATATTTGTTTAGGAGTATAGTACACTTCAAATACACTTAGGATCACTGTGATGCAACAGTGTATTATCTAATACAGTGTTTTTCAACCACTGTGCCGCGGCACACTAGTGTGCCGTGACATAGTGTAAGGTGTGCCGTGGGAGAATTACTTTATATATAGTCAATATAGGCACAGAGTTAATTTTTTTTAACATTTTCTAATGGTGGTGTGCCTCGTGATTTTTTTCATGAAAAAAGTGTGCCTTTGCACAAAAAAGGTTGAAAAACACTGATCTAATAATCATCTAAACAAATTCTGGGTCTCTCCCCCCTCCCCCAAGCTTCCTGTGTCTATTCTGCACATTTAGCATTTCTGCATCTTCTCCCATTTGTTAGCAGGCTTCTTAAATTGTTGACTGACAATTGAATGTTACTAGAACTATATGAGATGCAGTGGCTCAGTGGCTAAGACGCTGAGCTTCTTGATCAGAAAGGTCAGCAGTTTGGCGGTTTGAATCCCTAGCACCGCATAACCGAGTGAGCTCCCATTACTTGTCCCAACTTATGCCAGCCTAGCAGTTCAAAAGCATGTAAAAATGCAAGTAGAAAAATAGGGACCACTTTGATAGGAAGGTAACAGCATTCTGTGCTCCTTCAGCATTTAGTCATGCCAGCCACATGACCACGGAGACATCTTCAGACAGAGCTGGCTCTTCGGCTTTGAAACAGAGATGAGCACCGCCCCCTAGAGTCAGGAATGACTAACATATATGTGCGAGGGAAGCCTTCACCTTTACTTTTACCTTTACCCAGAACTATATAGCCATACAGCTGTGATACGAATGACTTTTCGTAATCATTTCTTTCTATGCATTTTTCTAATATCGGAATTTTTTTATAAAAAATATCCTTTTTTGTTATGTCACTTACCTTGCATGAATTCATCTTCTTTGCAAACAATACGAGAGCAGATCTCCTTGTTTATTACGTATATCCGACGGACACTGCCACCAGCAGCGCAGAGGACAAAAAGGACAGACAACAGAAAAAAAAATCCCTGAGAATCAAGCATTTAAATAGCAAACTATTATGGATACCTGCTGTAATTGCTAATTGCTCACCGAGGGAGATCAGAAGCGGAAGGCAGCAATGGTGGGGGAAGGCAGACATGAAACAATGACGGGCAAAGGCAGGTTAGCAATGGCAGTTGAGCAGGTGAGATGAGGAATGAAGGGACTGGACTGGGTGGGAGGGAAGAGGTGGGGCCAGCCAGTGGTGCAATTTGCTGGTTCTCCAAACTGCGCAAAATTGTAACAACTGGTTCGCCCAAACTGGTCCAAATTAGCTCAATCTCCACCCCTGGGTGGAATGGCATGATGGGATCGTGGTGACTGAGCTTTTCTTACTGCATCCCTTCTCTCTTGCACTGATGCCAACCAGATTTAGCAAGGATCCTTTTGAACATGGGTTAGGTCTGTTCAAGAAACAAGTTCCACATCAACTGGAGCTAAATAACAGCCAAGTGGCATTTGTGGGGTGATGGGGGATGTTCAGTGAAGTGGCAGAGAGCTAGTTTGCTTTTTCCTTTTTCAAAGTCATGTCTCTAAGCTGATATGTTCTGAGACACAAAGGGGGAAGAGTCTAGTGCAGGGGTATCAAACTGAATTTCTTCGAGGGCTGGATCAGCATTGTAGTTCTCTGCGGGCTGGGGAGGGAGCAGAGGGGATACGGAATGGACGCCTCCTACAGCAACCTGCTGGCCAAAATGGGGCATGGGGGGCTACATGTGGCCCCTTCCATCCCATTTTCAGCCTTAACGGCCTCCTGCAGCACTTGACTGGCCAAAACAGGGCATGGGGGCCCATGCATGGACCCCCCATGCCTTGTTTTCAACCTCCATGGCCTCCTGAAGCACTCTGCCAGCCAAAATTGGGCTGCACAGAGGCCCCCACATGGCCCATTTTTGTCCTTCATGGCCTCCTGTAACACTGCTGGCCAAAAACAGGCCAAGCAGTGGCCTCCCGAGGCCCCTACATGGCCCATTTTTGGCCTCCCTGGCTTTCTGTAACACTCTGCTGGCCAAAAATGGGCCGGAAGAACTTGACCACGATAGGTAACTGTTCTGAGGTGGCAGAAGGCTCTTATGCATTCTTTAGCCTTCCCTACTCCCTAGGAATTTACCAACCCTCCTCCAATTTCTGTTTGGCAAACTGTGAGCCGAAATGAGGAGCAGGCAACAATGAAACTGAGAGTCAGTTTTGACACTTGCTCACTGTTCACATAAATGGAGTGCACACATATGCACTTATTTGGCTGGCAGAGTGTTGCAGGAGGCTGAAAATGGGCCATTGGGGGGCCGCATGTGAGCCATGGGGGGGGGAGGGGAGAGGCACCACAGTCCAGTCCTTTGATATTTCCAGGCTGACCCCATGGGACAGATGTAAATACCCCATGGGCCGGATCTGGCCTGCAGGCCTTGAGTTTTACATCTCTGGTCTAGTGGAATAGCTGGACTCATCTACTGCAATAACAAGAATGGACCTGAAGGATAGTGCATGGATACCAGAGGGGAGGGGTATGCATTCATCAGACTCAGTGATCAGTGACAGCTAGGCCAGGGGTCCCCAAACCCTGGGCCATGACCCACTACTAGGTCTTGAGATGTATGGAACTAGGCTGCAGAAGTGGCAGGCAAGCTCACATGTGCATCCACTTGCACAAGTAGTTGGCAAGTGCATACGTGTGCACTCCATTTGTGTGAGCAGCGAGCATGTGTCAAAGCTGAGTTTCATCATTGCCTGCACCTTATTTAGGCTCCCAGTTTGCCAAACAGATATGGGAGGAGGGTTGGTAAATTCCTAGGGAGCAGGAGGGCTAAAGAATGCATGAGAGCCTTCTGCCACCTCAGAACAGTTACCTACCAAGATCAAGTTCCAAGAACAGAACAGAATCCTGTATCCACATCCTTAAACAAGGAAAGCAGCCAGTACATCCAAGACTTCCACAGCCTAACTAGCCACTTGAGCATATGCTGATTTCCTACTTCCAAGAAGGGCTGAACCAAGAGCTGTACCAAAACTGCATACCCTGACCCAAAGTCAGAAAATATAAAAAACATGCTGAATAAAGATATAGGAATGTCAGAATTAATAGAGCAACGCAAAAACAGAAAAATAATAAATCTCCAGGTTCCGACGGGTTACCATCAGAACTATATAGAGAACTACAAGATACTCTAGGACAAACACTAATTGAGGTATTTAATGCAGTATTAAGAGAAACAAAGACACCAGCTTCATGGACGGAGGCAAACATTGCGCTGATTCCAAAGGAGAATACTGATTTGACATTAATTAAAAATGACAGGCCCATATCATTGCTAAATTCAGATTATAAAATATTCATGGCAGTAATGGCCGAAAGATTAAAGAGGTTCCTTAATGAATTTATTGATGTTGACCAAAATGGTTTCTTACCAAAAAGACAAATAAGAAATAATATGAGGACAATATTGGATGTATTGGAATATTATGAAGTGTATAGCGAAGTACAAGTGGCATTTATATTTTTAGATTCACAAAAGGCTTTTGGTAACGTCAATTGGGATTTTATGTTGAGAATTATATGGAATTCGTTGAAAATTTTATAAATGTGTTCAAAGCCATATATTCCAAACAAGAGGCCAGAGTTATGGTGAATGGGGAAGTAATGCAAAGTTTCAAAATCCAAAAAGCTATGAGGCCCGTTATCGCCATTACTGTTTATATTAACCCTAGAAGTATTAATGAGAATGATTTGAAAAGACAAATTAAGGGACTGGAGATAAAGAAGGAGGTTTATAGATTGCAAACCTTTGCAGATGATCTTGTATTTATTATAGAAGAGCCATTACAATCTGGCTTGAGGCTTATGGAAATACTGGGAGAATATGAAGAAGTAGCTGGATTGAGAGCAAACAAGGAAAAAACCCAAATGATAGTTAAAAACATGTCAAAAACACAGAAAGACGATTTGACAGAGAATAAACATCCAGATAGCAAAGAAAGTGAAATACTTAGGAATACAGCTAATGGCAAGATGTATAACAATAAAAGAAGATAACTATAATAGACTAATTGACCAAATTAAGATGGATTTGGAGAGGTGGAAAAATTTGCAGCTCATGGAGAGAATTGCAACAATAAAAATATCTTACCAAAAATACTCTTTTTATTCCAAAACATACACATAAGATTAGAGAAGGATTTTTTTTTGAAAATTTGAACAAAACAATATCTAAATTCATCTGGCAAGGGAAGAGACCTAGAATTAAATTAAAACTATTACAAGAATCCAAAGAAAGAGGAGGGTTTAGCTTGCCTGATTGGAAAGGTATTATTAAGCTGTTGCACTCACATGGGTGAGAGAATGGATAAGCTTAAAGAATAGGAGGCTACTAACTTTGGAAGGGTATGATAGGCAAATAGGATGGCATGCTTTCTTGTGGGATGGTAGACACAGGGCTCATCAGTACTTCCAGAGGCACCTGGTTAGACGAGCTCTTCTCGAGGTTTGGATAGAAGTAAAACAACAGAATTATATGGAAATCCTGTCTTGGCTCTCTACGTTGGAGATGTTGGTACACTCAAACTTTATTAAAGAACTACAAGAAGAAGGAGTAGAATTGGAATGGTGGGCATATCTGCAAACTCAATCACGCTACATGAACGATAGAAAGGAATGGGGTATCAAGAAATAATTAACAATGCTAGATAAAATTTTATTAGGAATGGATGAAAAGGTGATAAAGAAAATTTACCAATATCTATTGGAATATAGAATGGTGGAAGAACAAGTGAAGGAAACTATGGTAACATGGGCCAAGAACTTTGGTTATAACATTGGACTGGACAAATAGCAAGATCTATGGGAGAGAAATAGAAACGTAACCCTAGCCACTTCATATAAAGAAAACTTGGACAAAATGTTTTATAGGTGGCATCTTCCTCCCACAAGGTTAGCGAAAATGAATAAGAATCAATCTCCACAGTGTTGGAAATATAACTTGGCTTTAGGACCTTTTTATCATATGTGGTGGCTATGTACAAAAGCCAAGGATTTTTGGCATCAGATAAAGACATGGTTGGAAGAGATGTTAGACCAAAAGATAGATTTAAAACCAGAACTATTCCTATTAGGAATAATAAAAGAAAAATAGTAAAGGAGTGACATATTTAATGCTGCATGTGATAACCGCAGCAAGATCAGTATATGTACAAAATTTGGAAAAACAGAGATGCCCCCACCGAAGAAGAGGTAATAAAGAAAATTTTGATCTGTGCAGAAATGGACAGACTGACACTAAAAATCAAAAATAGAGACGAGACAGAATATTATGAAATTTGGAACAAAATGAATCAATGGTTGGAAATGAGGAAAAGAAGTCAGAACAGAACATTTTGAGGATTGTAAAATTGGAACTGGATAAATATATAAAGGAGGATAAGGGATGTGTTAATAAGATTAATGTAGCTATATACGATAAGTAAAAACTGTATTTGTTGTTATGTTAAAATATGAATGAAAATGACCAAGCCAGAAAGGTTGCTCTATGTCCAATGTTTTTAATGTTTATTCAATAAAATTATTAAAAAGACTGTATACCCTGAGGGGTGCTGCACAATCTACAAGTGTGGTTCCAAGTGGCCAGTGAAGTGGAGATCAACCTGATGGAGTTTCGACAGCATGCCACACTGGAGAGTTGACCCTGTAGAACACCCAAATGATGGCTGGGTCCCACCACCTTGAGCTGGTACAAGGAAAAGTAGTGAATGCAAAGAAAAGCCACTAATTGGCAAGAGTTAGGGAGAGTGCAGAGAATTGGCCACATAGCTGCAGTTGGAAAAGTGAGAGCAGAAATCATGAATATACTAAGAGGAAACAATGGGTTAGAGCCACTGATTCCACCAGATTATCGTGACCTGAGGTTTTTAGTGAAAAGAAATCCGATGTGCTCTTACCTCACCAACCCACTGACTCTGATAAAAATCATGCCAGGAATCAAACTACCCAAGCCAAAAATGTACTTTATGGACCCCAGAGAGATGGAGGAGCTCTAAGCGTTCATTGACAAGAATTTGGTGAGGGGGTTCATCTAGCCAATTAAATAATAATGACGGCCACAGTGCTTTTCAAAGAAAATAAAAAAAAGTTCTTTAGGTGGTGCGTAGATTACAGGGGGCTAGACTGCATATGTGTAGAAAACATGTACACCCTCCCCTGATGAGGGATATGCTGGGCTATTTGGCAAGAGGAAAAATCACACCAAACTAGACTTGAGATTGTATTTGAGATGTACTACCAAGTGAAGATTAAGGAAGGTGATGAATGGAAAACAGTGTTCATTTGTTCCCCACGCTGCTACCAGTATGAGTAATGCTATTCAAACTGCAAGGGACTCCTGCTGTGTTCATGCAACTAATAAACAAGGACCTGCATAAGCACCTGTACACAGGTGTCTTGGTGTATTTAGATGATATATTAATATACATTGAGACCCATGAAGAACACATGAAGCTGGTCATGGCAGTACTAAAAAAACTACAGAAATCCCAACTTTATATGAATTTGTCTAAATGTGAGTTTCATAAGACCTACCTGGACTGTCTGGGGTACTGTGTCTCCAATGAGAGAATTGAGATGGATTCTCAACAAGGTGAAAACAAAAATGGAAAAAAATACAAAAATCTGCTAAAAAAATGGAATGAGAGCCCCCTCGAATTAGGAGGCAGTTACAGAATTTCCTGGGCTTTGCAAACTTTTACCGCCAATTCATTCTCACATTTGCCCAGATAGCTCTACCAATTACCAATTTTCTGAAAACCAGAGGGGGTGGGGTGGGACAAAACCCAGCCAACCCTTGAATTGGTCCCTTGACTGCCAAGACGCTTTTGAAAAGTTGAAGTGCCTGTTCTTGGCGGAGCCGGTCCTGAAACACCCCAACCCAGACAAGCCATTCATAATACGTTGATGCCAGTGATGTAACAATGGGGGCAGTCCTACTCCAAAATAATGTCAAGGGGGAATTACAACCTTGTGCCTATATGTCTCTCAAGCTGTCTGATACTGAAAGGTGCTCAGCTATCTGGGAAAAGGAGGCTTTCACAGTTTGATGGGCTCTCCTAATATGGAGACAGTTCCTGCAAGACCACATTTGAGATCTGAATGGATCATAAGAATCTAGAAGCACTGAAGACCACCACCCCTCCAGAAACTATCCCCTAAGCAAGTGATGGGCTCAACACTTTAACCTAGGAGTGTCAAACTTGATCCCATTGGGAGATGTATCAGGATTTTGTTTACCCTTGGGGGTCAGGGTGGGCATGGCCTGTGTCAGCCCTGGAAGCCATCTTTTTCTTCGGATCTTCAGGGCTGCCACACTTAGTGCTGTGAGAAACTGGAAGGGGGGATTGCATGGAGTTGCAGGGATGTCTAGCCATAATAACATTCCTTTCTCTGAGCATCAAGGACATTTGGCTTGCACCTGAAGTGGCGTGAGTGGAAGGCATCTCCAGTTGGGATGGTGCATTGATTGGACCATGTGATGGACATATGGGTGCAGGGGAAAGGACTTGGGCTTTCTTTTGGGTGGGGAAAACCTGAAAGCTTTCAGATTGGGGTTTTCCAAGATGTGCCAATATGACATCTCTAATAAAATGGAACTTTGAGGAACTTCTAGCCTTGGAGTCTTCTTGCATTGGGGGTGTTATCCTGAATCCTAACATTAACCCAAATCTGCTTTAAAATTTTAACCATCTCCCTGACCTCTGGGGTGCTGTCTGGGGTCCTGAGCCCTGAGTCCAGATCCGACACCGGGCAGCATGAAGACTCGGGGAAGATGGAGGAGACAATTGCGACCACAGAGGGAACCACTGGGACTAGTTTGATGGTCCCGTTGAGATCCTCTATTCCCTCTCTGAATCTGTGGTGAAGACAGCAGAGGCTGCCAAAGCAGAATACTGACAAGATGCCCAGCCCAAAGAGCCGGCATCCTTCCAGGCCACTCAACCAGATCTCTCTCTGTGGGGAAAGACTGTGGGAGCCATACCACCCCAAGAGTTGCTGACCAGGGTGATGCTGCAGGACCAGTAGATGGGGGTCAGCAGAGCAAAGCAGACCCAAGCCCGTGAATGGAGAGCACCGGGACCAGCTGATCTCAGCAATATCAGAGAGTGGGGCTTTCTGCTGCCAATGTGAAGCCAGTCGCTAGTGGGTGTACCAGTGCAGTTCAACCAACTCAGCATGGGCAGCATCGTGCAACCTCCTAATACCAGCCCACCCAGCTGGGTTTTGGCTCAGCCCACATTCACCTTTCTGGACCAGGGGACCACTGAGTGGCACTGAGTCAGGCATCAGCCACTTGGCATGAAATGGATTGTGCCCTAGCCTTCCCTGTCAGGCCCAGTCTATCAGGATGACAGCTCCTGCTGGAATTGGAATGGCGCAGCAGCAAGACCCATTAGGCTAATCCAGTCCAGTGTAACAAGGACCAACATTGGGACTGGTTTAGGTTTAGGTTTAGGTTTATTGGGATTTATATGCCGCCCTTTTCCCTGAGGGGACTCAGGGCGGCTTACAACCACAGGGGGGGGGGGTGCAAGGTCAAAAACAAAACAATATGTGAACAAAGAAAAGATAGTAAAACACAACTTTCATTCAACAATCAAACACTCGGGCGGGTGAATTGGAAGCCTATCCCCAGGCCTGCTGGGAGAGCCAGATCTTGAGGGCTGCGCGGAAGGTCTGGATAGTGGTGAGGGTACGGATCTCCATGGGGAGCTCGTTCCACAGGGTCGGAGCAGCAACAGAAAAGGCTCTCCTCTGTGTGGTCGCCAGTCGGCATTGACTGGCAGATGGGATTCGGAGGAGGCCCAGTCTGTGCGATCTAATTGGTCGATTTAGGGAAGTAATCGGCAGAAGGCGGATTTAGGGAAGACTGCCAAGACCCAACACCCCTCCTCAGCCGCTGTTCCTCTGATTTCTTCCCGCTGTCCAGATCCCCCCTATCTGGGACTTCTATCCTGGCCAGGAGTGGGTTCAATACCAATGGACACCAGCTCCAGTCCCACCACAGGCACCAGCCCCGCAGCTGGTACTGGTCTTGCAACCAGTTCCATCAGCCGATCCTGCTCCACGGTTTAGAGTGACATTCAACAGGACCCCAGGAAAGCTGGCCTACTTCTTCAATTGTGTTTGGTCACACATTGATGGGGACCAATATGAGACCGATTGGGACATGATTTTGACAATGAAGGGGAGGCAGCAAAATGGATAGCTGAACTACACAATGAAGGGGCCCCAGAGCTAGAAGATGCAGATTAGTTCATCCAACTTCTCTGAGGCCAGTTAGAGGACACAGCCTACCAGCTAGAAGCTGAAACCCAGATCAAAGTGTTGAAGCAAGCAGGCCAGCCCCCGAAGGACTTAGTGTGGGAATTTTGATGGCTGGCTAGAAAACTGAGAGACTGACCTGAATGCCTTCTTGTCTACCACTACAAAGAGGCCCTGGACCCAGACCTCAGACAAGTGTGTGGCATCAGGAGCATTCTGAAGCATATACAAGCCTGATACAACACAGCAGTGGCCATGAATCTTGAAATCCATCCCCATCGAAAGCTGACTTCAGAGAAACCATAAAAGTCCGAATCGAACCGAGCAATGGTAACCACCTGCACCAAGGAATACACCAGGGCACTTAGGGCAGCGAAAAGATCTCACATAGCCACCTTGGTTGCGTCCGCTGAGTCCCGCCCAGCCGCCCTGTTTAAGATAACCCGCTCCCTACTAAATAAAAGGGAAGCGGGGGAACCCTTGCAGGGCAGAGCTGAGGATTATGCCCAATTCTTAGCGGACAAAATTGCTCGGTTTCGGTCGGACTTGGACTCCATCCCCGCAGTTCCAGCCGAGGCACAGGAGGATCAAGTAGAACATCTCTGGGTTGAGTTTCAGGATGTTACCCCCGGGGATGTGGACAAGGCCATGAGGGCTGTAAGTGCCTCCACCTGCGTACTGGACCCGTGTCCCTCATGGCTGGTTACTAACAGCAGTGAGGTGACACGAGGCTGGATCCAGGCAGTTGTTACCGCCTCTCTTCGGGAGGGGAACTTCCCCGCCGCACTGAAAGCGGCGGTGGTGAGACCCCTCCTAAAGAAGCCATCTCTGGATCCAGCTGTTCTTAATAACTATCGCCCAGTCTCCAACCTTCCCTTCCTTGGGAAGGTTGTTGAGAAGGTGGTGGCCTTCCAGCTCCAACGGTCCTTGGAGGAAGCAAACTATCTCGACCCCTTCCAGTCAGGCTTCAGACCCGGTTACAGCACAGAAACCGCTTTGGTCACATTGACTGATGATCTCTGGAGAGCCAGAGATGGAGGACATTCCTCCATCCTGGTCCTCCTTGACCTCTCAGCGGCTTTCGATACCATCGACCATGGTATCCTTCTGCGACGACTGCGGGAGGTGGGAGTGGGAGGCACCGTGTTGCGGTGGTTCTCCTCCTACCTCTCGGACAGGTCGCAGTCGGTGTTAGTGGGGGGGCAGAGATCGTCCCCTAGGCCCCTAACATATGGGGTGCCTCAGGGCTCGGTCTTATCCCCCCTACTATTCAACATCTACATGAAACCGCTGGGAGAGATCATCCGCAGGCACGGGATCAGATACCATCAATATGCGGACGATACCCAGTTGTATCTGTCCGCCCCGTGCCAACTCAATGAAGCGGCAGACGTGATGAACCGAGGCCTTGAGGCCGTTATGGACTGGATGAGGGTTAACAAGCTTGTGCTCAACCCAGAAAAGACCGAGTGGCTGTTGTGCTTCCCTCCCAAAGATTCGATCAATATTCCATCACTCAGGCTGGGGGGTCAAATTCTATACCCCTCAGAGAGGGTTCGCAACTTGGGAGTCCTCCTGGATCCACAGCTATCGTTTGACCACCACCTGACGGCTGTGACCAGGGGGGCATTCGCCCAGGTTCGCCTGGTGCGCCAGTTGCGACCCTACCTGAATCGGGAGGCTCTCACAACAGTCACTCGGGCCCTTGTGACCTCTAGGCTGGAATACTGCAATGTGCTCTACATGGGGCTGCCCTTGAAGAGCATCCGGCGACTTCAGCTAGTGCAGAACGCGGCCGCGCGAGCGATTGTGGGTGCACCTCGGTTCACCCACATAACACCTATCCTCCGCGAGCTGCGCTGGCTACTTGTCGATCTCCGGATGCGCTTCAAGGTGCTATTAGTCACCCATAAAGCCCTGCATGGTAGTGGATCTGGATACTTGAGAGACCGCCTTCTGCCAATTACCTCCCTGCGACCAATTAGATCTCATAGATTAGGCCTCCTCCGTATTCCATCGACCAGCCAGTGCCGGCTGGCAACTACAAGGAGGAGGGCCTTCTCAGTAGTAGCCCCGACCCTTTGGAACGAGCTCCCCGTGGAGATTCGTACCCTCTCCACCGTCCAGGCCTTCCGCACAGCCCTTAAGAACTGGCTAGCCCGTCAGGCCTGGGGACAAGGATAGCCGCCCCTCCCGAATGATGAATGTATGTTGCTTATTACTTTTATTATATGTGTCTACGTTATTGTTTGTATTCCCCCTCCCTGATTTTATGTGAGCCGCCCTGAGTCCCCTCAGGGAAAAGGGCGGCCTACAAATGTTAATAAACATCTAAACATCTAAACATTAAAAAAAAAAACCTCTGGGCCATCAAACCCTGGTCAAGCTAACTGACGTGCCACCACCCACACTGTCTGGGATGATCAAGTTTTACTGATGTGGTCAACATTGGCACAGGGCATCAGAGTGCCTGGCCCCTGCCCCAGTCCCTCAGGTCCAGACCCCCTCTGTACCTCAGGGTGAAAGACCTCGAGGAAGCCACCAGACAAAAGGAAAATCATCAATCAGGCTGTCAAGGTTCCTCTCCTTCCAACTGGGAATGAGGAAACTCCAGCCAGAGAATCCCCTCCGGGGTCTGCTGAAATGAGCAGTGGCGATGACGACCCAATGGTAAATGAAGCCATCCACCCCATTTGTTTTGCTCATTTTTGCCCCCAGGAGCACTCTACAAGGCTATGCATGCCGTTTTGGGGGGCAAAAAACGGGCCCATTTTTGCGAAACATTGGCCTTTTTTGCTCATTTTTGCTAAACTGTATGTCCCTGCCAGCTTGAGATTGGAAGTCTTACAGCACAGCTGTCAGGCCTGCAGCCATCTTTTCTTTTGAATCTCAGGCCTGCCACACTTTCTATTATTCTACTATGCATTTTCTATTGTGGGAAAATGGGAGGGGGGAGTTGTAAGAAATTTCATACTACGTAGCCATAACAAAATTATTTTTAGAAAACCAAGGTCATCCTTTGTCTCTGCACCTGGACAGTGGAAGCTGCCAGCGTGTCAGGGGAAGATTGGACCACATGATGGACTTGTGAGTGTAGGGCAGGATCTTGAACCTTCAACTGGGTGGCAAAACCTGGAAGCTTTCAGATTTGGTTTTTCCCAGAGGTGCCAACATGGCTCTCTTAATAAATTGGAACTTTGAGGAACCCTTGATTCGGACTCTGATTTACTTTTGGATGCTATTTGGAACCCTGACATTAACCCAAATCTCCCTTAAAATACTTCACCAGCTTCCCAAAATTTCGGGGTGCTGTCCAGGGTCCTGAGCCCCAGCGTAGACCCGAACCCGGGTGACATAAAGACTCAGGGAAGATGGAGGAAGAGAAGAAGCCCACGGAGGAAGCAGTAGATGATGGAGCATCTATTTATGTCGAGACCATTTACTCGCCTTCATGGTGGAAGCTGCAGAGGCTGCTGCAAAGGCCACGGAGAGGGCACACCAGTTGGGAGCCAGACGCAAAGAGCTGGCTCCTGGGCGAACCTCACAACTAGACCTAACTCTGGAAGGCAAAGCTGCGGGATTCACCTCCCCTAAGGAATTGCTGTTGGAACCACAGATGGATGCTGGATTGGCCTCGATCCACAAGTGGAGGAGACCAAAGCAACACCAGCCATGCACTTCGAAGATTAGGTATTCCCACCACCGCCACACAGTCAGTTGTTGGCCAGCCTTCCAGATCAATTTGGACAGCTTAATGTGAGTGGAGCCACTCCTTGCCTTAGCTCCGAGGTACCCAAATGAACACCTTCCCAGGTCGAGACTGCAATGCACTGGAGTGGGGATTCATGCTTCTTCCATACAGCAAAAAGCAGGTCATCCCACAACCTCACCGCTGGAATGAAACCAATGGCAGCCTCCTTTCACTCCGGGACACAAATGGCCCAGCACCCAGGCTGGGGAGGTCAATCTAGCCAGCCACTGGCAAGCAAGCAACAAAGCTATTGGGGGATTCCAACCCCTAGCTAGCCACTGATGTTTGGGTTGCAGCCAACGAGTCAAGTCCCACCGGGATAAGCTTAGTACCTGGGCCAAGGATAGGTACAATACCAGTGGACGCCAGCTCCCCTTCAGTAGATGGCACCGATGCAAACATTTGGGGTGTTTTAACTTCAAGTAGTGACCCCTCTAGTGATGACCCCTCAACTGCAACTACAAGGGGAGCCCCAAGCTGCAATGCCCCAGCAGATTCCTGCCCAACAACAGCTGCCAGAAGTAGCACTGCAAGGAGGCCCCAGCCCCAAGCACCTGCCCAACCGCCAGCACAAATCCAGGTGCCAGCCCCACCGGCTCCCACGCATCTCCGATTTCAAATGACATTTGATGGGACCATTGGAAAGCTAGCCTATTTCCTAAATTGAGACTGGGTACATTGACCAATATGGAGATCAATATCCTTCCAACTGAGATCTGGTTTTGGCCATAAGAGAAGGGATGAATGAGGGGAGGCTTCTGAATGGGTGGCAGAGCTCCACGATGAGGAAGTTCCTGAATTAGAAGATGCCGATGGATTAGTTCAACTGATGCGGATCTGATTTAATAATGTGGCCCAACACGTGGAAGCAGAAGAGCAAATCCAAGGGTTGAGGCAGGCCGTCTGTCCCATGAAGGAATTAGTTTGAAGTTTAGAAGGCCAGCTGGAAAGTTACAGGACTGGCCAGAGCGACTCCTTGTGCACATGTTCAAAGATCCCTTGATCCCAAACTGAGAAAGGCATGTGGCATCTGAGGGGTGCTGGAGTGCATCCAGAATTGATACACCACTGCAGTTATTCTGGACAACTGAAAGTCCACCCCATCAAAGGCCTATTACCAAAAAGCCTGCCAGAAGACCTCTGGGCCGCCAATCCCAAAGGAAGCAAGCAATAAAATGGACCAATAAAATGCTACAGGTGTGGTCAACATAAGCACAGAGCATCGGAATGCTTGGCCCCGGCCCCAGTCCCACAAGCGTGCATCCCAGCCACTACTGGAACAAGGAGGGCCCCACAAAAACTACCCAAAAAGAGTCATCTCACCCAGCAAATGGAAGAAGCCTCTCCCCAGCTTGAGGAGATGGAGACTTTGCTAGATGGTGAAACTCCTCCAGGCTGAGAGGAGGAAAACAACAGTGAAGACGAACCGATGGTAAGTGCAGCCATCCGCCCCTTTGCCATCAAAGCCAAACTTACAATAACCGAGACAGGGGTAGGTTGAGGCAGTTGTTGACATGGGCTGCTCCCAGTACTTAATTAGCATGTCCATCTTAAAACAGCTGGGCATATGCACAAGACCCTTAGCCCATCCCATCCATTTTGAGCAAGTTGACAGGATGTTAATCGGAGGAACCCCGGCCAAGCTAATCACCGAGTGGGTGAGGTTGCAGATAGGGTGCCATCATGAACTTCTCAGATTCATCATAGTGCCGAAAATGAATGAATCAATCATCTTTGGGCTTGCATTGCTGGACAAATGGGCACCCACCATAAAGTTGGAGTATGGCCACTGAAAGTTAACCCTAGGCATTGGACTGATACCCCCTTCCCCCCCCCCTGTGAAGCCAGAAGGCCAGCCGGGGAGCATCAGGCCCCTTAAGGCAGACAATCCAGACCCTGCCACCCCGTATTAGATGCTAAACTTCAAGGCAGTTGAACATGATTTTCCACTCATCACCCCGCCCAAAAAAATTTGTATGTGGTAATACGCCTCTCTTAAATCCAGTTTGGTCCTTCATGAGAGGGAGGGAGAGGATACTGGGGCTTGGAAGGGGTTTTTAGTGAGAAAGATTGCAATTATCACCACCCCTCATTGACTGCACGATAGAGTTCACGCTCAGGGCAAAACTAAGATGTACTCCATGACCCCAAAGGAAACGGCAGAATTAAGGAAATACATTGATGCCAATTTGGAGCAAGGCTTTATCCAACCAGCCAGTTCTAAACTAGCTGCCCCTGTTTTTTTCAAAGATGGGGAGGGGATGAGACTGTGCATTGACCTCCGGGGCATTAACACTGTTTGCATAGAAAACACCTCCCCCTTCCCCTTCATGAAGGACTTGCTGAACCATTTCGCCAAGGGCAAGGTGTTCACCAAACTGGATTTAAGAGAGGTGTATTACCGCATAAAATTAGGGAGGGGGATGAGTGGAAAATCACGTTCATCTGTCCCCTTGGTAGTTTCCAGTTCAAAGTCATGCCGTTTGGCTTACAAGGGGCCCCTGCAGTTTTCATCCAATTAATCAATGAGGTGTTGCAAAGCAAGTGAATGAACCTTCAGCCTGCTGGCTGGCTTCTTTGTTCCCCCTTGCTCCCGAGACAGCCTTCTGGAATGGCAGCAGCAGCACATGTGGCTGCAAGAGGAAGAGAGGCTGGGTGAGACCCATATGCTTTCCAGCTCCCCTCATCCCAGAAGCATTAAACTTGCACTCTCCCCTCTCTGCTAGCAGCTGCCCCCTTCTCCCTCTCCCTCCTCATTATCAGGAGATCCTGTGTGAAAAAGGGGGTGGCCGCTAGCAGAGAGTGGTTGGCATGTCAAAGCTCTCGGCTTCATTATTGCCTGCACCTGATTTCAGCTCATAGTTTGCAAAACAGAAATGGGAGGGAGTTGGTAAATGCATAGGGTGGGGGAAGGCTAAGAGATGCACAAGAGCCTTCTGCTGCCTGAGAACAGTTACCCACCAAGGTCAAGTCCTGAGAACTGTTCAAATGACACAGACTGTTTTCCCAAAACAAAGGAACTGCGTTTAATTAGTGTGGAAATTAAGGAGAAAGCTGTCAGGCCTGCAGCCATATTTCTCTTGGATATTTGGCCTGCCACACTTTCTATTATTCTACTATGCCTTTTCCTATTGTGGGAAAATGGGAGGGGGGATTGTACAGAGTTAGATGCTATGTAGCCAAAACAAAATTTCTTCTAGAAATCCAGTTCCGGTCAGGTGCAGAGGTGCAGAGACAAAGGAGACCTTCCTTTGTCTCTGCACCTCTGCACCTGACCGGAACTGGATTGGTGGAACTGCCAGAATGGCAGTGGGAGATTGGGCCATGTGATGGGTTTGTGGGTGTGGGACAAGATCTTACATTTTCAACTAGGTGGGGAAAATCTGGAAGCTTTAAGATTTGGGTATTTCCAGATGTGCCAACAGGGCTCTCTTAATAAATTAGAACTTTGAACAATACTTTGCATTGGACTGATTTACTTTTGGATGCTATTTGGAACCATGACAGAAATGATCCCAGATGAAGTGCATTGCGAAGATGTGTTGGTGGAGCAAACCATAGAATTCCTGAGGGGCACTTTTGACAATCTCAAGGTACATGCGGCTTTAACCTGAATGGCACTGCCAGCCACTAAACCAGTGCAGGTCCTGGCTCACAATGGCACACCCATGCTCACCAACCCAGCTGTAACAGTACCTGCTCCATTGGCACTAGCACCAGCTCCAGCTCAGCAGCCCAACCATGCTGATATAATGCTTCCAGATGGGCTGAAATATGATGTCTACAACATCTGTATTGCCTGAGGTGCCTCTTGCACCATTCATGGCTCATATATCTTGGCCGAAGATGTTGAGATTGATTTAGCCTGATCACGAAATCAACCCAACCATGGGTGATGGAGATCTGTCCTCACTGAAAAGAAGGAAGCCCCAAAGCTATCAGCAGAGCCCATGCCAATGCTTTAAGTGCGGAAAGGAAAAGCACCAAGCTGCTGACTGCTGAGCTGCATGCCCAGTCCAAAAAGCAACCTCAGGGCCTGCCAAGAAGTCAGTGAAACTGGCGCAAGAGCCAGGGAAATGGCCCTGAAGAGAGTGGAAGTAGTTGTGTTCACTCCATTACCTTTTGGTGTGAGAACTCTGTCTACTCTGACCTGAGAAACACTGAGGAGTGAAACAGACACAGGTAACAATCCCTTGTAAGACACCCTGTGAACCTGATGACCATCCCCATAGAATTGGCAGTACACTCTTCAAGGGATAAGGGACGCCTAGTTGCCTTTTTGGACTGGGGTTGCACTAGATGCTTGATCAAGCCTGCATTAGTCAAAAAGTTATGCTTGCAGTTCAGTGAACCCAAAGTGTGGGTGACCTTTTGCCAATTGGATGGGTCAGTAGTGTGTGTGTGGGGGAATGTTTGTTACTGAACCCATAGAGATGAGAATGGGGGCCCACACAGAAACCCTGAGGTTTATCGTGGCACCAGGCATGAAGCAGTCGCTAGTACTGGGTCTAGCATGGCTCTTAAAATAGAATCCTTATGTGAACTGGAGGAGGAGGTGGTTGTTAAAGATCAGGTGGAAAGTGTCTGGGCTGAACCCAAGCAGATGCTATCAGCACCACTGGGAGAGAAAGCAAAGAAAGAGATGGGGGCAGCCACACAAGAATGCTCTAAGGGTGACCCCTGAATACCCAAGGAGTACTGGGACTTACAGGACATTTTTAGCAGAAGGGACTCAGATGCACACACACACACCCTCATTGCCTCATGGACTATTCCATAGAAATCCTAGCAGGAACTAAGCTTCCCAAGGTCTGTGTTCAATGACCCCAAGAGAGCTCAAGGAGCTCTGGTTATTCATAGACAATAACTTAAAGCATGGGTTCATACAACCAGCCAGACTCTGGTGCTTTTCAGGGGAAAGAAAGATGAGACCATATTGCAAGCTTAACACAGATTGTGTGGAAAAGAACAAAGGACATGTTGGCCCAGCTGGCAAGGGGAAGATTTTTACTAAACTGGACTTATGAGATGTGTATAAGGAGGGGGAATGAGTGGAAAACTGCTTTCAATTGCCCCCTAGGGTGTTTTCAATTTTGAGTACTCCTTTGGACTACAGGGTGCCCTGGCCATCTTTATACAGCTGATTCCCAGTACAAGGAAACAACTTGAAAGCTTCCTGGGATTTGCCTACTTTTACTGTTAAATTTATCCTATCATTTGCACAAATAGCAGTGCCCATCACTAATCTCTTAAAAATCAAAGGTGAAGAGAAACTCAAAACTAGCCAAAGTGGTTTATGGAATGTCAGGCAGTGTTTGAAAAACTCACTTCTTCATGGTGGAGCCAGTCTTAAAGCACCCTGATCTGAACATTCTTTTGTTATTCAGGCAGATGCTAGCTAGTGGTAGGAGCCATGCTGCTACAAAAGAATGAGCAGCCATGTGCATACACCTTCAAAAATTCACTGAGACCAAATGCAATGTGGGAGAAGATGTACATAGTGTGCTGGGCACTCCTCACCTGAAGGAACTTCCTAGAAGGACATAAGGCCCCCTTCAAGGTATGGATGGACCAGAGGTGGGTTTCTTCCAGTTCGCCCCAAATCGGGCAAACTGGCAGTGGTGGTGGTGGGAGGCTCCGCCCACCAATCCAGAAGCTTCTGCATATGCGCAAAAGTGTCACGCACACACATGAGCGAACGAGTAGTAAAATAAATTGAAACCCATCACTGGGATGGACCACAAAAAAATGGAGGCCCTAAAAAACCCCAGGAGGTTGTTCTCCAAGCAAGTTCACTGGATTCAGTATTTCAACTAGTTCAATTTTACATTGCGATATCTGCCCGGGGGGAAGAACATTCTAGCCAATGCTCTTACTGGACTACTGCAATACAATAGCTCTAAACCTGAAATTATCAGACCAGTTATCCCATCTTGAGAGCTGGCAGCCCATCACCACTCAAACTCAAAGGAAACCTATACCCCACATAGCAGAGGATCTGTGCAGTGCACTAAAAGTAGCACTAGAGAAAGACAAGTGGTTCCAAGCCCATCAAATGAATGCATGCTATGGGACAGCTTAGCCTGGTTAGGAGCCAAACTCTGTGTCCCAGAGAGTAAATGCATAGTAGTTCTCTAGAAAAGTCACAACTCAAAATTGGCTAGGCGCTTTGGCTTTGTAAAAACCCTACACCTTGTGAAATATCAGTTTTGGTGGCTACCACTAAAAAAGGAATAGAGAGCTACCTAGCCAGCTGCTCCATCTGTGCTCCACAAAAAGACACCAAGGGAAAACGCTAAAACTCCTCCAGCTGGTGGCAGAGCCTAAAGAGCCATGGAAAGAAATTTCCATAGACTTTATAGTGAAGTTACTGGAAAGTTTGGGGAACACTGTGATTTGGATCATAGCTGAGTTTTTCTCTAAATAGATACATTTTATACTATGCTAAAAAAAATTCTCTCAGCATGCACCTTTCCTAAATTATTAATTCAATGCATATACATGCTCCATCGGGTGCCAGAGACAATCATACCAGATTGCAGCATGTAATTCATATCATACCATATCCTTTTGGCTATAGTATACACTTCCTCTTTCGTTGGGTCTTCCTTGAAAACAATTTATATCCTTCTACTGGTATGTTCCAATGATGGATTCCATCCCACTAGGTTTCAGTAATGGCAATAATATTGTAACTGCTCTCATAGACTGTCTCATCTCCATTTTAAGGTTATTGAGCCAGTACTGTCCAAAACTGTTTCTGTGATCATGTAACTGACAACATGGAACACTGTTATCTTTCCCATTGAAGTGGTACTTATTTATCTACTCACATTTCCATGCTTTCAAACTGCTAGGTTGGCAGCAACTGGGGTGAGAATGGAATATCACTCATTGGCTTTCTAGCTGATAAACCAAGTGTCCTAACCACTGAGTCAGTACATCACCCAATATCACAACAGTTAAGATTTTGGGCTTGGCTGGAAAGCCAACAGCCCAGGTTCGAGACTTGAGCACTGTGTGATAGGGTGACTCCCATTCTTGCCCCAACCTAGAGTTTTAAAGCATGCATGCAAATGAGAATAGATAAATAGGTGCCACTTTAAAGGGAAATAGGTGCTCTGTGATGTCATGCTGGCCACATGACTGTGGAAACATCTTCAGATAATGCTGGCTCAATGGCCTTGAAATAGAAATGAGCACTGCCCACTATAGTTGGCTATGATTAGCAGAGCAAAATCCACAAGGACTCCTTTACCTCATATACAAGTTCACCCTGTTTGTTTACCATACTTTTGAGCATTAGTGTATAGGCATCTGACCCCTTTATGCCTGATTTTGCATTTGCTTCCTATGTTAGATTGATCTCGTAAGGGTTGATTTCCCTCCCCTTCTATTTTTAGACTAAATCCCTCCAGATGAGTTGTGACAGTTGTTTTCCAAACACATTTTCCCCAGTTATTGTGAGGTGTAGCTCATCTCCTGCCAGAAATCCTTTTTGTATGTAATGTAGATCATGGTCTGGGAATCCAAAGTTTTCTCAATGAAATCATCCCTTAAGCCAGTGGTTTACTTCTAAAATCCTCCATTCCCTCATTGAATGTTGACTTCTGTTGTATAGATGAGTCTCTTGACATTGTTTTCAGTCTCCTGGTTATATTATTCATCTTCACATGAAAGAGTAGTCAAAATGGGCTTGAGTATTTTGGTAAGCCTCTCTATCACATCTTTGATCTCTGCTCCTGGAAGACAACTTTTTGTGTACATCCCTCTTTTCCAGTCTTCTGTAGTTCCCCTGTGCTACAAGAACTTTGAAAGATTGCATTCAGTGGTTCCAAGTTCACACTTGCCAGCTTCTTTAGAACTCTGGGATGAAAACCGTCTGACCCAGATGATTTTTACCCATGAGAGGTGACCCTTGAGGAATTTGAATGGAATCAGTCTGAAGTGAAAAGGCAACAGCTGAAAAAAATACTTAGTGTATTTTCTTTTCCAGTTCTTATTTCAGATCTTCTTTGCACAAGTAACCTTTCTTTAAAAGGAGAACTGCTAGAGTTTAGCTATCTATGCTAAATGGATTCATAACTGGCTGACCAACCGCACTCAACATGTAGTCCTCAATGGAATTGCATCTACATGGAGGGAAGTATGCAGTGGAATACACCAAGCCTCTGTTTTAGGCCGAGTACTCTTCAACATCTTCATCAATGACTTGGAGGGGGAGGGGGATAGATGCAGTGGTGGGATTCAATTTTTTTTTACCACCGGTTCTGTGGGCTTGGCTTGGTGTGACTGGGTGGGCATGGCTGGGTGGTCATGTCCTGGGTGTGGCCAACTCAATGTCACTTATGCCTGGCCCCTCCCCTCCCAGCCATTCCTTGTCACACCCAACCTCAATGTACTGTATTTTTCGGAGTATAAGACACATTTTTTTTCTCAAAAAAGAGGGTGAAAATCTGGGTGCGTCTTATACATCGAATACAGCATTTTTTGCCTCCTGAAGCCCTGCCCCTTCACCAAAATGGCTATGCGTAGCCTTAAGGAGAGAGCTTTCAGAGAGCTCCTAGGGACTGGGGAGGGCAGAAATGAGCAAAAAATGGGCCATTTTTTGTCCCCCCAGCCCCCAGAAGTACTCTATAAGCCTCCATAATAAAGCAGACATAAAGTGAAATTTGGACATTAAGTGTGAAACTTACTGGGTCAGGCTGGACAGCCTCTTAGAGCCCCTTTACTTCTATATTAAAGCCACATAGGCAGAATTGCAGCTTGCAAAGAACAGAAAGTCAGTGCCTAACCACAAGATGTCAAAATCTATGTCAAAAGTCCAAGGTTCAATTAAAGTTTGTTAATGACACATACTCCATAAACAAAAGGAGAAGTAAGACCCCATCCCTTTATAAGGTTTTCTCCCCAAAGTAACCACTAAGAAATGTGTTAAGTATTTCCGTGTTGCAATGCTTTTGAGAATGTATAAGAATGTGTGCTTCGATAATGAAGATTGTTCAGAACTTCCAATGCTAAGCCATGGGATAGCTTTCTGAACCTGGCTGCCAAATAAACTTTTCCTGTATCCTGAGAAGTCTAAAGCCTGTCATTTTCTGCAACAATAAGGCTATGCATGCATTTTTTTTTACAAAAGACAGGGCCGTTTTTGTGAAAAACGGGCCATTTTTTGCTCTGTTTTGGCCCCCCACCCCTCCAGGAGCACTCTGCAAGCCCCCCCCCAGGCTATTCATGCCTTTTATTTGAAAAAAAAAACAGGCCTGTTTTTGCAAAAATGGGCCATTTTTCGGGGGTTTGCAGAGTGCAAAAACGTTTTTTCCTCCTTTTGGAAAGCTCTTTAACTGATGAGAATTACATTGATCAAGTGCTGTGCCAGCACAAACAAAATCTAAAGATTTGTCAGCGATTTCCTTCTCCAGCACATGGATATATACACCTGGAAACATCTACCTATCTACCTACTCTCTCTCTCTCTCTCTCTCTCTCTCTCTACCTACCTACCTACCTACCTACTGTATTTCTCTCTCTTCCTCTCTATCCCTCTATCTACCTACCTATATACACACACTCTCTCTCCTTACCTACCTATTGTATTTCTCTCTCTTTCTCTATCACTCTACCTACCTACCTACTCTCTCTTTCCCTACCTATCTACTGTATTTCTCTCTCTCTATCTCCTTCTATTTCTCTCTCTCTGTCCCTCTGCCTACCTACCTACCTACCTACCTACCTACCTACACACACATTCTCTCTCCCTTCCTACCTATTGTATTTCTCTCTCTCTCTATCCCTCTACCTACCTACCTATCTACTCTCTCTCTCCCTATCTATTTACTGTATTTATCTCTCTTATCTCTTTCTATTTCTCTCTCGCTAGCCCTCTACCAGCCACCTACACACTCTCTCCCTACCTACCTACTGTATTTCTCTCTCTCTCTATCCCTCTCCCTACCTACCTACTCTCTCTCTCTCTCCCTACCTATCTACTGTATTTCTCTCTCTCTCTCTCTCTCTCTCTCTCTCTCTCTCTCTCTCTCTCTCCCTTTATCTACCTTCCTACCTACCTACCTACCTAACTACTCTCTACCTACCTACCTATCTACCTACTTACCTACCTACCTACCTACCTACCTACCTACCTACCTACTGTATTTCTATTTTTTTCTCTCCCTCTCTATCCCTCTATCTACCTACCTACTTTTTTAAAAAATTGCCTCTTCAAAACCTTGGTGCATTTTATACTCCAGTGCATGTTATACTCTGAAAAATACAGTATCTATAGTTATCTAAAAATGTTGTTGGGGTTTTTTTATTTTATTATCTACATACTATAGATGTACTTTCATGGACCACTGAAAGGAGGAAATGGCTCACATGCTTTGGCCAAGAGTGTGATAGGCAACAGGCTCTTAAGGGCCTGCCACAAAGAAGTGGGGGGGGGGATGTATTTTCCAAAGAAGCAGAAGACAAAACAAGAACAAATGGATGGAAACTGAACAAAGAGAGAAGCAACCTAAAACTAAGGAGAAACTTCCTGACAGTGAGAACAATTAACCAGTGGAACTGCTTGTCTCCAGAGGTTCTGGGTGCTTGATCACTGGAGGTTTTTAAGAAAAGACTGGACAGCCATTTCTCTGAAATGGTATAGGGTCCCCTCCAAAGTCCCTTCTAAATGTTATTCTGACATCTTTCCCAGGTCCTCCACTGAGATCCAAAATGTGGCTGTGATAGTTGATCAGAGCTCCTGTTTTTTTACGTGCAACAGCTTTAACATTTAGGATCAGAGCTAAATTAGTTGCTTTTCTATTAATACACAATCCTTAAAAGGGCTCCCCTTTAGAGACCCTGCCTGGTCTAATTCAGAGGTCCCCAACTTTTCTGGTACCAGGAATTGGTTTCATGGAAGAGAGTTTTACCATGGACCTCTGTGTGTGTGTGTTTGAGAGAGGTGGGGAGGGAGGGGGAAGACAAGTATACAGTTTGGTAAAGAGGCACAGACAGAATTGGTAAATTAAATAGTGGGTGGGCCATGCATGGAGTAAAATAAACATGGGATTCCCACCAGATGATTTTGCTCCAGTCCAGAGGAAAATCAGAATAAACACACATGGAAGACTTCACTAGAAAGGGCTTTCTTTTGCTCCAGGAGAAAATCAGAATAAAGAATAGGAAAAGCCTTCACAGGAAGAGACGTTTTTGTTCTGCTCTGGAAGAAAATTAGAAGATACAGAGAAATCTTCACTGGAAGACGCTCTTTGCTTTTGCTCCAGAGGAAACCCCCAATCAAAGACCTGGAGAAGCAGAAAGAGCGTGAATGACCACCACCTGCACTTTTTAATGGTTCAGCACAGTGATTCCCTTCTAGATTAGCCCTGTGACTTTCTGCTTCTAAGAAAGGAAGGAAAGGAAGGTGGGGGGGGGGGGAGAGATAATTCTAACTTACCCTTCCAGCAAAACAAACCAAAGATCCAGCATATTGAGGAAGTGCTGAGAAAACCATAAAAAACCCCAAGAGATCAAACCAACTAAGCATAGCACAATGCCTCTGTTAGAAGGATTTTCTGGTCCATTCCAGTGGGAGAAGCCGATGATGAAAGATTCGAAGACAGCGAGCTACTGAAAAACAGGTTTTATTACAGGAAGGCAATTCAGTGACAGCAAAAGGAACTTCAGCATTCCTGCCTTGCAAGGTGGTCTTCTGGGGTCTCGAGTCTAGATTTCTACACGTCTAGTTTTATACATTTTTTTCTACCCTGGGGCAATGTGAATTGATAGTTCTTTCTATTGTGTTAGATATCTCTCCAGGGCTTCCCTTCCTGCCTCGGCTTCCCTTCCTGCCTCAAAAGGTACTTCTTTTGTCCAGTTTCTATTTTGGGAGATAATCCTATCAGGGACAAGGCCGAGAGTTCCTGTGGCTAGGTGATTTCTATTTTTTGGGAATAATCCCCTCAGAGGCAAGGCAGGGAATTTCTATCATCTATAGACTCTATATTGTCTGGGTTTCTCAGTGGCTGTCTTCAGGGTGAGCACTGAGCCGGTGTGTTTAACCAGTCTTGCAACACTTTACCAGGTGATAAGTGCTCTTGGCTGAATGCCCAGACATCTAGTTAAGCTCCTTAGGCTTTCCCCTGCTGCCTGAGGGAAAGGAAAAAAGCAGCCAGAAGTGTTGGTTTATTAATCTATTGTATTTGCTTGCTTTTCTGGTGTTAAAAATATGGTAAAAATATGATAAAAATATGGGAGCTTCACCCGGATGGAGGGGTACCAGGGTAAATCTTTTGACACCTCTTTGCAAAGAAACCCAGAGCAAACAGTCACTCAGCTTGCAAAGCTCCAAGCAGTGAAAGCCCTTTAAGCACACATAGACACTAAACCAAACAAGGAAAAACAAGCAGGATGTTGCCAAAGCACATAAGGTATCCTCGGGCATTAAAACAAAAGCAAAAAACTCCAATTGAAGTGAGCTGAGCAGTCTTGGAAAAGGTGCAGACCAGAGAGAGATTCCCTCGGAGACCCAGAGCTTAATATGACATTCCCACACACACAAACATTGACCATCAGCTATTTCTTACTTCTGCTTAGGGCAAATGAGACTAAGACTGACCATCAGCTGTTTCTTAGCTCAGCTGAGGCACGGGAATCCACTCTGCCACACGAATCAGCTGAGCTAATAAACAACAGAATATAGGAGAGGGGGTAGGTGGGGAGGCAGGTTGGGAGGGGCAGATGGGGGGGGTCAATCAAATTCCAATCACTTGGAATACTGCAGCTAATTTTGGTTGCCATGATGTAAAAAAAGATGTTGAGACTAGAAAAAGTGCAGAGAAGAGCAACAAAGATGATTAGGGGACTGCTAGAGGCTAAAACATATGAAGGCTGGTTGCAGGGACTGGGTATGTCTAGTTTAATGAAAAGAAGGATTAGGGGAGACATGTTAGCTGTGTTCCAATATTTCAGGGGATGCCACAAAGAAGAGGGAGCCAAGTTATTCTCCAAAGCACCTGAGGGTAGGACAAGAAGCAATGGGTGGAAAGTAATCAAGGAGAGAAGCAACTTAGAACTAAGGAGAAATTTCCTGACAAAACAACTAACCAGTGGAACAACTTGCCTCCAGAAGTTATGAATGCTCCAAAACTGGAGGTTTTTAAGAAGATGTTGGATAACCATTTGTCTGAAGTGGTGTAGGGTTGTCTGCCTAAACAGGGGGTTGGATTAGAAGACCTCCGAGGTCCCTTCCAGCTGTGTTATTCTATTCTGTTCTGTTCTGTACTGAACTGTATTGGGGCTAAGAGTGAACTGAATTGAGTTGAATATGCAGTAGGTAAAGAAGAAGTCCATTCACACAATCCCACCCCTTTAACTCCCAGTTTCCAGACTTTCAATAGAAGTTCTCCACCCAATCTGGGACCCTTCTGGGTTTGGCTGCTTGATCATGTGAGGATATACTGGCATTCAGACTTCCAGGTAAACATATGAAGAACTCAGGAGCAGAGAGAAGGACTAAATGCACAAAACTGTCTCTATGCAGGTGCTTAAGCAATCAGTTGAATACTTGACCTCAGTTACAATTAAATCCTAATGCTTAACTCCATTCTTTGCCTCAAATTCCTATTTTTTATAAGCTATAACAATTTACCTAGATTTACAGATTCAATAAAGGGAATCAGTTCAGCAATTTTTAATTTTAAAACCATTTCCCAAGATAATTAAAAATCAACTTCATATTCAGAGCTTTGTGTGTGTGTGTGTGTGTGTGTATGAACATATAGTTAATATCTCACCCATCTTAACTGTGAAAAATAAACAATTTGAACTATGGAGTGTAGGGATAGCAAATCTTTAAGACTTATATCTGCAGAAAATGTCTACATAAAAATGAACAGCCAGTTCTACCTAAGTTCTTTTAAAAATAGTATATGTTTGGGAGAAGAATTTTGCCTATCAACAATATCCCATTAACTCTTTCTTATTACCTCATTTAATTCATAGGAATTAAAAATATTCAGATTCACTAACTTGCCAAAATTACCATGCAACACAAAATAGCATCAAACCTACTTTTCATAACTTAATCTAAAACAGTATGTCATTTTTTTCTTAACAAATAATATGCTTAGATTTTTCTCTTACCTTGTGACACACAAATAACTGATGCACTGCTTCACAGGCTTGTGAACAGAGTACAGACGTGTGCAAGGAAACTGCTCTTCACGGCATTCTGGGAGCAAACCACAGTTCCAATAAGTGATCTCAATCACATAAAAATGCCTCAAAAATGGTTGCCAGATACAATCACTTTAAATATTTGCAATCCATCATGTTTAAATAAACTGGAACCAATTTACACAAGTATGATTTGTATTTGCACACTGAAATTGTAACCTGTTACTTAAAATGAACAAAAGTTTATTTTAAATAAAACAAACAAATACTGAGTGGAGGCATCTTCCAAAAAAAGGCGGAGGGTTGGATCCTGGAAACTACAGACATGAGACGATCATGGAAAAGATAATCAAGCATTTCACTAATTTAGTCACTTTATCAAAGAAGACAATAAGTTTGTTTGGCACGATCTGTTTTTAACAAACACATAACGTAACAAAACCCTTTTAGGAATCATCCTGTTCATTTCTAGGTGCTCATAAATACTCTGCTTAATGATCATTACCAGGATTTTCCTGGCTATTGATCTCTGTAGTATATGTTGAACAAAGTCATAACCTTGTTAGAGTTGACAGAAACAATAAAAAGGCAAAAAATAATAAAATGTCTAGTCCTGATGGATTACCATCTGAAATATATAAACAGCTGCAAGACCTTCCAGGGCCAATACTATTAGAGGTTTTCAGTTCAGTATTAAAAGAGGCAAAGATACCGGCATTGTGGGAAGAAGAAAATATTACACTTATCCCTAAGGAGAACTCTGATTTGACGCTAACCAAAAACTATAGGCTCATTTCTTTGTTAAATTCAGACTATAAAATTTTCATGGCCATAATGGCCGAAAGGCTAAAAAAAATTATGGGGGAATTTATTTATGTGGATCAGAATGGCTTCTTGCCAAGAAGGCAACTAAAAAATAACACCAGAACGATACTAGATGTCCTAGAATATTATGAAGTCCACAGTGAGAAACAAATGGCTTTGATATTTATTTACGCACAAAAAGTGTTTGATAATGTCAAATGGGATTTTATGTTGTGCCAGTTAAAGTACCTGGAATTTGGTGAAAACTTAATAAATATGTTTAAAGCAATTTATTGCAATCAAGTGGCCAGAGTGGTAATAAATAGGGCTACAACACAGTGCTTAAAAATCCAAAAAGGCAGAAGGCAAGGGTGCCCACTATCACCACTATTATTTGTATTAATGTTGGAGGTCTTAACTAGGATAATTCGAAAAGATGAGCACAGTAAGGGTCTAGAAATTAAAAAGGAAGTATTTAAGCTGACGATCTGGTGTTTATTATGGAAAAACTATTGCAGTCTGGTATGAGGCTAATGGAACTACTGGGAGAATGTGGGGAAGCAGCCGGTTTGAGGGTAAATAAAGAAAAAACTAAGATGTTAGTGAAAAATATAACAAATGGGCAGAAAAATGAATTGGTTGATAGAATAAACATTCAAATAGCAAAGAAAGTGTGATATTTAGGAATACAATTAACAGCGAGATGTGTAACACTCAAAGCAGATAATTACAATAAACTGACCAAATTAAGGTGAATTTAGAACGGTGGAAAAATTAACAGCTCTCCTTCATGAGGAGAATAGCAACAGTCAAAATAAACATCTTACCCAAAATCCTTTTTTAATTTCAAAATATACCAATAAGATTGGAGAAAGAATATTTCAGAAATTTAAGCAAAATGGTATCTAAATTTATTTGGCAAGGAAAGAAGCCCAGAATTAAATTGAAACTTTTACAGGATTCCAAAGAAAGAGGAGAAATCAAATTGCCCAATTGGGAAAGATACTATCAAGCGGCAGCACTAACATGGGTAAAATATTGGATAGGACTTAAAAATAGAAGACTATTAGCATTGGAAGGACATGGTATAAAAATGGAGTGGCACGCCTTCCTATGGGATGAAAAACATAAAGCTCACCAGTACTTCCAGAGGCACCATATAAGACGAACTATGTGTGGTTAATGATTAAACAATAAAACTACATGGAAAACCCAAACTGGTTATCGATGTTGGAGATGTTCTTGCATCCGAATTTTATTAATTTAGGGAAAGTAATTACTTATAAGGAGATACTAAACGAAAGAGGTGATCTAAAATCTAGAAGAGAATTATATGAGGAAGGAATAGAACAGGAATGGTGGACTTACTTACAAGTCCAATCTCGATACATAAACGATAAAAAAGAACGAGGTATTAAGAAAGAACCCACAGAATTAGATAAAATTTTACTAGGTGAAGAGGAGAAAATGATTTAAAAATTATATCAATATCTATTGGATATACAATGGCGGAAGAGCAGGTAAAGGAAATCATTTTAGCATGGAGTAGAAACTTTGGTTACAGCATAGATTTGGACAATTGGCAAGACTTATGGAAACGTTAATTTTACCCACCTCATATAAGGAAAACTTATACAAGATGTTCTATAGGTGGCACATCTCACCCACAAGATTAGCTAAAATTAACAAAAACTTAATCACCACAATGTTGGAAATGCAATGCTCCACTAGGGACCTTCTACCATATGTGATGGGAGTGCATGAAAGCTAGGGCTTTTTGGCACCAGATAAGAAAGTATTTGAAAGAGATGCTAAATCAAAAGATGGAGTTGAGGCCAGAATTATTTCTACTAGGGATCACAAAAGAAAAACATGGAAAAGATGGACTATATTTAATGCTGCATATTTTAACGGCAGCAAGACTGGTTTTTGCACAAAAATGGAAAAATGAAGAGAATCCCTCGGAACAAGAAATAATAAATAAGATACTGATGTGTACAGAAATGGACAGACTGACTCTAGAGCTCAAAGACAAGGGTGAGATGGAATATCACAAAATTTGGGACAAATTGTAACGATGGTTAGAAAGGAGGGGAAAAGGCTGGGACAGAAAAACAGACAAGTTAAGAATTGGAAAATATGGTATTAAAAATGTGTGATAGGTAGGAATTGGATATGTATTTGTATGATTAGGAATTATATAAAAGAAAGGATCAATAGACAAGTAATCTGACTGACTATACACACCTATGGAATGGATATAAAATGTAATTGTTGTAAGATCTAATCATTATATGGAAACGTTTATGCCAGAAATGTCCAATGTTTTTAATGTTTATCTAATAAAAAACTTTTAAAAAATTATTTTAAATAAAACAAACAAATACTGAGTCAAGGCATCTTCAAAAAAAAAGTGGGAGGGAATGGATCCTGAAAACTACAGACCAAGCAGCATGAGATCAATACCTGGGAAGAACCTGGAAAAGATAATCAAACAATGAACACCTAGAAACAATCAAAGCTATTACTAGAACAAGGGTGTCAAACTCAATTTAATTGAGGGCTGCATGAGGGCTGTGGTTGACCTCAGAGGACTGGACAGGTGTGGTCAACTGAGCAGGCATGGCTGACTGGGTGGGAGTGGCCAGCTTGACACCACTCCCCAAACTGCTGACATGTTTCCTCTTCATACTGGGTAGACTGGACCAAAGCCACATTGGCCTGATGTTTCCTCTTCGCATTGGGTAGATGTGGGCCGGCCCTTAACATTTTCCAGGATGGCCCCGCAGGCCGATTCTACAACATTGCAGGCCGGATCCGGCCCATGGGCCTTGTGTTTGACACCGCTGTACTAGAAGCTAACAGAACCAAATAACACAGAAGCAGCAAAGATTATTCGGGACTGGAGGCTAACGTGTATGATGAATGGTTGCACAAATGTCGTTGTGTGCTCTAATGAAGAGAAGGACTAGGAATGACATGATACCAGTCTTCCAATATTTGAGAGGCTATCACAAAGAGGATATTGTCCTAAGCATTCATATCAATGACAACAATTAATCAGTGGAATGTCTTGCCTCCAGTTGTTATGAGTGTTCCATCCCTGGAGGTTTTTAAGAAGAGATTGGATAGCCATTTGTCTAGAATCATATAAGATATCTTGCTTGAACAAGGTGTTGGACTATAAGACTTCCAAGTTCCCCTCCAACTCTATATTCTACAGAATTCTGTAATTCTGTAAAAGTGGTATTCAAAATACTATTTACAGTCCAATTATTTATCTGCAATGATACTGTATTTTTAGTTAACAGAGAATGTACATAGGATCAAAATTTAATAATTTTAACAGAATATTGCTTGTATGAGAAATCAATGCAATCATGCAATAATTGCTATCTTTGCCATTGCCTTTCTTTACTAATGGGATAAAAAAATAGATATTTTCCAGCCCTGAGGCCATTGATATGTAGTCCATATCTCTTGACACAGGATAGTGATGCTGTTAAGTGGCATTGGTCTTAGTAATTCTGGAGGTATTCCTTCAATACCTGGGGCTTTCTAGTTTGGAAATTTCCTCATGGCTTGAAAAAGATCTTTTTTGTTTGGTTCTTTATTAAGGACTGTCATTGTTGTCATCTTGATGGTAAGTCAAACTGCTATAGAGTCCTTCCATATATTCTTCCATACATTATTTCCATCTGTTCCTGATCTTCTGCTGATCACTTAGTAGATTCCCATTGTGGTCTTTAACAGTTCCTTGCTATGCTAAAATGCTGGATCACATCATTTTCACTACAGCAAACATGACTTTAGTGTGTCCCTTTCTAGTAAGTTCTTCCAGATGTTGACATTGCTCCTCCCACTGCCTATTATTGTCTTTCCTGGCTTCAATTGGAAAAATTGCATCCAGCTTTTTAACTTTATCCTTATTGTCTTTGGCTTTGGCTGCTCTTTACTGATCAGCTATTTTGATAGTATCATCAGATAGCCACTTGTTTGTTTTCTTTGTTTCTTTTTGAGTTACATACGTAGATAAAAAAAAGGTGGGATAACAATCTAATAATAACAATAATTTTCAGCACTGCAAGAGAGGCAGAAGAGAAGACAATTGCATATCGTATTTAAATTCCTTTTGAGGGATTAGGGAGAGGAAATGGTAATAGGGAATCCCTCTTGCCATGCTTGCTTAGCTGAGATGAAAATCGCTTTCAGAAGATGTGTTGAAACTGTGGTTTAGAACCATAGAATTGTTAGGCTGGAAGTGACATTGGAGGTTTTTTAGTCCAACCCTCTGCCCAAAGACAGAATCCTTATTCCATCCTGAACAAATGGCGGCCCAATCTTTTTGTTTAACCATCAGCAATTGTGCTTCCACAATTCCAGGAGGCAAGTTGTTCCACTGACTAATTGCTTTCACTGTCAGAAAATTTCACCTTAATTCCAAGTTGAATCTCTCTCTGACTAGCTTCCATTTCTTCTTATCCTGCCCTCAAATGCTTTGGACAATAAATCTTATCATATTCTTCAAGTATTGGAATATGTCTATCATCACCCCTAAGTCTTCTCTTTTCTGGGTCCCTTAGCTGTTAATGACACAATTTGGTCTCCAGGCCTCTGAACATCTTTATTGCTCTTCTCTACAGTCTTTCTAAGGCCTCAGCATCTTTTTTGTATCATGATGAGCAGAACAGACACAATATACCAAGTGTGACTTTACTAGTGCACATGCTGCTGCTTATACTTAAATGGTTGTCCACCATGGTAGCTAAATCACTCTCACTATTACTGCTGTTGAGCCAAGTACCTCCTATTCTATACATGTGCATCTGGTTTTCCTGATCTTGTGCAGGACCTTACTTTGCTCATCACTGAAATGTACCTTGTTAGTTAGGGTCCAATGCTCAAGATGTCAAGACCCTTCTGAATCTTCACTCTATCTTCCAAAGTGTTAGCAATTCCCCCCCCCCAACTTGATGTCATCTACAAATTTGATGTGTTCTTTTTCTACCCTCACATCATAAATAATATTGAAGAGCACTATCCCTGAAACAGAACCTAGAGTTACCTCCCTGCATACTTCCCTCCATGTAGACATAATTCCATTGATGACTACACACTGAGTGTGGTTGGTCATCCAGTTAAAAATCTATAAGGTGGTGATGCTATTTATCCCACATTTTTCTGGCTTACCAAGAAATAGATTGTTGGCCTACTTTGCAAATGCCTTACTGAAGTCTAGGTATAGTACATCCACAGCATTTCACTGATTTAGTCACTTTATCAAAGAAGGCAATAAGGTTTGTCTGGCATGATCTGTTTTTTTAACCAACACATAATAAAACAAAACCCCTTTAGGAATCATTCTGCTTATTTCTAGGTGCTCATAAATACTCTGCTTAATGACAATTACCAGGACTTTCCTGGCTACTGATGTTAAGATGATTGGTCTGTAATTTCCTGAATCCATTTTTTTTTACTCTTTTGAAGATTAGAACCACAAATTGCCCTTCCTGTCGATATCGTATTTGTAATGTATTTGGAAAGAAATGGCAAATTTTGTTCCAAACTGATTTTAGAGAAAGTTAAAATAAAATTTAACTCTGATCACCCCATATTGATCTTACAGGGATATTGTTGCCATTGTTAACTACTTTCAGGCATCTGAACAGGCTGATTTTTTTTATTTAACAATAATTTTTTGAAACAAAAATGTTATAAGCATAACTAGTAAATGATGTGTTTCCTTCAAAAAAGGTAGATGAATTAAACATACCTGTTAAATTATAGAATAAATGTTTGAATTGCCACAAGTCATTTTTGTTCAAGAAATTGCCCAAGGTCACTTGTTGAGATGATAAGACATAGGCAGGCAGGCAAACAGAAGCAGACAGACAGACAGACAGACAGATGATAGATAGATCAGAGAGAGAGAGGGAGGGAGGGAGGGAGGGAGGGAGAGGGATACTTCAGCTTTAGAAGGAAAACCATACGACTTTCATGGGTACCAAGGAAGAAGTGATAAAACTAAACTTACCAGGAGATGTTGTTGGACCACTATCAGCTGGAACAAAAAAGGGAGAATTATAAAATTAAATTCATATTGATATAAAATGCTATTTACTTCAAACTCTGTCAACTCAGTGAACCAGGTGGATGCATCCATAATAACACCAGGAATGTAGAGCAAATAAATCAAATACATTAAAACAAATGCCAAAACTGAAACAATCCTTTCAAATATTTAAATATTTATTGATTATTCAGTTTATAATGGAAAATATGGTAAGCATCTCAATGTTATTTATCATTCGGTTCAAACAACATACAATGAATATTTAACAGCACAAACTGCTGAGGATATTTTGCAACTGACTAACCTTGCCTGGGATATTAATAAAATTACATTTAATTATTAATTATATAAAAGTTTATTATTAAAATTAATTAACATTAAAATTAATTAAAAGTAAGTAAGTAAAAGTAATTTAATTTATAATTTAATCAATTAATTAATTTAAGTAAGTAAAATAAGTAAAATTAACTTAACTTAAATTAATTAATTAAAATTAAAATTACATTAAAATTCTTATTGATATAAAATGCTATTTACTTCAAATATTGTCAGCTCAGTGAACCAGGTGGATGCATCCATAATATCACCAGGAATGGACCTCAGTTGGAGGAAAACTAGACAGTTAAATCTAGAATCTTGCTTCCATAAGAAATCGATGCAAAAGTTGGGCTATATATTATAGTTTAAGGTGATTTCACAGATATTCAATGTATATTTCTATACCATAGAGATAACATATTCTAAATTAATGTGTTTAATTTAAATTTCAAATGTGGAAATAACATTTCATGTTCAAAGACTAAATTCATAACTTAAATGTGAATTGATTGGTTCCCCTAGCTTTGTTCTTCTTCTCCCACTAGATTACACCTGACAGCTGGAAAACATCCTACAGTTATTCTTCCTTATTATGTACTGGCACTGGACAGAGGGGAGGGGGGAGTTGATAGATGGCCAGGTCAGCAGGTTTAACTACTGTATTTGTTAAAATTTGTTTCAGGTTCTGACTGACTAAAAGTGATAGATGCCATGGGGTGGCAGTGTGGTGAAGTGAGGGGAGCTTCAGCTTTTGCCTGACCATCTTTTTGAGAAACCTACACAGTCCTTTTGCCCAGACACAGGAATGACCTTTTAAACATTTCCTGAGCATGCAACCACATATATCTCAAACTCTACCACAGTTGAGATAGTGCAAGGGCAGCTTAAAGTGCTACACACTGGAAGTGATATTTTGTTGTGCATCAGAGTGTCACTTTGGTGCTGACAATTTTGTGGCTGAATTCCCTTGGGACAATCTCGTCAATCTGATTTTCAGGCCTATTTTGGCTGCAGGGGAGAGCTGGCACTTTTATATTCTTTTTTATATAGATTGGTCAACTGGTTCATCTGTAGATTTTGGAATTGACCCTGTGTGTGCTGCATGTGCCAGGCTTAACAAATGTAGAATTAGAAGGATTCATTTGTTGATTCCTATAGTAGTGATGATGAACCTACAACAAACATGTCAAAGATACCATGCAATAACATTCTGGGTGACATACCAGTGTTCACTAACACCCAACAATACCATTCTCAAAAGCATGTCTATAGTTATGTGATTTTCTGAGGCTGTAGATACCTCAAGAGAATGGATCTGCTCTGGAGCAATCTTGAGAGCCTCCAAAAATTATGCAAGAATGGTGCATACTTTTGCCTCATTTCCAGAGGCTGAAGAGGTCAGAGAAGAAAATTCTCTGAAGCCACTTCAATAAAGGTATCATGCCACCAATAGCAACCTAGGGTAGACCAGAGAGGCATGTCAACAGAAAAGGACAAGGTCTAAAGATAAGCAGTACATGGCAGATCATTGAGAGCACTGGGCTGTGGACAATCATGCCATTCCCCAAGAATCACTTCCCTTGGGAACAGTATAAGGTGATTTTTTGGGGCAGGGGGTTCAGCTGTGGCACTAGTGCTGAAATTGAGGCTTGAGCCCCTCTTCAGGTACAATTTCAGCACTGTCAAGTACCATTTTTCAAGGTGGCCTAGATAGAGGTGAGGGGAGGTAGAGAATTGTTTCTCTTTTGTTCAGGGGTACTGGGTGACACGCCAGCAGAGTCAAGCTGGAATTTTCTGAATGTTTGACATGCTGAGCCCAAACGTTTTGATATCATGTTTGTATAGCTTGCCTTCTTAGGGAAACCTCATCCCAATTCCTCAGACCTGAACTGATGTTTTTAGGGTTTACAGCTCCTGCTAAGACTTTCACAATTAATCTCCCTTTCTCAAACTTCAGCTCTTCAGCAGATGCATAGTGGCTACTATTTGGATGCAACTAGCTGGCAGCAAGAAATACTCAGACCTTAAAGTTGTTTCTGTGGTTTAAAAAAATGCAATACATGGAGTAACCAGAGTGTTGTCCATTCGGCAGAGCTGAAATTTCAGCTGAGGAAACTATCAATCACAGCTATTAGAAAGTTGCATGCTAAGCAGTATGGACAGAACAGTATAGCAAAGGAGGTGTTTGGATGTGGTCATTCACCAGTGACGTGCGGTGAGGTTTATGGCTGGTGAGGCACTGACACAATGGTAGGTTTCAAATTTTTTTAGACTTGTGGACTTTAACTCCCAGAATTCCACAGCCAGGCATGCTCAGTTCCGATTTAAAGCAACAGCATTTGTTTTTCTCCTTTGCGAAAAAGTTTCCTTCATTCTTTTTCTTCTCCCTCCCCCTCCTTCCTCCGTCTCTCCCTCCCTCCTCCCTCTCTCAAACAGACACACGCACACAAAGAAGTTGGATTGGACTATCTCTCCTACCCCCTTCCCTCTCTCACTCACTCTCTCTCAAACAAACACAAACACAGAAGTTGGATTGGAGCCGATCCAAGCCTTTGATTGCAGGCGGAGCCATGTTGCCTTTTCAAACTTGTAATCAGTGAAGCTGGGCTTATATAGTTTTATCCAGCTCTCTCTCTGTGTGTGTGTGTGTGTGTGTGTGTGTGTGTGTGTGTGTGTTTGAAAAGGCAACGTGGCTCTGCCTGCAATCAAACTACACTTGGGGAGGGATCTACACTTGAGGATGAAGTTTGAATTCCTCCCCCTCCCTCTGCCCCACATGTACCTTTTCCAGCTGTTTTAGAAAGGATTTCAACTCTGCTCTTGCCTGTCATCATGAAAAGAAAAAAAATGTAAAAGGAAAAAGGCAAGAGCTGAGGTCAGACTGAGCTAGTTGCTGCCAGAGTCACCATGGATGACTCTGCTTAACTGTTTAAAAAAGCCTCTAAAAAGTGCCCTCTACAGGAGGAGGCAGGATAACGACATGCCTCATCTACGTCAGGAATTTTTAGGCTTTTAACCCTTGCTTAACTCTGCTCGAGTGATCATAAAACGCCTAAAGTCAGACTAGATGAGGCACATCATTCTCCTGCCTCCTCCTGTAGAGGGCACTTTTTTAGACAGTTCACCACTAAGCAGAGTCATCCACGGTGACTCTGGCAGCAACATCAGCTCTTGCCTTTTTCCTTTTACATTTTTTTCTTTTCATGATGACAGTGGTGAGGCTCTGCCTCCCCTGCCTTCCCTGACTGCATGTCCCTGCCATTCACTGCACCATAAGTCATCTCCGTGAGCTTGTCATGGAATCTGTTATTAGGACAACTGGCGGCTGGCAGGCACAATGGGGGTGGGGATGGGATTAATGATGAAGCAGTGCAAAACATTGCTCAACCCTTCTGCACATGTGTCATCTATAACAGCCAGCCCCAGAAAGGAGAGTTTGTCTATAGTGCAACAAATAACAGGCATTTGGGAAGTGGGCAGTTGTGTTGTACACTGGAGCACCACACTGAGTAACCTCTTTTCACAAACTGTCAACTATTTTTAACTGGGTTATACGTAAGATTTTTTTAAAGTATCCTGGTAAACAAGTGACAGACCTAGGAAAAAGATTAGTCAGAGTTGTGCTCTTTTGATGTACCACACTGCCTCTCCAGCACTTCTCATTTGTAAGTTGAGCTGATGATTCTGTCAAAGTCAGATCTTCAAAACAGAGCTCCACTTGAAGAATTGGCACATAAAGGGGAAGATGCAGGCATGAGTGACCCAGACTTCATTAAACTTGAGTCTTCATCACTGGAGGCTTTTAAGAAGAGACTGGACAGCCACTTATCTGGAATTGTAGGATCTTCTGCTTTGCAGGAGTTGGACTAGAAGATTTTCAAGGTCCTTCCAACTCTGTTATTCTGTAATCCTGTTAAACTGCATACAGTACTTTGGAAGCCATACATGTAGTAAATGCAATACATGAGTCAGTCCTGATGCTTACCATGGATGTAGAAAAAGTAGGAAGAACTCACCTAAGTCATTGTCTCGATCTGTGGGTAATTCCAGAGGCCCTGAAACAAGAGGCAATGGGCTTGGAGACATCTGTTGCACAGTATGCAATAATGCAGCAGTGACAGTAATGCACATCTGATTAGCATGTTAGCATGTTTAGAAATAAGTCAGGTGTGCTGATGAAATCTTATTCCCATTTTCATTTTATTGCCCTTAGGAAAGCTCTACCTTTTAAATTTTGAAATATATCTAGAATATTCATGCTTTTATATTGCAAATGACTCCTGGTCTGAATGAGAAAAATAGAATAAATAAAGACAGCAGGAAAGGAAGGAATGAGGACCCAGATTGTTGGGGGCAATATGCTGACTCTCTGTAAACCGCTTAGAGAGGCCTGAAAGGCCTATGAAGCGGTATATAAGTCCACTGCTATTGCTATTGCTATAAGGAATGAAAAGAAAAAAGGAGTGGAGCAAGAGAGGAATTGATATCTTTCCCAAACCATGTATGTCAAAACCCTTTGGAAGAACCTATGATATAAGTGATGTAAAGATTTGTATTGCAAGTATGCCTGGGGCAGGCTGTTGAAAGAATAAGTCACCTTAATCACAATTTGTGAATAACAATGTAGAAAAATGAATTTAATCACTTGAATCATTAAGCTATGCAGTGCAGTTACAAGAGGATAAAGTGAATTAAGAAATGAATTATGAAACCTGGAGAGAAAAAATGAGATCATCCTCCAGCTAAGCCTGATTGAAATCAGAAATTTAGTAGCAATTTTCAACCCAAAATTCAATTGCTAGGGAAAAGCTTTCATCTTTAACAGTTTTACCAACTTCAGTTCAGACCTCCAACTGTCTGAATTGTAGGAAACAGAGCATATAGTACAAGAGAGTAGCTGCCCCTATTTTCAACTCGCAGCTCTGTACAAATCTATGGATTTACAATGAAGCCAAACGCATAATTCTTCAGAATGAAGGATTCAGTTATTTGAATCATTAAAAAAAATATGTTTGTGTGTGTCTGTGTCTTTGCCTAGATTAGTGCCTGAAGCTTTCTTGGCAACTTTTTCAGAAATGGCTTGCCATTTCCTCTTTCCTGGGGTTGGGAGAAAGTGACTGACCTAAGATCACCCAGCTGGATTTGTGCCTACAGCAGGGCAAATACTCCTAGTCTCTGGATTTCTAGCTTGATGCCTTGGTCACTATATCAAAATATCTACATTATATCAAACGTTAATATATTATGTATGAAACTAGGTCAGAATTTCCATACACACACATCAACTTAAGCATTAGTATAAAATCAATCAAAATGTACCTGCTGTTGTTTGAGCAACAACTCCCAGCAAAAGCCACTCTAAATAGAAAGAAAAAAATTATTTCTTATTTGTATACATGAACATAAAATAATTCTTACAAAAAAGTCATGGTTTTTTCTCTCTACTTTTTGGGTTATGGAACTACAGTTTCAGGCTGCTAAAGAAGTATTATCTTAGCCATTGTAATCCCATTATTGATTTTCATTTTGTATAGTTTAACTTTCATGGTAAACTGTAGGATTTGGTTCAGGGAGCTGCAAGGAACATCATCTATTCCAAGATACCTAGAAAATATCACAGTTAAAGCTAGATATGACATAGATGAGTGGACTGGATCTTATAAGTTATTTTTTCTTTACATTAAAATATAGGTAAGGAGGAGGATGCATTTGCTCATTTTATGAGGGGAAAAGCATAGTGGGAAGATGTGTTAGTTCTCTCTACTCTTTGATACTTGCAAAAGAAGAAAAATGGTCAAGGATCATGACCACAATATACAATCATGGCAAAAGACATAATTTTCTTTTTAATAAATGTTTGATGGCCATATACTTATGAGAATAAATTTCTCTAATCAAAATTAGCATTACTGAAAAGTAAAATAGCTAACTTTCTTCTCCCTATCTCAGTAATAGTTGCCAAACATAAAAAGTCCCCATATTTCTGTTGAATTCTGAAGAAAAAGCAAATTTTGAATTGTGCCACAATTTTGTGTTAGGTGATGCGGCTCATAATGTTCTAGTAGCTAAATTAATACTGAATAGAAGCAGAGGTGAGGCAATTTGAATATTCATATTTGGCCAATAGAAGCAGGCTTGTAGCTTCTGTGGTGCTATAATTTCTTTGGGCTATCTGTCAGTGTGCTTTTTCCCAGCTCAAATGTCATAATCTACACTTTTAAAAATAAATATTTATTAAAAACACCAAAGAACTCTCAGCTCCAAAAAACCAAAAACAAAACATGAATTCAGCAAAGATATCCTGGAAACTATTAGTCCTCAGAAAAGACATTTTGATGGGCATGTGTAAGCACTACTCATCCTGTATAGGGTGAAATTATAAAGCAGAATTCTGTTTGAGAATTCAGGAATTGACAAACAAAAACCACAGCTATATATTGTTTTATATCAGTTTAATCATCATATGTTCTTGCATGAATAATTAGAGTTGTTACTGAGTGATAAATCTAAGCATTTTCTGTTTGAAATTCCAGCCATCCCATAGAATAGGTCTCAATGATTCCTTAGAAAAAAAATGCTTAAAATAAATATTATACTGAAAGCTCATATACAGTTAATTTAAAGTAGGTCTATGAATTTAATCTGAGACCATGCAGCATGAGTGAAGCAATAGAGGCAACACAAGGAAGATTTACACATTATATTAAATCATGGTTTATTTACTATGATTTCTTGAATAACCTACCATTGGGATAACAAGCTTGTTAATGCATTAAGCATGTTTTATAAACCACACTATCATGGCTCACACAAAGTACTAAATCAAATCAAACAAGGCACATTATGACAAACTTAACTTGTGAACTCAGCCACAGTTATAATGTAAAAAAGATACAAGTTCACAGCCATGCAGGACCCCAACTCAGTTCCCACTAGATTCCTTTTCCCTACAGAATCTGTTGGGAGAAGTTAATGTATATCATTTGTAAGATGCAAATAACAGAGCTTTTTTCTTGCAATCCGAATAACTGCTGACTGTTTCATTTCAGTATGTAACAAAATAAATAGTAACTGATACTTCATTTGCACAATATACTGGGGTGTAGGGTGGCTTCTCTGATTTGGTATGAACGCACACTATATAAGCTCACAAGTTTATCTAAGGAAGATTGGGGTGCTTGCAGGTAAGGCTCAGGCTGTGTACATTTTGCCTCCTTCACATTTTGTGTAGGGAAGTGGAGAGATTATATCATAATCCACATGGATTTTCCAATCTTTCAATCCATCATTTTTCCTACCATAAAAAATACACTAAAGAAAAAAGTAAAGACAGCTGCTCCATAATCTGTAGTTTAGTAATTCTGCAAATCCTGCCTCTAGAGGTAGTCCAATTAAATATATATATTTATATATATATACACACACACCACTGGCTAACACAAATTTAATGTGGAAAAGAAGAAGTGTTGTACTTTGCCAGTGTTACATTACTCACCAGATGGTAGGACAACAATAACTAGGAGGCACAGCAACATCTGAGTTCCACAGGCCACCATCCCTGCAAAGTGAGAAAGAAAGAGAATAAATGGAAGTTTCTTACGTATATCTTACATATCCTTCCCTTTCATTCACCGATGTACAACAGCAACTGAAGGTTCCTTAATCTCCCTTCTCAGCTGCTCAGCTGTTCTATCTGAAAACCAAATAATTTGAGTTCCTTTCCATCCTTATCTCCTATCCATTTATTTTCTGATTTTGGTTGTTAATTGCATCTCCATCATCTCCTACAAAAATAATACTCTGTTTTTGGGACACAACCCTCTCCACTCACTGCTGTCCATGAACTCTGCTTCTTTTCACTGCATATGTGTTTCTTTCCTCTTCAACTAATCCCCTATTTTGGCCAGAGTTCCTAACCACTCCCAAATGTTTTTATTTGGCTTGTCTTCAAATTTTAATTAGGAAAAGTTAGAAAGCTTCAATATCATCATCCCAATGGAATGAGGAGAAAAGTGTGGGGGGAGGACTCTTTCCTACCATGATCTCATTCCAGAATGTATTGTAACTGCAAAGACTTCAGCGCCGCCTATTCCCACTGGATGAAAAATAGACAGGAATGGAGTCTCACTGTCTCCCTGACATGTATGTCCTGGTTCACCCTGCCCTTGGAACAATAAAGAAGCATTTGTTTTTCCAAGAAAATTCTCTCCTATACAACATAACCTTTTCCCAAAAAAACATACAAATAAACCATAACTGGTCTTAAGACAGGAGAAGAAGCCATGCCCAAGTAGTGGATCAAAAAGACAAATAAAATGTTAATAATTTTAATCATAATTAGTATTTTAGTTTCACAGAGACCACTATTGGAAATTTCCATCTTAGGGACCAACATGTTTTGACATCAGAGAATTATTCTTTCCATCTTGATATTCACATTATTTACTTGTTTTGGTTTTTTTTAAGAAAAAATATATGCACTAGAATGGAATGGAGCTGGAAGGAACCTTGGAGGTCTTCTAGTCAAGCCCCCTGCTCAAGCAGGAAACCTATACTGTTAGGAATATAATCTAACGGTTGGGTTGGCAATATATAAATCATGTAACAATGCTATATCTGTTTCTTTAAATCATATTGTAAAATGTGATTGGTTGCTGTTTTCCTCAATCGGCCATAAGAGGGAGCCAGAATGACTCTCTGTTTGTTAGATGCTGGGCTGATCTGATCTGAGTGTATTGGAAGCTGGCTGTTAGAAAGTGCCGTGAGCTATTGTAAGTTTTGCAACTGCTAGCAAACTTTGTGTACCGGACTGATTATATAATTATGGACTATGTTATTTGGACTATCCCTTAATTGAAAGACATTGATGACTGACTGTCTTATCTGTGTATGGCTTGGACTGTTTGATGGACTCTGATACCCCTATTTCCACGAAAGTAAAAGCCTATTTAAACTGCAGTGTCTCTGTATGCTGGTTTGTGTGTTCTCCAACAACACTCTCGCAATGCTTCTCTTAACGTACTCGCTCTCCCAATGAGGAGCTTACCTAACATATACCATTTCAGATAAGTGACTGTCTAGTGTCTTCTTTCAAACCTCTAGTGATGGAGCACCCACAATTTCTGAAGGCAAGCTGTTCCACAGATTAATTGTCCTCACTATTAGGAAGTTTCTCCTTAATCCGAAGTTGCTTTTCTATTTGATTAGTTTCCAACCATTGTTTCTTGTCTTGCCCTCTGGTGCTTTGGAGAATAATTTGGCCCACTCTTCTTTGTGGCAGCCCCTCAAATACTGGAATATTACTATCATGTCACCTCTAATTCTCCAAATCATGCAGCCGTTCTTCATGTTGTCAATTCTGGGCTCTGGTCACTTTCCAAGATAAAATAGAAAATAAAATTAAATAAGACAGCATTGAATCAATAGCTTTAAAAGACCTGGGAAAAACACCCATAAGTAGTGAACCTCCAATATACTCCATAATATCAGCTCTAGTCCAAAGAAATCTAAGTTAGAGAGCTTGATTATGCTCTGCCTTTTCCAGATGTGAGGATGTGGATTTTCACTGCCATTTTAAAAAGGAAAGGTGAGAATGGGTTGCTCATGTGGTCATTTTCTTTTTGGGATAGTAGGGTATCAGATCCCTAGAAGTGATACTTCCATTCAATTGGAGGAGGGGGCCCTTGGAATCAATTTATTAGCAGTGCCTGTGACAACTGATATTTTACAACTGGTTTCCTGGTGCCAAAGTGCCTTGAGATCCCCTCACCTTTTGGGGGAATGTTTAGGATGGCCATGTGGGACGTTTCACTTTAATGTCTAACGGAAGACAGCCATGGGAATATATATTTATTCAGCTCTCAGGGCAGTTGATAAAAGAAACATCTTCACACTTGTGTATTGGCTAAAATCTGCATTCTAACTAATGGAAGGGGTCTCTATTGCTTTAATTCCACTTGCATTGCCTAAGGGGATTCAGATGTTGCTTTGAATTCAATGGCTGCCATTCTACTTAATAAAAGGTTCCTTTTGAAATACTCCATTTCAAGACTCTTCATTTTCTTAAGTTAGAAGAGGAGCCGTTACATAGGGATTTGAAATGATTCTTTTTCTCTCCATTTGGTAATACTGTTCACTGAAAAACCCAGTTATATGAAGACTTTTCCACTATATTTTTTCAGGTATTTTTCTATATTTTCCATATTTTAATTTTTTTAATGTGAAAGACAAGGCTATATGTGTGTATATATGGGTATATGTGTAGAATAATCTCAGGACAATTTTTAGTTTGAAAAAAAATTGGCAGTTAAAGTGTATACATACACTCATGATCCCAAATATATATTAGAGTATAATATCTAATGAGGCTTCCATGTTTTTCTAAAACAGTTGTTTTGTGAGAAAATAGGAGGAAGAAACCATGAGTGCAGCTTTGAAAGAAAAATAAGATATAAATAAGAAATAAATATCACTGACTTGTTCTGGAAGCAGAATATTTATTTTATTTATTCATGCATTTAATTTATTAAATGGTAATTTATATCATCCCCCCAATCCTGCTGTGCTGCCTCATGATGGTGGCAGTGGTGTTCCTGGGGGGATAAGTAAAAAATGTCAGGAGTTGGGAATTCCCAGTAGGGTTATCCAAGGCAAAAGCAAGCAGGCACCTCCATTTGGCAGAATTGACACAGGAAGATTCTGGAGGCAGAAGATCAATGTAGTGACAATGGCAAAGAAAGCAATACATACTGTGTGAAAAAGCACTCCTGTATCTTTATAAAAAAAACTCACATGGATGGAAAATATATAACGATTGATGATATACAATAGTGCTAGATGACAGGGCCTTCAGATCTAGCGTGTTTCCCCAAAAATATGACAGGGTCTTATTTTCTTTTTACTTACAAAATATGGCCTTGGGCTTATTATAGGGGAGGACTTATTGTTTTGGGGTTGCCGGGCAGCTGCTCCCTTGCAAACTGGCTCCCGAAGAGCCAGGCACAGCCTCAGGGGCGAAGCAGCCATGAGGTTACCAAGCTCACAAGCAACTGCCCAGCAGCCCCGCTCTCCAGCCAGGCAGAGCACCATTCATTGACCTAGGGGGTATCACTAAAGCACCAAGCCATGTGGCGCTCTGCCCACTCCATAGCTCCCATGGCTTGGCACATTCGGGATACCTGCTAGGTCAGTGCATGGAGCTCTGCCCGGCTGGAGAAGAGGGTTGCGCGAGCGCCTGTTCTGCGAATGTGCTTGGTCACCTCATGGCTACTTTGCACCTGAGGCTGAGCCGCGCTCTTAGGGAGCCAGTTCGCAAGGGAGCAGCCACCTGGCAACTCCCCCCTCTGGCCAGGCAGATCGCCACTCCCCAACCTAGCAGTATCCCGAAGGCAGCAAGCAATGTGAGTGCCTTTCTCCCCCCCCCCGGCTCCTGTGGCTTGGCGCCTTCAGGATACCGCTATGTTGGTGAGCAGTGCTCTGCCTGGCTGGAGGGGGGGTTGTCCAGGGGTTTTATTTTTGGGGGTGGGCTTATATTTTTGCCCACGGGAAAAATGTGGCAAGGCTTTAGTTTCAGGACAGGTCGTATTTTCCGGGAAACACGGTAATGATACTCAACATGATACTGAGGAAGAGCTAAGGATCTTTCAGAGTAATAAAGGTATTTATGATGTGGCTAGATTACAGCTTTCAGGTCATCTAGCTGCCATGCAGAAGATAAAATCCAAAGCTGCAAAAATGAAATTATAACAGAAACCTTGACTGTAAAAAGTATGAACACAGGAAATCTCAATACAATGAAAAAGTAAAATGAAACAACAACAAAAATGACATTTTAGGCATCAGCGAATAAAGATGGACTGAGATCAGACACTTTCAGACACATCATTCATTAGAACATAAAACACGGAGAAGAAATTCTATTGTTTTTATAGTTAGGAAGGGTATAGAAAAAATAGTACTTTATTACAATGCAATCAGTGACCAGGCTGTCACTAAGAGGTCTATGAAAATTAGAGGTATCTGTATTCAAGTATATGTGATGCTACAAAAACTATAAGCAAACACAAAAATGAGGGACTCATTTAGACTAGAGACGGAACCCAATTTTCATTCTTTTTGAACATGACTGAATCCCTGTCCTTAGAATTGCTTTGCATGCATAGAAAAACAGAACAAATAAGAAAGGCAAACCAGGAATAAAAATCCATGGTTACAAATCTGGATACAGATGGAGGCTCTGGCAGTTAGCCAATCAGCTGGGAGATCGTGTAATGACATTGGTTAAGAGCAGAAAAGCCAAATGCTTCTGAAGCCAAACATCCTCCCTTTGGCTGCTTCTTTGGGACAGGCGGGACCAGGCTCTAGAGAGCAGGGGAAGAATGGAATGTGTAGTGGAGGGGGGAGGAGGAGAGGGGCATTTCTGGGCTTCCTTTACCTTTCTAGCAGCTAAACACAACCCAGTAGAGGGTGGTCTAGGGATGAGAAGGGGGGGGGGAGCCAGCCACCATGAAGGTGTGTCAGATTTATAAACTGCTACTTCCCATCTAATATTTCCCCTCACTTTTTCCTTGGGTTTGAGCCAAAGGTTTTACAGTTTTCCATATGTGTCTCCAGCTGAGCTATTTCCCCTTCTTCTGCTTCCTGAAAAACAACCAAAGAGATCATTTGTGCTGGGCTGATCTCCCAGAATCAGCAAATGCTTCTCTGCTTGCTTCTCCTCCTGGCTTCATTCCTGGGCTTACTTTAGGTTCCACTCCAATTGCTTCTCCACTTGCCTTCCCACCCACCCATCTGTCCATTTACTGTGTTCTAGGCAGCATCAACCATGCATTTTTCCTGAAATGCTTGCAACATTAAATATATAGTCCAGTGCAAAAGGGTGGGGTCCTGGAAGCAATGCTTCTTGATTGCTAGCTGCCCTGAACTTCCAGAATATGCCTGTTGAAACAAAACAAAAAAAGATTTGGCTGAGAAACTAACCAAAATAATAAAACCCACAGATTACTACCCTTTTCTTCTACTACTTGTTTTCCTGAAAATAAGGCCCAGTCTTATTTTCTTTTTGGCTTGAAATAAGCACTTGGGCTTTTTTGGGGGGGGAGGTCTAATTTTTTTGACATATAGGAGGTGGTGAGCACGGGGGCCGGATGGGAGTGGGAGTGCAGCTACTGCTGGCCCTGCCTTCTCTGTCCCACCATCTGCTTCCCCCCTGCAACTGGCCAAGCGGTCGGCATGCCCTGGCCTTGACTAGGCCAGGCAGGAGCAGCCCAGCAGGGTGGCTGAGAGTATCACAGCCAGGAGGGTGAAGAGCCCATGCGAGGCCAGCAGCAACATGGGTAGCCACTTAGCCACTTTAAGACTTGTGGATTTCAACTCCCAGAACTCCCCAAAGCACCCCCTTTCCCTGCTGATCATCCTTTCCTTCTGCCGAAGAAGACACACGGAGGGAGGTGTTAAAAGTTAACATTTCAGAAATGTTACCTGCGGAGGTCTCCCAGTGCATAAAGAACTCAAATGCTTATATACAAATGCACAATGTTTGGGGAACAAACAGGGTGAACTTGAACTATTAATACACGAAGGTAGATATGACATAGTTGGAATAACTAAAACTTGGTGAGATGAAACCAATGACTAGAACATATTGATAGAAGGATACAAACTGTTCAAAACAACCAGACCCCATAAAAGAAGAGGTGGAGTTGCACTATATGTAAAAGACCACTATATTGCTACAGAAATGCATGAAACCAAAGATGAAAACCTCTTAGAATGCATATGGGTCAATATAAAAGAAAAAAAATAATGGCATGGCCATAGATGTATACTGCAGATCATCCAACCAAGCAGAAAAAAATAGACATACTTTTTGCTAACCAATTAACAAACATATGTAGGAAACACACTACAATAGTAATGTGGAACTTCAATTACACTGACATCAACTGGAAGACTAATTCTGCAATAAGTGAGAAATCAAATAGGTTCCTCACCAACCTAGCTGATAACTTTGTTGTCCAAAAGGTAAAGGTGGAAACTAGAGGGACAGCCTTAATTTTCACGAACAGTGATAGAGTTGAAACTGCAGGAACCTTGGGTGAGAGTGACCATGTCATACTGAAATTCAATATAATGCAAACATAAGCAATAGAACACAATGATACCAGAGACTTAGATTTTAAAAGAGCTAATTTTAATAAACTCAGAGAGAACTTGGGAAAGATTCCTTGGAAGAAAATCCTAAAAGGGAAAACTCAAGAAGCTTGGGAAACTCTGAAAAATATGATCATAAAAGTCCAAACCAGCACAATACCACTGAGAAAGAAAAACAAGAAATCCAATAAGAAACCAGCAGGGCTGCACAACGATCTCTCTGACAAATTGAAAGACAAAAAGGACAAGTACAGAAAAAATGGAAAGAGGGACACATAACTAAGGCAGGATATCAGCAGATAGCCAGAATATGCAAAAATGAAGTCAGGAAAGCAAAGGCACAGGCTTCCTGGGGGCGTGGCCTGTTGCCGAGGAGGGCTCCACCGAGCTCCTCAGAGATCTGGTCTGTATATCTAAATAAGATCATAGATAGCACCCCTTTTTGGCTAAGAAAGGGGCAGGGAGGGTAGCTCCGTAGACTAGGGTCTATTCGTAAGCCACAGCCTTTTTCTTTTTTTGGCTGTGGAAGAGATTAGATCCAGCCGAAGCGGAGCTTTTATCTCCGGCCAGTTCTTCTCAGCTGCCTTTTTTTTTTGGCAGCCCCAGACAGGCTAGCCCCCCCCAGGACAAAACAAAGTTTTTTTCAAGCTAAATTTGATACGGGAGGGTACCACCCCTGTGAGATTTATGCTTTTATTACTATCTTAAATACCAGCACCATTCGTCTTAAAGACTTCTTTGTTTAAATAGACTTCAAAATGGCGATTTCTCTCCGTGGATGATTACTGGATGTACTTAGCCGGGCTTATCTTCCTGCAGACCGCTCCTTAACAAAATAAACTCTTTTTCTTTGGAAATAGAGGGGAGCGAAGCGCTGCTTACTTGTTTATTTATTATGGCACCCAGATCAAAGAAGCGTCTTGCTACAAATGTGTCTAAAGAATTTAAAGAATCTTTTTTGGAAATACAGCCTTTGTCTCCTACGCCCTCTACTGGAGAAGTTTTAACACAGGAATATCTCTTTAAAATCTTTGATGCCTTTAAGCAAGAACTTAAGGAATTTGTATTGCAACTTTATGATGATCTAAAATCTAAAGTTAATCAAATGAAGGCGAATACGTTTGCAGCCGTGTCTGCCCTGTCGGATTACTCTGCTGAAATAGAGAACAAATTGGAAAGTCTGGAGAAGGCTAATTTTGATTTGACTACCAATATTCAAATTTTACAAGAAAAAATTAGAAATAACGAAGAACAGCTTATGATGCTAAATTTTGATAGGAAGGCATTTTCAATAAGAGTCAGAGGATTCCGTGAAAAGGAGCAAGAGAATTTGAAACAGACCTTTGCTGAAGCCTTCAGCCATGCGCTGGGAAGCCCGGGACTTAACTTTGATTGGCAGATTCGGAAAATCTATCGCCAGAACTCATTGATAGCGGAACAGCGACAGCTCCCGAGGGACATAATTATACATTTCTCTACAAAAGAATCTAGAAACGCGATTGTGCAAAAGTTTCATAATAACAGTCTCCGAGTTGATGACCAGGACGTGATTGTCTTCAAAGATATACCTTCCCAGATGTTGAAAGCAAGAAGGGACTACACTTTTTTAACTAAAGAGCTTAGGAGTCAACAGATTCGATACAGATGGGAGGCCCCTGCCGGCATCACGGTTACATTTGAGAATCAAAGATTTCGTCTTAACTCTGTTTCAGAGGCTCAAGATTTCTATTGTAGGATTCTGAAGGCGGGACTTCCTGACGTGCTTGGAAGAGAGGAGAGACAAGCGGAAGGAGAAAGCAAACGGCTGGCCATGCGGCTGCAAGATGGAGGGGGTAGCCCCTCCTCCCTCGGAGAAGCAGAAGAACGCAGATCGAGAATTTAGATACTTCAAAAGACTTCCTAAAGTTGAGGACTGAATGGGGGTTTGAGACCTCTCTCCGGTAGAAAAAGTGGACTAATTTTTATCAGAAGGGAAAGCTGGGTGAAACTACTTTGAGCTAGATTCTAAAGTAACGTTAGCATAAATTTGATAGTGGTTAAAAGAATGCGGAATGATTTATGTTGTTTAAACTTTGTTAGATGGGACTATTTTAAAATAGAAGGTTAACTGACTCTTGCTGAAAGTATTATTTGAATATGATCCATGCTATTTAACTTTTATTTGAAGGGAAAGTTGGTTGTAATAGTTCTGAGTTACATTTCAAATAAACGCTAGTATAAATTTGATAGTGGTAAATATTAGACAAGCAAGAGATGAGGGTAAAATGCATGTGGAATGAACTACGTTATTTGTGGTAAATACCAGACAAGCAAGGGAAGAGGGCAAAATTTATGTTGTTTAAAGCTTATTAGAACAGGAAGCCGCTTGGGATTATCTTAAGATAACTGTAAAAAGAATGTGGAATGATTTATGTTGTTTAAACTTTGTTAGAAGCGACTACCTTAAAATAGAAGGTTAACTGACTCTCGCTGAAAGTACTATTGGAATATGTGGAATGATTTATGCTACAAATCGCTCTGAGTTATATTTTAAACAAATGGTAGTATAAATTTGATAGTGGTAAATATCAGACAAGTGGGGGATGAGGGTAAAATACATGTGGAATGAACTAAGTTATTGGGGAAGTCGGTTGGAATTATCTTAAGATAGAAATTGATTCCTGTGTAAAGTAATATCTGATCTACGCTGCTTAACTTTACTAAGAAGGGGAAATCTGGTTAGATTATTTTGAATTACTGTTTGAAAAAGGGGTAAAGAAAGATCATTTACGTTGTTTAAATTTTACTAGAAGGGAAAGTTTGATTACTTGTCTGTAAAGTTATATTTGAATATATGGCATGAACCACGCTGCTTAAATCTTATTGGAAGGGATCATGAGGTTTAGGAAGGGAACGGGAGAGCCTACAGAAGGTCGGGGTAAATAGCAAAGAAGTAAGAGATGAGAATAAAATATAGATAGAATGATTTATACTATTTAAGCATAGATAAAGATGGGGGGCTGAGATCAACACAAAGAGTGGTTTCTTTTTTTTTCTTTTTTCTCTTTTCTCTTTTCTTTTTTTCCTTTTTTTTTTCTTTCTCTGCTTTTCTTTTTTTTTTTTTGATATATTACTTTTATTTTTTAATCCATATGTATACAAGATATTTTAGATAGAAGGTAGTGCCAGGTGTGGGCCCTGGGAAGTCGGGAGGATTAGGGATGGGGATTGTGGGGGGTGGGGTGGGGGGGTGTTAATATAGTTTTAATAAGAACAAGAATGTATTTATATACGGTGGTTCTTTTTTTTTTTTTTTATTATTATTATTATTATTTTCCTTGGTTCACTTTACTTTTATCAGATCAAACAATACTCGAATAAAGGCATACACCAAGGAGGGAGGTAGAGGGAAGGAAGAGGGAGGAGTAAGGAAGGAGTAAGGGGAATGTAAGGAGTATGCAAGGAGGGTGTCTGGGGAGTAAGGGGAGAAGGAAGGTTTGAGGGGAAAGGGAAGTAGGAGGGGAGTGTTAGAGGGAGAAAGGAAAGTTGGAGGGGGTAGATGGGGTGTATGGAGGATGCAAGGGTTAGGTGGGGTTGTGAATGATGAGTTGTGTTTCCTTTTTATTTGTTCGTTTTATTCCCTTTTTCTTTTTTTTTTCTTTTCTTATAGTAAATACCCTGTATATAAATGATTGCAAATGGAATGTGAAAATTGAATAAAATATTTTATACAAGGAAAGCAAAGGCACAGAATGAACAAAGACTTGCAACAAAAGACAAAGATAATAAAATAAGTTTTTTCCAATTTATAAATAACAAGGAAAAAAATCAATGAAACAGTGGTCTACTAAAGAGAGAAGACAGCAAGGAAATAACAGGCAACAGAGAGAAAGCACAGCTGCTTAACTCATTATTTGCATCTGTCTTCACACAAAAAGAAAGTGTAGCCCAACCTACCAAAAACATAACTGTAGACTAGAAATAAAAGTTAAAATAAGAAAAAAATAGTAAGAGAACACCTTTCTGATCTTGATGAATACTATTCACCAGGACCTGATGGATTACATCCAGCCAGGTCCTGGATAAAAAGTCCAGTCCAGCACAATGCCACTGAAAAAGAAAATCAAGAAATTTAAGAAAGAGTTCCCAAACATCATAATATGGCACTGCTTGAACCATTGCCTCCAACTTGTTCTGGATGACTCCATAAAGGACATTAAGCAACTGAACCATTTCAAAATATTTATTAACAAGATACACACCACTTTCCATAAATCCTGCAAGAGCCAGATGAAACTTTTCCAAATCTCTGAATAACTGGGCATTGAAATCATGAAGATTGGCAATTTTGGGACCAAGATGGGCTGCCTGTAGTTTAAGGTCAACCATAGCTGTGTGGCATACTTATCCAACACTACACCAGTTTTTTCATAGAAATGGAAAATACCCAGGTATGGCTGCCTGTCTTGAAAATATAAATCTTTTGACTGATTTGACCCTGATGATTGACATTCTAAACGAGATTTCTGTCAAATGCACTGCAAGGGAGAAATATAGACATCATCAAGGTGGAAAAATTTGTGCTGTGATCAATTAAAGCTTTTAAAATGCTTAGATGGGAAAAGGGCCTATACAAAAAAAAGGTTGATAGAATGATAACTCCAGAAGACTTCCAAAATATAAAATTTGTTCAAAATCAACTATTTGTTGTACTTCCTCAGGAAAAACTTTTGGGAAGCATCATAACCAATTTGAAGAAAAGACTGATGGATTGTGAACATCTAAAAACAGGTAAACAATTCCCCAACTCAAATAAATTATGATTTCTCACTTTTTTGGAGCCAGATTAGTGGAACATTGAAGATGTAGTCATTCAATGGCCAGAAGTAGAAGAAGAATTGATTGAATTTGGGGAAATTTTTAATTACGAAATTAATTTGAATGACTACAGAGATTTCATGGAAGACATACTAAAAGATTCAAAGAACTATACAATTCCTGACAGTATCAAAAAAGCTAGAGATATTATCCAGACAATTGCTGTGAGTTCAGCTGAGGTGGAAAGGGGTTTTTCAAAAATGAACCTCATATGTTCAGAACAAAGAACCCACCTAACTATTCCAAATGTAAGCAATTTGATGACAATTAGCATGATTGGCCTACCTGTAACAAAATGGGATCCAATTCCTTCCATCAAAAAATGGCTCACAGCACACCATCATGTGTGAAGAATAAGAAAAGTGCAACTGAGGAGGCTGCAAATGAAAGAACGATGTGGAAACATCTTAAACCAAAAAATTACTAACACAAGTAAGTACTTGAGTGTATCTTTCATTGTGTTATTCTTATGTAAGGTTTAAGTGCATGCAATTAAAAACTTCCTTTCTTGGGGGGGGCGAAGTCGCAACGAGACGACGTGTGATCTCAATGCTCTGAGATCGCAGTCGACAGTTTTGCCACTGGGGGGTCCAAATGGATCTAAACTGTCCTGAAGAGATAGTGAACAGGAAGAATATGTCTTGCTGATCTCGGGGATATCACAAAATCCTCGAAAGAAGCAAGAGAATTTCTTCAAGCCGGTGACAAAAATTCCAGCCAAAAGGCTGATGAGGTTGGGGCGGCCCCAAAATGAAAGGAATGGAAAGTGAAAGTGTTTCCAGCTGGTGAGAAATCTTTATTGTTTTAAAAGAGAGACTGCCTATAAAAACTTAAAAATTGATTTAAATTGAAGAATAGAAGAATCAAGCGGCGAAATTAAACCCTTAATGGTTTTAGACAGTCTTTATCTCACTTTTTAAAATACTATCTTTATGGATGGAATCTTTACAAGCCTTTTAAAATTGATGGATTAAGTTTTCTTTTTCTACTTTTCTCTGTGACTCTTTGTGATTTAAAGATCAAAGTTCTCCTCTTTCATTGCTGTGGGTTTTTTTTTTAAATTCATTTAAAGATTGGACCTCTTCTAATTTGAAATACAAAATAGACATAAAAAAGAATATTTGAACAGTGGTACGCTGCCCGAATTCAGGGAGGTTTTGTTGATTGGAGCTTTGTGTATTCAAGCAGAACTTCCTCTTCGTTACAGAGTGATAGGGGTAAGCCAGATGTCCCTTTGAAGTGTGTTTTCAACCAGAGAAGAGGGCAAAAACGGCTTTTGAGAATCCATGTTTTAACATTAACAACCTTCCAAGCAAGGGCAGATGCGCTTCTTAAGATAGCACAATGTCAAGAAAACATACAGATTGTAAACTTACAGACAATATTTAATAAACTTACAGACACTGATTGATGATCTCTGGCGGGTCAGGGATAGAGGGCATTCCTCTATCCTGGTGCTTCTCGACCTCTCAGCGGCTTTCGATACCATTGACCATGGCATCCTTCTGCAACGTCTGGAGGAGGTGGGAGTGGGAGGCACCGTTTTACGGTGGTTCTCCACTTACCTCTCCGGTAGGTCACAGTCGGTGTTGGTCAGGGGACAGAGGTCGACCCCTAGGCCCCTCAAGTGTGGGGTGCCACAGGGTTCGGTCCTGTCCCCCCTCCTATTTAACATCTACATGAAACCGCTGGGTGAGATCATACGACGGCATGGGATAAAGTACCATCAATATGCAGATGATACGTAATTGTATCTATCTGCCCCGTGCCAGCTCAGTGTAGTGGCGGACGTGATGTGCCGATGCCTGGAAGCTGTCAGGATCTGGATGGGGATGAACAAATTGGTGCTCAATTCCAATAAGACCGAGTGGCTTTGGATGTTACCCCCGAAGGACAGTTCAGACAGTCCGTCCTTGATCCTGGGGGGTGAAGACTTACACCCCTCAGAGAGGGCTCGCAATTTGGGGGTCCTCCTGGATTCACAGCTGACACTGGAACACCATCTGTCGGCTGTGACCAGGGGGGCCTTTGCCCAGGTTCACCTGGTACACCAATTGCGGCCCTACTTGGACCAGGGGGCACTTCAAACGGTCACTCACGCCCTTGTCACCTCAAGGCTGGATTATTGCAATGTGCTCTACATGGGGCTACCCTTGAAAAGCATTCGGAGACTACAGCTAGTCCAGAATGCAGCCGCGCGAGCAATTTTGGGTGTACCGAGATACACCCATATTACACCTGTCCTCCACGAGCTGCACTGGCTGCCAATTGGTCTCTGGACACAATTCAAGGTGTTGGTTATCACCTTTAAAGCCCTACATGGCTCAGGACCAGCGTATCTGCGAGACCGCCTACTGCCACACACCTCCCAACGGCCGATAAGATCCCACAGGGTGGGCCTCCTTCGGATGCTGTCAGCCAGACAGTGTCGGCTGAGAGCCTTCTCTGTGGCTGCTCCAACCCTGTGGAACCAGGTACCCCCATTCTACTTCCCTTCCCCCTCAGACATCTCCCCTTCCCTCCATCTCACCCTCCTTACATTCCCCTCTCACTCCCTCTTTACTTCTCCCTCTTCTTTCCCTCTACTCCTCACTTTGGTGTATCTCTACAATTCATTAATCTATTCAGTTTATATTTTGCACTAAAATTAAGAAAAATAAAAAAAGAGAAAAAAAAGAGAAAAAGAAAAAAGAAAAGAAAAGAGAGCAACAGTATACAAGTGCATTCTTGTTGTTCTGAGAATTGGAACTGTATTTCCTCCCTCCCCCCTCCCCCCGATAGACCCCCCTCCCTAACCCCCTTACGACTTCCCAGGTCCCATACCCGGCATAATTCTTTATCAAGCACTGGGGTATATTAAAACCAACTAACTTTAAAGTTAAAAGATAAAAGATAAAGGAAAAACAAAAAAAGAGAAATAGTAAAAAAATAAAATAAAAAGAAAAACAAGACACACACACAAAAAAGGAAAAACAGGAAAAATCAATAAACCCACTACATTAACACAGCTTCTCATCATCTTTAAATCTTAAACAATGTACCTCATTCCTAATTTCAGTTATTTTATTACTTGCAGGATTTCAAACTATATTGGAACCAAGTAAGTTAGTCAAATGGAATTCTCCAACTAAGGGCCTTATTACTTTATCTATATATCCAAACCTTTAATTTTTCTCTTTTTTATCCAAATATCCAAGCCTTTCTATAAAGCCATTAGACTCAAGTACTTCTTTCATTTTTCATTTCCAACACCTCCCATCCTGCCCTTACCCACATCCACATATAAATTTTATACCTTCCACCCTGCCTTTACCCGTGTCCACATATATATTTTATCCTCATCCATTGCTCCTCTCATATTTACTCCACCTTCCTGGAGACTCTCCAACTAATCTTTCTTAACCTTATATTCAAATAGCAATTCATACAAAAATCAGCTTGCATTCTGACTCAGAGTAATCTAATTGAACTTTCGCTACCCTTCCATCTCCCCCGCACCTCCCAACTCCATTCGTCCCAAACCACAACTCAAGAAAATCACGATCTCCGCTCTCCTCGCCTGGAAAGATAATTCATGCGCAATTTAAGTTAGAGTTCAAACAAATCTTATATACAATATATGTCCAAAATCAGCAGCGCTTCTTTCAGTCTCCATATCTCATCATCGATATACAGCTTTGCCATTTTATACCAGACAGGAATCATGAAATTTTATTCGAACTAAAAATTTGAAAAGTATTTTAAAAGCATCGCTGGATCTTTATTCTTTACTCTTCTGCCCTTCCGGAAGAGGAAAGCAACACCCTCCGCTTTGTAGCCACGTGTCCCGCTGATTATCTTCTCCTTCTCCTTGTCTCTCTCCAAGTCCGGATGAATCAGGAAGTCCCGCCTTCAGAATCTTGTAATAAAAATCTCGGGCTTCACAAACAGAATTAAGACGATGTTTTTGATTCTCAAATGTGACTGTAATGCCAGCTGGGACTTCCCATTTATATTGTATCTGAGAATTTCTGAGTTCTTCAGTTAAGAAAGTGTAGTCTCTCCTTGCTCTTAATATTTGAGATGGTATTTCTTTAAAAACAATCAAGTCCTGTCCATCAATTCTCAGCCTCTTATTGTAAAGCTTCTGTATTATCACATTTCTGGATTCCCTTGGGGTGAAATATATAATTATATCCCTCGGAAGCTGTCGCTGTTTTGCTACACATGAGTTCTGGCGGTAAATTTTTTGAATCTGCCAATCAAAGTTAAGTCCCGGACTTCCCACCAAACGGCTAAGAGCCTCAAAAAAGGTCTGTTTCAAATTCTCCTGTTCCTTTTCACGCAGTCCTCTAACTCTTATTGCAAACGCAGTCTTATTATAATTTATCATGACAAGTTGTTTTTGAGCATTTTCAATTTCCTGTTGTAACGTTTGAATTTTGGATGTCAAATTAGAGTTGGTTTCTTCCAAAAGTTCCAATTTATCCTCCATTCCGGCAATATAGTCTGTCATAACTGTCATAATTCCGATCATATCCTCCTTTGTTTGAGCAATTTTAGCATCAAATTTATCATATAAATCCGATATAAGTTGATTGATTTCCTGTCTGAAATTGTTAAGGGTTTCGAAAAGAAATTCTTGCGTTAACAAATCTCCAGTAGAGGGCGTAGGAGGCAAGGGCAGCGACTTTATAGCAATTTCTTGAGATGTGTTATTAAGGAAGCGCTTCTGCTTCGATTTGGGAGCCATTCTAAAAAAATTTAAAAAATTAAAAAACGAGCAATCAAACAAGCCAACAAACAAAGTCTCTGCTCCCCTCAGTTTTAGATGGGATACTATTTGTAATCTTTTAACAGTTGATACGGAGAAGTCTTCAGGAGAGTAGGGCTGATTGAGTACATCACAAGTCAAACGCAGAAGCTATAAAATCGCCATCTTGTGACGCAGCTAGACAAAGAAGCCTTTTACAAAATTGAAGCTGGTATTTTGAATAATAATAGAAGAGATTTCTCAGGAATGGTCCCCGCTCGGATTAATTAATTTTAAATAGCTTAGCTTTGTCCTGAGGGGGGGGCAACCTGCCTAGGGCTGCAAAAAAAAAAGCAGCTGAGAAGAACTTGTTGGAGTAAAAGCTCAGCTATTGTTGAACCTCTTCTCCGTTCACAGTGAAGAAAAAAGCTGTGAATTACAAAGAGATCCTAACGACCGAACTTCTCCCTGCCCCTTTCTGCCAGAAAGGGGAGATATCTATAGATCTTATAAGATATACAGACCAGAACTCTGAGAGGAGCTCCGTTGAGCTCCCGTCGGCGACAGGCTCCTCCCCCAGAAGTCAATGGAAAGATACAGGTTGATAGATAAAAGGGAATTATTTAAAACTAGTTAAACTTAGTGAAATTTAGTGTTAATAGGTATAGTTAAATAAAAATTTGATAATGATAATAATGTATACAATGTGTAGTGTCATGATAAGCAATAATTGGATATGAATATTGAATGATACCCATGAAGGGAAGATCAGAAAACCTTTTGGATTATATATAACGGTCAATTTAAAAAAAAAGAACTAAATTAGATAGAGTCAAGTTTTGACTATTAGGGGGGAAATGTTATGATATAGGATATAGTCAAATAAAGAAGGAATAATGATAAATAATTTATATATAGGTATGGGTACATCATAAGGAAATTGGATGTAAAGTGCAAACAGTGTTTTGAAAAGGAGAATTGGAAAATTTTGTTACTAAATATCATGGATGTTTAGCTAGAATAGGATATAAGGACTCTACTATTGGAGGATTTTAGAAATAGTAAATGAAATGCCAGTATGTGGTTATGTATTAAACTTTGGTATATTTTATGATGAAAGACGTCTAAACAATGATAGTCAAATGAAACTGGAGGTATGATGATGGTAACATATATAAACATTGGAGTTAAAATACTTGAGTTAATATGAACTATACTTGATGACTGTGGAAGAGATGCACGAAAGCTTTTTGTAACCAACTGAAACACTTTCTACAGTATGTAAAGAAAGAAGATTTTATGTGTTATGTTTGTTTTGAAAATAAAAAATAAAAAATTATTTTTTAAAAAAATAATTTCTAATCTCCTTTGTGCAGGTCATTCATTGGGGAAAGGTGGTCAGTGACATTGAAGACAGGCAAGACAGCCATCTTTCTTCTGTAAGTATTTGTGTGTAGCTGTTTTATTGTTTTGTATGCTTGTTTCATCCTTATGTAGTGCGTGCAATTAAAGACTTCCTTTCTGTATCTCTTCTTTGTGCAAGTCATTCATTAGAGCAAGGGTCTGCAACCTTAAACACTCAAAGAGACACTTGGGCCCATTTCCCACAGAAAACAAAACACTAGCAATAGCAATAATAACAGTGGACTTATATACCGCTTCATAGGGCTTTCAGCCCTCTCTAAGCAGTTTACAGAGTCAGCATATTGCCCCCAACAACAATCTGGGTCCTCATTTTACCCACCTCGGAAGGATGGAAGGCTGAGTCAACCCTGAGCCGGTGAGATTTGAACCGCTGAACTGCTGATCTAGCAGTCAGCCTGCAGTGCTGCATTTAACCACTGCGCCACCTTGGCTCCTTAGGAGTCACAAAACCTGGGTGGGTGTGACCAACTCGATGTCACTCACTCCCACCAAGTCATATGACTCCCCCCAGCCATGCCTACCCAGGTTTTGTGGCTGTGTTTTCTTTTATATGTGATGGGAAACACACACACACACACACACACACACACACACACAAATGGAAGCTCTTAAAGCCTGTTTGATTTCAGAAGAAAACAAATGTCGTTTTAGAGAAAGCCATGAGGAGAAATTCCTGAAGGGCGGCTCAAGGAACAGAGAGAGAACATCAACAGACAGCATGTCTGCAGAGAGATGTCTGCAGAGTAACAGTAACAGAAGAGACCAGATTACAGCCCAGCAAAGAATTTCTACAAAGAAAGCAACAGAACAGTAGTGTCTCATCTGTGGTGATAAGACTCATTTGAAGGAAGACTGTTTGCAAAGAAAAGATACAACAGATGGACAGGCTGCTGTTGCAAAAGTTAGCTATTGTAATAACAGAGACAAATGGTTACTAGACAGTGGGGCTAGTCAAACAATTGTTACTAATTCAAAATTGTTTTTCAGAATGGATCCAGCTGGAGGAGATGCAGTAACCTTGGCAAATCGCCAGAAGGCTAAAGTCATTGGAAAAGGCAGTGTGGTGATTCCATGTCTGAAGGAGAAGTTTAGTAACATATTATGGGTGCCTGAAATGGAGCATAATTTATTGAGTGTCTCTAGTCTAGACCAAAAAGGATTTGAGACCACATTTGTAAAAGGGAAGTTTCTTATAAAGAGAAATAGGAACGTATGTGCATAGGGCACAAAGTAGGATAATCTTTATGTGTTGCAGGGACAAAAGTTTCAATGTGCCCGAACATTTGGAAATGTGGCACAACATGATTCATGCATTCATCTCTTGCACAGAAAGCTTGGCCATGCCAGCTTCAGAGTTCTGCAAAGGATACAACAGTTTGGAGAAGGATTAAACTTAAAAGGGTGTAAGAGATACTTGGATTGTCCAGTATTTAAGTCATCAAAGTCCAAGCATTCCCAGTGAGCAAAAGTAGCACAAGGCAGACAACAAGAGCTCTATAACTGATACGTGCAGATTTGGTGGTGCCAATGCAAGACAGTTTGGGAAGAGCAAAGTATGCACTGGTCATTGTAGATGAGTTCAGCAGATTTGGTTTTCTGCTAGTTACTAAAGAGTAACATAGAGGTGCTACAGAAATTTAAGCAATGGATAAGCTTCATAGAAAGGATATATAAACAACAGGAATGTCAGCTGCAAACTGACAGGTTCAGAATACATGTCAGCCACTTTTCAACAGTTGTTGGGACAGTTAGGAATAAAACACAGAAACACTAATCCATATACAGCAGCTGAGAAATGCATGGCTGAGGGACGGAATGGTGTGTTACAAACAATGAAGGACTCACTGCTAGAGGATTCTGGTCTGAGCAGGTCATATTGGGTGAAACCATGTTGACTGCTAATTATTTAATCAATAGGCTGTGGAGTTCCTCAATTAATGATACTCCAAATGCTGTGCTATATGGGAGAAAGCCATCTCTGGCACAGTTAAGGGTTTTTGGAAGCAATGCATGGGAGCATATTCCAAAAGCAATCAGGAAAAAAGGTCAACCAAAGGCTAGAAAGTTTAGGTTTACAGGTTATGAGCCTATCTCAAAGAGCTATCACTTTAGTGATAGGAGCAAAAGTATAGTGATTTCCAGGTCTTCTAGCTTTTCAGAACAAATTGGAATAGAATTGATGCCAATCTTTGGAATGATCCATATAGTGACTCCCTTAGTGATGGTAACTCATTTAGTGTTGGTGTCAGTGTTCAGGGAGAAGAAACTGAAAAAGAGCAAGAAAAGGAGTCAGGAGAAGATGATGACTCGGATATGAAGCAAGAGAGGGTTGAGACACAAGAGCAATCAATGCCACGCAGGTCAGAGTGATGGAACAAGGGGATTCCACCTGACAGGTATTCTGCTAGTAAAGTTAAGGTGTGTAATGTGTTGTATGAGCCAAATAACTATCAGGAAATGGGCTTCCAGCCCGACAGCCCCACCGCTTCTGGACATCTATTGTAGTCACAAAGAGCTGAGGAAAGCGTGGAGAAGAGCGCGAAGTCCAGCGGAGGCAAGAAGGTAAAAACGACGCTTACTACTCCCTTGCAAGGGGAGAGAAGGAAACCACCTGGGTCTCTGCTCCCTGCCTCATCTGTCTGGAGCCACCAAAAGCTTTAGACTCTGGTGGGGTGCTGGTTTCCCGCCACTTTGGCATCCCAGAAAGGTGACTCCGCATTCTCCCTTTTCTTCACCCCTCCTCCCTTCAAAAGCTGTGAGGCACTTTCTTAGCGCCAGTTGACCAGCTGGCATGGCCTCAAGTGTGCATGCCTCCTCTTCCTCCTCTTCTTTCTCACTCCCTAAAGGCTCTTTTCTTCCTTCCTGGAGCTCAGAGGGAGCGGGGCACAAGGGATGGTATTCTGCTTTTGAAACCACACCTTGGAAAACTTCGCTGGGAAGGGAGGCGGGGAACTAGTGGGGGGGATGCCCTGAAATGCCCCCATGCTTTGCTGGTGGCCAAGCCTCCTAGGCAAGTTCGGGGAGGTCCTAGGAGGCCAGCTGCGCAAGCTTCCGGCGAACGGAACGGGCGGGGGAAGTGAGCCAGGGCGTAGGGCAGGCGCTCCGTGAGAAATGGGTTCTAACCAGTATGGTAGATTTGTGGAACCTCTTCTACTGAACTGGTTAGAACCAGCAGGAACCCACCCCTGAACAGAGGTTATGTACTCTGTTAAAGGATTTAAATGTAAAAGTAACTGAAGCTGTAATGGTGTCTGAGGATAATGCTGCTTGCATTAAAATGGCAACAGGTGAGACAGTAGAAGCAAGCATGTGGTTATTAAATACTGTAATGTACAGCTGTGTGAAAAAGTCCTGCAGTTTCAGTTTTAAGCTGTAATAACATGTTTAATCAACTTTTCACTCATAGACACCATGCAAAATTAGTACTTTGATGAAAATTTCTGTAGTTGGATTGTGATGCATAATTTTTATTAATATAATCTATGTCTTTTTAAGGTTTTGAGTGAGTTTATGTGCTAAAACAAACACAACTTGAATTTTTGAGAATGTTAGGATTGAAAGTAGCCAATCAGCAGCGAGCTTTGGCTGACCAATCAAAATATTCAGAGGCTAAATATATGAGCCAATCAATGTTGTCATACTCTCTGACTATAAATAGGCACGAAAAGAATTGAGAAATTTAATTTAGCTCTGGCTGCTGGCAAGGATGAAGGCCTTTGCTTTCACCAGTACTGAGCAGCGGCATCGCATCATTGTGCTTCATGACAGGGTTACTCCTGTACAGAAATAGCCAAGAGATGAAATGCCATTGCACCACAGTGAGCAGAGTGGTTGAAAAATACCAAATAACTGGTTCAGTTGATGACAGGCTCTGCTCTGGAAGACCAAGAAAGTCAACAAAATGGCAAGATCAGGCTCTGCAACACATTTCGATGGCTGACAGGAAGCTCTCCTCACCTCAGATTACAAGAATTTGGGATGAAACATGTGATGTAAAAGTGTGCACAAGCAAGGCAAGTGCCTGCTTGCTCAAAGACTGTAGGGCTCGAAGTAAACCTTTGCTCACAGACGCTCACCGCTCTTGTCAACATGCATGGGGCAAGAAGTATGCCAAGTGGACCAGCGAACAGTGGGCCAAGGTCATTTTCAGTGACGAGAGCAATTTCTACTTGACTGGGAATCAGTGCAATAAGTATGTCAGAAGATTTCCAGCTGAAGAATTTAGGCCAGACTACCTGAATCTATCTGTGAAGCATCCATTGCACGTGATGATCTGGCGCTGTATCACTGCTTCTGGTATTGGTCGGATACAAATCATGCAGGGAATCATGAATTCCAAGCAATATGTTGAAATCCTGGAAAAGACCATGCTTCTTCAGCTCAGCAACTTGAAGGGAAGGACTTTTACTTCCAGGATGACAATGCTCCTTGTCATCAAGCCAAGTCCATCCAGCAGTGAATGAAGAAGCATGGTGTTCGACTCCTGGATTGGCGAGCTCAGAGCCCAGATTTGAACCCAATTGAGAACTTGTGGGCCAAGATTGGTTACGAAATAAGCAAGAAGCATCTGAGACCAAGCAGGAGCTGATTGAATCCATTATTGCAGCCTGGCACCACATTGTCACCAAAGATCACGTGCAAAGTCATGCAGTCTATGCCGAAGCGATGCTTTGGCATAACAATAAGGGCTGGCCAATTTCATATTAGTAACCATGTTTGGTTACTTAAACAGTCCTTTTCAGGGCCACAAACAATAAAAATGTTAACAAAACACTAGCATCGGCCTTAGTAATTGCAACAAATATGCCACTGGGTATGCATCAGTTAATCTGTTTTCATAGTCATTGTAAGCATGCATTGTAAGCATGCAAGAAAATTCACAATCCCCATCCAAACAGCACCAAATTGCAAAAAGCTTATGCTTTTCACTTAAAAACCACCAGTATTTATTTAAATATTTGCATAGCAGTTAGCATAAAATATCATAAAATCAGTGGCCTATCCAAAAAATCTCATAAATCATAAATCGTAAACTGTAAAACTTGCAGGACTTTTTCACACAGCTGTAAGAGAAGCCATTAAATGTAAATTAATTAGCTTGCTTCACTGTTCTTCAGAGGACAATCTGGCAGATATAATGATCAAGCCATTGGGTGGAGAGTACCATGGGAAGAATAATAAGTTATTTGGTTTTTTTTAAATTATTTTTAATAAACATTCATATCATCTTTGCAACATTTCTACATCTTTAAATATCCATTATACTCCTTTTATCCAAGCATATATACCTTTAAATATCTATGTCTCTCTCTATATATGCCCATTTTTGCATATGTTTCATGTATTCTTCTATATACATATATTTCTCTTATATTTCTTATTCCATACTTTTAAGTTCTGAAGTAAATGACTGAGGAGACCGGTTAACAGCAACTAGAACGGTTTATTCAAACAGAGCTTAAGTCAAACAACGGGCAACAAACCCCCCGCCTGACAGCTATTTATACAGAGAGCTGTCAGACGGGGAACCAATGGGAGTGCAGGGTTTCTCCCGCCGAGAGGCAGGCGCGTCCTGGCCAATCAGAGGCGCCTTGCACAGCGCCATCTGCTGGCGAGGACACAACACATACTATTTTACATACAATCTATCTTACATTGTTCCCCTCTTGTTAATTCTGTGGTTTTGTGTTTATTTTCTGATCTCTTAATCTTTTTTCCTCCCTTTATTGCTTTCTTATTCTTTACATCTTTCCTCTAGACATTTGTACCATAAATTCCATACTGAATAGTATGGAAAAAGCTATTCAAAAATGCCCAATAAACTTGGGGCCCAATTTCTTGCAAGGGAGCTTTAACTTCAAATATTTCGTTGAGAGGTAAACCTTGCTTCCCACTTGAAAAGGCACTTGGGGAGCTGTCAATTTGCACTTTATGGGTTTTTGCCGCTTCTCAAAGTGCTCGTTTGGTATTCTCCCACACTTTTTTCAGGGACTCTATCTATTCAGTCAATGACATGGATGAGGATGGCTCCATAGGGAGTTCAGCCACGGGGATGAATTCCACACCACTGGTAACTTGGAAAGGGGTCAACCTTCATGCTACTATGCACTGTATTGTTATACGCCACTTCATCAAATAGCAGCAATTCTGCCCAATTTGTTTGCTGATAGTTGACATAGCACCTCAAGTACTGCTCTACTTTTGATCATTCTGAGGCTCTATTGGTATTCGGATGAAACACCAAGCTAAGCTCCTGTGAGGACCCAATGGACTTTATGAACTCCCTCCAGAACCTGGTGGTGAATTGCATTCCCCTATCAGAAATGATCCTGTGGGGAACCCCATGCAATCTATAGGTGTGTTTTACAAACAACCTGGCCAGTTTATTTGTGGATGGGAGACTGGGGCAAGCTATGAAATGGACTTGTTTTGAGAACAAGTCTATTATGGTTCAAATGATCATATTTCCCCCACTATCTGGGTGTTCTACAATGAAGTCCATGGCAATCTCTTCCCAGGGTCCAGATGGCTCAACTACTTGTTGGAGCAGTCCTGGGGGTTTTCTTGGCCTTTTTTCCCTGTCTGCACAAGTGGCACAGCTCTTGACATAGTCCTCAATGTCCTTCTTTATCTTTGGCTACCAAAATTGCCTCTTGATCAGGTGTAGAGTTTTTAAATAGACAAAATGCACAACTTGCTTGGAATCATGACATTTTGGAGTACCTGGACCCATAGGCTATTGGGCACATATAATTTTGAGCTTTCCCATGCTAGTCCATTCTTAAGGGTCAGCATCCTGTTGCTGTCTTTGTACCATGGGTCATTTGGCAGTTCATCTTTTAGCCTTTGGGTCATCCCCCCATCTGTGTTTCTTTGCCACTTCGCCTGTCCCCTGGTTATGGCTTTGCTGCTGCTGGGAGAGAGGACCACCTCCTCATGTTTGCTGTTGTATTTTGGTTTACACGACAGCATATCAACCAAGAGATCCCCCCCCCAGATGTATTTCAGCTCAAAGTTGAACCATTTAATCATCAGGCTTGCTTCAGGGAGAATCTTTGGGGGTTCTTTTAGTGCCTCAAGATTCTTGTGATCAGTCCACACTTTGAAAGGCACTTGGTTACCCTCTAAAATGTTGCCACATTAGGAGGGCCAACCGAACCGCATAGGCTTTCTTCTTCTTTCTGTGGAGGGTTGCAGGTTGCCCTCCATGTTTCTTTAAAGGAGGATTGCTAAAATGGCCAGATTGCTGGCATCAGCTTTAACCCTGAAGGGTTGCTCTGGATTGGGATGTTTGAGGATCAGCTCCTTGGCAAATAGCTTTTTGAGCTACTTGAATGCCCACTGACAATCTGGGGTCCATTTTAGGGGTTGGCTTGGTCAACCTCCCTGCATTATTAACAGTTCAGTGATAGGCAAGTGATTCCAGCAAAAGATGGGATGAACTGTCTGTAGAAGTTTGCAAACCCCAGGAAGCTTTGCAGATGCTTTCAGGTGCAAGGGGGCTGCCAGTCTAGGACTGCTTTAACTTTTGCTGGGTCCATTTCTATGCCTTCACTTGACACTCAGTAGCCCATGTGGTCTAGGCTGGACTTGTGGAATTCACATTTTGACAACTTCACATATAGCTTACCTGTGAGCAGTTTCTTTAGTACCCGAAGCTCTAATATGATATGTTCTCAAGGGTCTCAGTGAAGATGAGAATGTCATCTAGGTATACAAGAATTCCTTTGTATAGATGCTCATGCAGCACTTTGTTGATCAGCTGCATAAAGACCCCGGGAGCTCCTCATAGGCCAAAGACCATCATTTTGAATTGAAAACTCCCTAAGGGGCAGTTGAAGGCAGTTTTCCACTCATCTCCTTCTTTAATTCGTACTTGGTAATAAGCCTCTCATAGATTCAGTTTTGTGAACACCTTCCCTTTTGCCAGATGGGCTACTTCATGATGGGGAGTGGGTATGTATTTTCCAGGCATACTTCATTTATTCCTCCAATATCAACTCACAGCCTCATCAACCCATCTTTTTTTCTCTTTAAAGTGGACTGGGGCAGCTACCCCAGATTTGGCGGGCTATATGAATCTGCATACTATGTTGGTGTTGATGTACTCTCTCAGATCTGTCATTTCTCTAGGAGTCATGGAGTACATTTTTGGTTTAGGCAATTTTGCTCCCAGTAGAAGTTCTGTCGCACAGTCCATGGGGCAGTTGGGGGGCAGCGCATTGCATTTTTCTTGCTGAACACCTCAGCTAGGTCTAAGTATTTCTTGGGGACCTGGGGAGTGCCTGGAGTGGTGTTGAGGCAGCTGCAGCAGTCTCAGTTAGCTTAGTGTCGCAATACTTATGCCCATAGAATACCCAAACTACATATGTACCAAATGTAAATTAATCAAGTTACTAAAAGAAAAAGTAAAGGGTCTAGAGGAATCTCTAACCACACTGAAACTCAACCTATAAAATGAGAAACCCCAAACCTTGCAAAAAGAATATGCCCAAATTGAATGTAATAATGACCAAACAACTTCTAAAGGAGTTGACCCCTTAGAGGAAGAAAACAGATGGAAACATGTCACTCACAGAAAAAAAACACAAACCTAGTACAAAACCCTTGTCCAAACCAACCCACTCTGATGCAGCCCTACTGGTACTAATCAATTGATATCATGGACTCTCACTAGAAGAAAACATGCAGACCCATAAAAAAGAAGCACCATCATATGTCCCTTAAAAAGTATCACCATCAAATGCTACTGTGATAGATAGAAAAACACCCCAAACCTCCCTAGGGAAAAAAAGGCAAGTGTTGGTGATAGGGGATTCAATACTCAGGGGAACATTACCTGCCATCTGTACACCAGACAGCCAATCCAGAGATGTACGTTGTCTCCCTGGAGCTAAAATCAAAGATGTGGCTGAAACCAAAATAATAAAACTCATAGAGTACTACCCCTTTCTATTGCTACATGTAGGGAAGAATGAAACAAAAAAGGACTTGAAAACAATACTGAATGATTACAAGCAACTAGGCAAGAAAGTCAAGGACTTAGGTGCACAAGTAGTTTTTTCATTTGTACTGCCAACGAAAGGACAACATGTAGTAAGAGAACAAAGAATTCTAGAAGGAACCACTGACTAAAGGGTTGGTGTCACCAAAAAAACCTCGGATTCCTGGACCATGATCTGTATTACCTGTAAGATGGGCTTTTGGCAAGGGATGGGTTGCACCTCACAAATGTTTTTGGAAAATAACTGGCTCAACTTATTAGGAGGGCTTTAAACTAAAATTGACAAGGGAGGGTAACAAAAGGTAGAGGAGGGAACTAGAGGAAAAGCCATACTGGACTTGATTCTCACAAACAGAGAAACAGTGATAGAGGGAGTTGAAACTGCAGGAACTTTGGATGTAAGTGACCATGTCATACTAGAATTCAACATAACGCAAACACAACCTATAAAACACAATGATACCAGAGTCTTAGATTTTAAAAGAGGCGCTCAGTTGACCAAAGTTCTGGTGCAACCGTCCCCCTGCTACATACACACACACACACACACACACACTGATTGTAAGCCACCCAGAGTTACCCTATGGTAAGATGGACAATCAATAAATATTATAAATAAATGCAAACAGCTTATGTGGTTTTCATCTACAAAAAGAGGATAAAAAGAGGCTCCAGAAAACAACAGGCCAATCACCTTGACATCAGTACCCAGAAAAATACTAAAAAATATAATCAAGCAGCATATTTTTGTGCACATAGAAATGAACAAAGCAAAACAGAAGCTAGCATGGGTTTGTCAAAAACAGATCATACCAGACAAAGCTTATTGCCTTCTTTGATAAAACACTCTTTTTATGACATTGTAATCCCTTAATTTGGGATTAAATTAGTGGATCAGGGAAACACTGGGTATAGTATACTTATATTTCAGCATGAGAATGTAGTGGCTCACATGGTTAGGATGCTGGGCAGATGATTGACAGGGTCACGTTTGAGACCGAGTTGCTGCTACGTGACAAAGTAAGCTCCTGTCACTCACTCCACCTCCTCCCGACCCAGCAGTTTGAAAGTGGGCAACTGCAAATAGATAGATGGGTACCAGTTTAATGGGCAGCTTAACAGGGAATTTTAAAAAGTCCCCAACTGGGTGTCCCCTGCCAATGGTGATATAACCAGACCATCCTCTCAACCCAGAACCACTCCAGTGCTCCTGACATGACTGAAGTAATAGACTTCAGTAAGGCATTTGATGAATTGGGCCACAGTAAGATATAATGTGGGATAAAAAATACTACCATCAGATGGATTTGCAGTTGAGTGACCAACCCAACTTAGCCTGTAGTCCTCAATGGAGTTGCATCTACATGGAGGAAAGCATGCAATGGAGTACCTCATGGTTCTGTTTTGGGGGCAGTGTTCTTCAATATCATAAATGATCTAGATGAGGTGACAGAAGGAGAGTTCATCAAGTTTATTGATGACACCAAGTTGGAGGGAATTGCTAACATTTTGGAAGACAGACTTGCTATTTAGAAGGGTGGAGCTACAGCTGGTGCAGCTGGAGCATATTTGCAGTAGTGCCTCCTGATTTTATTATATTTTATCAATTTTAGCACTCCCATTGGATCCTTTTTTATTTAATTAACATTTTTCAGTGGAGATAACAGCGTAGAATATAACACAGACAAAGGTTTTTGTTGCTGCCAAGGATTAAAAAGGCATGGGAAAAAGAAAGAAATGCCATGGCACCAGCCCAGGATCTCTCCCTCCAGTGAAAACAGCAAAACAACCAAGGAGCACTTTGTTGGCAAGAGATCTGTAAGTAAAACTAACCTCCCCCCATTCCCAACAATCTGAAGAGATTAGAAGGGGACCTGCAAAAAGATGTGGCAAAACAGCAGTTACTAGACTTTCCCGACCTTGGGGGTGGGGGACAAACTGAAAGCCAGATCTTCTCACAAACAACTAGTCCAATTACTTCCTATATGGAGTCTAAGTTAAAGGCTAAAAAGGCAAAGAACAACCAGATAATTCAAAGTATGGAGAGTTTACCTTGGGAAAATTCAATGGAGTTTATGGCAAAGCATTGCCATCTCACAGCGCAAATGGTGGTTTCAATATTCGAACAATTAATTGCCATACAACATGATTTAGAGACATTGAAAAAAGACTTAGCTGTTTTTCTTCAAGCACAATATCGGGCCCCAGGCACTCCCACTGAAGTTCTTACAGAAGACTTGGTTAACTCTCATATGCAGGATAAGGAAGAGGAAAAAGAGCAAAGAGTCAGAGAAACAGTTAAAGAGTCGGATAAAAAGTGGCAGTCCACTCAGAAAAACAGTCCAGACAAGGCAATGAGAGGGAAAGATATTAATAAAGAAGCCTCAAGAGAAGTTAGGAAAACATCTCTCCCTCAATTACAACAATCACATCGCTCACTACAAACCTAACAGATTGTTTTTAGAATCCATATGAACGGACTTAATTATGGACGTTGGAACACCAGAAGTGCAATACTAAATTCCCTAAGCCAGCTTCTTCACTGTCACAGGGGTCTGATTGATCTACGTGCTGTGGAGTGGCTCCCTGAGGCACCAAATTTGAAGCGGATTCTCCTGTCTTTCAAACAGCCCACCATACTGCAGATGCTAGTTAAGATGAAGGCACATTTAGCCTCCTTTCAAATCTTTCCCATCAGAGTCTTTTGTGAGGAAAGGGTTACTTCGTTAATTGTTAACATGCAAGCTCCCAAGGTGGCTGCCTCTTCCTCATTTTCAACCTTGGGAAAGGGAGAGAAAGAAAGTGGAAGTAAATCAGCCTTGTCCAGTGAAGAGATACTTAACAGCACAGAAGCTGGTCTCATTAATGCTTTTGGCGCTCTCCCATGGAAAGAACAAGACAATATATTATTCAAGTTAGAAAATTTAAAGAAATCCTTATTGGTCACAATGGACACAGCAGAGCCGCTTATAGATCTGGTTTCCCCAATAATTGAGCCTCTCATTTTTCCCTCAGAGAACAAGGGATTGCATGAATACAAGATCATGGAAAATAGAAGCCAAGACCCAAAGGGGGTATTAGAGGTCCCAATAGAGATGGAGATGCTTTCATCCCTGTGTGAATATCCCATGACATCTTTAGCACCAAACCAAGAAAGTGAGAGACGACCCACGTCAGAGCCACCATCTCAAAGAATGAAATATGACTTAATAACACTTTGTCCTACAACCAGAGAAGAGGCATCAGAATGGCAAGCTCCGTTAGTTGGTGCTAAAACCTCTTATCCTGAACAAGTTCCTCAAGAGTCTACACAGGTCTTAGATGGGACTTCCCTACTTTTAAAGAAGGCCAATTCTTTGCGTGATGACACCTCAATCCATGGCAACAGACAACTTCCCTTTGTGTAAATCAAGTTTCCTGATGAGCTGCAAAAGATGATCCACTTTCCCTTATAACCTGGAATACAGCGGGTTGGTCTGTTCCATCAAAAGACCAACTCTTTTTTGACTATATATCACAATTTGACATACTCTTCTTACAAGAAACCTGGGCCTCCACAGAGATTCAGTTAGATGATTATTGGGTTAACTTAATCCCGGCTGTCCCAAGCAAGTGTGGGGGGGAAAGCTAAAGGGGGTATTGTGACATTAGTTAATACATCCTTGCAATTTAAATGTGTATCACTGCTACCTTTCCAGCCATGGGTTGTGACTACCTTACTCTTATCTAAACAGGTGGAGATTTTGCTTTTTAATATCGATATTCCTCCACTTAATAAGAATAATATGATCAACAAGATTTGGGATCGCATAGAAGATTTTATTTTTGGCTGCTCAGACAAATACCCAAAACCAGCAATAATTATTGGGGGGGGACTTAAACGCTAGAATGGGACAAAATGATCAAGCATTGTTTAATCATTTTAAGATTCACTACGATGAAAATGTAACAGGAGAATCCCTGCATTCCAGACAATTTAAAGACCGTAAAGCAAATCGGGCAGGTTTGTGTGTAAGACAAATGACTGCATTTTTGTATCCTTAATGGGTCCACATGGGATGATTATCCAGCGAAATATACTTATCGGGGAGCAGGAAGAAAATCCACAGTTGGATAATATCATATGACCTCCTGAAGTTCTTACAGAAGATGGAGGTAGACTCTTGACTGGAAAGCGATCATAATGCAATACTCCTTATTCTCATATTACACCAGAAATCTCTAAGGGCAAGCACAGCCTACCTATCCAGGTTAGAGAGTCAAAATTCCCAGGTAAAAATTAAATGGAATGAGAAAAATGCTAAGGAAGTTACCAAATGGATGTTAGCTCCAGAAATCATAGAGCTACGTACATCTCTACTAAGGAATAAGTTTAGAGGATCTTACTTAGAGGGGTTTGAAACTTTAATTTTAAATTTGAATTTGGTTCTCATTAACAAAACACTAGTTCACTCCAAAAGGTCCCTTTCAAAGAATAAAAAATGGTTCGACAGAGATTGCATGCAACTAAAAAGGATATATAATATGGAGTACAAGAAAAGTAGAAATGCCCCTTTTGAGGATCACACTCACTACTTAAAGCAACTGAAAGCACAATATAAGAACCTTCTAAAAGAAAGAGAAGTGCGGCTCTGAAGGAGTCTTGGCATAGACTAATTATGGCAGTCAGGACAAAAAATATATCCCTTTTTTGGTACATCACCAGAAGATTGGGGAAATCTCCCCTACCCCCAACTAATCAGGTTCCGATTCATGCCTGGGAAGAATATTTTAGGGAGCTTTATACAGATCCTGACTATGTAACCAAGGAGAGCCAAACTAGTTTGGAGCAAACTCCTTACTGGCCCCTTGTTACACCAGAAGAGATATCCCGGTTGATCGGAGCCCTAAAGGCTAATAAGGCACCCGGTGCTGATAATGTCCTGCCCATCAAAAAGAACACCAGTTGGTGGGCTCCACTTTTAGCATCTCTGTTTACATTTATAGATAAAACAGACCATATGCCAAGAGATTGGGGAGTAGCAATTATCATACCAATTTATAAAAAAGATAATAGAAATGACCCAGGCAATTATAGACCCATTAGATTTCTGAGTGTTATTAGTAAATTGTATGCCAAACACCTAAACTATAAGCTTCAGGATTGGCTAATTTCAGGGGGAATAATCAAAGACGAACAAGCTGGTTTTAGAGAAGGAAGATCGACGGTGGATCATATTTTGGTACTCCACCATTTAGTTCAAAAATACACATATAAAAAAAATCTTCTCTTTTTGTGGCCTTCCTTGATTTTAAGCAGGCCTTTGATTCAATATCCAGGATCATCCTCTGGGAGAAATTAAAATGCACCACTATTGATAAATGCCTCCTCTTCCTCATATAAAAATTGTATGCCATTTCCATCTTGAAAGTGAGGTGCAATCCCCAAGGGAGTTTAACTGGCCCGATAAGGGTACAAAAAGGGGTATGGGCGTATGGTAGGATTGCATCCTGTCCCCTCCCTCTTTAACTTCTACATTAATCCACTGATTGATCTCTTACAGAAGCCTGATTTCTATTCTCCTAACCTAGCACAATGCAATGTTCCAATTCTCTTATATGCTGATGATGCCGCTATTATTTCACAAACCCCTGTAGGAAGAGAGCAATTAGGGCAACATTTGGCTATTGCAGGCAAAACAAGCTGGTCCTTAACTTCGATAAATCAAAAATTTTAGTTTTTGCAAATGGCCACACCAATACTCCTGGCATATAGAAGGATATAGTTTGGAACAGGTTAGAACATTTAGATACCTTGGTGTGGTTTTCCACTCGCTAGGGACATGGAAGGCACACCTGGATCACACATTGCAAGCAGCCAATAGGTCCTCAAACGCAATTAAATGTTTCTTTTACACAGGTGGAGGTCAATTAGTACCTGCTGCCTTAAAAATCTTTGAGGCCAAAACATTGGCACAAATTCTATATGGGGCACAAACAGGAATCCTTGCAAAGAAAGACTTGCTAGAAACCATACAAACCAAATTCCTGCGAGCCATCTTAGCTGCCCCCAATGGAACTCCAAATGCCCAGTTAAGAATTGAGACAGACATGCCTCAAATTCAGGTAAGAGCCTGGAAGATGACGATCATTCATTGGCTTAAAATGCATTTCTTTCCAGAGGGACTGTCCCCACTAGTGTTGACTGACAATTTCCCCTCCCCCTGGAAACAGGCAATTGATCACAAGCTGGGCTCTTATGGGCTCTCACCGGTATTCTTAATGTCTCTAGGCTTTGATCAAGCAAAGCAAGTAGTAATCAATAAAATGAAGGACATGGAGTTCCAAGAAGAACTAAATATGTTGCCTCTCCACAGTAGGGACAAAATCAAACAGGGTGTGTGGGAGTCGGCAATATATCTAAATAATCTGATCTTCCCAAAATAATGAATAGCTTTCTTCAGAGCCAGATTTAACATTCTTTCTTCAGCACTCCTCCAGGGCAGGTATTAGAGAACACCAATAGCAGAATGGGTTTGTACATGTGGTAAAGGAGAAGTGGAAGATGTCACACATGTTCTATTACACTGTGAGCTATACAGAGTTGTAGGTCTGCACATATTCTCCCCTTATTAGAGAGATTGCCAGGGAAGGCAGACATTTTTTATCTAGGCTTTCTCCTCCAGGACCCAAACCCGGCTACCATGTATGAAGTGGCAAAGTTCTGTGTTGCTGCAATGTCCACAAGAAAATAAAATTGGTTACAAAAGTATACTTGCCATTTTGTACCAATTATTTGGACATATCTCTAACAATTTCTGAACTATTGTATTTACTCCCATACTTATCGGCTTTGCACCCAGGTAAACCAGAGAATGACTCAAACAATTTGAGAACATGTATGTTATTATCCACTTTTAATGTCAATACTTTTTAATTATATTTTAAAGTCAGTACCTTATAACAGTAGTAAAGTAATGTGTATTGCTGGTCTTTGACTGTAATAAATATTTATACTGTACTATTTAGAAAAATCTTGACAGACTTGAGATTGTTAGCCCAGCTAATAAGATGCAGTTCAGACTGAGATAAGTAAGACCCTACATATAGGCAGGAAAAATCAGATGCACAAGTATAGAATAAGTGGTACTTGGTTCACAAGTAGTGACTGTGAGAGCAGTGTAGGTGTCATAACAGACCACCAATTAAATATGATCCAGCAGTGTCCTGCAGTTGCCAAAAATGCAGTCCTGGGCTGCATCATCTGAGGAATAGCATCAAGGTCACAAGAAGTAACAATTCTGCTTTATACTGCAGAAGTGGGGCCACACTTGGAATATTGCATACAATTTTTGTCACCATGATACAAAAAAAAAGACCAATAAGAAACTGAGATCCTAGAAAGTATGCGAAGAACAGCAAAGAGGATAAAGGGTTTGGAGGCTACTTTATATCGTATAAGGAAAAACTGAGGGAGATAGGTATCCTTATCAAAGAGAAGAATTAGTTCAGACATTATAAATATCTTCCAGTACTTGAGGAGCTGTCACAAAGAGAGGAGATTAATTTATTTTCCAAAGCATTGTGTGATAAATCAACATTATCATAATTATATAAATACATTAAAAACATTAAAAATGTATGCATATATTAAAATGAAAATATCAATAGTAACAGAAATTAAGGCAAAATAAAAGAATCCATTGTATTAAATTCAATCCTTAAACATGATTAAATTTAGACCTATCTATTCCATTCCCTTCAATTGGCTATTGAGCCTGAACAGTAAAATCATGACTATTTAAACCAGTCCAAATGATTTATGATTGAAAGAGAGATTGGCTCAATCCTCCAAGAATAATAGTCCAAGCATTTCAAGAGTCCATGTCTCAATTTCAGAATCCAAACATTTGCACTCTTACTCTTAGTAGTAGCAGATATTGTTAAGTCTCCCCATGTAATACTACTGAGATACAACTTCTAAGTGTACCAATATAAGTGTCATTCTACAAGGACAAGATATATCATGGGCTACAAAGAGAATGTGGCAAAATTCCTTCTCCTCCTCCTTTCCATTGGTTCAACATTCCACTGGTAATCATGTAAAAAAATGATGCAGTAGGTGTACTTGATAGCAAGTAATCAATATGCACTTCTTGGATGGTTCAATACTTAGAACCCAAGAAAGATAAGAAGCCACATACTCTGTGAGACTTCTGACAGCAAATTTGATTATTAGAAATGCTCTAGAATTTTTCACGTCATTCTCTTTATGAGTTCAGAAAATGGAGCATCAAGAAACCCCATTGCCTGTTACAGAGGTTAATATCCTTGGAAATAACTTTATTTATTTATAAACCTATGTCCTCTATATTCTCTATATCCTTACAATCAAAACAAACACTGATATGAAACATTGAAACAATAAATAGTAACATTAAATTTGGTTAAAATTAACAAAGATGGTGAGGAAGGGCACAAGATACACATGGGACGAGGTGCCGTTTTGTCTTATCCATTAACAACCTCCAGAATGACACCCCCTTTTAAAGCCACAGGTCAGTTGGCAGCGCCATGTCTCCAGGCCATTTCAGAAGGCCAGAAGGGTGTGTGCAGATGCTCAGTGCTCAATGTTCCAGAAGACGGGAGCTATGGCAGAAAAGGCTCATATCCTGGACCCTGCCAGCTAGAATTCCTTGACTGAACAAAATATAATTCTGAATAAGAGCGTAATTTTAAAAAATAGGGCATCAGCTTCATATTTTGAAGGTTATAAAACAGTCACCAGTGAAGTAGTGAGAACATAAAATGATTACCACAAAATGTGCTGAGTTAATGCATTAGTCCTTGCCTGGCCCTTACTTCTTCATTACTATTGTCTCAATTTCTCTATGTCTTGGAATCAATATAGCGTCATACTTATTTGCACTCTCCTGGGGACTTAAGATTACTTTCTTTCTTCCCTACAAACTTCTGGCCTTATTAGCCAAAACATGAGTAATGAATATATCAACCCTACCAGTGGTGGGTTGCCAATTTTTTTAATACTGGTTTGGGCGTGCTCCTGTGTGCTCCTGCACATGTACGTGATGCTTCTGGATGGTGGGCAGAGCCTCCCGCCACCTCTACAACTGGTTTGCCTGATCCAGGTCAAACCGGAAGCAACCCGCCTCTGAATCCCACACACACTGCAGAATGTTTTCACATTTTTTGAGCTGGGTATCTGACTTCAGCCTCAATTTACCTGTTTTCATTTTGCAACAGCAGTTTGGATCATGGTGATAGCAAGCATATTTGGAAACAAAAAAGTGTTGCCAAAAGATTATATGCAAAAGAAATGCAGATGAGAGAGCAGTCAATGTTTTTTCCCTGCCACCATGCATCAGAGGTTGGTATGGAAACAATCACCAATCATTCTCTCTAAAGTTGGGGTGAAAATGGGATGGTACAGATTGAATGGAAGGTTTAGTGATCTGTCACATTGCTTAACAGATGGCAAATACTAAGAGAAAGGTGGGAGAACAGGACAAAGCAGGAGGGGCTTCTCCCAATGCTCTTGCTAATGCAACTGCCTTTTCTGGAAAAAATAGCCCAACCGAACTTGGGTGAATAAAGCCATAAGGTAAAGCCAGAGGAGCAATGGTATGATGCAAGGACATGGCTAGGAAAGTGCCCAATAAACTCTCAGTTCTTTTGTCCAGGGGCATCCAGAAGAAGCAGCTGGGGCTATCGAAACAGGAGTAGAATAGGCAACATTATGCTGATCCTCCCATTGTGCATTGACAAAAATACAAGGGAACTGGCAATGTCTAAAGTGCTGGCTGCCTTTTAATCGTTTAACAAATGTAATTACTTCTATGATCCCCCTACCTTTAGTTAGTCTGATGTGGCTAGCAAGCTTTCTTTGTGAAATGAGAGGCAGGATTCAAAGTTTCCACTTTCTGCAGGAGCTGAAGTTATTCAGGCTTCCAATTGCAAGATTAAACCCTTGTAGGCTGAGACACGGGTCTCTGGCTCTAGTTTTACAGTTCAGAGGGGGGAAACAGAGGTGGAATTCTTTTTACTTTTAATGGCTTGTGTTAGATATCCCCCCCACACTGATAAGAGGTTTTCACCAAGGTCCTCTGTTCTGGTGGGAACAGAGGTCGAATCCCATTGGTCAAGAGGTCTGACAGATCCCTTTAAAAGGGGATGCTGCCCGACCCGTCTTCAGCCGGATGTTTACTTGACTTGCAATAAAGAGCTGTTGTTACTGGAGCCTTTGTGTGCCATCCTTTACCCGATCTAACACTGGTGACGAAGGTGGGATTGGAAGACAAGTAGGTGAACAAAAAGCGACTGGAATCTTGCAAGTATATCCAGCCCGGAGTATCCTGTGTGGCATCTAGCAAACCATTGCTGAAGATGAAGTTAAATCAGGATGGCTATGCAAGCCCCACCAACTCCATATGATCCAACCACCAAGCACTGGGAATCGTACATGTTACGATTCCAGTGTTTTCTCGAAGCGGACGATCTCATGGGCATTTCAGAAGCTCATAAGAAGAACTTGTTCCTGGGTTACTGTGGCTGGGAAGTTTCGATACGGTGAAAAACCTCTCACAACCAATTCTGCTCCAAGCAGTGTCCTGATCTGCATTGCAACAAACACTGAAGACTCACTACGTGCCCAAGCCGTCCAAATATGTTCGCCGGCATGAATTTCACATCCGGAACCAGATGGAGGGTGAATCTATCAATGAGTATGTAGCAGCGTTCCAAAAAGCCGCAGCCTACTGTGAGTTCCGAGACCTGGACGAGCTGATTCTGGACCGCATAATTTGCGGTGTGCAAGACATTACTTTGCAGAGGAGGCTACTCGCTAAGTCTAACCTCTCTCTGTAGATCTCACTAGATGAGGCTAGGACATCCAAATCAGCCGCCAAATTGACAGAATCTTACAGCGCCAGAGCGCATCTCAAGACACGCGGAAGAGTACCCATGTACATCGCAAGACTACTGAGCCCAAGAGCTCCAAAAGCAGGGAGGATGAAAGCTACCACATGTGCAGTAGCTGCGGCAAGCCAGCACGAAAATTCAACTTGCAAGCTCCGCCCTGCGCCAGCTGGGGACACCGAGCATCCTGTCGTTTTCGCGAAGCAACTTGCCAGCGATGCGAGTGGAAGGGGCACATTGCCAAGGTGTGCAGCGATTTCCCTACTGCCACCAAACAGCCCAAAGGTTCAGAAAGCCGCCAACAGCGGTCCAAACCAGGGGCTTTGCAGAAGTACCGACGACAGTCAGAAGGCGACGATAGGATCGCCAACCACACATCTGTTACACAAATCCGCTCCGGGTGCCTAAGAAAGTGAATGTCACTGTCCCAGTTAGACAAATCTGCACTAGGCGCCCCAAAAAGCTGAAAGTCACTGTCCTCATCGAGGACTCTCCATGCAAGATGGAGATCGACACCGGATTGTCACTGACTATAATTCCATGGTCAGTCATCAAGCAAGCGATCCCAAAACTACAGAAGCGTCACCTCCGAAACCCTGACGTCCACCTGCGTGACTACCAGGGGAACCAGATCCCCATCATGGGCCAAGGCACCTTCCGGGTGAACTACAAACGATTCCGCAGTAATCTCCCCATGACAGTGATCAGTGAAAACCTTCAAAGCCTCCTGGGGCTTGATTGGTTCCAAGCTTTGGGGATGGAAGTGACCGGAATTGCCCCTGAACTGTTCCAAAGCATCATGGAACGACTTTTGCAGGGGATTCCAGGAGTCGTCGCCTATTTTGACGACATCTTGGTAACGGCTACAAATGAGACACAACTTTTAAAATGTGTCTGAACAGTTTTGTCCAGAATTAGAGACAAGGATCTCCTGCTCAAAAAAGAAAAATGTCAAATTAATGTACCAAAAGTCAAATTCCTTGGGTACCTGATCGATGGGTCTGGAATCCACACAACCTCATAAAAAATTAAAGCTATTAAGGACACCCCCACACCTCGCAATCAGACCGAACTGCAGGCGTTCCTCGGGCTCCTTAATTTCTACAGCGTCTTTCTCAAACAGAAAGCCACCGTTGCTGAACCATTACATACAGCCTAGCCATTTTTGGGATGTTCAAAAGAAAATAAGGCCAGGCCTTCTTTTTGGAGAAACACAATGCCTGTGATATGAACTAGCATGCTCTAAATGTATCAATCTCAGTTGGATTCTAGACATATTTAACTTGCAATTCTAAATACACATGACTGGGAAGAAAAAAAATAGAAGTTTTCTTGGGTAAGGTGTTTTATCTGATTCTATACAGATAATCTATTTATGAATAACACTGCTTAGAAAGTGTGCTTTGATTTGCAGGCGCAGGTTATCTTAGTTATAAAGGCTTATGGCACTCAGGGGACTTACTTGTCTCCAGAGAGCAAACGCTATGTGAGGAGGAGGCCGACCCACAACAGTGGACCTCTCTTTCCAAGCAAAGCAAACACTGGGCGAGTGGGAGAATCTGGCTTAAAGGGCTTTGAGAAGTTGAAGAAAAGACACTTTCCCACGAGGGCCATTGGATGTCCCTGGGAAATGAGCAGCCAGAGAGAGTGTCTCTCTCAGGTACTCACCCTGCCCAGATTGAGGAGAGTGGCCTCGGAGGCCTCCTGGCTTCAGTTGGGAATGAAAAGTTGCCTCGCAGTGAGATGGCAGTCTGCACAGACTGCAAGTATTATCAGGAAATGCTTAGCCAGAGAGCTTCTTGGCAGCCTGCTTTAAAAGTGGGACTGTGGCTGCTTCTCCACTGCTGGGCTTCCCTCCTGTGTTCCTGCTATGAACACTGACCCTGCCGCCTTGCTGCAAAAAGGAAAGGAACTTTTGGGCAGCTGTATACCTTGCTCCTTTCTTTTGGCAACCAGCTAAATAGCCAGCTGGAGTTTTGTCAGTTCCTTGCAAAACACAACTTGCTGGTTGTAGCATGTATTTCTCTGCACATAATACATTTATGAGGAATTGCGTCCTCTGAAGCCCCATTCTCAGCTTGGGAGTGCCTTTCTGAAATTCCTTCGCTTTGTGGAGAGAGGAAATGAGCATGAAATTGGACTGCCTGAGCCAAAGTTGTCCACAGGATCTTGAGACAGGTTGTTTTCTTGGGGGGGGGGGACTTCAGAAGGGGAGGGGCGAGGTGGGGCCAGGCAAGGGAGGCCAGGAGGTGGGGCCAGGCTGAGGCAATTCAGCTGGTTTGTCAAACTGCACATAAAATTAACAACTAGTTTACACAAACCGGTGTCAACTGGCTGAATCCCACCACTGCTGGAGCTGAAATTGTTTTGTCTTGTAAATAGGTTGGCCCAATCTTTCTTAATGGGCACAAAATATCTGCTGGGACTATTAAGAAAGACTGAGTCTGCTTTCTATCTTTAAGAGCATGTTTCTCCATTTCTCCCTTTGGGGAATATAATATTCTACTTCTTTTAATATTCCCCAAAATATTTCATTCTTCTAGGACAGTGGTGTCAAACTTGATTTTATTGGGGGTGAGGGTTGTGTTTGAACTCAGGAAGGTTGGGGTGAGCTTGGACAGGGTGAGCATGGCCAGCTCGACATCACTCATGTCAGGGGTGCCTGTGGTAGCCCAAGCACTCTACCAGCAAAAATGGGTTCCCAAGCTCTTTTTTCTGTTGCCACGGCCTCCTGAAACCCTCTGCCAGAGGAAATGGAGCTCAGGAGTTCCATTTTCACTGGCAGAGGGTTGTAGGAGGCCATGGCAGCAGAAAACAGAGCTTGGGAACCTGTTTTCGCTAGTTGAAGCATCACTGTTTTCAGGGCAGCCCTGTAGGCCAAATGTAAGTACCCCGTGGGCCGAATCCAGCCCTCGGGCCTTTAGTTTGACACCCCTGTTCTAAGAAGTGGGTAATTCCCACATGCTCAATGGGTTTGGACCATTATTAAGCCCCCAAAGGCTGAAAGAAAGAACTTCTTCCACAAGCTGAGTAATTTCAGGAGAAAATAAAGGAAAATCTATATTAAACTGGAAAGTTGCAGGAGATTTTATTGTTTGGCTGAATGTTCATAATTATTTATTTAATATTATAGGATTTCAGGATTGTGGACTTAGTAGAGACTGCAAGGATTCTAGTCCATGCCCATGAAGCCCCATTCTCAGCTTGGGAGTGCCTTTCTGAAATTCCTTCACTTTGTGGAGAGAGGAAATGAGCATGGAATTGGACTGCCTGAGCCAAAGTTCAGGAAATCGAGTATATAATCCTTGAGAAGTGACTGTCTAGTCCCATCTCTGGGCATGCGAGTCATTGCTCCAGCTCAGCTCCATCACACATACACATCCTCCTCCTGCCAGCCAGCTGGTTTTGGGGTCTCTACTGTGCATACATGGGGGAACAGGGGGTCACATGCACATGTGGGGGGCCCACAGGCATGTGGGGGGCACATGCAGAGGGTTGTGCACTCATGAGCATGGGGGGGTCATGTATGCATGAGCAGGGGGCAGGGGTGCACGCACATTGCATTATCGTTGCATTTCAGCATTCAACAACAAAAAGGTTAGCCATCACTGGTCTAGTCTCTTCTTAAATATTTCCAGAGATAAAGAACCCACAACAAAACTGCTTCATGACTAGTTAAGATTTTATGTGAAGACAGCTTTCCTTATATTGAGATGAAATGTAGTTGCATTTTCTAACTGTCATCTTTCCTATTATGATATTCTTATATACCAAAATCCTGGTATCCTATGTACCTCGAGGCTTCTTTTCTCCCGGAAGAACATCTCTGGTTCCTTCAGCCTGTTCTCACAGGCCATTATCTCCAGCCCCTGCATCATCTTTGTTGTCCTCCTCTGATGTCTTGTATTCTCCTATTACCTTAAAAAGTAGACTCCAATGAGATGCATTTTTTCAAAAATAAATGTTGTTGGGCATCTTCAAGGGTATGTGTAAATATGATAATGGGTGAAAAAATGATAATGGATGAATATAAGGAGTCAAATTTCTTCCCGTCCACAGGCATCCCTAATATGTAGAATTGGAAAAGTATCCACTACAGAAAACCCCTTGCAGAATATATGTGATTTCCCACTACTCTTATTGGATAGGCATTTGTCCAATAAGATCTCCTGCCTTGGGCAGGGGGTTGGACTAGAAGAACTCCAAGGTCCCTTTCAGGCCCATGTTTTCATGATTCTATTATTATTGCTAACATGAACAACCAGGGTCCCCAATCCCAGGCCATGGAGCAATACCGGTCCATTAGGAAACAGGCCGCATAGCTGGAGGTGAGCGGCAGGTCAGCAAGCGAAATAGAAACTATCCCCCTCCCCAGTCTGTGGAAAAATTGTCTTTCATGAAGCCAACCTTTCCAAAAACGTTGGGGGGCAATTGGTTTAGAGTCTATAATCTATAATTCTAAACCTTTCTAGTCTCTAAAAGGGGCTCTCAAAAAATCTTATGCCACCTTTACACCCAGTAAACACTGGAGGGCACTGCAGCATCACAATGTAAACAGGCACACTTTTAGTTGGACTCTATCAGATTACATGCATTGAAAGCAAAAAAAAATAAAAAATAGAATTTCTGCTTTGTTATTTGAAAATGTTACTCTAAATCCTATTGCAATCTTAAATTGTTCTCACTTTTATTTATTACAAAATATTTTATTCAATTTTCACATTCCATTTGCAATCATTTATATACAGGGTATTTACTATAAGAAAAGAAAAAAAAGAAAAAAAAGAAAAAGGGAATAAAACGAACAAGTAAAAAGGAAACACAACTCATCATTCACAACCCCACCTAACCCTTGCATCCTCCATACACCCCATCTACCCCCTCCAACTTTCCTTTCTCCCTCTAACACTCCCCTCCTACTTCCCTTTCCCCTCAAACCTTCCTTCTCCCCTTACTCCCCAGAGGGAGGAGTAAGGAAGGAGTAAGGGGAATGTAAGGAGTAAGGGGAATGTAAGGAGGGTGTCTGGGGGTTCTCACTTTTATTATAGACTTTATGGCTTGAAGATTTCCAGAATAGGTTTTGCAAAGGTAAGTTAAAAAGGCTAAAAGATCCTTCAAAAGGAACTCAAGTTTTCTAGGGAAACTAAAGCAACCCAAAAGGTCTCGTTTATTATATGAGTAGCAAGGAAGAAGAAAGTAAAGGCTGATAGAACCTGTAATAGCTGCTTTGAAGTTTTGAAGTTGAGAGGAGCTGTGTTCCAATGAACATGAGAACAACATTTGACAAAAAGAGTGGCAATCCAAGGTAAATAGAGAGATGGCTAGGAAGGGCATCACTACCATAAAAAAAATTTCAGTCTCCAGGACCACATTATTAAAAAAATGTTGAGACTCTCTAGAAAGACTGCAGAGAAGAGCAACTAAAACGATTAAGGAACTGAGGCTAAAATATACGAAGAATTGTATGCAAGAATCGGGTATATCTAGTTTAATGAAAGGAAGGACAACGGGTGAAATGATAGCAGTGTGAAAATATTTGAGGGGTAGCCACAAAGAGGAGGGAGACAAGCTATTCTCCAAAGCATCTGAAGGTAGGTCAAAAGGCAATGAATGGAAACTAATCAAGGAGAGAACAAACCTAGAAATAAGGAGAAATTTCCTGATAGAAAAGTTAATCAGTGGAACAACTTGCATCCAGATCTTGTGAATGCTCCAACCAGGGGTGGGTTGCTAATCCCGTTCCAACCGGTTCGGTTGGAACGGGGCCGGCAGCGTCCTTGTGCACGCGCGCAGTTCACGCATGCGTCTTAGCACCTGTGCGATGCTCCAGCTGCTCGTGGAGACTCGCGCAGGCGCTGTATGTGCCATCCAGCTGCTCACGGAGAATCGCGCAGGTGCTGTATGTGCCATGCGCCTGCGTGGAAGCGCAGAAGCCTTCAAAGACCGGTAAGGAGCGCGGGCAGGCAGGTGGGCCCTTCACCGTTCCCGGAAGTTACTTACTTCCGGGTTCGCTGACCAACCGGTTCGCGGGGACCGCCGCAAACCGGTTGAAACCCACCCCTGGCTCCAACACTGGAGGTTTTTAAGAAGAGATTGGACAATCATTTATCTGAAATGGTAAAGGGCAGTGATGGCTAGCCTTTTTGTTGTCATGTGCCGAAAGCTTGTGTGTGTGTGTGCCCATATCCATAATGTAATGCATGTGTGACAACCCCTGCATGCACATGTGAACCCCCCTCTCCCCTTTGCCCAGCGCATGCGTGCGTGACCTCCCCTGCACCCCATTTTGGGCCTAGCAGGCCTCCCTGCATCCACCTGGGTCCAAAAATGGGGTGGGGGGGCATGCCGCACCTTCACATGTACATATGTCTCCCACATGCACCCCAACCCCCATGCATGTGCAGCAAAGACTCAAAAAATAAGCTGGCTGGTGGGAATGCGTGCGCATGCATGGTGGAGCTGAGCTGGGTGACAGCTTCTGTGCCCACAGAGAGAGTTCCACATGCCACCTACGGCACGCGTGCCATAGGTTCGCCATCACAGGTATAGGGTTTCCTGCTTGAGCAGGTGATTGGACTAGAAGACCTCTAAGGTCCCTTCCAACTCTCATTTTGTTATTCTATAAAATATGATCTCATTTTGCTTTATTTGCCAAGAGTTCATTTCAGCCTATCTACACTCGTAAATAAAGCATGGAATCAAAGGTCCAAGCTTGTTCAGACCTGACCAGTTACATCTGAGAATGCTGAAATTGCTCAGGGATATCACCTCGACACTCCTTTTTTGAGAAACCAGAGACAAATCCTCTGCAAAAAATAGTAGCTGTTGATCCTTTCTCCAATAAAATAGAAAGAACATCAATAGATGGAAATAAACACTTTTACATCAATATCTCACATAATTCTGAAACAGTTGATAATTTTAAGCAGGCACTTTGTTTGAAACTAGAAAAGAAGGCTTTGCTGGTCATATCAAGCCACTCTGTTTTTTTTATTAGAGTCATCAGTTTGGTTGGTCATGGGAATGTGGAAGACACAATATCTCTTGACTTTAATAAGGATCCCATAAGGTTGTAGTAGAGAAGATAGAAAATGTGGGCTAGACAATGCAGCCATTGTGGTATTTCTTTTTAATAAATGTATCAAATCAATATGTATATTCTGCAATTCTATAGCTACTTTTATCAGCTAGATCTCCAGAATACAATTTGCAGCTTGCTTGGCCTCAGCTGCCATGGAAATGGGGAGGGATGTTTTGGCATTTGGGGTAGAGAAGTGTGTTGGTGTGAAGAGTTCCCATGAGAATTGGGAGAGAGGTTTGCTACCCATCAGCTGAGTGGCTTGGACTTTTCCAAGGCTAGCCATCCTGGGCCTTTCGAAGAGTTTTTCCCACAGCATCATGTTAGATGCTAATTGGTCTTTATGGGCTGGACCCTGGGAGGAGGCATTTGAGGTGATTTTCAATGTGTAACTTTCATGATCTTGCCTTGCTTTTGCTGCAATCAGTTCATTTTTAATAAATGTACCTCTTCTCTAAATCCTTGGAGTTGGGGGTTTTCTTTCTTAGGATTTGAAAGAGGGAGACCTAACATTAGGCAAGATCTGCTTTATCGGCCAACCCAGAGACCATAATCTACCATGTGGGCTGAGCACTTAGCGATAGGATGGGAGATCACCAGGAGAGCCCAGAAGAAGAGGGCATGGGGATAGTGAGAGGACAACAGGACTGCTGGTGGTCAAATGCTAAGGCAGGACTCCCCACAGACCCTCCCTCCTTCTCATTCCAATCTCCTCCTTTCCTTTCTTTCCTCTGTGCCTGGGAAGGAATGAGTGGAGGGAGAGAGGGTGGCAGTGCTGCTGGGGCTCTATGTGCTGATCTACAACAGCTTTGTTGCTTGCCTGGCTGCCCAAGAGCACTTCCCTTTCACCCTGCATGTTCACTTTGCCCTCTGGCCCCTCAGTACATAAGCACTTCCTTTAATTTTTTTATTCTTAATTTTTAACTTTTTTTATCTTGTCTCTGTAAGCCGTCCAGAGACCTACGGGATTGGGCGGCATACAAATTTATTAAATTTCAATTCAATTTCAATTTCATTGGGGATGCCAGCCCCTGCGCACTCACCACCTTATGAGTGCATGCCCAGGGAGAGCACCCAGCCAGGTTTGGGTGGCCTGGGGGCAAGGTGATGGGGGCCAGCCCCTCACTGTCTCCAGGGTGGCCCTGTTGTTGGGGCTTCGTCTTGGACCTGGGCTTGCTGCCACTGTTAATTGTGGAGGTGGGTTAGCCACTTGGGCTGCCATGGAGTGGCTGGGGCTTTAATGAACTGGAGGTGGTTGAACATCCAGGTTACAGCCTCCACCAGTGGCTCATATCTGTGCATTGGCTCCACTCCCTGGATCTGCATATGGTCAAATTTCTCTCTCAGCTCTTCAACCACAGGCTGTGGGTGGCTGCCAGGTATCTACATTCCCTCTGCTTTCCCCACGCAGCTGTACTCTTTTCTTTCCATTGGGGCAGAAAGGGGCAGCCAGCACCCAAGGGGACATCAAGGGGAACTCTGCTTCAGTGGCTTTCAGAGTTCTCCTGCACCAGGCGTCCCCCTCCACTCAGTAGAGGCCCTCAGCAGCCCGGGCTTCTTTCATACTTATGGCCTTTCAGTCCTCAACACCGCTGTTAGCTGTGGCCAGCGGCGGTGCCTCTTGAGCAAGAGTTCCCCCTTCCATTTTGGGAGAAGGGGAGACCTTGAAAGCTTGAAGGACACATTTCTTCTTCTCTGTGGGTCTCTGTGACAACTTTTTGTGCTTTGCCAGTGCAGGAATCCTTGGCTGGGAGATGGGAGCCAGTGCCAGGCATTCTGATACTCAATGGCCTTGTTAACCACAAAGAAAACATTTGATAGATGTCGTCGAGGTCCCCCTGGGCTGCTCTTCTGTTTGGCAGGGAACTGCTGCCTCAGGCTTCTTCTCTGGCATCTCTTTTGGGTGCGGGTGAAGCTTGATGCCCATGACCATCCGGTACCAGTCATGGATGTGGTCCAGGATGTCTTGGCAGATGCAGGCTTTGTGTAGCTCCTGGCCCATGTCCTCTTTGAAAAAGTGGACTAGGAGGCATTTAGGCCAGTACTGCAGTTTCCTGTCAAGCCTCTAAAACTCTCCAATGTGATGGTGGTAGACTGGTGCTGACTGGGGAGAGTCAGTTGCAGGCTGGGTGGCGCCGACAGGAACTGTGGAGGAGTCACAGTCCAAGAAGATTGGTCTCCCAAGGGGGGAAACATCAAGGTTGATGGGCTCAGGACTGCTCTCCCATGCTCATGTTGGTGTGAGTACTCAACTCCACTCAGCTGGCTGAGTCTCTCCAGAAGAAATCCCATGGTTGGTCAGCTGGCCACGGTCTGATATCCCCAGTCTGCCGACTGGCTGAGGTCCAGGGGACCCATTGATCTCCACTCCAGAATGGTCATCCTTGACTCCCTTGTTAAGGTGATCAGGCAGTCTCCCCCTGGCTCCTGGAACATGGCCCAGTGTGTTGCTCCATCTGGTAGACTTCCTGGGTGGCCAGCCATTCAGTGCATACTTTGGGCTGTGTACCCACTTGGTGCATGATCTCTGCCACTTCCTCCACTTGTTGAACCTCCAAGGGGTCAGCAGGCTCTCCAGGGCTCCTCTGCAAGCTCCGCAGGCTCCCACGGCCTTGCTAACTTTTTTATCCATCTTCCCTGAGTCTTCTTACTGCCCGGGTAGACTGGGTAAGCAGCCGGGGCTCAGGACCCCAGATATCAGCTACAATTGGAGCTTAGGATTTAGAAGAGTTGATTTAATGTCAAGGTTCCAAGTAATAATCCCATATCAAGCAAAACTCCAAGGCAGGTGAAATCGTCAAAAGAATAGCTTTATTGGAAATATCATAACGGCACAGATCTGGTGAGAACCGACTCTGAAGGTTCCCATGGTTTTCACCTACACAGTTTTCATTAAAAGAGAAAGTTTACCCACCACCCCAGTCACATGATCCAATCAAGGCACTATCTGGTTGTCTGGTGATCTCATTTCTCCTTCCACAGTCCAGGTGTGAGAACATCCTTGGTTCCAAAGAGAAAGTATTTTATTTTGGCTACATAACCCCAACTATCTCTAATCCTCCCTCCCTACCCCTCAGCTCCAGTGTAGCAACACTGAAGCTCCAAAATGGCTTTGGTTAGGTGAGTTTCGGGGTTGACAGTCTTGTTTATTTCTAGGTGTTCATAAATGCATTGCTTGATTATCATTTTCAGGATCTTCCCAGGTATTGATGTCAGTGTGATTGATTTGTAGTTTTCTTTATTTTTTCATTTTTTAAATTGAGGACATAAGCAGTGGGGTGGAGGTGTACATGAAGAACACCCATTGTACATGAAGTACAATGGGTGAAGGTGTACATGAAGCCCTTATAAACAGAAGAACATTGAAACTGACATCCCTTAAACTCCACTGAAGATGCTACATAGCCTGGTAACAAAATGTTCAGAAACCATTCAGAGAACAAATTTTCACCCTCACTTAATATCCAAGCTACAGATATTTGACACTATTGCAAGTATAAGCAATAGATCAAATATATTCAAATATGCCATTTACTAAGTCAGCAGCTGAAAATCATTCAATATAGAAAATGTACAGTACAGAAACTGTCTGGATATGTCAACTTCTGGAACTGCATTAACTGCAGAGACTAAGCTGAGATGAATGCAACTATGAGATGGATTTGTAACTGACTAAAAAATTACACTCAATGTGTAATCCTACTGTCAAGATTGAACCACTTTGCTTCTTTCAAACCTTCATGCTTTTCAACTTGCCAGTGAACTGGGGGGAGGGGAAAGAAAAATGGAATGTCAAGAATGTATGCAGAAATCGTGAGAACATGGAAACCATCAAGGTCACCACTTCAGGTGCTTGAGAAAGAGATGGACTGTTCCCATTACAAAAAGACATCTCATAATTGGACAATGTGGTCACCAAGAGGTGGGGGAAGGGGAAGCTATTGTTTAACTGGGCAAGCATTTGTGCAGGAAACCCAGAGCTGGTTTTGTTTATTCAGTACCAATAAGGTGTATCCAATAAAGTTTTACTTTTGGGAAATCAGGTTCCTTGAGAGTATTTCCTTGTTTTGGGTTCCCTAGTTGGACAGTTGACATCTACAACTATATGGAGGAAAGTGAGCAGTGAGCAGAGATACCCTAAGATTCTATTTTAGACTCTGTACTCTTCAATATCTTCATAAATGATTTAGATGAGGAAATAGAAGGGGAACTCATCAAATTTGAAGACTACACTAGACTGGCAAAATAGCCAATACCCCAGGAGATGGGCTCAAAATCCAGGTGGATCTTGACAGATTTCAACACTGGACCCTACCTAACAAAATGAAATTCAAGGTAGAGAAAAGTAAGGTTTTATATTTAAGGACTTCCAGCTATATTTCCGGCATTATCGGATGCAAGGACCACAAGCTCCACTGCCCCGCTCTAAGCTATTCCTGTCGGAAGGCTCTGGTAGAACCATAGCCAACCTGTAAGTCTCTCCTCCCTAATTCGGGAAATCCCTCTCATCCGAAGACAAGGAGCAGCAGCAGAAAAAATTGTTGCCATGAAGCTGGGGACAGTCTGAATACCTAAGACAGTGCAGGAGCAGAGAAGGTGAATGGTGTGTGAACTGGGTGAGAGAATACTTTTTATTGAAATTTGATCCCAAGGAAATCTAAGGGGAAAATATATTTAGAACTATTTATCAAAGCAGCAAACAACCACTTTGAAAAAATATCAGAGAATTTAAGAAAAATAAATAAGTAAGTAAGTAAATAAAGAAATTGACATTTGAACTCTCAAAGTTAAAAGACATGGTATTGAGAAGGCATTTTAAAATGCTGGAATTATGGACCTAATTTTTTATTGATACTGTTCATTTATTGGATTTATAATTTAAAATAATTAAAATCAGACTTGCCAACAACATTGCAGAGAGATTGAAGCAGGTAGAAGCAGAGACCGCCATCTGCTGATGAGAGGAGAAATATGCAAGGGATTAACCATCTGAAAGACTGAAAAGGCTTACTGGACTATATGTATCTACTCTAAGACCACTGGGGATTTGAATACTAAATAAGAACTTTAGTTAAAAGACCCCTAAATATTATTGAATGTATAAAAGTGACTTTAAGAGGCATGGAAGCATGAATAGATGTATTTTAAATGTTTAAATGATTATGATTGGTACTAAAAGTGTAGATTGAGACATTGAATAATGAAAGAATGAAGGATGAAATTTTAACATAGATGTGAATAAGGGAAATATGAATAATAAAACAGGGGAAAGATGGGAAATAGAAAATAAACGTCTTTGAATATTACAGTGATTGTGAAAAAAGTTAAAATATAGAAATGACAGAAATAATAGTGTATGTGTGTGTATGCATAGATAGATAAATAGATAGATAGATGGATGGATGGATGGATGGATGGATGGATGGATGGATAGATGAAAGAACAAGAGGGAGGTTTAGAAACTGAAGGGCAGTAGTAAAAGGTATGTATAAACAATATGAAATAATGAAAATTAAATGTAATAACTATGAGTAATAATATTATGCCTATTTGTATTGAAATGTATGATAATCAGGTATCACACTATTCACTCATTGATATATATAAATAGTATAAAATAAAAAAATCTTGATGGGAAAAATACTTAGAAAGGAAAAATTAAATGTACAAGTACATATTAGGTCAGTGATGGGCAACCTTTTTGGCGTGGTGTGTCAAAAATCGGCAAAAAATCGAGCATAACTCGCGTTGTGTGTCACTTCGACAAAAACATAATTTTGCGCAATTTATAGTTTAAACTACAAAAATGTATAATTGCAATATATAATTGTATTTAATAAACCAAAAACAAATTATTTAACATACCTGCTTAGTAACTTCTTTGTTCATCAGTCGATTTCGTATGTTGCCCTTGATATTATTGAACTTGTTTGGGGTGCCGTGAACCAGGGCTGTGGAGTCGGCTGCTTCCAGCTCCACGTTCTCATCAACATGCCGCTCCAGCCCGCCTCTGCTATGAATATTCCTAGTGGCGCGAGGGCGAAGAATATGAATATTCATAGCGGGGGCAGGCCGGAGCGGCATGTTGATGAGGACGTGGAGCTGGAAGCAGCAGACTCCACAGCCCTGCCGTGAACTGAGATAAGTGTGGTGCGGTCGTAACCGACAGTCCTAGGAGTAGACTCTCTGTGCCGGCCTGACTGGAGAGAGGCACGCACTGTTCCCGCGCTCCTCTCCTGCGGGTCCTCCCTCGCCGCGCTGATGACGTGTGTGCACACAGCACGCACGCCTTACCAGCAGCCCCTGAGCTCAGAAAGGGGCGGCGGTGATACAGTAAGTGAGTGTGGGTGGGGGAGATCACACGTCCCGCCCCCCCCGTTCCTCCAGCACAGATTCTTTCATTCTCGGCGGCCGTGCAGGAGCCGAGGATGAATCGCATGAAATCCTGTGCGTGTCACCCCAAATGGCTACGCGTGTCAGCACTGACACGCGTGTCATAGGTTCGCCATCACTGCATTAGGTGGACCTGGCTCAATAGCAATAATTGTGAGGGGGATCTTGCAGTCCTAGTAAACAATATGAGCCAGCAGTCTGTGGCAGTAGCCAGAAAAGCCAATGTAATCCTAGGTTGCATTAACAGAAAAATAGAATCAAGATCACGTGAAGTATTAGTACCACTTTATAAAGCCTTGGCAAGACCACACTTAAAATGACTGCATCCTGTTTTGGTCACTATATTTTTTAAAAGATGTACAGACTCTGGAAAGAGTACAGAAAAGAGCAACAAAGATAATTAGGGAGCTAAAACGGGTAAGAATGGGTATATCTAGTTTAGTGAAAAGAAGGACTAGGGATGACATGATAACAGTGTTGCAATGTTTGAGGAGTTACCATAAACAAGAGGAGGTCAATCATTTTCCAAAGTACCAGAGGATAAGACAAGGAATAATAGGTGGAAACTAATCAAGGAGAGAAGCTTAGAACTAAGGAGACATTTCTTGACAGTGAGAACAATAAATCAGTGATACAGCTCGCAGATGTTACAGATGTTGTGGGTGTTCCATCACAGGAGGCTTTTAAGATAAGACTGGACAGCCTCTTATCTGGAATGGTATATACGGTCTCCTACTTGAGCATGGGGTTGGACTAGAACGCCAATGTCCCTTCCAGCTGTGTTTATTCTGTTATAACTGTATCTTCAGTGTCTTGCAGACACAGAAACCAACAGCTTCTTTTGTTGGTCTGGATTGCAATAGGCCATTTATCACTGCTGAGTTCTATTCAATAACACTGAGAAGACACAATGGTGGTGGTGGTGAAGAAGTATTTTTTCACCAGCCCCCGTGTCACAGTGCCAAATGGAGCCAATGGACTGTGTTCAAACACATTGAAGAACTTGTATTCTAGCCTCACTGTACATCAGATCCGAAAAGTAGTTGCAACTTCATTTGGCCAAATTCTAATACTTTGCAAATTCAACAACTCTATGAAATAAATCCCCCCTTTAATTGTATTCAGCCGAGAAACAGTTGTTTCTCTTCAGCAACACACAATACAAGAATATTTTAGGAGGAAAGTGGTGTTAGTTTAGTAACCAAAAATCAGGAGGAATCAGGTAGTACCATGGCATTACACTGCTCTGAGCTGCAACTCATCTCATAAGATGCAGTGTTCCTCTTCCATGGTTAGAACCAAAATATTCATCTTAATGCGATTCTCTGCTTACTCTTACAAAAACAAAGGTCATCTAACCCAGATTTGAAGAAGGGTGGGGTGAATCCCATCCTGCTTCTCAACACCTATTAATGAAAGGTACACACAGCCATTGATCTTACCACACTAACTTTGTGAGATTGTTTTTTTTTTAACCCCAGCAATTGAGGTAGATGGGTGTGTCCATCCTTTCATCGTTGTAGTTGCAAATTTCACAGGTTAAATGCATGTGACAAAAAGTACTTTCTTCTTATATGGCGACAATCTCCCACCATTCCTCTGCAAGTGTCTTTTTCTGTACATCTTTTCTGAAATAACATCCAAAACTATACGGAATTCTAGGTGGGATCACATCGTTATCTCAGTAACTCCAGTAATTAATGAACGAAAAGGGTCTTTTTTTAAAAAGTAAAAAATAGATTTAGGTAGATGCGCTTTTTCCAACTCCACATCGGTTCTCCGCCTTTTAATTAGCCACAGCAGCACCTTCTGCTAGCAAGGCGGGGCTGATGAAGGCAGGAGAGACCTGCAGACGTTGAGTCATTTAGGAGCGGCAAGCGCTAATACGTCGTGCTGCTGCTGCTGCTGCTATTACTACTGCAGCCGGTTGTAACCGGTTAATACCAGGAAAAAGGGAAGACTGCGCAAAACTGGAATGCCGTTGCTTGCGCTCTTCCAGTTGGCGCCGAATGGGGAAAAAATGAGCCCCACTACAACGTGCCCGCGCGTCGCGTCCCCTCGGATTGAGCCGCTCCTCTGGTTCCTGCCGCCCATCAAGAGTCCCACGGAAAACGTTTATTAAAGCTGCTCCGCTGAGCGCCGAGGCTCTCGATATGGGATTTCTTTGCCGGAGAGCTGCGTTGCGTGCTTGGGTCAGTCTCCAGAACAGAGAGAATAGAGTGCGGGTGCGATTTTCACGCGCTTCGTCACCTTGGAAAGCAACAGCCTTTCTTTTCGAACCAATTGCAGCTTTCCCCAAAGGAGAGAGCGAAGAGGCGAATCTGCGTTCACTACAAGTATGAAGTAAATGAAGATAACTAGGCACTCCCTAATCTGGCAGCTCTTCAAGGTTTGCCTACGTTTGCCACGACTATTTTCTGCCTTTCCAGAATATCTGGAAAATAGAGGCTGCACCGTGATGAAACTTTTACACATTTCATTTTGTGCCTGTACACATCCAATCCAATCTGTTCACTACTGTCAGGCAAAATTGGCAGAAATACGTCTGTTATTGCCCAATGAGTCTCCATATCCTTTTATCTCTTCCTGAAGTGCTGTTCATATCAATGAAAGCAGACAAAAATAAACTAGTGTGACACTTGGAATTCTGGGAGCTGTAGTCCAAATTGTACGTAAAATGCTACATTAGAGGGAAAGTTGTTTTAGAAACAGACTTGGGAATATCAAGCTCAGCTTCTGATCATCCAAATCAACATTCTGTTTATCACAGTACTATTATTTTTCAATTAACTATTTCATAAATGTACATGGCCAGTCAACTTTCATACAAATGATTCCCAGTGGCAGCACCAACACAATCAGACTAACAATTTGTTGCCCAATGAGTCTCCATATCCTTTTATCTCTTCCTGAAGTGCTTTTCATACCAATGAAAGCAGACAAAAATAAACTAGTGTGAGACTTGGAATTCTGGGAGCTGTAGTCCAAATTGTACGTAAAATGCTACATTAGAGGGAAAGTTGTTTTAGAAACAGACTTGGGAATATCAAGCTCAACTTCTGATCATCCAAATCAACATTCTGTTTATCATAGTATATTATTTTTCAATTAACTATTTCATAAATGTACATGGCCACTCAACTTTCATACAAATTATTCCCAGTGGCAGCACCAACACAATCAGACTAACAATTTGATCAGCTCCATCTCCATATGGGGTCCCCAGGCCCTCTGACAAAACCATGTCTTTAGGGTTTTTGGAAAAGCAAACAGGGTGAGGGCCAATCATAACTCGGGAAATGATGTTCTATAAGTAAAGGAAACCACCAAAGTCCTTTTTTGTGGTCCCACCAGATGTACATCCCTAAGAGGTATAATATTTTTTCCTTTAAAAAACAGATCTATTTTTGTAAATTGAAAATGTAATCTGATACATTCTTTAGACTAACTGCCCACAGCCAGGAGTTTGATCCTGACAAGTTCAAGGTTGACTCAGTCTTCTATCCTTCCAAGGCCTATTGTGGAAAGCTCCACTCCTAGAAGAATAAAATATTTTGAGGGATATTAAAGCAGAATATTATATCTCCTTAAATGAGAAATGGAGAAACATGTTTTTAGAGTCAGGAAGCAGACTCACTCTTAATAGCCCCCTCCCCAGCAGATATTTTGTGCCCATTAAGAAAGTCTGGGCCAGCCTATCTACAAAACAAAAGACCTTCAGCTCCAGGGTGATGGGATTAAGAAGAACAGGATATGATCCTTCAGGACATAATAAGATTAACCACTACCATTTAGTAGAAGACATAGAACTCACTACATTGCACAATCTTCTAAAGGCATTTCAGATATTGCACAACCTCTCAGGAGCCTCTCTAAAAATTATAAAAATTCATGTACTCTTCAAACCAATTAGTCTGTTTTCAATCAGCCTCCATGTGCCCAGTGTCTTTCTCCCAGCTTGAATTGAACCAGATGGATTTTTCTTCCCACATAACAATTCTTATGTCACATCCCTCTCATGACTGTGTCACTTCAGAATTAATATGAGGAACTTCATATTTTAAAGTACTCCTAGTCCAAAACCTCCACCTGTAAGAAAAATATACCATACTGGTTAAATAGTGTAGGAAGTTAAAACCCACCCCTCTCCTAGAAAAATGAAATATCCTAGGAAATATTGAAATATTATATTTCCTTGGATCAGAAATGGAGAAACATGTTTTTAGGCAGGAAACAGATTTACTCTTAATAGTCCCCACTTTCCTTAATGGCCCATTAAAATGGCCAAGCCAATCTATTCTACATAATAAAGAGTTCTCCCCTTCATCTCCAGGGTGATGGGATTAAGGCATGATAGTATTAGCCTTCCACAGAAACTCACCAACATGGCATCTGAAAACTCAAACTTGGCCCCATGGGAGTCTGATAACCAATTAGAATACATTTCTTACACAGGAACAGGAAACAGAGATGTGGGACCGAACAGAAAGTATAAAGCCAGGAATTGCCAGCCATTCTGTCTCTTTTCTTCTTCTTCACCCAACACTGAAGCATGAGTCAGAAGAGAGTTGATATTGCAATGGCATGATATGTGATCTTGGTGCTCCGAGATTGCAGTCAAATTTCTGCCACTGGATGGTCCATTTGGACCTAAACTGTCCTGCAGAGAAGGTGATTGAGAAGGGCACCTCCTGCTGATCTCAGGGACATCGCAAAGTCCCTGAAAGGTCCAGGAATAGCACTTTTTTCTGGTGACAGAAATGCAGCTAATGAAGCTGCTGAAATTGGGACAGCTCTGGAATGGGAAGAAAGCAGAAAGAGAAAGTGTGTCAAATTGGTGAGGAAATTTTATTATTAGAGGAAGAGACTACCCAAGAAAAAAAATTAAGTTAAGATTGAAGACAGAAGACTCTAGGCAGCGAGATTGATCTGCATTGAACTTAGTGTGTTATCCAGTTTCTAATCTTTTTTTCACGGATGGAACTTTTGCAGGGGCTCCCTATTTTTTTACCTGAATTAATTCTTTCTTCTTCTTTTTTCACTTTTGCTTATACCTATGGATTAAAATTCTCTTTATAATGATAGATTTGATTGATTGGATTGTTTTTTTATCTCCATTTAAGGATTTTTTTCTTTCTTAAGCTTGGAATATAAAGAAGAGAATAAGAAGGATTATAAAGAACAGGAGGAAAAGCAGTTACACTGCCACTTAGAGGCTGGAGGCTGAATACATTGTTTTTTCTTCTTTCTCTTTGATCACTTGAGATTCAAGGTTCTTTCAGCTTGTTTACTGACAGTGATAGTAGCAAGAGCACAAGTTGTTTATACAGGTGCCTTTTGGAAGTTCTATCAATAGCTATTGGAGTGAAGACAACATTTTAACTTGAAATATAATAAATGAACCTGTTTGAAGTTTACTAAAATAGCCTTCAACCCTATAGTGGCAGTATCTGCAAAACTATCTTTCCTGGCCCAGCAGGAAAAAGAAGCTGTAACATTGCAAAGGATTATGTTTGAAATTCAAAATTTATTAGTTGTGACAGAGAATTGAAAAGAGATTGGAGAATATGGAATACAAAACAGAAAAATCTGATGGAGGAACTGAGGATGTTTACCAAATGAAGAAAGTGGAGGACAGAGTTCAAAAGATGGAAGAAAAAAATAAGCAAAGACATAAGAAACTGTGGATACTGACAGCAAAGTGAGCATGGTTGGTAATGGCAAGAGCGGAATATGGAAAGGGGAGATGGATGGATTGGAACTCTGCCCCAGACTTCAAAGCACAGAAGAAGAAAAGAGAGAAAAATTGATGGAGATAAGGAGAGAAATCTTGATAGAAGCACTAGTGATAACCAAAGATAAACTGATGGAAAGAGCAAATGTTGGATTTCAAGCTTTTGTGAGATACAAAAGGAACAGCATATTGCCAAGGGAGGTTTATACAAGATTTATTAAGAGAATAACTAGAACATTAACACTACAAATGGCAAGAGGTATAAGATTGTACTATTGCTGAAGGGATACAGGTTGATGCAGTGAAAATGTATAATAAAAATTAAGCTAAATTTAGTTTACTAGTAGTATGTATAAAATGAAGCGACAATAGCTATAGTTAGATAATAATTAATAATGATAACAATACATATAGCTATAGCAGTTTGATAATATGAAATTTTATATAAACAATATATGGAGATTATGAGAGAAGATTTAAAAGCTTTATCTAGAATATGTTATAAAGATGTATTGTGATTGGATTATTTTAGGTTGATTTAATGGAATTTTATCATATAATCCTATTCTAGATTTTGAATATTATATATAAAAGGATGTAAAAACAATTTTAATCAAATTAAGGTTGAGATATAATAATGAGTACATGAATATACATGAATTTAAAATATGCAATTTGATATGAAAAGCAGGTGGTGACTATGGAAGAGATGCATGGAAATACTGTAACCAACTGACACACTTTCTACAATTTGTAATGAAAGATGGATTTTTTATTTTTATTTTTATATTTGTTTGTCCCTGTTCAAAAACAAATAAAAATTGCTTTTTAAAAAAGAAGAAGCATATGATCACCTTTTCTGTTCAGGACTCAAGCCATGTCCACCATTAAGCCATCTTTCCAAGCAGCCTCCATTTCTCCAGTGTCTTTTTTCCCACTTGGAACTGAACCCAGAAGGACATTTCTTCCAACAATAGTATAAAGCACCCTATAAAACTGTAAAGACTTGCATATTTGTTATCACATAAACTTTTGTGATCAGTCCACTTTATCAAATTCCTAGAGTATTACTTTGAAAGACAAATACTGTGTATAACCACTTAGTTTCAACAATTCGTCCATATCAACAATTGAAAGAAAGGTTTAAACTAGATAAGAAATTATGGATTTGATTTTGTTAAAAATGAATTGGAAATCTGTGTGTGACAGCGATGAACATATTGCTAATATGAGATCCTTTAATAATAGAAAATAGAGCTCATTGGCTTATGTACAGCTCCCTGAAATAATTGTAATAATTGCTTTGCATGAAGAAAGAATGAAATGGGATTTTTGTATGTGAAATTAATTTACACAAGCAGTCTGATTGCAATGCAAATGTGAGTAAGTTGATGGTAAAAGTTGGTGTGAATGTACTCTGAAACAGAAAAAGTAAGTTGCAAGGTTTTTAATGGTATGTGTTTGTGTGTGTATGTATGTATGTGTGTTACCATTTCCAAACCTGGAGTGTGAGATCCTCTTAATAATACAAAATGGAGCTCATTGGCTTGTGAAAAAGCTTCCTGAAATACCTATAATGATTGGTTGGCATGAGCAAGCATGAAGGTCTGATTGCACTATGAATGTGAGTGTGTGTCCCTGATGCCCCAAGGGAGTGATAAGACCTGTGATTGCCTTGTGTGTATCCCCCCTTCCTTCCCTCCTTCCTTCTGGGTGATTAAAGGAGGCTGAGTTTTTCTGCTCACCGTAACCACCTTTTTATCTCTTTTAAGAAATTTGGGGTAAATGGGTGCCCTGCTCCTGCACCTTTACCTTTCACTGTTGTGATCTTTTTCATCTGCATATAAAAGCTATGCAGTTACATTTCCTTTTCTGCTCTGTATACAATTTGGTTTTTTTTTCTTCTGGAAATTTTTGAGGTTTAAAATGCTTAATTAAACCTATAAAAAGAAATGATTTTGAGATATTTTGCTTACATTTGTAAATGTTTTAACATACTTAATGAGAATTTGCTTCCATCGGAATGGAATCTGATATTTTGGAGTGTTGATTCAAAGTACCTCTTTATTGCTAGTTTTCAAAGTACCTCTTTATTGCTAGTTTTATTTTTTTTTTGAAGCTGTTCTTCCTCCCTCCCTTTTTTATGCCTGAGTGCACATTGGACTTGGAGCTGAACCCAGAAGGACATTTCTTTCAACAGCAAAAAAATGGAAAGACACTTTGACTCCCACCATGAACGAATGGCTACAGAAGTTGATGGATCTGTCGTTTAGTTATATGGACCTCTTGCATTGCAATTATATCTTCATGCAAATGTTTTAGTTTATTAAAGGTTGTTTTCCTTTTCTGGGGTAAGTTTAGACCACTTATTCAATGATAGAATCTTAATTTCTCCCGACATGATTCTATGTGTATTTAGGTCGTGTGCTTCTTGTTGCCCTTATCTCTCTCACTTCTTTTGGTTCTTCTCCTTTTTTCTCTAAAACAACTTCTTTCTCCTTTCTTGTCTTCACTAGTTCCTTTTCTCTTCTTATCTGTGCCCTGAGTCCTTGCATCCTTGCTCCCAACTGTTCTCCTTCATCTTCCTCATCCTCCTGCCCAACAAGATTGTTGTAGAAATCTTCCGCTTGTTCCACCATGTCTATTCTGAATCTTCTATCTCTCCAACTTACCAGTTGCCATCTGAAGTTAATTTCGTATTTATTCAGCACAGATGTTAAAAATTGATAGGGCCTTCTTAGTTCTCTGATTCTCCTTGGTACCTGTTTTAGGACTGTTAGTTGTCATTGATTGTGTATTATTGGATTGTCTCTTGTTCTATTCAGCACCTCATCGCGTATTGATTTTTAAACGAACTTTACATGGACTTCCCTCAGGAGATTGTTCTTTTTTGCGTAGTTTGTCTGGATTCTATATGTCTCATCGATCTCACTTGCCGTCTTATCCTTTCCTATTCCCAAAGGCTTTGCCATAAGGTCTGCCCTCATGTCTGGTAAATCCTCGCCTTTTTCTTCCTTTACATTCTGAAACCGTAGAAATTGGGCCACTTTCTCCAATTCAGATGTTCTTCCCTAGCCTGCACATGACTGTTAGAGCCAAGAGATGTCATGGATTGAATAAACAACACTCTTGCTTAGCAACCAAAATGTTGGGCTCAATTGTGGTTGTAAGTCAAGGACTACATTTGTCTTCCTCTGCATGGCAGTCTTGTCCTAGTAAACTCCTTCCCTTTTCTCCTCTCTGTTAGAGGCACCAAAATAATCCAGAGAATAAGGACCATTAACTCAAGTTCTTTGTCAGCCTAGAACTCAGCTCCTCCATTCCCCCCCCCCTCATTCTCCAACCTTCCTTCTATTGCATTTATTCTTTTTTCGTGTTTATTGATCTGTTCCCGGAACTTCTAAAATTTATCATCCATCTTCTGCATCCTCTCCTTTAGTTCTCCAGTACCATTTCTTATTTCTCTAATATTCTTTTTTAGTTCTTTGTGATCTTTAGCCATTGCCTCTTGCATAGTCTGTAATATCATCTGAAGCTCCTTAGTTGAATTGAATCTTTCTCTCTGGAGCATATCCTCTGAAGATCTTTGGTTCAAAGGGCTAGCAGCCACTAGAGATGTCTGGGATGCTGGCTTGTCATTTTTTGGAAGAATTGGATCCCTAATTTAGTGTTTTTCCAGAAATCCCACTTTCTTCTCTCCCTCGTAACGTTCTCTTTCTTTCTTTCTTTCTTTCTTTCTTTCTTTCTTTCTTTCTTTCTTTCTTTCTTTCTTTTTCCTTCCTTCCTTCCTTCCTTCCTTCCTTCCTTCCTTCCTTCCTTCCTTTCTGTCTTCTTTCCTCTCCCTCTCCTCCCTTTCTCTCTCCTTTTCCCTCTTCCTCTACTCAATAATCAATTTTAAGGAGTATTAAGGGGTGGTATACTCTATATATCAATAGATTTGTATATTATATGAAAACAACTATCATAGAAAAGAAAGAGAATGAGAGAGACTTATCAATTTATCTATCATCTATCTATCTATCTATCTATCAATCCATCCATCCATCCATCCCGCCATTTCCACGAATCTACACCAGAACCAGGCAGTGAATTGCACTCCCCTATCTGAAATTATCCTTTTGGGGATGCCATGGAGCCTATAGACATGGGTAATAAATAGTTCACCCAGCTTCCTAGCAGATGGAAGGCTGGTACATGCTACAAAATGAGCCTGCTTGGAGAACAGGTCTATTATTGTCCAAATGACCTTGTTCCCTTGGCTGTCCAATAAATCCACGATGAAGTCCATGGCTATCTGTTCCCATGGCCAAATTGGATCTGCCACCTTCTGTAAAAGTCCAGGAGGTCATCCAGGCCGGGCCTTCATGGTAGTGCAAATAACACAACCCCTTATATATTCCTCTATGTCCCTCTTCATGTGGGACCACCTGAACTGGTGATTTACTAAATGCAGAGTCTTGAGGAACCCAAAATGTCCAGCCGAGCTAATGTCGTGGCAGCGCTGCAGCACGGCCACCCGCACCACACTTGGTACATATAACTTTGACCCCTTCCAGGCAAAGCCATCTCACTGTGTTAATAAAGTTTGATTTTCTTAAAACCACTGGTCCATTGGGAGCGCTGCTTTGATTGCTCTGGAGAGGTCCTTCCCCTGGGCATACAGGTTTGGTGCCGATGGAGCCTGTTGAGTGGCTAACACCCTAGCCTGTGAGGTCAGGATGATAGTCTCCCTTTTATTATGATACGGTGATTTGTGGGAGAGGGCATCAGCTAAGAAGTTCTTGCCCCCTGGTATATATTTTAATTGGAAGTTGAATCGCTGAAAATACAAGGCCCATCTAACTTGTTTTGGTGACAATCTTCACAGGGTCTGTAGGGTCTCCAAATTCTTGTGGTCCATCCAGACCTCGAAGGGTATCCCTCCCCCTTCCAGTAAATGCTGCCACATTAACAGTGCCCACCGGACCACAAACTCCTCCTTCTCCCAAATGGGCCAGTTGCATTCAGGCCCTGTCAATTTCCTCGAGGTGTAGGCACACGGCTGTAGGACTCCTTCATTGTTCTTTTGTAAGAGGACTGCAGCCATTGCCACATCACTGGCAACTGCCTGAACCACAAATGGCTTAGTGGGCTCTGAATGTTTCAATACAGGCTCTTGTGCAAACAAGGACTTCAGAAGCTCAAATGCTTGCTGACACACTGTTGTCCACACAACTGGGCTTCCTGGTCAAGGGTTTGTCATGAGATGTTTGGTGTGTAAGAGGTCGGTAAGTGGAAGGGCCACTTGGGCAAAGGACGGGATGAAGTGGTGATAGAAATTGGCAAACCCTAAAAAACTCTGTAACTGCTTGTGGGTTTTAGGAGCCTGCCAGTCCAACACCACCTTTACCTTTGCGGGGTCCATCTCCACCCTTTAGGTGAAATACGGAACCCAAGGTAATCAAATTGCGTCGTGTGGAATTCACATTTAGACAATTTAATGTATAAATGTGCATCCAGCAGCTTTTTAAGCACTTGACGTACAAGAGTTACATGATCCTCCATGGTTTTAGTGTATATAAGGATATCATCCAAATAGGTGAGTATCCCTTGATATAGATGCTCATGCAGCACCTCGTTAATTAGCTGCATGAACACTGCTGGGGCTCCTTGCAGTCCGAAGGGCATAACCCAGAACTGGTAACTGCCCAGAGGACAATTGAAGGCTGTTTTCCATTCGTCAGCAGCGCAAATGCATACCTTATAGTAGGCTTCCCTGAGATCTAATTTTGTGAATATACATCCCTCCACTAACCTAGCCAGCATGTCCTTCATTAAAGGAAGAGGGTATAGATGTTCCACACAGATGGCATTAAGGCCCTGGAAGTTGACACAGAAGCATAAGCTGCCATCCTTTTTCTCCCGGAATAGAACAGGAGCGGCTACCCTTGATCTAGCTGGCTGAATGAAGCCCCTTTTAAAGTTCTTTTCTATATATGCCCTCATCTCTGTTAGCTCCTGCGGGGTCATATAATACATCCAGGGCTTTGGCAGTTTAGCTCCGGAGAGCAGTTCCACGGCACAATCGGGGGGTGGTGGTGCAAAGTATCACATTCCTGTTCACTGCATGCATCTTGTAAGTCTGCATATACCTGAGGGAATTGCTCCTCCCCAGCTGTATGTACCGATGGCACTGTAGCTCACAATCCCACTGGGCCCTGGGCCGTGGTTTGCACCTCAAGAAGATGGGGGTCAGGACTGAGGACTATTCTGAGATGCCTACTACCACCACCCCACCATATCATAGGTCCCCATTTGTCCAACCATGCCAGGCCTAGTACAATCTCCTCTGTAATGTTGGGAACCACTACAAACTGCAAGATCTCCTGACGGGACCCTATCTGCAATACCACCTGATCTGACCACATCTGACATGTGTGGTTGGTTGGCCCCCCAATACCAACCTTGGCCCCCCAATACCAACCTGTCCATCTGTGTGAAATGGATCAGCCTAGCCAACTTCCTGAGGCCCACCCCCAGAGTTTCAGCAACTGTGGCATTCATTAAGCACCGAGTGCACCCTGAATCGATCAGGGCTGTACATTGTTGCTGCCTGGTTGCTTCCACCACTACTTGTATCACAAACATTTGATAGGCTTGGTTATATTGGGTCGGAACCCTTCCCACAGTCACTTCCACCGGTATTGAGCATATCACCCGATTGGCTGGAGTTAACTGATATAGGAAATGGTTGACTTGCCCCATGTGACTTCTCCTGGCTGCCCCTCATGCTCTTCCTGGCCACCCCCTTTTTTTCCTTGGTGTGCTCACGGATGCTGTAAGAACGGTCTCATGGCAGACTGCTGGTCTATGCCCTGGCCTTCTGCATCGAAAACATGTTATAGGTGGCCAGATGGGCGTTGTCAGTCCAGCTGCCATTGGGAATGGGGTTGCCCCATGGGAACCGCTATGGGTTGTGGGGTTTTGGGGGCAACTCTGATTTGATGCATCTGTTACTGTCTTTGTCCTTGCCTACTCCTCTCCCGTCCTGGCTTATCCTCATGGAATTCTATAGCTAATTCCGTGGCGGCCTGGAACCATGCAGTCAATATAGGTGGCAACCCTCTGTAGACGCAGGCCCGGCGAAGTGTTCAGTCAAGACCGATCTTAAAGTAATGCACCACCAACCTCTTTGGCCACATCCTCACTTTGCTGGCCAGACACCGGAACTCTCTGATGTATTCAGCTACTGGCTTCACTTGTTGTCTTGTAGCCCACAATTCTGCTTCCGCCCACTGGATCCTGGTGGTATCTTCAAATCTCTCCCACAGTGCCATCAGAAACAGACCAATGTCCATGAGTTCCACAGCATGAGCCCAATACAGATCATCCACCCAGTCAGCAGTCTCTCTGTCCATCACTGCCATCATGGCCATCACCATGATCCACTGCGATGTATACATATGGCCATAACAATCCATGTGATTTAACACCTGGCCTAAGAAGAGGGCCAGTCATCCTGGGCTACCGTCAAATGTAGCCTGTATTGCCGGTGGGTCCCAGCATCCCATCACTCCGGGCCCATAACCAGCTGGAGACCCCCTCTGGGTAAGGAAAGGGTGAGGTGCATAGCTCTCTCACGCCGCTCATCTCTCACAGGTGTCCTGGGCATCTTGGGGTAAACCAAGCCCAGGCTGCTGATCTCCTACTCTTGTGGCCCCTTGGGCACCATACTGTTCTGGATTGGTTATGCTGGACTGTCCAACGACTCCCCCTGCCTGTTGGGATCCATTTTCCAGGGACCCTCTCCAACCACTGCCATGTCCATTATCTCGGAACCCCACTGCCCCAAACCTTTCCTTGAGCATCTGTAGAGTTGGGCTGTCCACCATGGTGGTGTAACTCCAATTGTCATCTGAGCTGCACCTTTCATGACATTGGACAAAATGGGTTCCAAAAGAGGAGAGCTGGGGAGCATGGGGTGGTAAGCCTCTGTGGTCCTGAGCCGCTGGCAAGCCCAGACACCAATCTCCTGCATGGGCTTGGCCCACATCGGCCTCTAGAAGTTCTGCTATAGGCTTCCATGTCACCAAGTGGTCCTTAGACCTTACATCCAATGGTGCCTCTCCTGCTGGCCCTGACACAGCCTCCAGCACAGTTGTATCAGTTGCCACGGCAGACTCCTCCAAGCCCACAGCCCCCAACCCAAGGACTGTACCTTCAGTCTTGGTGTGAGCTCTGACAAACTGTCAGGTTCCGAAGGGTTAATGAAACCAGCCAAATACAGAAATGGTTTGTAAATGCAGTTTGTATTCTTCCTTCCACACGAACTGACCAACAAAACACTAAGGCAATGAATAAATTGTCAGAGCTGCCACCCTTTGCTTCCCACCACCTTTTATAGCTACATTGGTAATTAAGATAAGCCACACCCCGCATGTGTGCACACCCATCACCTTGTGACCCAGAGCAAAACCACCTGGCATTTAATCATGGATTGTTAGCAGAAATTTCTTCAGTTTGTGTAGGTGGGACAGTGAGTCTTGGCAGCTGGCCCAGTCTTCTCCCCTGAATGGCAGCTCCAGGCCTCTGAGCTGGCTGGAGCTGACAGGCCCTTCAGCTGAATGTGGCAGGACCGGAGTGCCTTACCTTCTCAGGCCAGGTAAGGAGTGGCTGGGAGGGGAAGGGCAATGGGTGGGGCCAGCCAGTGGTGGGATCAACCCAGTTCACCAACTGCCCAAAAGGTTAGCTACCAGATCAGCTGAACCGGTGTGAACCAGCTGAATTACACCACTAGGTTCACACAAATAGTTAAATCATTAATACAATGAATCAAAACACAATGTCATGCTAAATTAAAAGTTTGGAAACAGATGATCTAAAGGAATATAACTTGAAGAACAATGGGGAATAGTCTTACCTCAAAATGGATATAATTATTTGGTGACAAAAGATAGAAGGTTTTTTTATGAGATAAGCCTGAGGTTTTATTAGGAAGATACAACACTAAACTTGGGATGGATTTTGCCACTGTTGGCCTGTGGAGGATGGCAAGATATTCCATTAAAATTAATATACTGTAGCAATTCCATATCTAGCTAATATGATTAATAGCACTGAAGACAAATTCCCTGTGTGTCTAATCATACTTGGCGAATGAAGTATTATATTCTATCATTCTAGTGTATTATTGTTTACGTGTGTATTTTGAGGGAGAGAGGTATATATACACATGCAATGTTTAATAATTTATGAAATTGCACCTGAATATTTTTATATGTAGAACAACATTGAACTTGCCGGTTTTTCCCTCTCTCTTAAAAACTAATTTTTGTCTGTTGCCTTGGGCACATCATACGTTTATGTATTTATTGAAACAAAATTTTTTGCTTCTTAAATGTATTCTTCAACCATACATAGAACAGAAATAACAGTGGATCATTTTAAATGTGTGACTGAAACAATTGATTCTTAAGAAATTAAACCATATGTTATTAATACAAATTACTTATTCATAATTTTATTGTGTGATTAGAAAAGATTATCTGGAATCTAACATTATGAAATAGCAGATTTTATAATTTCAGCTAAAAAGCATCTTAGAGAGTCTCCTATTTTGTCAAATAAATCAAAGAATCATGGGGGTGGAGAAGGACCTTGGAAGTCTTCTAATCCAACCCACTGCTCAAGGAAGGAGACCTTATTCCATCATGGACAAATGGCTGTCCAATCGTTTCTTGAAGGCCTCAAGCAATGGAGCAGCCACAACCCAGGAGGTTGTTGTTATATTGATTAACTGTTCTTTTTGTCAGGAAAGTTTTCCTTAGTTCCAGGTTGGATCTGTCTTTAATCAGCTTCTACCCATTGCTTTTTGTCCTGACCTCAGGTCCTTTGGAGAATAAATTGAACCTCTTTCTTGTGACTGCTCCTCAAGTACTGGAAGACAGCTATCATGTCACCCTTAATCTGTCTCTTTCTTAGGCTAGACATACCTAGTTCCCTTAACTGTATGATACACTGGTGTATAGTAATGAATGCACATTCCTTCTAAAAACCACACTTACAAAAAGGAGGGTGAGGATAAAATATGTATTATTATTTATGTATTGTATTCAAGCTTTGCCCCTTGTCTAAGTTACAATACCAGCAACATCAAAATATCCATTATCTTCTAGGAGCTTCTACCTACAGCAAGAGTGAACAACTCTTTTATGTGAAATTGTGGTAGTAGACAGGGAAAGATCACATTGATGATTTCCTGATGATTATCTGAAGGAAATTCTCAGAAAGTCAGTGAACTGACCAGGGATGGGTTTCAAAATTTGTTACTACTGGTTCTGTGGGCATGGCTTATTTGGTGGGCATGGCTTATTTGGTGGGCATGGCTTGTTGGCCATGTGATGATGGGAGTGGCTTGTTGGTCACGTGGCTGGGTGGGCATAGCTGGTTAGTCATGTGCCTGGGAGGCATGGCCAACTTGACATCATTCATGATGTCTCCCTTCTTTCCCAAGGAGCAGGCTTTAACGGAGGGAAAGCAAAAGCGACCAAATGGCGCACGTCCTCCCAGAACAGCAGCTGCTTGGCTTGCCCTAACAGATTACCTTTTTTTTCTCCCCTCATTTTTTTAACTTTGGAGGCAGCATTTACAGGCAAAGTTGACATGCGCATGCAAAAGGCTTCTCTCCTGCACTAAGGCCATTGCCTTGCCATATTATTCCTCCCCCCCACCATGAGAGGAGAAGGAGGGGAGGAGGAGGGTCACTAGAGCCTTAGTACAGGAGCGAAGCAGCTCTGTACTTCTCTTCATGCCACATTTGCACGTAAGACAGCCTTAGCTTCCTGCCATTTTGGGTTGGAGCTTGCACCCTCCACGCTCGGTTGAGAAGCGGCGGTGGGGGGGGGGACATGGCAAGGCGATGGCTGAGGCCTTAGTGTAGGAGAGAAGCCACACCCTTTTGAGTCCTGCTAAGACCCTCCTTAAGTGAGCATGGCTGGGCACTGCTGGCCTGTCCCCCTTTTCGATGTCCCCTCCTCCCGGATTCCATTCCCACCCTGCCAGCCCCTGTCTGTGAAGGCTGGCGTCAGTCCCAGCTGGGCCAGGCCAGTGTCTCTGGGCAGAGAGCAGGCTGCAAGTCTCCCCAAGCGACTGAGGCATGCCCAGCACAATTAAGGCCAGAAGAAGTTCCACATAAGTGAGGTGCTGGAGAATCAGCCCTGGCTGCTTCTCCATCCCTGCTGTCACCCGTACCTTCTCAGGCCAGGTGAGGGAGAGGTGGGGTCAGTCTGTGATGGGACAGGGAGCTGCAGCAGCAGAAGCGGCATGAGGTGAGCATGGCTGGGGAGAAATGAGGGAGGGGAGGAGAAGGCCAAGCTTCTGCTAGGGAGACGGGAAAGTGAGCCAGGTCACCTCAGTGAGCACCACTTTTCCTCTCAGCTGCCTCTTGAGGTTGGCTGGGTTGGACCCGCAACTGCTCTCGCCCACCCTGCTTCTCCTCCTACTCTTGGAGGAAAGAGGCAGGGATGCCAGCCTGGGGCTCACTTTCTTTACCACTTGCCGTCACCATCCATGCCGGATGGAGCATTGGAAATCAGACTAGTCCCACCTGCCCACCCGCCCGCTCACTTGCCACTTTCCCTGCCAGCCGCCCAGTTGACCAGGCAGGGCCCGGGTTGCAGCTTGTGGGGAGGGGGGGGGCTAGACTAGCATGAATGCTGCCTACCTGTGTATAGGAAGGAGGAAGTAGTTCTGTGGATCCACATGGGAGAAGGCGAGGCAGGGCGAGCGTAAGAGCGGGCCGGTTCAGAGGCATGGCCAGCCAGTGCAATAAACATGCACTGCCCCTTTGAATTAGCAAATTATAGGAACACATCAATTCATCTTCATTAATCTCACTGACCTTGAAATCATCTTTGTGATTTTTCCTTCCAATTATTTCTTTTTCTAAATTTCTTATAATGTTCTTATAATGTTAAAATACAAACTCCAAAAAAGCAAAAAAAATTCTAAAACACCAAAACTACACAAGACTTAAAAAAATAAAAAAAGATGTGCATAAAAAGAAAAAAAAAGAACATACACATAAATTGTCCCTCAGTTGAATATTAATACATATATTTTAAGAATAATAGTTCTAGTGAAACAGGCCCACAGATTTTTTTTTACAATTTTTTATTTTATTTCAAAAGTTAAAATAAAAAATAAAAAGGAGAAACCAACCAACAATAATAAATGATAAATATAGGATTCACACTGACATTAAACATATAAAGTTCACCCTGGATGAATGCTGAAAAATATATAAAAATATCCTCTCTCTTTACATAATGGGTCTACAACTAATTATTAAATTTCCCCATTTAATATTTAATAGAAATGCTATATTACATAAAAAGATATCCCTAATGTGGAAATCTATCAATTCAATTGACCCAACATCTGTTCACTAGCAAAACAGGACTTGTTGTTGTTAGTTGCAAAGTCGTGTCTGACCCATCACAACCCCATGGACAACGTTCTTCCAGGCCTTCCTGTCCTCTACCATCCTCTGGAGTCCATTTCACCTTATGCCGACTGCTTCAGTGACTCCATCCAGCCACCTCATTCTCTGGCGTCCCCTTCTTCTTTTGTCCTCAATCTTTCCCAACATTAGACTCTTCTCCAGTGAGTCCATCCTTCTCATTAGGTGACCAAAGTATTTGAGTTTCCTCTTCAGGATCTGGCCTTCTAAAGAGCAGTCAGGGTTGATCTCCTCTAGGACTGACCAGTTTAATCACAATCCAAGGGACTCTCAGAAGTCTTCTCCAGCACCATAGGTCAAAGGCCTCAGTTTTTTGGCGCTCAGCCTTTCTTATGGTCCAACCTTCATAGCCATACATTGTAACTGGAAAAACCATAGCCTTGACTATACATACTTTTGTTGTTAGGGTGAGGTCTCTGCTTTTTAGTGTTCTGTCTAGATTTGCCATTGCTTTCCTCCCCAAGAGCAAGCATCTTTTAATTTCTTGGTGGCAGTCCCTATCTGCGGTGATCTTGGAGCCCAGGAAAATAAAAGCTGTCACTACCTCCATTTCTTCCCCATCTATTTGCCAGGAATTGAGAGGGACAGATGCCATGATTTTAGTTTTCTTAATGCTGAATTTCAAGCCAACTTTTGCACTCTCCTTCTTCACTCGCATCAAGAGTCTCTTTAGTTCCTCTTAACTTTCTGACAATAGAGTGGTATCATCTGCATATCTGAGGTTGTTGATATTTCTCCCAGCAATCTTAATTCCAACTTTAGATTAATCTAGCCCCACCTTTCTCATGATGTGCTCTGCATATGTTAAATAGGCAAAATGACAGTATACAGTAGCCTTGCTGGACTCCTTTTCCAATTTTGAACCAATCAGTGGTTCTATGTCCAGTTCTCACTATTACTGTCAGGTTCTGGACGGATAGTAAAGTCTTTGAACCCTGATGTTAGGCAGAACTTTGTTTATCCAAGCCGGCACAAACTGACCGCCGTGTTTCATATACAAACAGTAAATTGTTACAGCTTCTGCTCTGTGCTCCCCGCCACCTTATAAACCTTTATTTCAACTCCACCCTCATGACCCATCATGCCAGTGTTCCCACCTCCCTAATCGCGGCGTCCCATAACATGGAAGCCCATTGCACCCACCCGCTCAGCTACTTGATGCAAGCAGCACTTCCCGCATGAAGATGCTGGCGGGGAAGGCTGCCAAATCCAATCCTCTGCATTTCCTGGTGAGGCTTCTCGTAGCAGCCGCATCAAGAGTGTTTCCGGCATTCGGGCCACCTCCAAGCTGTCTGGTACCTGCCACGCCTCCCAACACATGCTGCCCGGGAAGAGGACTGTTCAGGTAGGCCACCAGCATCAGCAGGGAGTCACAGCCATCCCGGAAGGTAAAGGTCGTCCCACCGTGTTTTTCCATTGTAATAGCAGTCCCGAGCCACCAGAGCACACTGTGGTTGACAGTTGCTTCTTGACCCGCATATAGGTTTCTCAAGAAACCTATATGGTCTGATACTATATGGTCTGATACTCCCATCTCTTTAAGAACTTGCCACAATTTGTTGTGATCCACACAATCAAAGACTTTAGCATAGTCAATGAAGCAGAAGTAGATGTTTTTCTGGAACTCCCTAGCTTTCTCCATGATCCAGCATACGTTGGCAATTTGATCTCTAGTTCCTCTTCCTCTTCAAAATCTTGCCTGTATTTCTGGTAGTTCTTGATCGGCATACTGCTGGAGCCTAGCTTGCAGGATTTTTGAGCATAACTTTACTAGCATGTGAAATGAGTGCAATAGTGTGATAGTTTGAACATTCTTTGTTATTGCCTTTTTTTTTGGAATTAGAATATGAACTGACCTTTTCCAATCCTGTGGCCACTGCTGATTTTTCCAAATTTGCTGGCAAATTGGGTGCAGCACTTTTACGGCATCATCTTTTAACATTTTGAATAGCTCAGCTGGAATACTGTTACCTCCACTAACTTTGGTGTTGCTCAGATTCCATTTGACTTCACATTCTAGGATGTCTGGCTGTAGGTCAGCCACTACCCCATCATGGTTGTCAGGGACATTAAGCTCATTCTTATATAGTTCTTCAGTGTAATTTTCCAACCTCTTCTTAATCTCTTTTGCCTTGGTTAGGTCCCTGCCATTTGGGCCCTTTATCATGCCCATCTTTGCATGAAATGTTCCTTCCATATCTCCAATTTTCTTGGAAGAGATTTCTGGTCCTCCCTATTCTATTGTTTTCTTCTATTTCTTTGCACTGTTCATTTAAGAAGGCATTCTTATCTCTAACTATTCTCTGGAATTCTGCATTCAACTGGGTGCATCTTTCTCTTTCTCCCTTGCCTTTCATTTCTCTTCCTTCCACAGCTATTTGCAAAGTTTCCTCAGACAGCCATTTTGCTTTCCTGCATTTCTTTTTGTTTGGGATGGTTTTAGTTGCTACCTCTTGTACAATATTGCGAACCTCCGTCCATAGTTCTTCAGGCATTCTGTCTATCAGATCTAATTCCTTAAATCTATTTGTCACCTCTACTGTATATTCATCAGGGATATGATTTAGTTCATACCTGAGCAGCCTAGTGCTTTTCCCTACTTTCTTCAATTTAAGCCTAAATTTTGCAACGAGAAGCTCATGATCTGAGCCACAGCCAGCTCCTGGTCTTGTTTTTACTGACTATAGAGCTTTTCCATCTTTGGCTGCAGAGCACATAGTCAATCTGATGTTGAATGGTTTGCCTTGGATTCGAAGTGAGATCATTCTGTCATTTTGGGGACTGTTTTTCCTACTCTTTTCTTGATTATGAAAGCTACTCCATTTCTTCTGAGGGATTCCTGCCAGCAGTAGTGTACCTGATGGTCATCTGAATTAAATTCACCCATTCCTGTCTATTTTAGTTCACCGATTCCTAAGACGTTGATGTTCAGTCTTGTCATCTCTTGTTTTACCACATCCAGCTTGGCTTGATTCATGGATCTTACATTCCAGGTTCCTATGGAGTATAGTTCTTTACAGCATCAGATTTTCCTTTTATCACCAGCTATGTCCACAGCTGAGCATCCTTTCGGCTTTACTCCCAGTCACTTCACTCTTTCTGGCGCTACTAGTACTAGCCCTCCGCTCTTCCCCAGTACCATATTGGATACCTTCCGACCTGAGGGGCTCATCTTCCAGCATCATATCTTTTTGCCTTTTGGAACTGGCCATGGGGTTTTCATGGTAAAGATACTGGAGTAGGTTGCCATTTCCTTCTCCAGTGGATCACGTTTTGTCAGAGCTTTCTGCTATGACAAAAGAAGCCTACAGTTTATTACCTCCTACAACTTGGTTTACCCAACCAATTTAACCTGACATCTATCTACTATATAAAAAAGGTATAGTTAGTAGGTAAAGCCAACAACAAAGTTAAACTTCAAAGCCCTCTGTTAACAATCTATTATAGTATTTCACTCGCAGAAAGTCTGCAACAGCTTCTAATCTACCATAAACTACCAGAATCATTGTCTCTTGTTTGTCCAGGATCAAATATCCTCAATTTATTCTTAATGATAAGGCTTTTCCTTAAAATTTTAACTGGGATCTTCCACAAGAATTGGATCTCATTCCCCAAAATAATAAATCTCTGGTAGATATCTCTACAGTATTTCTTGTTCAAAAAAAAAAAAAAAAACCGCCTCTTACAGGTCAAAATGCAGTGTCTCTTCACAATTTATTTCCAGATAGATATAAGTCATTTCCCCAATCTCCATTCATTTTCTTAAGAAAGTCCAGGTTGTTTGTCATCAATTCTAATTCTATCATCTCTGTCTTTAAAATCCATGCCCCTTTCAAGCCTTCTTCAACAAGCCATTCCTGTTCAAATTTGGGGAACATACCACCAAGGATCAACTATTTGTTGGCAAGAGAAAAAGATTGGTCCCCTATTTAGCATGCCATTTTCAGAGGACCTCATCCTAATTATTTCCAAAATAACCAGGAACCAGATAACAGAAAACAATGGCTTAATGGTACAGGCCAGATCACTGGAAATAATTGTTCCAATCTATTCTGTCTTTATCTGGCCTACCTGGCAAAATTCTGTAAAGGACATGAAAATATTACTGTAGAATGGGTTCAGACGACATTTGAAAAAGCAGGAAACTAAGGAGTAATTAAAGAATAACTATAACCTACAGAAAAGACTAAGGAGAAGATATGGTATCAGCCTTCAGCTATATCATATAGCAAGTTGTCATATAAAGAAGGATGTAGATACATTCTCAGTTGTCCCAGATGACAAGTCAAGAATAGAGGCTTGTTCAGTCAAGGCAGATTTGAATTTGCTGCTTAAAGATGGCCACTCGATGCCGCATTCGTTCCAGCTGCATTGTTTTGCTTGATTGTCTTGTCAGCTCTTTTTGGTGCCTAGTTGCCTTCCAATCCCACCTTCGTCGCCAGTGTTAGATCGGGTGAATGGATGAGGCAGACTCCGGCATAGCAGCAAACAACAGCTCTTTATTAGAATGAACTATGTAAAATCCAGAGCCACTCTGTTTGACAGCAGCATCGCCATTCAGTATTTTCCTGCTGGATCACAGGATCTTGGTGGAAACTACCATACTGGCTGTTAATATGTAACAGAAAGAAAGAGAAAGGGAGAGGGGGGGGAGGGAGGGAGGGAGAGAAGAGGAAGGAAGGATCACAAACCCTGGCATTAGATGTGGCTTCAGAAGACACTTTAAAACAGCACAGCAAACTAGGGCTGGAAGGGATCTCGGAGGTAATCTAGTCCAAATCCCTGCTCCAGCAGGAAACCTTATATCATCCGGAATATTTTGGTGCCTCTAGCAGAGAGGAAAATTGCCAGAAAGCAGAAGGAGTTTACTAGGACAAGGCTTCCATGCAGAGAAAGGCAAAAATAATCCTTGACTTATGACCACAATTGAGCCCAAAATTTGGTTGCTAAGCAAGAACCTTGTTAAGTAAGTTTCACCACATTTTACTCAATCCCTGACATCTCCTGGCTCTAACAGTCATGTAAAAACTAGAGGAAAACATCTGAAGGTGTGTGTAATGTTCTAATGTACAGAGGTTATAGTTAAAGGTGTGGTAGAAAGTGGACTCGGTGTGAATGATGAATGAATTATCTGATGGGTGTTGTGACAGTCTTGGTTTCTTGACCAAGAAAACCAAAGTTTGTTGGCTTTTCATCCTTGCTGTTAAAAGGAAGTAAAAGAGTTCGTTAGCTGAGGACCAGTGATGGGAGCAATGCAAAAGCACACAAAACACAAAAACACAAACACTAGTTTTAATACAAAAACAACACAAAAGCAACACAATGCAGAAGCAGCTGCACCTCACATAAAAGGGCCCCTGCCACAAGCAGGAAACTCACAGAGCCACAAAGAGCTCAAAAAACAACTTTCACATTTTACACAAAAACAGCACAACTAACTCACAATATTGTTGAACTCACAATGCAACATTGTTCAACTTACACACAATGCAAAAGCAGCTGTACAACACAGAAACTGCCCCCTGCAACAGACTTAACAGACTTAACAGATTAACAGAGTTGGAAGAGACCTTGCAGGTCATCTAGCCCAAGCAGAATTGCAAAAGCACACAAAACAGCCCCTACCACAAGCAGGAAACTCACAGAGTCACTAAGAGCTCAAAAACCAACTTTCACACTTAACAAAAACACAATGCCATTGTTCAACTCTCACACTGTTGCAGAAAATGACAGGGGTTAGACGTCTCAGGATTCAAGGAGAAGTTTATTGGCAGCCAGGTTCAGAAAACTAATCAAAGGCTAGTATTGCAAGTTCTGAACAATCTTCATCATCAAAGCACGCATTCTTATACATTCTCAAAAGCACGCAACACAGAAACACTTAACTCATTTCTTATTGGTTATCTTAAGGAAAGAAGCCTTATAAGTAGATATTGTCTTACAATATTTGTAAGGGCCATAGGTACTGACTACATGTCTTTGTACAAACTTTGGCTGAATCCTGTGGTTATGGGCTTTTGACATAATGACTTTTACTGGAACCTTTACTGGACTTCTGTGGTTTAGGGCTTATGACATCTTCCTATTTTTGTACATGACTTACAAGCAGGCTTTTATCTCTTCCTTTTGCCACGTCTTACTCTTATATTTTAATTCACATTTTTATCCTGCTTTAACACAATGTAAAAGCACACAAAATGTCCCCTGCAACAACAAGCAGGAAAGTCACAATCACAGAGAACTCACAAAACTATCACAAGCACAAAATGTCACATACATACATTTGGTGTGATTTCGTGTGTTTGTGTAGTGAGTGTGAAACACTATAGAAACACACAAAACCTCAGAAAGCTGTACAAATCTAAAAATATAAAAGCAGCTAAAGCTTTATAAATTTTAAATGGCTATTATTTCCTTTAAAAAATCCTAAAGGAAAACCCGCAAGTAATCTTTTTAAAAAGTAAAAAAAAACCACTTACTTACCCAATTGAAGGCATAAGGCAGGCAGGGAGGGAGATTCAGTTGCTAGCCGATGAGATGGATTGCAGGATGCAGCCGAGGGATTTCAGAAGCAGCAGGCGAACAGCAAGGCAGGCGTTCTGTGACCAGCAGCTCAGGATTTGGTCCAAAGAGCAAAGGTAAGCAAGCTGGAGGCTGGGGGGAAAGTTGGTGGTTAGCCAGAAAGCTTAGCCAGGCCAGGAAGGGACGAGGGCGAAGCCACAAGGGATTTTTTACCCCAGGTTCAGAAAACCATGGCTTATCGTCCCTACAATAGGTAAAGAAGGATTTCACCCCGATACACATGCTATACTATGTAATATGTGTATACACATATGACATACATATGCATAAGATTAAATAGTATATTTTGGATGTTCAGTAGTAGTAAATATAGTAGGGAAATTGTATCTTGTTGAGACCGTTGAAGCAAGGAGAGACCAGGCAATTTGACCTTAGGGACGTCAAGTTGGCCACGCCCACCCAGTCACACGACCACCAAGCCACACTCACCCAGTTACATGATTACCAAGCTACACCCACCAAGCAAGCCACGCTCCAGAGAACCGGTAGTAAAAAAAAGTTGAATCCCACCACTGCTGCTATCCATTTAATTTCTTGCAATCCTTCATTCTAAATATGCACATCCCAAAAACTTTTATATTTAGATGTCTATTAATAATATGTTAATATTTAATTTAATATATTAATTTATATTCCCCATATGTGCTGCTTTCCAAACAGCTCTGCTGTGAAGAGAGGCAGAAAAGTTTGGCCAAGTCTTCTACTTCTCAGCCTCAAACATACACACAGCAAACACGCACACACCTGATGGTGCCAGGACCTTCTGCAAGATGATGATGTGTGGGCAAGTCCCTCCAGTGCAGCACACCATTCTCCTGGTCAGGTCTGGCCACGAGTGGTGCAAAGAACAGGACATGTAGTTTTTGGTGCAAAAAGCCTGCAGCCACCACCTCTTTTTTGGTGCGAGAAGCCTCCAGCTGCCACCTCTTGGCCAGCCGGAACTGAGCAGGCAGTGGCAGCTGGAGGCTTCTCGTGCTGAAATCTACCGGTGGTTGGAGGCTTCTCGAGAAAGGCAGCTGAGCCTCAGGGTGTCCCCTACCACCAAAGTGGTCCTTCAGAAGGTGAGTGAGGCAGAAGGTGAGTAGGCGGCATGCAGGCAGAAGTCCTGGGGAAGGCCAGAGCCAGGGACTGGCATGTGCCCTGACCTGAGGCAGAGGGTAAGTGGGCAGCATGCGAGCGGAGGCCCCAGGGAAGGCCAGAGTCAGGAACTGGCGCATCCCCTGACCTGAGGCAAAGGCCGAGTGAAAGGCATATGGGCAGAGGCCCCGGGGAAAGCCAGAGCCAGAGATTGGCACGTCCCCTCACCTGAGGCAAAGGTGAGCAGGCAGTGGAATGTGAGTGGAAGGATGGCGAGAGCCTGGTCAAAAAGGTGGCTGAGCTGCACTGTGTCCACCCTGAGGTGGTGGCCTAGGCTGGCCCAAGAGTTGGCACTCAACTGGGGCTTGTGGTGTCAGCAGGTAGGCTGGGCCAAGAGTTGACTCAACCATGGCTTGCAGCAGCCTAGGCCAACACAGGAGTCGACTCAATCGGGGCTTGCTTACAGGCTCACTCACCCAGGGAGATCAGGGCCACAGTGGAAGGCAGGCAGCAATGGCAGGCGAGCGGGTGGAGATGAGGAGTGTTTGATCAAGGAGCGGAGGGGCAAGCAGGCAGGGAGGCAAGTTGGGTGGGGCAAGTGGGCAGGTGCGGGTGAATGGCAATCAGCAACTGGGCGGGCAGGGGCGGGGCCAGCTAGAGGTGGTATTTGCCAATTCTCTGAATTAGTTAACATTTCTGTTACCGGTTTGCCCGAACTGGTCTGAACTGGTTGAATACCACCTCTGACTATCTACCAACTATCTCCCAGGGGGAAAGTACTTGCCAGCAGATGCTCAATCCACACTGCTGCAATATAATAGTTCAAAGCTGGAGGTAATTGACAGTCATTTTCTCCAGGCAAATAGTGGCCACAGTCACCACTTGAGTGCAGCAAAAGCGAAAACCCAACTAACTGATGATCTGAAAAGCACCCTAAGAGCAGCCTTCTGGAGAGATAAATGCAGATGTAGATTTCTGCCGGTTCAGCCCAGAGGCTCGGCCCACCCACCCGGACACTTCTACACATGCACATGAACAAACCGGTAGTAAAATAAATGGAAACCCACCACTGGACAAATGGTACCAGATGAATAAGAATGAATGTGCACTGAAGAATGGTCTAGTTTGGGTGGGGGGCAAACTGTTTGTCCCAGAAAGTAATTGGTTGTTGGTTGAATTAAAAAATAGTTGGGCATTTTGGGTTTCTAAAAACCCTGCACCTAGTCAAGCGGCAATTCTAATAGCTGTCCCTCAAAAAGGACATAGAAAGCTATGTAGCCAGCTGTCCTACCTGTGCCTCTGCTAAATGGAGACAAGGGAAGACACCAGATCTCCTCCAATCCGTAGCAGAACCAAAAGGTCCATGAAAACAGATATCAATGGAACTGCGTGAAAGTTCAGGGAACACAGTAATTTGGGTAATAACTGACTTGTTTTCCAAACAGGTACATTTTGTTCACTGCCCAAAAAAATTCCCTCCGCTCACACTTTGGCTACATTATTTGTTCAGCATATTTATCCATTACATGGTGTTCCAGGATGGATAATCTTAGATCGCAGAGTCCAATTCACTTCACTATTTTGACAAGAGTTCCTGAAACTTTTGAGGACCACTCATGGGTTCAGCTCTATCCCTCATCTGCTACTAATGGTGGCCATGAACATGACAATGGGATCTTGGAGCAGTACCTCAAACCAGTGGTGAAATTCGACTGGTTCAGACTGGTTCGGGGGAACTAGTCGGGATGATTTGAATTGGTTTACTGAACTGGTAAACCCCCTAGTTGGCCCCGCCTACGCCAGCCCATTTGCCACTCACCCCTTCTGGCCACTTGCTCGCCTGTTCCAGCTGTTTGCCCCACCCACTCACCCTACATATGTTGCCTTAGCAGCACCGGCAGGCAATAGGGTACGCCTGCACACAGGCCCCATCGCCTGCCAGTGCCATGAGTGGCCGGACCCGGGCAGGAGAACAGCAGCACCAGAGGGATGGCATCGCAGCAAAGCTGCTTCAAAAGCAACTGCTGGCCGCAGTCCTCAAGGTACGATCCTGGGAGGGAGGTGGAACCATAAAGGGACAGACTGCAGCTGGCAGCTGCCTTCTGAGCAGCTCCTCTGTGAAGGAAGGGAGAAAAATTCAGCTTCTCTCTGCCACAGAGTTCAATGTGGCTGCTTCTCTCCTCCTTCTCAGGGTCATACACACAGAGCAAACATGAGAAGGAGGCAAGAAGCAGCCAGGTTGAACGCTAGAAGACTTGGCCAGCCTAACTATTCTGTCAGTTCTGTGGGCGTGGCTTGGTGGGTTGCTGTCAGTGACATAAAGTTGGCCACATCCACTCAGTCACATGACCCCCATCACCAAGCCACTCCCACCAAACCACCCCCCCAGAATGGGTAGGGAAAAAATTGAATTTCACTATTGCCTCAGGTGCTATATTAATTACCAGGAGGACAGTTGGATGGATCTTCTCCCTTTCATGGAGATTGCTTATAATAATTCAGTACGCAGTAGTACCGAGTTCATTCCATTTAAAGTGGCCATGGGACAAGACTTTGTATCTATTCCTGAATTGCCTCAGGCTACCCAATTGATTGCATCACTCCAAGAATGGGTGACCCAATTACAAACCACCTGGGCAGTGGTGAGAAAGGATTTGGAGGAAACCAGAGAATTTTACAAATGGCAAGCTGATAAAAAGTTCAAGTTTAAACTGGGGGATAAGGTCTATCTGTCTACTAAATTCATCCAGTCAGACAACCATTCTAAAAATTGGGCCCAAAATATATTGGACCTTTCCCCATAAAAAGAATTATTAATCCAGTAACTTTGGAACTTGAACTATAAAAATACTCAAACATGTATACTCGATATTTCATTGTAGTCTATTAAATTGGAAACTACTTCTTCCCTGCATTCAAAGTTGCAACCACCTCCTGATCCTATCATGATTGACAGAGAACACTTGGAAGTCAGAGATATTTTGGACTGATGGCATAGAAATATTTTCCTCCCTCGGAGACTGAATAGGTTGATTCCAACATATTAAAGCTTCCAGACTGTACATTTGTGGAGAGCACCAAGAACCTCTCATATTTCTATCCTAATTGATGAGCTATCTTGGTTTGTATGATAATAGTGGCATGCTCACAAAAGGAGTTCTGGTCCTACTAATCCTACTAATTTTGGAAAAATAGTTCTTGATTTTTTAAAATATTTTAATATTTAAATTGGAATATTAGAAATATTCCAATTAAAAATACCTTGCACATGAGAGAAGAAAACAAAGTTCCTATCTAGTGAAACTCTGCTTCTGGCACTAAGATAACATTTTATTTGTCTCTGACATTTATTGCATTCTATTTCTATTCCATTTCTATTCCCCTGATTTTGGTTCTTTTTAAAAATAATTGATTCACAGTCCAATTATCTGTTGGTTTTGTTTCTTGCTATTTTACTATGGATGTTATTTTTGTAACAATTAGTGTTTCCCCCTTTTTCTTTGATTTATGCTATAGACTAGTTCCCTTTTTTCACAAACTGGATTTCCTAGTCCTTAAATAATATTCCAATTCAATCAATAATGTCTTAACCCAGCCCACAAATGTCCTAGCCAAATAAATAGCATAAATACAATAGATAGTCATCCCCCCCAAACTTTCAATCCAACTGTATACAGGTGTGGTATCAATATGATTGATGGTGGTAGCTTCGTTGCCAGGTGTAGGGGAGAGTGGTTGCCAGTTTTAGTAAACTATAGTGAATACTGGATGGATGCGCCTAAGAGTTTTTGGTAATTCAAGTTGAACTGTTACTGGGTTAATGATTTTTCTGACAGGGAAAAGGCCAGTGTATTTCAGACCTTAGAAGATTGTCTGTATTGCAGGTACTTGGTGAATAGATAGCCTTTATCACCAATTTTGAACTCTTTTGGTTTAAAGCATCTTTTGTCGTCTTGCTTTTTATATGATTTCTGCACTTTCTCAAGCACTATTGGCCAGGTGTTTTGAAGTTGCACAACCCATTCTATCAGGGTGGCATTTAATGGAGTGGTTTGGGACAATTCAGGAATAGATACAAAGTCCTGCCCTGTTACCAATTTAAAAGGAGTAAACCCTGTGCAGCTGTGCATGGCATTATTATACGCCATTTCGACAAAAGGAGGGAGATCTGTTCAATTGTTCTATTGGTACTTAATATAGCACCTTGGGTATTATTCTAGAACCTCAATTATATGTTCATACACAACCCCAATTGGCGTCCAGAGGAGTTAATTCCCTGGATGATCCCCAATAGTTTTATAAACTCTTGCCAAAAACGTGAAGTGAACCGAACACTGCAATCTGATATGATTCTTTCCAGCGCCCCATAGAATCTGTATACTTGTTTCACAAACAGTCTAGCTAATGTAAAAGCCAAGGGAATTTTTTGACATGGCATGAAGTGTATTTGCTTAGAAAAAAGGTCGGTTATCACCCAAATTACTGTGTTTCCCCAAACTTTCTGATAACTACTATAAAATCCACTTAAATCTTGTTCTTTGGAGCTCTTTGGAGCTCTGGAACAAGATTGACTGGAGGAATCCTGGTGTTTTTTCCTGGTGCCCTTTTGCAGATACATAAAGGGGGCATCTGGCTACATAACATTTTATATCATTTTTGATCAATGGACAACAAAATTGGAGTTTTACAAGACATAGGGTTTTATGAAGCCAAAATGTCCCATTGTTTTTGAGTCATGGCTTTTTTGGAGGATCAGTTTGTTAACTTTCTGAGTTTAGCCTCTACCAATGCTAAGACATCATGTAATGTGCACTCGGTCTGGTAGGTTTGAAACCACTCATCTTTCTCTAATGCTGCCATGCTGAATAAGTCATCCGCTACCTGGGACTTGAGTTTCCTCTGAGCTCTAGTGATGACTGGGGCTGCCAGCTGCCAAGATGGGATAACTAGCCTGATGATTTCAGGATTGGAGCTATTATATTCTGGTAACCTTGAGAGAGTATCAGCTAAAAAAGTATTTTCTCCTGGAATGTGGCACAACATAAAATTGAACCGATTAAAGTACTGAGCTCAGCAGACTTGCTTAGGAGGCAGCCTCCGGGGTTTTCAGGGCCTCCAAATTTTTGCGGTCTGTCCACACTTCAAATGGGGCTTTGTTCCCTTCTAGGAAGTGCTTCCAAGTCAGGAGCACCCAGCGCACCGCATACGCCTCTTTCACCCACACTGCCCACCTGTGCTCATTTTCAGTGAGCTTTTTTTAGAGGTGCAAACACATGATTGCAGGACCCCCTGTTCATTTTTTTCTGTAACAATATGGCTCCCATGGCTACATCACTAGCATCCATGTGAATAATAAAAAAGGTCATTTGGATTGGGGTGCTTTAACAAGCGCTTAAGTTTTTTGAATGCTGCTTGGCACTCCATGGACCATTTTAGTTGTTGGCTAGGCTTGGGCTTCCCTTCCCCTTTGGTCTTTAAAAGATTAGTGTTGGGCAATGCTATCTGCACAAATGAGATGAATTGGTAGTAAAAGTTAGCAATCCCCAGGAAACTCTGAAGTTGCCTCCTCATGCAGGGAGGAGCTCATTCTAATACTGCCCACACCTTTTCAGGGTCCATCTCTATTTCCTCATGGGAAATATAGTACTCCAAATAGTCAATTTTACTCTGGTGGAATCAGTGGTGGGTTTCAAATTTTTTTGGAACTTCTTCTGTAGGTGTGGCCTGCTTTGTGTGAGTGGCTTGCTGGCCAGGTGACCGAGTGGGAGTGGCTTGCCGGCCATGTGACCAGGTGGGAGTAGCTTGGCAGTCATATGACCGGGTGGGAGTGGCCAAGACGATATTACTGAATTCTTTGCCCCAATGGATAATCTACAAAAAAGATATAAAAAAGGAAATTTATTATTTTGTGCACTTACTACTTAAATAAGATTAAAATAAGTACACAAAACAATAAAAGAGCTACTTACAGAAGGAAGATGACTGTCCTTGCCAGTCTTCAATATCACTGACTCCAATGAATGGCCTGCACAAAGAAGAGACACAGAAATGAACTCTTTCATTGCATGCACTGCATTAGGATGAAACCAGCACACAAAGCAATAAAACAGCTACTTGCATAGGAAAGATGACTGTCCTAGCGGTCATACTCTGTTGCCTCTCCATTCTGTTAAATAATACTAACTGCAGAAGGAATAAAACAATATTGGCCTAGATTGTGGTTGTAAGCTGAGGACTACACTACAGGTAACAGAAGGGACCTCTGTTTTCATCCAACAATGTACAATATTTTCAGGAAGGATGTCCCCCAACAAACAGGAAAGACATAGTTTTTCATCTAAGAAGTTAGATCAAGAATGAATGTCATAGGTAAATTCACAGAGCAATACAGATTTCTTTTTCTGAAATTTATTCCTCAGTTAAAAAAACAGGAATATATGAATTAGGTTCAGTACTTAGGACAGACCAAGTAGCTATTCAAGAGTTAGTGGTGTCATGGTTAGAAGCAATGGTAAAGCAAGATATGGATTTAAAACCAGTAATATTTGGTTGGGCATTTCAAAAGGAATACAATACATATTTAATTTTACACATGTTAACAGCTGCTGGAATTGTGTTTGCACAACAGTGGAAAAACAAGGTGTTACATACCAGCTCCAACTATAGTGGCTTCCACCAAGGTCCTCTGTTCTGGCGGAACAGAGGTTTCATCTCATTGGTCGAAAGGTCTGACAGCTCCCTATAAAAGGGCTGCTGTCAGACTCAACCTTCGCTGGATTGTTCTCACTTGTTGCATTTAATAAAGAGCTGTTGTTACCGTTAGCCTGTGTGTGCCTATCCATTACCTGATCTAACACTGGTGACGAGGATGGGATTGCAAGCCAATTGGCGAACCAAAAAGAGGATAGCAATCCAGCAAGTACAAGCAGCCATTTTTGAGCGGCAAACTCAAAATGCCCTCAGGACACAAAATGGCCATGCACACCCCACTGACTCCGTATGACCCAGTCACCGAGCACTGGGATTCGTATATGCTACGGTTTGACTGTTTCCTCGAGGCCAATGACCTCATGGGCCTTTCTGAAGGCTGCAAGAAGAACATATTCCTCGATTACTGTGGACGGGAAGTGTTCGAAACTGCCAAAGACCTGTCAGAACCAACGCCACTACAATCAGTTGCTTGATCCGTGCTCCAGCAGATGCTGAGGACCCACTATGCTCCCATAAGTTTTGTTTTATCAATTGCTAAATAACAGAAACAGACATTAGAAATGTAAAAGTGTGAAAGAAAACACCAATTATGTAAGGAAAGGTCACTAAAATGTATAAGGAAATATTATTAGTACTTGATCATTATTAATGTGTAGATAACTGTGGGACATTACACACACACACCCAAACTATGACAGTGTCAGGAAAACACCAAAAAATAACAATTTCCACCCAAAAGACTGCAGACGTAACCAGTTTTTTCCTTAACCCTAAGGACAGGAAAGACAAAGCCACTGGAATAAAAATCATTAAGGCATTGTGGGAAATTATAAAGGATAGTACCAGGAAGCTCATAGAACCAGCAACCACCTCACAATTACCTAAAAAACCAGGTATCACACAGAAACACACAAAATCTGGCAAAGCTGCCTTGCACCAACCTGGCCTGCCCATAGAAAGGCAGCCACTTTGAGACACATAAACCATGCACCAACCTGCACACTTAAAATCAACATATTGCATCACAAATAAAACAATTGCAAAAAGGAGTTACATTTTTTGTAATAAACATATTCTATAAACAATAAATAAATAAAAATTCCCTAAACATATTTTTTTAAAGATATTCTATAAATCATAAAAAAATCCTTAAAAACCATTTAAAAATATTCTATACACAATAAATTAAAATAAAATCATTAAAAATATTTATACACAATAAATTAAAATAAACCATTTAAAAATATTCTATCCACAATACTTTTAAATGTATTGTGGAGAGAATATTTTTAAATCATTTTATTTAAAAGTATTGAGTATATAATATTTTTAAATGGTTTATTTTAATTTATTGTTGATAGAATATTTTTTTAAATAGTCTAAGACAATTTTTAAAAAAAATTCTACCAACAATAATTTAAAATAAACCATTTTAAAGTATTCCACACACAATAATTTAAAATGACCTCCAGGAGGTCCCTGACTCTTGGTGTTTGTTTCACCAGTTTCTTAGCGGGCCCTGGAGTGGCCTTTTGGACTGGACATGTGGCTCAGAGAAAGAAAGACTAGATCAGAAGATTCCTACAAAAAATGTTACATTTCCCCCCTTTTCCTGGTCCTTCCCCCTTGACCAGTCCATCTCTGTCCAATGGCATGCCTTTTAGATGTTTTGGGAACAGCTTGGATGTTTGACTCCACTTGGTGCAGTTTCACATTCTTTTCCTAAGCCAGGTGTCCTTGAAGACTGGCACATGCTGGTTCTCACGGTTCTGATTTCTGTCAAGGCTGTCACCCCTCCTTCCCCCCATCTCTACTCTCTACATCCTATTGCCCTCTCCCCACCCCAGCATTTTATGACAGGGTGCAGGCAAAACATTGAAGCTGAAGATGGCAGATCTGACAGATAATAGGTGACCATAATTTTTTTAGGAAACATCATTTCCTAAAATCATTTAAGCAAGTTCGTTAGTGCAAGCAAAAGGGAATTGTTCCATATTCTGCAATCTCAGAATAGTTATTTAGAAAAAAAATGTTTATACTTTTTTTTCAGTCTAACAATGGCTTTCAGCAAATAAAAAATGATGAGTTATAATGAGTGTATTAGGGTTATTTTAATTGTCAAATTTGAAATGGAATATTATGACTTCATAGGCACTGTTCCACAGATGTAAGTAAAATACAAACTGAATTCCTTAAAAAATAACCAAATCAAAGGAGTAGAAAATTATAATGGAATAAATATCAGCAATAATCTAAAGATCAGAGTTTATCCAGGTAAGAACTTTATTTTCTTCTCTTGCATGCAAGACATTTTTTAAAATTGAGATTTATTTTCAGCACATTGGCTCCATGGGTCATGGGAAACAGAGTATCAGCAATCCCTCCTTTGGTTCTACTTCTTCCCTCTTTAAGCATCCCTTTCCTTTCCTTTGTCCTCTTCCCTAAAAAATAAAATACAAACCTTGACCAGCAAGATAACCCTCAGCAGTCCTAGAAAAATAACGTCAAACAAATATATGTCGGGAGAGATTAATGGATATACCTATGGATTAATGGATATTTCTATGATTAATGGTAATCATAGAAAATGTATGAAGGTTTGAGATTCTGAAGTGTCTAGTTTCTAGGTTCCTCCTTCTAATCCAGGGATCCTCATTTTTTTAAACAATCCCTCAGATTGTTTGGGGGCTGGACTATAGTTTGAAAGGCTGTTTCCAAGGATGCTTGTCTGCACATTGGTCTTGTGCCTGTTTCGGCCTTCTGGACACGGCTCCTTTAAGAGGCAAGATTTCCGAGGAACAAGGGGGGGGGGGTTACCATAGAGACAATGAATTGATGCTCCTGAGAGCTTGTGCGAGAAAGTGAAGAAGTGGGGGGAAGTGGAAGGATTCCCCTCCTCCCCGTGGAGCTGCATGCAGGGTATGTTGGTCAGTTTATGGGCAAAAGTGAGAGTTGTGAGGAATTAAGTTGGCAGCACAATCAAAGCTGGGCCCAATGTAGGGGAGACTGTGGGGTTAGTTTGGCCAGACAAATTTATTACACCACCCCCCTATCAAAGTGGATCCTGGGTGCTTCACTGCAATGGAGAAACGGGCAACGAAGCAGCCAGCACGAGGGAAGGAGAAGCAGGGAGAAGAGGGGAAATGTCATCCTCCTTCCCTAGTGCCACCCACTCCGTTGCCCGTTTCTCCATTGCAGCGCAGCACCGCAGAGCTTGCCCCACCCACCACCGCCCAGGTACCCTCATTTACCCTAAGCATTTCTTTGCCTACCTGATTTCCAGCTTCTATGTTGCATTTCTGGCCATCATGTGCAGGGAAACAAAAGTTTATGGGACTACAAAAAGTTCAATCAATCAGTTCCAACTTTGTGATATCTTTTTTTTCATGAGAAGTTGGAATTGATTGATTGAACTGTTGTTTTTAGTCCCACAAACTTTTGTTGCCCTGCACACGACAGCGAGAAATGTGATGGAGCTGTAAATCAGGGAGACAAAGAAATGCTTGGGGGAAGCAAGGGCATCTGGGTGGTGGTGGGTGGGACAAGCTCTTCTGCCCACAAAAATCTCTTCTTTGACAGCTGATGCCAAAAGGCAGAGAAAGAGCTGCCTGGAAGAAGCCAGTCGGCCTGGGAGTCAGGACTAGCCTTTCTCCCCCTCGCCACCCTTCCCCACTTGCCACCCCCAAATTGCATTGAGAAAGGGAGGTGGAGATAAGTGAGGGGCAGGAAGCCCTGCCAGTGATAAGTGAGGGGCAGGAAGCCCAGTGAGGGGGGGAGAAGAGATGGCAACAGGAGCCGTCTTGCTCCACGTGCCCCAATGAAAGGCAGTGGCAGTCCGGTCCTTCCCTGCCCTCTCCGGCACTGGAAGCCAAGTGTCAGTCATGCGCCCAATCACCCATTCATTCCTCTCTCTATGTGTCTCTGAGATCACCTGATATCACAGTCCATCACACAGGCCTGGTACCTGCAACGGGATGGTGGGTGGTGGCAGCAGCAGTGGCTGGGCGCGCTCAGTGAACTGCTCGATGAATTCGGGCCGGTGGACATAGTGTGTGTCCAGGCAGCAAACGCAGGCCAGGGGGGTGGCCTCAGTCAGCTGCAGGAACAGTGGTGGCTCTGGAGACACTTGCAGGGGAGGAGGAGGAGGAAGAGGAGGAAGTGTGCTGGGCTGGGTCTGTGGAGGGAGGGCTGAGGCTGCACCCACCTACCTGGGTAGCTGTGCAGTGCCAACAGCAGATCATGGATCATGGCGACACCGCGTGGGGACCAGGCCTGAGCCCCTCTTTGCAGGAGCCTCAACTGGCCTCCTTCAGGCAGAGCCGGCTCCGACTGCTTGATAGGCCCCCTGCGAAGCCCCCATCTCCCCAGGAGCCCGGCCAAGGCCTCATCCGCCATCTGCTGAGGCATATGGACTCCCTGGTGACAGGATGGGGTCCTTCAGGCACTTAGCTTGATGGTCTGTTTAGGAGCTTCAGCCACTCCCACTGAGCTGCCCTGGGGTTTTGCCTGCGCCAACATTGCTTGTTGGACAGGCCAGGGGGCAGTTAGAGGAGCGCGGGTCAGATAAATTGCTTCAGTGGGCCATATCTGGCCGGGGACTGTAGTTTGAGGACCCCTATTCTAATCCATGGAAAAAGACTGAAAATAATACAGGTAGTCCTCAACTTACAACAGTTCGTTTAATGATTGTTCAAAGTTACAACAGAACTGAAAAAAATGACTTATGATCATTTTTCACACTTATGACCATTGCAGTGTCCTGGGGGGGGGTGTCATGTGATCAAAATTTAGATGCTTGGCAACTAATATTTATGATAGTTGCAGTGTCCTGGGGGGTCATGTGATCATTTTTTGCGACCTTCTGACAAGCAAAGGCAAACCCATAACAAGTAATTTGGAAGTTCTGTCTCTATCCAGTATAGTAACATTACTGATGAAATATCAGCCACAAAGTAAGACAACTTTTCTAACTTTGAGGGCCATAACAAGATAAAGATTTCATCAAAATGATGAATGCATTAGGACATCATGAGGTAAAGTTTGTCCCCCCATATATGACATTACATTGTAAGCATAAAAAAGTGTCTGTGTTGAGGGTCGCACAGACTATTAGATTAGATAGCCAGAGGCATCATATGCCCCTTATTCCTTCCTGTTCACTTCTATTCCAATGATTCTGAGAAAGGTCATTAAGAGAAACAGTTTAATAAGATTTCTTCTTTCTTCCAGAGTCCTGCCTCCAACTGCTTGTTTTCTGCTAAAATTAGAAATGTTCAATAATAAGGTCCCTTTTCACAGCAAAGTTGCCCCTTCACACTCAAGGTGAAAACCATTCTGCTGGTTAAAAGTGGAACTAATCCAGCACTCATCCTGCAAAATCAGTCAAGGCAGATACTATGACAGTATCAAAAGCTAGTGAGAGTTTACTAAGGTAATAATCAATCACCAGCTAAATTTAAGCAGCCTAACTGGCATCTTACGATGCCACTCTATGGTTGTCAGTAATGAGGGATTCCTCTTTAATTCTTTTAGTATTTAAATGACAGGATAAGGTGGGGAATTTATTAATTGGGATGTTATCTTAAGGGTGCATTAAGTGACTGTATGCAGCCTTCAGCTAGCTGTAAAAGGCTACAGGAAAAGAGGGACTTTCTATATTTTGGGTCACAAAACCCGACTCCCCTCTCCTACGCAGCCCATGCAGAGGATCCGTATCTGCAGTCAGGTTTCATCGAGCTTGCTGCTGAGCTGGCAAAGAGCGAACGCTCCCTTTCAACGAAGCTGGCTAACGAGATGGGTGCAATTCACACGGTCGGGCGTGGGCGAATACCATGATATTTCCACGTAAGTCTGCAAAGTGGGTGGGGTCGACTGGGAAACGGCCACAAATTCTTAAGAGAATAAGCCCAGTGAAAACTGGCAGCAGAGAAGAAGAAAAGGACAACTTGACTGCCACACTAGCTCGACTCCCCTTGTGCCTCACGTACGCGCGCTCCCCTCCTCCCTTTAACGACTACAGCTGCTTCTGAGGAGACGGCACCCAACTGGGGCGGGGGAGGGGAAAGATCGCTGCGCTTTACCGCTCCCTGCGCAGGATTGGTTGGAGGAAGGGGAGGGGGCTTTCATCTAACGGGCGCGCGCGAAATGAGGCGTCCTCGAATACGCTGCGTGTGCCGACCGCGCCTCCTTCTTTTGCCGTGCGCGCGCTAGCGGCGTCTTCCGATCCCTCCCTCCGACCCTAGCAGGCTAGGCAAGCAGCTAGGCAAGCAGGGCGGGCAGCCGAGATCGGAGTTGGCGGTTTCTGGGGGACTGCGAGCGCGATTCAGGCGACCGCGGGAGCCCTACGGGTGGGCAGAGGCGCTGCCTCTCTCCCCTTAGTCGTGGGGAGAAATTAATTTCGCTGGTTCATCTATAATACCAAGGTTGGGCACGTCAGCTCCCCCTTCCATCATCAGCCTCTTGCTGACGATCTTGGTGGGGGAGAGCGCGCGGGGCTGGAGAGGCCGATTTCGGCACCTCCCCTCTTTTTTCGTTTTTCCAATTTTGATCATTATCACATTGTCGGGAAATAATTCTGATACTACCGACCGAGATTTGAATAGTGCCACATTTGCCGGATTCATCGAGTCTTTAGTCTTTGCTGAAGCGTGTCCTCTTTCCCAGTCCTTTTATGTCTCCCCACATTTATTTTATTGACACCCTTTTATAATATTCGAGGGGAGGCGTTGGATTCCCCGCCTAATCTTCCTAAAATCCAGAGTCCTGTCCAGGAGGAGGAGGAGGAGACGACGGGAAGAGCAACCAGGTTAGTGATGACTTGTCGAAAGCCTTTCGACTAGAAATTGCCTCATCTTCTGTGTTCAGGAAGGGAAATGTGCATACGTATGTTATTTTAGAATTCTTTGTCTGAGTACTGATGCTTAAGTGTTAATGGTGACATGCAATCGTAGCTGTGTGAAAAATATTTCTTGCTAGTTTTATATTACAACAAAGCCTCTTCTGTTGTACTTATCTTTGGATAGAAGAAGATAGTCTGCTGCATAGAAAATAGTTTCTTGAACTGTACTGCTTTAAAATACGTTTGTAATGAAATAAGTATTCTGTAAAACCATGACTTTCTCCTTCAGACTTGCAGTTTTACTCATGTTTTACTCATGGTCAATTTGCCTTTTTTTCTTTCAATTTTTTTTGTACTATAAGAGGGTTTTGAAGGTATGCTTTTGCTAAATGATTCAAAAGATTTTTATCTCATTAGAGTAATATCACATTTTCATGAGTAGTAAGTTTCATTTTGTTCAGTTTGAATGCTGCTTTAGGATCTTAATCAAACCTAATTTTAGATTATACATTTAAAATCACTCTTTTTTTTCTTCAATAAGGCTTAAACGTTGAAAGCTAACCTGAATTCTCTTTTTCTTGTTTTCCAGATACTGGTGATGCCAGGTACAGTCTTTGTAAGGGCCCTGTTCTGAGGAAGATCCAAACAAGGCATTTATGTGCTTTGACTGCTTAGTCTTCTAAGCTTAATATTCTTTTCCCTTTGTTTATTCTCCTTTCCATGGATGTAATTTGAGGATTAAACCTCCCAACCAAATTACTTTAGTCATCAGAACAACGGTTAGGTGTGGACCATCAGAGTGTCAGGCAAAAACAATTCCCATGACACCTTTCTTTTTTTGGAGGTTCAATGACCAAATCATTCTTGAAGAGTCAAAAGGCATTGAAAGGACTTGATTATACTCCAAGGGGGTGGTAAAAGGGAGAGGAAAAAAAAGAAAGTTCCAGAAATACCTCTTCTCAGAAAGGAGAGCAGAAGAAACAATTCATAAGCATTGCTGTTTTCCCCACCTTTGTCTGGTAAGTTATACTCTGATTTTCCCCCCACCCTACTCCTGTCTTAGGAAATAGTGCTAGATTAAGAGAGGGAAGGAAAGGAAAAGGGGAGGAGTTTTGAGCATGGTCTTATACAATAATTTGGTATTCGGTTATGCAGTGTAGATGTTCAAATAGCTTGTATCCTGAATAGAACTCTCAACAAAAAGAAGAAACAAAGAATGCAGAGGAACTTCCTACAATCCTAAAGAAACTAAAATGGAGTTGTTCTTTCTGATGTGTGGAATTATGGGAAATAATTTAAAGGGTAATTAGCTTCATAAGTAGCTGAAAGTAATTGGCTAGGTTTTCCCTTATGGACAAGTGAGAAAAAAAAGTTCAAAAAAAGATGTCACTGTTGGCTAAACAGTGCAGGAGAAATATTCCCCCTTCACCAGGATGTGGCGTCCTTTGCAAATAAAAGAAGTTAGAGGAGGCGTATAAGTAGATTGATGCAGTCAAAAAGCATGTTTGATCACCTGGTTTCTGTGGTTATTTCTCTAAAAGGAGTAGCAGTTGATGACTGGCTAATGTTTATGTTACCTTTTTTGTAATGATATTTAATTTAAAATTTACAACAGTACATACATGTAAAAGGCAAATTAATGCAAAATCGGAATTAATATTTTTAGTTCAACTAGATTTTTATTTTGCAAATTCTAAATATTTCTTATATAAAACAGATAACATTTTCAATAAATATATACGTTTTATATAGTTTGCACCAAATCTGTATTGATTCTTTTCACCTATTGATTTTTAATGTTACATGTTTTAAATGTAGCTTTTTTAAATAAGTGTTTATAAACAACAGATTAGGATTTTCAACTACTATACCACAGATAATAGTTGGAATTCTCTATTCTCTTTCTCCCTACATGGTTCTCTCAGATTAAATAAAATATGTTCATCCTGTCATATGATAAAGAGATTATCTCACATTTCCCCAGGACATAAATATTTCACTTGATTGAATTATTCCCAGAGAAACTAACTGCAAAGAAACATTACGTTTATATAGTGTTTGATTGTATCAATACCATGCTTGCTGTGGTGGGAAAAATAGGAAGAAGTATTAGATAGGTTGCTGCTTTGAGTTATTTATAAAAATAATAAGGGGAAAATAAAAATGAACAAATGCAATATAACTATATCTATCTTCCAGATAAAATAGCTTTAAAAATGTAACATTTAAACAGGTAGGTTTCTTTTAATGGATTAATCATATATTATATGATACTGTGCAAAAAGTACTGCTCATCTGAATTTTGAGGAACTTCATATTGGATCCATGTTCCAAATTATTATTGTACTATACACAGAATTTATACTATATATGCTTGATCACATCTTTATAATCTAAATTCTTGATTTAAGACCATCAGTCTGGATTTTAATTCCCACAACTATATATAAGTAACACTGACAAATATAGGACAGAATTCTGTTCTGTCATGTTGGATTATACATCAAGGACTATCTGTATAGGAATTAGCACAATATTAATATTTCAAAGTCATTGAGTAACAGGAGCCCATTCCTGCAGGCTGGGAAACATGGCAAAAGTAACATCAATTTTATTCTTATTTATATTTTATATTTTAAGATATTAAAATCTTTGTTTCGTGGATTGGCAATCTTTAAAGGGGCCCTATCATATAATTTAGTGCAATGTCAAGTGAACAATACTCACAAATGAAACATGTTTTGTTTTGCATTTTTAAAATTAAAAAATTGAAATCTTATTCTACACAAAACAGATTTTGTGAAATGTACGTGCCTAGATTGTGACTGTCATTAATTTTTAATTTGACAGGTAACATTTTTTCTGTATTTGTTTTTCATATAGTGCAGTAAGCATACTAGAGATGGTAACTCCAAACATACTTTGTATGTGTCCCTGAACCTCTTATTTATATTCTCCCACACTGAAAAATATCTCTGAAGTCATAATGCCAGATTTTAAAAATAAACAACTAAATGACTTTCCACCAACATTTGGTGAAAAATAAAAAAAATGTGGTATTCTTTTGGCAAGCTTAGCACATCTAGAAAAGTGAAACTGCTCAAAGCAACTAAGAAGACATTGCCAATCTAATTCTTAATGGCATTATTACCTTCCAAATGCACACTGCATCAGATTACTTAAAAATGATTTAAATAAAAATTGTAGTCCCTATTCACTCAAAGATTATCCACTTTTGTACAGTTCTCTTCCCTCCAAGAAGGTAGGGTAAATCTGAATCCCGGAATTTAGCCTGTTACCATAAACTTCAAAACAAATAAATTGATTTTAACAGTACAGATTCAAAGACGACATCACAAGGAAGTAAAAATAGCAGCCAGCAAAGTTGCGATATGAAGTATATAAGTAATTAGATCTAGCAACTGAGGTGGATTAGTTGCTAGATCAGAGATGTTTGTAAAAAAATTCAGGTGGCATAAATAGAATAGTTGCAGAACAAATGGGAGAGTGCTTTGTGTATGAGTAAACCAAGAAAAAAAATGAAAGCTTTGTCACTTGCCTTGATTTTTTCTATCCTGCATGAGGAGTATGCAGATTCCATTACTTGTTTCCATAAATGCATAGTTGATGAAAATAAGAGCTAGATTGATAATTTTAGAATTATACCAAATATGTATTGAATGTATGCAGTCACCCACCACTTTATACACACACATATTATTTTTAATAATATTTTATACATATTTAAAATATTGATAATAGTAGTAAAATCTAATGCAAATTTAAATTTAAAGAGGAAGGAAGAATAAAGTGAAGAAAAAGCAAAGTGGGAATATAATAAAGAAAAAGAACATATATCCATACTATATATATACAAGTATAAACAAATGTAGTGGCTTTCCACTTCTATCAAGACTACAAAGAAATGTATCTTCATCCCATATCCTATCCTTTATCCACAAAACATCAACTTTTCAGTCAAGTCATCAGCCAAAAGTCTAAAATGTGGGACAATTTTCAAAAGTGATTAGAAAATGAAGTTGTGAAGTTAGTTTCTTTAAAAACTCTACCAGTGGTGCAATCAAGAATGCTGATCCCTTCATTTCCCAGCACTCAAGACACACACAAAAACACTGTTCCTTGTATGAAGCAGCCATCTAGAACATATAGGTGCAGTCTCATCCTAATCCAGAGAAGTTCCAAGAAACCAGTCAACTCACCAGTGTTTTGGTCTTTTTTGTGGTCATTTCCACTTTTGCAGAGCTGTTTTCAGTTTGCCATTATCTCCCCTGGAAATCCTCTATCTCAAACATATGGCTTGGGCCACTAATAAGAAATAAATATATAAAAATATAGCAAAACACTAAATAATAAAGATAGGAGCCAAGGTAAAACCACACAATCAGCATAATCAAGATATGTGCTGAACCATGTACCCTAGGCCCACAGATCTGTATTAATTCTACTCCAAAAGAAATTCTTTTGGATGGGCAGAGATGTCATTTTCAAATCTCAATAATTTTCCCGTAAGATTCAAGTACTTTTCTTGTTCCTTATTTTTTAAATGTTCTTAAACAGGTAATCCTGTTATCCTGATTTCTATAAACTGTACCAAAAAATAAAAATACTAAAATATTAAATGGTTTCCATCATTTAATTAAAATTATTTTTTCTTTGTTCCTTCTACTCAGCTCCAATTTGAGCAAGAAATTTAGCTTTTACCAAATTTTACAAGAAAATGAATTGTCATTTGGAATGGTTTATATGTACGTGTGTGCTAAGTTTCTTACTTATATTTTTAGATATTCCTTTCAAAGGATACCTAAAGTCTGCAGACGTACTTCAAGATGTGTAGTTCTGTTATTCCCAGGCTCTGGTTTTAACAGATCGACGTATCCGAGAAGATTATCCTCAGCAGGAAATTCTAAGGGCACTTAAAGCCAAATGTTGTGAAGAGGATCTAGACTTCCGAGCTTTGCTGATGGATGAAGTGGTCTTGACCATTGAGCAAGGAAATCTGGGTAAGAATACTATATAGAAGATATGAATTGATGACTGTTAGTAGAGTATGGAGGAGAATATTTGTAGCTCAGGGTTGAAATGAAGGGTCCTTGGTGCTCTCTGAGTTTGCTTGTTTTCTTGCAGATGTTTCATTACCCAAACTAGGTAACATCATCAGTGTTATGGAAATCTCAGAAATGATTGTATTTGGTCAGCCTGGCATTGTCTCTTGTTCTTTTGGAAAATAAAGCAGATTAATAATTAAAATGGTAGCCACATCATAGCAGAATTCAAGGGGGATTATAATAGCCCCAAGGGGTGGGGTGTCAACCTACAGTGCTATGTAATGTAAATGTGTCACCAGCTCTGTCTTGGCATTGAACATTGTTCCGTATTACAAGGCATATTTCTATTGTGCTGTACCATCAGTATATTTCAACTGCAGTGAAAAGCTTCCTACTACAGTCTTCCCTACTCTGAGCCCACCTGATTTTTGGACTAATTCCCAGTTTTGGAATGGCTGGGAGTAGCTCAATTAAATAAAATAATTATTTTTGAATTTCATTTTCCCCTCCCCATATGAAAGCTATGTCATCTTCAAAATGTTCATTCTGAAGAAAGTGAATTGATTTCTGAGTCAATGTCCCACAAGAAATTTGTAGAGAGGTAATATCTAAGTGTACATATATTAATACCCATCAAAAAGTTATTAATGCTGATTTATTTCATTTATGTAATTTATATCCATTATAATCAGCTGGTTGATAGATTTTACAAGAACATAATACAAATAAAACACTCATGTTAAGAATAAAATAGTTTAAAATTATTATAAATATATAATGGATGCCCACAATAAAAGAAAATAAATTTCAGAAAATATTCAAGCAACAAAAATAATAGAACAATATTAATGGTGTACTTCAGTCTTCATTAGAAATAATACATGTAGTTTTCTAATGGTCATTAGCAAGTGTTTGAAATTAAAACGGTGCTGAATGAATTAATATCCTTGTTTGAAGTTACAGCTGTTGTTGCACTGTCATGGTCACATAATAAAAATTCAAGCACTTATGACTACAGGGGTGCTCCAGTTCTCCACATGCCTGTCTTCCAGATCTAGGTAGTCCTGCACAGCAGCAGTAGGCAGCCCTCTATATCAGCCCTAGCCTGCTACTGCCACTCAAATGCCAGCACTGTATTCTCCAAGGTGTGTGTGCTTTGGTGAATGGCACAATTGCCCTCACTGCCCAATACTGAGGTTTTGCTTTGTTCTGCCCACCTTCATGTGTTTTTCTCCTGCTGTTAAGTGGCTTGCAATGACCTACCTGAGGCAGCTCTTGGAGCCTCTTCACTCATGACTTTGGAAACCCCCATAAGCCCTGCATGAACAGAGCCCATTCTTTGGAAACTTCTGGAAGCCCCATTTGACTTTGGAAGCCTCTGGAAGCCCTGCATGATTTTAGAAGCCTCTGGAAGCCCCATATAAATAGGCTCTTTTCTTGACCTTTCGGAGGCTTCTGAACTCATGCAGGGCTTCCAGAGGCTTCTGAACTCATGGATCTTCTGAAGTCATGTGCAAACAAGTTCTGTTCTTCAGGAGCTTCAGGAAATCCCACTTGACTTCAGAAGTCTCCAGAAGTTATACACAAATTTGGAAGCCTCTGGAAGTCCTGCACAGACAGGGGCTTCTGAAGAATTGGACAATAAGTCAACCCCCTATTCTGAAAAAAACGTATTGTGTCCAATCTTTTCTTGAAAATTTCCAGTGATGGAGCACCCACATCTTCAGGAAGCAAGCTGTTCCGTTGATTAATTTTCTCATTGTCAGGTAATTTTTCCTTAGTTCCAGGTTGGATCTCTCTTTAATGAGTTTTTTTTCCATTGATTCTTCTGGGGCTTCTGGGGCTTTGGAGAAAAAATTGATCCCCTCTTCTCTGACTGTTCCTCAAGCAAGGAGAGATCACTATCATGTTATCCCTAATCCTTCTCTTTGATTGGTTCCACATACATTCATAGTATGGTTAGCCTCCAGACCACTCATCATCTTTGTTGCTCTTCTTCATACTCTTTTTAGGATCCCAGGGTCTTTTTTTGTATTATGACAACCAGAGTTGAATGCAGTATTCCAAGTGTGGTCTTGCTAGTGCAGTATAAAGCGATACTATAACTTCTCCTGATTTTAATGCTGTTCCTCTATTAATGCAATCTAGGGCTGTATTGGCAGCTGCAGCACTCTGCTAACTCAGTACTTAAATGGTGGTCCACTAGAACACCTCGCAGTTAGTACTGTTGAGCCAGCTATTGCCTATTCTATACCTGTGCATTTGGTTTTTCTTGCCTAAGTGCAGGATCTTACTTTTCTCATCACTGAAATACATCTTGTTGAATAGGGCCCAATGCTGAAGTTTGTCAAGATCCTTCTGAACCACTGTTCCCTCTAAGGTGCGCGGCTGCGCGGCCGCGCACGTGGCAAGAAACCCCCGCGCAGCAGTTTCTAACTGCCGTGCAGAGATTTCTATCAAAGCAAACGTGGGGAAGTCCTTTGCAGGTGGCTAGAACTGGCCGCCCGCAAAGGATTTCCCCAGACTGGGAGAGATATTAAAAAAAAACGGCGGTCCTTCTAGCTCGCTTTGTTGCTTGGTTTGCTGCAGCCCTGGGGAGCCATGGAGAGGGCGAGTCAGAGGCAGCCCAGCACCTGGCGTCCCCCCCCCTCGGCGGCACCGAGATGGCTCTCCTGGATGCCCGACCTGCTGGTATCTCCCCCCCCCCCCATTTCCACCTTCCGGAAGCCCATCGCTTCGGGCGCTTCAGGCTCTTTTCTTTCCTCCCATCCCTTGCCCTGCTTTCTGCTCGAATGGAATATCTGCTGCTGCCTCCTCCTCCCCCAACAGCACTGCCGGATTTGCCGCCCAACGCTGCGGCTGAGGTGAAGCCGCCAAAGCTCCCGCCAGCACCCCTGCTTAGGTGAGATGTTCCGAGTGGAGGGGAAGGCAGGCACCGCCGCCGCTGCCATGGGCGGGGGCGCCAGCGGGAGCTTTGGCGGCTTCACCTCAGCTGCAGTGCCGGGCAGCAAATGTGGTGGTGCTGTTGGAGGAGGAGGAGGAGGTGGCAGCAGTTATTCTGGTGGGGGGGGGGGGCTCGTCACAGCAGTGATAAGGCCATAGATCAGTCATTTTTAGATGCAGGACATTTTCATACAGTAATGTAGAAAAAGCAATGCTGTCTGCCAAAATGCTGTCACTTAATGAATATGTATAAACATATCAGTGAAAAGTGGGGGAATGAAAGGCAGTAAAAATAGGAAATGTTTGCTGAAAAGCAATGCAAACAGAAATGCCTTCTTGTTAAATTCTTCAAATACAATTTTAAAGATTGTCTTAAATTTCTTGCTGGTTTACAGGCATTATTTTTTTCTTCCAAAAATTAAGTTAGCCTCAAGGAATTTCATTCCCAAGAAATGAACACAGAAATGAATGTAAAAAGAAACTATTTAAAAAAACCCTGTTCATTAATTATATAAAGCACTATTTTACTTACACTATTTTCTCCAACTACCATTTCAAATTATTCACCCTTCGAAGTTCCTATGTTTCCCTCTCTCCGTGTGTGTGTGTGTGTGTGTGTGTGTGTGTGTGTGCGTGTTTAAAATGCAGGAATAAAAATGCTCCTAACACACCACAACTTTAAAGGCTATTTTTGTTTCAAATGCCAGACTTTCTGAGCCAACATTTTGGTTGCTAAGCAGGAGCATTGTTAAGTGATACTGATATTATATAACACTTTTAATTAAGCAGGTACCTTGAATAAACATAACTTTGAGTTTCAAATAATACTGATTTCGTTGTTGTCTTAGGTGACATCTGTGAAAAAATTCAGGTGCTCAGGCATGAAAATGTGCCGCTCAAACACTATACTTTTTCACACTGAAAAAAAATTAGAGGGAACATTGTTCTGAACCTTGAGTCTATCTTCCAAAGTATTAGCAATTCCCCTAACTTGGTGTCATCTGCAAATTTGATGACTCCCCCTTATATCTAGATCTTTTATGAAGAAGTTGAAGAGCACTAGACCAGGACAGAACTTTGAGGTATCCCATTGCATGCATCCCTCTATGTACATGCAGTTATGTTAAGGGCTACACACTGCAATTAGTCAGCTAATTGTGAATTCATCTAGTAGTAGTACTGTCTGTCAAACATTGTTCCATCTTATGAAGAAGTAGGCTGTGGTCTATTTTATTAAATGCCTTAACTGTAGCCTAAATATACTACAGGTAGTCCCCGATTTACAACAGTTTCATTAGTGACTGTTCAAAGTTAATAAAGCACTGAAAAAAGTGACTTATGACCAATTTTCACTCTTATGACCATTGCAACCATATGATCATGTGATCAGACCCATGATCATGTAATTAAAAACTCAGGTGCTTGGGAACTGACTTGTATTTATGATGGTTGCAGTGCCTCGGGGTCATGCAATCACTTTGTGCAACCTTCTGACAAGCAAAGTCAATGGGGAAACCAGATTCAGTAATAACCATGTTAACTATCTTAATAATGGCAGTGACTCACTTAACACTGTGGCAAGAAATGTCATAAAATGGGACAAAACTCACTTAACAAATATCTCACTTTGCAGTAGAAATTTTGGGCTCAATTGTGGTTGTCTGTTGAAGACCATCTGTATAGCCACATCATTTTACTGATCCACTAATTTAGTCACTGAAAAAAGGCAACAAGGTTTGTCTGGCATGATCTATTTTTAAGAAACCCACATTGGTTCTGGAAATCTCTTTGTTTATTTCTAGATTCTTACAAAAGTGGCGTTTTATCATCTTTTCCAGGATTTTCCCAGGTATTAAAGTCAAACTGATTGGTCTGTAGTTTCCTGGTTCCACTTTTTTTCCTGTTTTGAAGATTAGAATCATATCAGCTCTTTCCCAATCTTCTAGTAATTGTGCCATGCTCTAGAATCCTTGAAAGATTTTGTTCAGTGGTTCCAAATTTAAAATAAAATTGGAAACAATTCTGAAAATGGATCTATTATGTTTTTTCCTCCACTTTACTAAAGTATACTCCATTAATCCATTTTAGGCCCAGTATACTCTTTATCTTCATAAACGACTTAGATGAGGGAATAGAAGGGGAACTTACCAAATTTGCAGATGATACTAAGCTGGCAGGAATAGCCAACACCCTAGAAGATAGGCTCAAGATCCAGATGGATCTTGACAGACTTGAACACTGGGCCATATCTAACAAAATGAAATTCAATGTAGAGAAAAGTAAAGTCTTACACTTGGGCAAGGAAAACCAAAGTATACAGTAGACTTGGTGAAACCAGGCCTAATAGCTGTCACTGTGAGAGGGATCTTGGAGTCTTAGTGGACAACCAGCTAAATATGAGGCAGCAATGTGCAGCGGCTGCCCAAAAAGCCAATGCCATCCTAAGCTCCATGAACAGAGGGATGCAATCAAGACCAAGGGAGGTACTAATACCACTCTATAAAGCCTTAGTAAGACTACACCTAGAGTACTGCATCCAATTTTGGTCACCACACTAAAAAAGATGTTGAGACTCTAGAAAAAGCGCAGAGGAGAGCAACCAGGATGATTAGGGGACTGGAGACGAAAACATATGAAGAGTGGTTACAGGAATTGGGCATGACTAGTGAAGAGAAGGACCAGGGGAGACATGATAACAGTGTTCCAATATTTGAGGGGCTGCCACAGAGAGGAAGGGGTCAAGCTATTTTCCAAGGCACCTGTAGGCCAGATAAGGAATAAGGGATGGAAACTGATCAAGGGGAGATTCAACCTAGACATAAGGATAGTTTTTCTGACAGTGAGAACAATCAATCAATGGAGCAGCTTGCTTTCGGAAGTTGTGGGAACAGGTTTTCAAGAAGATATTAGACTGCCATTTGTCAGAAATGGTGTACGGTCTCCTGCTTGGGCAGGGGGTTGGACTTGATGACTTACAACAGAGATCACCAACCTTTCGGACCTCAGGGACCACTAAATTCATAATTTTAAATCCTGCGGCCCACTAATCTGCCTAATGACTGGCTAGGTGGGCGTGGCTAGGTTTTTCATGTGACTGGGTGGGCAATGACCAACTTGATGTCACTCATGTTGAGGGGTACCTTGACACCCTCTACTCGCACCTCCCCTCCCAGCCACTCCTCGCCTGGCCACCAGGCTCCTTAGAGCCCAACAGGAAGCAGTTGTTGGAGCTAAGCAGCTACCATGAGAAAGAGTTGGCAAAACAACTGGCTCAGTTCAAATTCTGACCGAGAAAGAGGCTAACAGAAGCATCTCACTGAGGACTACGAGCATAGGCTTTCCAAGCAGAGGGAAGACCTGTGGGAGTGCAAGGCCAGATACCGGTGCCTGGAGGCTCAGCAGGCTGAGATGGTCAGCCAATTCCAGGCCATGATGCAGTTCCACTGCAACAAGACCCTCCAGTTCTTTGTCACCAGCAGCACTTCCCTGTAGCCTTCGACCATAACCCCACACCAGGAGGCTGAAGCAGACCCCAAATTGGAATTTCTGCCCCCCTCTGACCCACATAAAAAGTTCCCAAGGGTGAGACACTCTGCAGCAACACAAATGTTCATTGCATCCGAACTCAGGGGCTGTAGTTTGAGGACTTCTAATTTAGTGCAATGTAAAAAATGCAAATAATTTTTCTGTGGACCACCAACATTTTTCGTGGGCTATGGGATTTCTTGGGCCACCAACATTTCTCACAGGGTCCACGGACCACCATTGGTGACCGCTGATTACAAGGTCCCTTCCAGTTCTGTTAATCTAATCTAATCCCATTTCTGTTAATCTAATCTAATCCATGAAAGAGATTCATTGTTAAACAGTTTGACGGAACTGCGTGTCTCCGATTAATTATCAACTGTGTCAATTGCTTGTTTAAACTAAAGACAAAATAGGGGGGGGGGGCGTGCAGAATAGTATAAACAGACTTGTTCATATATCTGTACATGTTCTTTGTGTTTCAAATATGCTTATGACTCAAATCCTGCCAAAAAGAAAAGTTTTTCATTCTATGTCAGCTAGTTGCACTCTGGATTGTTACTGAAAATAGGTAGATGTCAAAATAGTGAGACTTTAAAAAATTCTGTCATATCTATTTAGGCACAAAGCTAAGAGATACTGCTAGAGATATGCTTGTTTCACAGGTATTTGGACTAGAAATGGTGCTTTCAGTTGCCATTGTAAGCAAATGAATGGGGATAGTAAAATTATAGCTGTTGAAATAATGTTTTTGTTCATTTCTTGTGGAATATCCCATGATAATATATTTACATTAAGATGATTTTTCCATCAGTACAATTGTTTGTGTAACTTCATTTTATGTCAAGTTTTTATTTTATATTCCTTCTACATATCAATGTGTGAACAGTGTGACACCTGGGTACCATACATTTAGCACAGATAAACATAATGTTGTTACTCATAGTTATTACAATTCTTTTTCCTTGTTTTATGTTGTTTAAACATATTTAATACACCACCATTCAATTTCTAAACCTCCCTCATTATTACATATATCTTGTTATATTAAAATATGTATATTGTGGTTCCTCTCTTATTTCTATATCTATTCTTTCTTATTTTTCCCATTGGTTCATTTAAACATAAGTAACGTTTCTTTACTTACGCGGAGGAGAGCCTTCTCAGTAGCAGCTCCGACCCTTTGGAACGATCTCCCCGTGGAGATTCGCACCCTCACCACCGTCCAGACCTTCCGCACAGCCCTTAAGATCTGGCTATCCCGTCAGGCCTGGGGATAAAGATTCTAATCTGCCCCACCCGAAGTTGAATGAAAGTTGTGTTTTATCGTTTTATTTTTTTTTTCACTCACGTATTGTCTTATGTTTTGTCTTGCACTTCCCCTCCATGAATTGTAAGCCGCCCTGAGTCCCCTCAGGGAAAAGGGCGGCCTATAAATAATAAATAAAATCTAAAAAAAAATAAAAATCTTTTCACCATTATTTATTATCCCCGGTCTTATATTTAATATTTTAAAAATTACCAATTTTTCCAACATGCTTTCAATATCCCAAATATCCAAAACTACGAATCAATCCAAATATTAACAGCATTCAATTGATCCTGGGATTATATCTCCAACTCCCCACAAATTCTAGTCCTTGAAGATTGAAATTCACAATATATTTTAACACAATATTAATAATACCTTTAAATTCCCTAATCCTGAACTTCTACCTTCGACCGTTAGCTTATTTTTAATATAGTAAATTCTACTTATCTGTTAGTATATATACTACTATTTCCCTATTTATATTTTCTACTTTCTATTTTACTATTGCATTTTATCGCTATCCATCATCTCTTACCTTGTCTCCCCGAAAATAAGGCAGGGTCTTATTTCTTTTGACCCCCAAAATAAGTGCTTGGCCTATTTTGGGAAGGTCTTATTTTTGAGGTGCAGGAGGCGGTGAGCGTGGTCACCTCATGGCTGCTGCTGTGTTGCAATATTTTTGGGGAGGACTTATTTTCGGGGGAGGGCTTATTTAGCGCAAGTGCTCAAAAGTTCCGATTGTGCTTATTATCCTGGGAGGTCTTATTTCAGGGAAACAGGGTAGTCTTTTTGGAGTTCCATCATATGTTAACTTTTTTATCCCCTTTTTCTTCTCTCTCTTGGAAATTTATAGTATTTTATAGTGTTTTTATATCCACTAAATTTTCTTTCAAGTTGCCCTAACCCTTTAGCTCTTTCTGCATCTTCCCATCTCTAGTTCTTTTTTTGAAGAGATTTTCCTTTTTTTTCTCTATTCTATTGTAAACTTTAAAATATTATCAACTTGATTCCTATTTATCAGTCCTTTCTCTCCATTATCTTATTTTCTTGCATCTTACTTTGATTTTTTCCTTCCACTGCTTCTTCTAATTTTCCATCTATTTCCTGAATATCTTGTTCATCTTCTTCTCCAATTGTTGCGGGCCTTCTACACTCATTTCTTGGCCCTTAGGCACTCCTTGTTTTCTATTGTTCTTTATAGTTTCATGCATATTTTTAAGCATCAAATTATTTCTTCATATCCCTCTATCATCCTCTGGTAATCCATTTTATTACAATTACTCAACATATCTCTATGATTCAAATGACTCAATATTTAAACACTTCTACAGAGCCAGTATTACTAAAACGTAATCATTCTCATAGTTATGTCTCCAGTCCCCATAGTTTTATAATTTTTAAAATTCTTGGTATTTTATAGTCTTTTAATTTTCCAATTATCTGTTTTCCCGATTGTCCAGATTTTAAGTTTTGTTTAATTTTCCTTCTTTTCTCTTTTCTTCTATCCCTTTTCTTTTTAACCTCGTGTGGTATTCTGTCAAATAATAATAGTAGTCAGATCAAATTAATCCACTCTGTTTTCTCCAATCTTTGGAGTCCTCAGTCCAATAATTGATTTTAAGTGGGTAGCTCCAGAGTTTCAGAAGTGCTAGGTCGCTGCTATTAAAAATAGTTGTGAACCTATCTTTTCCTGGATTATTCTTTTGGGTTTAAGATTGAAATAAAAAGAATTCTTGTCACCCAGTTTATGCCCCAGTTTATAACAAAGTCTGCGCCTGCATTGTGCTTAGATAGTCGTCCTCTCTCCCACCTTGTGGCAGCCATCTTAAACTGCCTCTTTTTCCCCGATGTGGCATAAAGGGAAAAAGCTCTGGGGCTCAACAGGAGATTGCGATCTCTCCTGCGGCCTCCAGAGCACCCCTCCTTAGCTTCACTGCCCCTACAAGGCAGCTTTGGCTCCTTCCGGAGCCCACAAACAGGGAGAAAACCTGCACAGGAACGGAGGTGACTGTTCTCTGTGACTGGTCACTGGGAGGCTCCACTCATTTCCCTTATTTTGATGGAGTGCTAATGCACTTCTAGACAGGAAATTAGCATTTAATTCTATTCCCCTTCCTCTTTATGCACACATTTAGATGGTTGAGGACAATGCTTTTGTTTAGTTATTTTCTTCTAGGAAGCTCTATCTTTAACCCTTTTTTAATGTATACCTTTTCTTCCTATTTTCATTTTACTATGATTATAAGGTGGAGGACTATGATTCTATTGTGGACTTAAAATAAAGTTTCTTTCAAGGAGCTTGGTCATACATGTGCAATTTTCAGAGATTAGGAGATGCTTAAACAAACGTATGCTCACAAATCTGGTGCTTGATTATATTTTCCAGATTTTCCCAGATATTAATATCAAGCTGATTAGCCTGAATTTCCTGGGCCCATTTTCCCTTTTAATAGATTGGAACTACAAAAGCTCTTTTCCAGTCTTCTGATAGTTTTCCTATGGTACAGGAGCTTTGAAATGTGTTCCATGGTTCCGAGATCACGTTTGCCAGCTCCCTTGGAACACTGGGATATAAACCATCTGATCCAGGTGATCTCTTACCAATTCCTTGCCTATTTTGACTTGCATTCTGTCTCTCTCTGTGCTTGCTTTTAATATATTGGGCTATTTCTTCTTTTGCATAAAGACAGATGCAAGAATGAATTAATTTAGGTTTTTTTTAGTTTATTGTCATTGCACCTTGTACAACGAAATTAAGGCCCTCTTCAGTATACATTATAACTATAAAAATAAAACACAAACACACATCCTTCACATTCTATAGAACTGAATTGAAAAACCTGATTAATATTACACTATACAGTAGAATTCAATATAGTTATTGCCCTGGGATAGAAACTGTTTTTTAGCCTGTTGTCCTTGTTTTTATATCCTGGACCATCTGCAAGATGGTAAAAAAAGGGTGCCCAGGATGAGTTGATCTTCAAGAATGCTTTGAACTTCTTAAGGCAGCGGGATCTATAAAGCTCTGCCAAAGAGGGGAAGGGCAACCAATGATCCACTGGGCAATTACGTTAACCCTCTGGAGTGCTGTCTATCTGCCACTGTGCAATTGGCAAGCCATACACAGGTGCAGTGTTAAAATACTCTCTATGGTGCAGCACTAGAAAGTCACCAGCAGTTTTTCATTCAGTTGTTTCCTGAGAAGTCTCAGGTAGTATAATCTCTGCTGGGCCCTTTTGACCAGTGCTGCAATGTGTGTGCCCCTGGTCTGGTCCTCTTTTATGATCACACCCAGAAACTTTAAAACTGGCCACTTGCTCCACTTGTTCTCCATTGATAAGCCAGGGCTGGGTGCCTGATCTGTTCCTTCTATAGTCCAGTATAAGCCTCCTTTTGTCTTATTGGTGTTAAGGTTCAAGTTATTGTCTCCACATCACGAAAGCAACCTATCTCCCTCACCTCGATAGGCAGACTCAACCCCCCCACCCACGGAGATGAGTCCCACCACCTGCTGTATCATAAAGAGTGTAGAGTAAGGGACTCAACAAGCAACTTTGTGGTGAACCAGTGTTAAGAATAAGGGCTGAGAGATATGATTACCTAATCTGATCCTCTGAGAGCAGCGAGACAAGAAATCCATAATCAAAGGTAAACTGATGGTGCTATCTTCTTGCTGCCTATCACTTTCATCTGCTTCTATTAGTGGACCTTCCTTGACTTTCTAATGTAAGGAACAACTTTACATATTGATTTTTTTTGTTTATTTTGGCATTGTTGCAAGTCATAGTTCATTCTGGACCTTAGTTTTCTTGACTCCCTCTGCAGATTTGGGCTGGTATTCTGCTTTGGTTACCTGCTCCTCTTGGCATTGTTGCCAAATGAATATTTTTTGCCAAGTGTACTATTCCATATTTGGAATATTGCCATTGTCAGCTGATTTCAGGTATGCGAAAATCAATATTGGAAGAAACATTTGTTTTTATTTCAGTCTCATTCATGTTTTAAAAATATGTAACTTTTTAATTAGAGCAAAAAGCAAATATCTTTCAAAATTGAACTTCTTTGAAGTGTCATTCTTCACTAGAAGAAAGATCAGAGCTTTCTTAAAAAGATACATTAGTGCATTGTAATAACTAATAAATAGCTTGTCAGTGCATGAATCACTATGACCAGGATATATTTTTTCAAGAATTATCACAGCTGTACCATCCAGTATCATCATACGAAGTCCAAAAGCAAGGGTGGTATATGGGAGTCTTGAAAATCCTCATTGTGCAAGTATACATGTACTTTTTGTTTTTGTTTAACTATACTTCACTGAGTACATTAGAGATAACAGTCTTTGTAAGCGTAGTCCTCATGTATGCATAGCATCACAAATTCTAAAAACAATTGTAGAAAAGGAAAATAATGGTTTATTACCTACCTATATTTTTTTCTTACACTTGGCTCCCAACCTCAGGGTGTTCCGGGTGAAATGTACCAATTATTTTTATAAGAATGGTGCTTTGGTGTAAAACAACAAAATTCCTCATCCACAATTTTAGACAAATATGTTTAGACAATATAAAATTGGAGAAAACAAAAAAGTGGAGATTGTAATAGTCTCCATAAGCATCATGTAGAATCAATTAAAAATAACAATGCCAGCTATTTAGATAATACAGTAATACAACTTCTACTGTTTATAACTATCCCAATTTCAAATTAAACTAAAACACTTTGAAATATATATGACATTAAAGTCTAATTGAACTTTACTATCCTAATGATTTGTTGATATTTTAGAAACATCCCAAAGGGAGACTTGTCCAAAAGTCAATAATAATTGAAATACTAAACAGGGCAATAGATGATGGTTAGAGATATGAATACTTATTAATATGGTAATTGCTTCATGAGGATTAGAAAATAGAGTAGAAGGTAGAAATTGGGAAAATAGTATGATGGTATCCCTCTGTAATGCAATTTAGGATTGCCTTGGCTTTTTGGGGGCTGCTGCAGCACACTATTAACTCATATTTAATACAATACAATAGCAGAGTTGGAAGGGATCTTGGAGGTCTTCTAGTCCAGCCCCCTGCCTAGGCAGGAAACCCTATACCATTCTAGACAAATGGCTATCCAACATCTTCTTAAAGACTTCCAGTGTTGGGGCATCTACAACTTCTGGAGCCAGCGTTCCACTGATTAATTGTTCTAACTCTCAGGAAAATTTCTCCTCAGTTCTAAGTTGCTTCTCTCCTGATTAGTTTCCACCCATTGCTTCTTGTTCTACCTCAGGTGCCTTGGAAAATAGTTTGACTCCCTCTTCTTTGTGGCAACCCCTGAGATATTGGAACACTGCTATCATGTTTCCCCATAGTCCTTCTTTTCATTAAATTAGACATACCCAGTTCCTGCACCCATTTCTTCATATGTTTTAGTCTCCAGTCCCCTAATCATCTTTGTGGCTCTTCTCTGCACTCTTTCTAGAGTCTCCATATCTTTTCTACATCGTGGCGACCAAAACTGAATGCAGTATTCCAAGTGTGGCCTTACCAAGGCATTATAAAGTGGTATTAACACTTCACGTGATCTTGATTCTATCACTCAGTTTATGTAGCCTAGAACTGTGTTGGCTTTTTTGGTAGCGGCTGCACACTGCTGGCTCATATTTAAATGGTTGTCCACTAGGACTCCCAAGATCCCTCTCACAGTTACTACTATTGAGCAAGGTACCACCTATACTGTACCTGTGCATTTCGTTTTCTTGCCTAAATGTAGAACCTTACACTGAGACTCCACTGAGACTCCAAGATCCCTCTCACAGTTGCTGCTATGAAGCCTGGTTTCACCCAGTCTATATGTGCATTGTTGGTTTTTGGAAACCAATTGTTCATAGTAGTTCAGCTAACATATTAAAACATCTTAAAAAGCATTTCAGTCAAATATAGGCTGTGGTCCAGGATCTTTCTTTCTACCCTCACAAGGTCCTTATATACATAACTGCCATACTTGCAATGCTGTGTTTGCATTTGTACATATGGTAGATAACTAGCCACATTGACAGTATCAAATTATCTGCATGCCATATTAGAACTGTCCTTTAGTATGTATAAGATAATAGCCTTCTAGTTGAGCTATAAAGATTCTTGTTTGATTTGGTGTGGCTTATTAAGTTAAACTTTCCTTGAAATTAGTGCAACTCTATGCAATAAACATCTAAGCGCAACTCAGCAGCAATGCAGTAATGCTTGCTTTGCCAGCTAATGAAGTATCTTGTAGCAAAATTCTGCTCTTTACAGTTATGGTCTTTCTGTAACATTTGAAAAAATCAGGATTAAAAGGACGATGAATGAATTGGTTTGTTTTTTGTTTTTTAAGCATCAATATGAAAAAAAATGTCTAGATAGGCAGAGCAAAAAGAATTACGGTATAAGCTGTGTATAATTATAGCCTTTATCTTACTATAGAGTGAACTTTGACATGTATGTTGATATGTTGATAACTGGAGAAACTAGGAAGTATGCTTCTGGCTTAAGTGCTTGAAGAAATTGTCAAATCTCATCACCTCCTTGCTAAGACATGTTCAGTTGTTAGGATACCAAGGAAAGGGGCTTTCCAGAATTGCCCTGTTAGCAACGCACTGCTGCAATATATTGACTATCTCTAAAATATCTTTTTAAAAAGACATTGTTAATCTTCTGCTTTATTTTTCAAAGAACATAAATCTTTACTTTTACAGAAACAGGAGAAAAATGCGTAATTTAATTTTTTCAATTTATAAAGCTCACCAAGGTGACACTAGACAGAAAACAGAATTTTAAAGTAACAAAATATTTAGAAAAAATGTGGGATAACAGCATCACCCCCGATGGATTGCATCTGGCTAACCATCTGCACTCAATGGGGCCAGATCAGAGGTGGGATTCTATCAGTTTGGCCCCAGTTCGGCACAACCGGTAGCTCCAAAAATCAGCTGAGAGCGAACCGGTTCGCTCCGACCTTCAGGTGGGTCCGCCCCGCCCCTGGACTATACTCACCTATATTTCCTTGTTTTTTTACCCCAGCTGATAAGGATAACACAAGTGGATTCCTTTGCCTCAACTGTTTTCCTGTGAACTATGCATGCGCGCGCAGCTCGCATCAGGCCACTTTAGGTGTGCACAAAGCACACATTCAGCGAACTGGTTGCTAAACCGGTAAGATCGTACCCTGGGCAGATCTACATGGACAGAATATACCTCAAGGTTCTGGTTTGACCCAGTACTCTTCAAATCTTCATAAATGATCTAGATAAGGGGATAGAAGAGGAATTGTGATGGGCATCCACCACATGAATGTGTGCACATGTATACTTTCCGCCTGCGGCCCTCCACAACGCTCCAGCTGCTTGGCGGAGTATCGCGTAGGCTCTGTACCACTTTGTGCACGGAAGCCCTGAAAACCTCAAATACCGGTAAGGAGTGCCAAAAGGCGGGTGGCCCTCTGGAACATCATACTGGACTGGTACCTGGTGTTCCCGGCAGGCACCGGTATACTTGTACCGGGGCGTACTGGTCGTACCCACCACTGGTATGTATCTTTCCATGGCTCTTTGCATCACTCTTAGTTTTTGTATTAATTGTGAGATTAATATCCATGTTTTACTGGCATATGTTAACAGTTGGTAGTACACACTAATCGAAAACTTTTCAGGCATAGGGTGAGATTGTTCTGAAAAATTATGCTTAGCTTGCCAATTATATGTGATCCATTGTGCTGTAGCTACTCCTGAACCCTGCCTGTTCCTTTGCCTATACATCATTTAATGTTCTCAATATTCTTTTTGCTATTATCTTGGTGAAAGCCTTCTAGATGACTGAAAGTAGGCTTATTGGGTAATAGTTCTTTAAACCATCTTGAGCCCTTTCTTGTGTATAATAATTGCTTTATCATGTTTCCATGCATTGGGTTTTTTTTTTCTCTGAGGCATCTCAAGTATAGTTTTGCTAGTATCTTGTGTAAACTGACCACCAGCTTTCAGCATTTCAACTGTAACAGTCATTTCCTGAAGCTTTGCCATTTTTTATTGGTCTTATTGCACTTGATACTTCCTTCACTAAGATATCTGGTATTTCCACCTTCAAGTCCAAAGGGAGCCTGATTTAACCTGGTAATTTTTAGCACCCTCTGCCTCTGGGCAGGTCTTCCCGCTGCCATGTGTAGTTGCCCTAGGGCAGGCTGTCAAACTTGCAGCCTGCAAGCTGGATGTGTCACGCACTGGTCACGCCCATGCCCGGTTTAGTGAAGGAGAAAAAGTCACGATATGTCACATGCCGCTGTGACAACACGAGTTTGACACCCCTGCCCTAAGGCTCCCGAGAATGTGGGTCATTTTTGAGGTTGTATTGGCATGTGGAAGGAATAGGCCATAATCTTCCACTCTGGTCCAATGCGGGTTGGCAGATGTGATTGGTGCTAGTCTGGGGAATCTGTCATGGCCTGTTTGCCTTGGGAGGCCCTTCTGGACATGTCTGATAACATAACCCACAATTTCATTTACCCACACAAGCCCCTTTGCCTTATCAAGGACCCATCATAGAAGGAGGTGTTCTCCTTTGTTACTTTGGGTGATGGATTACTCTTGTCTGCCACATTTCATTTTTATTTTATGCAGAAACAATATAGAATAACATGCTCTATATTATTCAGCATAAAATAAAAACAAAAATTGGCAGCCAAGGGTAACCCATCACCAACAGTAACAAACTATGCAGGCTTCACTAACTTCTTGAATCCTCATCTGGACGATAACCAAGACTTTGGCAAGGTCAGAGCCAATGTAAACTTGAGTGGTATGGTGTTCCAAAAGGAGGATAGTATGTCAAAACATGTTTCTTGTGTCCCACTACACAATGTTCCCTCTAATTTTTTTTCAGTGTGTGCGGAAAAGTATAGTGTTCGAGCGGCACATTTTCATGCCTGAGCACCTGAATTTTTTTAGCCATAATTGCCATCAGAGCAGATGTTGGGAGTGGGGCAGGGAGGAAAAGGGTCCCCTCCCTCTCCCTCAGACCCCCAGGAAGGGAGTGAGGGAAGGGAAGGGGAGGGAAAGGAAAGAAAATGGGAAACAAGAAAAGAAAGGAAAAAGGAAAGGAAATGGGAAAGAAGAAAGGAAAGGAAAAGAGAAAGGAAGAAAAAAGAAAAGGAAATGGAAAAGAAGGAAAGGAAAAGGAAAGAAAGGAGAAAGGAAAGGAAAAGAGAAAGAAAAGGAAAAAGAAAAGGAAAAAGGAAAAAAGAAAGGAAAGGAAAGAAGGAAAGGAAAGGAAAAAAAGAAGGAAAGGAAAGGAGAAATGAAAGGGGAAGAGAAAGGAAATGGAAAAGAAGGAAAGGGAAAGGAAAGGAGAAAGAAAGAAATGGAAAGAAGGAAAGGGAAAGGGAAAGGAAAAAAAAAAAAAAAAAAAAAAAAAAAAAGGAAAGGAAAGGAGAAAGAAAAGGAAATGGAAAGAAGGAAAGGCAAAGGAAAAGGAAAGGAAAAAGAAAGGAAGTTAGAAGGACAGAAAGGAAAAGGAAAGAGTGGAGAGGATTGGTACTGCTCAAAAATCAAGTCTCAAGATCCCGTGGACCCCTTTGGCTCAGGCAGTCCAATCCCACGCTGCTTCCCTCTCTCCCCAAAGCAAAGGGATCGCAGAAAAAAGGCTGAGCCCGAAGGGCTTCAAATGAGGCAATGCCTGAGAAACCCCGGATGTGCAGAGAAACGCAGGCTACAACCAGCGAATCCCATTTTCCCAGGAACTAACAAAGCCCCAGAAGACCAATGGGAATTCTCCCTTCTGCAGCGTCATCTATCTCCGGGCAGAGTCTTCCTTGATTTCACCAATCACCAGATGGAGGAGAGATTTCGGTGCAGAGAGAAGGGAGGGAGGGGGGATATTTTTAGTCACATTTAAAGATATTAAAAAACACTGCGCTGTAGTTTGAAACTTGTGCGTGGTGTTTTTTTGTTACCTGCGCGGCCGCGCATGCGCACAGCTTAGAGGTAACGCTGCCACTACATGATATTCTGTAATCAATGAAAATCTAGATCATGTCCTCCTATGAGATCTAATGGAGCAATGTTCTCTATTCTTCAGACTAGATCACTGGCACTCAATCTTTTCTTCACTGCCCCCCCCCCCCAATAACTCAAATGTCAGGCCTCGAAACCATCTTTTGCGTTGGGCCTTCAGACCTGCCACATTTAATGCTGTGGGAAATTGGGAGGGGGATCCATATGGAGTGTGATAGATATAGTCAAAATGACATTCCTTTCTCAAAGTCAAGGACGTCTTGCCCTGCAACTGGAGTGGTGTGACTGGGAGGCATCTCCAGTTGGGACAGTGCCTGATTAGACCATGTGATGGACATGTGAGTGCTGGGCAGGGACTTGAACTTTCATTTGGGTGGGAAAAACCTGGAAACTTTCAGATTTGGGTTTTCCCAGTGTGCCAATATATCTCTAATAAAGTGGAACTTTCAGGAAACTCAAGTCTCGGAGTCTTCTTTCGTTACTTGGAACCCTGACATCAAATTCTTCTCAAATTTGAAGATTTCCTATTCACCTTGTTGTTGTTTTTCCAAAAAAAAAAAAAAGTTTGCACCACTACCATTAGTAGGATTTCCTACTTTATTTCACATACCCTCAGTTAGTCCATGGAAGTGCATGAAAGGAATGAAAGCTAAATACTCCCCTTTCTTCACCCTTTACTTTTTATAAGAAGGCTGGTGAATAAGAAGTTTTAAACTTAATTTTGTGCAAGACAAAAAAATGTTCTTGACCTTGCATAGAGTTTTGTAAAAACAAAAATAAGCAGTGGAATTGGAAAGACTATTGACACATAACCTTAATTTAATCGTCTACATATTAAGGGGAATGTATAAAATATTAAGCTAGTATTCAAACTTTAAAAAGGCAAAAAAACAAGGCCTGGAGGGTATGACCACCTTAACCATAATACAGCAATTGAAGAATACAATAAAATTCAGTTGAGTGCTGAAGATGTTATATGGTTGAGTAATAAAAGCAAACTGTAAAATTCAGAGAGCACCAAGGACTACACACAATTAAAAAAATACAATTTCTTAAAAAGGAAAAGAAGTAATAAAAAGTCAGGGGCTCATGTTCAGATACAATATTTACTACTGAATAACAGAAAATTCCCCAAATATCAGTATATAGATAGTTCAAAGTTCAAAATGTTCAAAATTGAAAATTGCCATTTCAAAGATACCAGACTCAGAAAAGAACACACTGTACTTGAAAATGTTGTTCTGAGCTTGGAAGAAAACAAGAGCAGTTCTAAGTTATGTTTTTTTAAGAGTCCCAGTGTCGTATAACTGGCTTGTGTTTTAATTCATTCAAGACACAGAGAGAGAGGATATAGTGTGTGTGTGTATGTATACTTTATATACTAAGTGCAGTAGATACTGTGGGGTCCCCAATCCCTGGTACCAGTATTAGTCTATGGCCTGTTAGGAACTGGGCTGCGCAAATGGCAGATGAGCAAGTAAAGCTTCAGCTGCATGCATGGGATCTAGGTTGTGTACAAAACCATACCACTCACCCTGGTCTGTGAAAGACAATGTTTCTTCTGAAACTGGTGCCAGAAAAATTGGGACTGCTGATCTATACTGTAGTATACATAGTACATAATTTATAGTGTTTTTATTTATGCAGACCACCAGGACCTTTGGTGTTTGTGTGAAAATCATATAAAACCTAATGCAATGGGGCATGATATAGTGTAACATCTATGTGTCATTTCCCAAAAGTTAAAGGGGCTGGTTATACCATTCTAATATATTAAATATAGTGCTTTTTCTTTATTAACTATGATTTTAATCAAATTTGCATCTTTTGTTACTCTTTTCTGCAGGTCTTCGGGTCAGTGGGGAACTCATCACTGCTTACCCGCAAGTAGTAGTGGTTCGTGTACCAACCCCATGGGTGCAGAGTGATAGTGATATTACAGTCCTTCGCCATCTGGAGAAAATGGGCTGCCGGCTAATGAACCGTCCACAAGCCATACTTAATTGTGTCAACAAGTTCTGGACATTCCAAGAATTGGCTGGTCACGGTGTGCCTCTTCCAGACACCTTTTCTTATGGTAAGCCAAGAAAAACTCTACAATTATTACGCACTTGTGAAATATTAACTGAAACTAATATTAAGTGCATCATCAGATTTTGTGTTGACAGGAAATAATCCAACATACAGATCCCTAGTAATTTAGTTTTAGCACAAGCAGCTTCCTGCAACTGAGAGTTTGTCATGTGTTTGTGTGTATGTGTAGATCAGTGACGTGCGGTGAGGTTTATGGCTGGTGAGGCACTGACACAGGTGTTTCAAATTTTTTTAGACTTGTGGACTTCAACTCCCAGAATTTCATAGCCAGGCATGCTCAGTTCTGATTTAAAGCGATAGCATTTTTTCTCCTTTGTGAAATAAGTTTTGTGTACATCAGTGACGTGCTGTGAGGTTTATGGCTGGTGAGGCACTGACACAGGTGTTTCAAATTTTTTTAGACTTGTGCACTTCAACTCCCAGAATTTCATAGCCAGGCAAGCTCAGTTCCGATTTAAAGCGACAGCATTTTTTCTCCTTTGTGAAATAAGTTTTACTTCATTCTTTTTCTTCTCCCTCCCCCTTCTTCCTCCCTCTCCCCCTCAATTCACTCTCTCTCAGACACACGCACACAGAGAAGTTGGATCCCTCTCTCACTCACTCACTCACTCTCAAACAAACACAAACACAGACGTTGGATTGGATATATTTTCCAATGGGTTGAAAGCAGCTACTCTGCCATACCGCCCCCCCCCCCATTCCCCTGCTGCCTTCCGATCCGAGCCTTTGATTGCAGGTGGAGCCATGTTGCCTTTTCAAACTTGTAATCAGTGAAGCTGGGCTTATATACTTTTATCCAGCTCTGTGTGTGTGTGGGGGGGGGGGGTTTGAAAAGGCAATGTGGCTCTGCATGCATTCAAACTTTTTGAATTCCTCTCCCCTCCCCCACACACACCTTTTCCAGCTGTTTCAGAGAGGATTTCAACTCTGCTCTTGCCTGCCATCATGAAAAGAAAAAAAAATGTAAAAGGAAAAAGGCATGAGCTTTGAGATCAGACTGAGCTAGCTGCTTCCAGAGCCTCTAAAAAACGCCCCCTACAGGAGGCAAGAGAATCATGTGCCTCATCTACATAAGGAATTTTTCGGCTTTTAACCCTTGCTTAGCTCTGCTCGAGTGATCATAAAGTCAGACTAAATGAGGCACCTCATTCTCCTGCCGCCCCCTGTAGAGGGCACTTTTTTAGTGGCTTTTTTACACAGTTAAGCACTAAGCAGAGTCATCCACTGTGACTCTGGCAGCAACTACCTCAGCCTTTTTCCTTTTACATTTTTTTCTTTTCATGATGACAGTGGTGAGGCCCTGCCTCCCCTGACTGCACATCCCTGGTGTACATATATTCCCTCTCCATTTAAATCCAAGGAATAGCATTAAATATGCATAGGGTTGGATTAGAAGACCTCCAAAGTCCCTTCCAAATTTGTTATTCTATGCTCTGTTCATTTATATTGGCTAGCAGTCTCTCATATACTGGTAAGATGTAGTTTTCTCTAGCCTCATGATAGCCATCACATGAGGAAGATATACCTCTTTTTGTCCCCTCTCCATTCCTACTTTGGCAATTTTCTGGTTTCATCTGCTTCTATTTCTTGTCTTGACCCTAATTTCTTCTGGAACTAACAAGGCTTTAGCAACCAGTGCTGCCTATAATCCATCTTGGTTCTCCAGTTACCACCTTCTTTTCTTCTTTTCTCTCCCCCCCCCCCCCAATTTTCTCCATCATCTAACATGTAGCCATGCCATCACAGTGTAACTAGAGCTTAGATTTTAAAGTTGAGTTTTAGACTTGTAAATTTATAACATGAAATCAATGGGTTATATGATGCTACTGAAGAGTTAAAAAGGATTACCAATATTACAGGCTTTTGGCTCCCTCTTGTGGTAAAACAACACCACTGTATTATAAGCTGCAAAAAAGAACTTAATCTCTGCCTCACACAACTAGTCCAGTCAAAAGCAAATAAAATCGGAACTGTTTCTTCCCCTCCTCATATCAATATCAAAACATGATTTAAACAGTCCTTCTTTAAAAAAAATTCAGCAGAGTCAATTAAAGATATAAAGTCCTCTAAAATATTTAAATCCAAAATTTCAAGAGTAGTTTCCACAGTGATTTCCAGCTTTTTTATTTTGCCTCGGATACACCAACTCCTCCCCTCCTTGCCATCTTAAAGTTACAGAGCTTCAAAATGATGATAGTTCAACAAAAAGGAAAAAGCAGTCTGCAGTCAGAGGAAGCCTCTTTTGACAGGAAAAGTAAATATGCAAAAAGATAGCGTCTAAGAACTGGTGGCACACTTTATTGTCTGTTTTAAACAGCTGGTTCTTCCAGAGTGAACTTGCTTCTTGGTTACCCCGCCCCCAGCCAGAGAATCATCGGATTACTTCTTCTTGAAGAAGCACTCTGAGAGTGTCCAGCTATCCAGGGTTGCAGAAGGGTTGATTTCCAGAGCTTCCCCTTTCCCAGGGAAGTTTCTTCTGACTTAGAAAGCATTCCAAGTATAAAACTGAGATCTATAGCAGACCAAAAGATAAGCTACAAGGAAGGAGCCATGTTCTGCTGGAAATGCTTTTCTAGCCTTCTCATTCCTTCTCCTTTAGCCAGTCAGCTTAACCCATATCAACTTATTGTCTTCCTATTTTCCGTTGTTGCCCGTGAAAAAAGTGCTATCTCTTCTCCCATATAATTTCCCAGCCTTTTGACTAAGATCAAGTGTAATATCTCCAATTTTACGTTAACAGCTGAAAAAACTGTACATCTATAAACTCAAGTGACACAATAGTAGATAGCAATCTAGAAGTTTGTTCTTTAACACAGTAAGCATTTTTTCCCTAATGATGTGCTTGTGATACAGAATGATGGAATTGTTGAAGAGCAATATTATATGCGTTATATATAACTGAGAGGGATTTAGTATGAGCCAGCAGTGGGTTGCAGCTGCAAAAAACGACCAAGGCTGCATCAACAGCGAGATAGCATCAAAATCATGAGAAATGATACCACCATTTTATACTGCACTAGTGAGGCCACACTTGGAATACTGCATCCAATTCTAGCCATAAGATACAAAAAAGATGTTAAAACCATAGAAAGAGTTCAGAGAAGAGCTACAAAGCTAATTCATGAAATGAACGGTTAAGGGAACCGAATATGTCTAGCCCAGAGGTGTCAAAATCAAGGCCCAGGAGCCTGATCTGGCCCATGGGGTGCTTAGATGTGGCCTGCAGAGCTACCCTGGAAATAGTAAGACTTCCAATTTCACTGGAAGAGAGCTCAGGCCACAACAGGTGCCCCGACACGAGTGACATTGAGCTGGCCATGCTCACCCCATCCCGCCAAGTCCAAACACAACCCTGATGTGGCCCTCAGTGAAATTGATTTTGACACTTCTGGTCTAGCATAGCAAAGAGAAGGATTGGGGGGGGGGGGAATACCTGTTTTCAAGTAATTGAATGACTGTCACAGAGGACTGTCAAAGTACCTGAGAGTAGGATCAGAAGCATGTGAAGCTCCTTAAAAAGAAATCCAATAAACTAAGCAGAAATTTCTTGACAGTGAGAACATTTAAAGTTCTTGAGAGGTCCTCTGCTAGGTGTCTGCCATTCTGTTGGAGGAGGGGGGAGGAGGCTATTGGGATTGCATTCTCTGCATGCTTTCGCTTTTACTGTAACCACATGGCATTTAGGGAGGTGGGGCTATCCTGAAGACAGATGGCCTTCCTTCCAGCAGGTTCTAGCCTGACACCATTACTGCATCCTGGGGATACACTGCCTTCAAGCTAACTCCTCGGAGTTCTCAAAACACTTAGACAGCATTGTATTGGCTGCCGGTGGACTTGAAAGAGGGGGAGGTTTGAATTGGGAAGAAACTGTTGGAACCTGAGGAGCATTGGACTATATGGGAGAAGGAGGCTTATGCTGTAAGATGGACACTCCTTTCCTAGAAACACTTTTTAGAAGGGAGCAAACTCCCTTTCCAGGTATGGACTGATCATGAAAACCTGGAAGCGTTGAAAACTTCCCATAATCTTTCCCCTAAACAAGCATGTTGAGTGCAACACTTTCAGGATTTTCTAGCTGATGCCCTATCATGGATGCCATAATACAATTGCTCCAAAACAGAAATATTCTAACCAGTGTTCCCATTGTGTCACTGGCATCCCAAGTAACCACCAGAGCACAGGAGAAAGAAAGGTACCAGCAGCGATGAGGCCTTTGCCCTAAAAAACAGCGCTAACAGATGATGAATGGTACTGTAACCATGGTAATATCTGCTCCATTCAGGATGAACTGGCTTAAAGATAAAGGTATTAGTAAAGCTACCCCTCGTACACATGTGCTAGTCATTCCCAACTCTAGGGCGCAGTGTTCATCTCCGTTTCAAAGCTGAAGAGCCAGCACTGCCCGAAGACGTCTCTGTGGTCATGTGGTCGAGATAACTAAACACCAAAGGCACACGGAACGCTGGTATCTTCCCACCTAAGGTGGTCCCTATTTTTCTATTTGCATTTTTACACGCTTTTGAACTGCTAGGTTGACAGAAGCTGGGACAAGTAACGGGAACTCACTCCGTTACGTGGCACTAGGGATTCAGATCGCTGAACTGCCGAAACTTCTGATCGACAAACTCAGTGTCTTAGCCACTGAGCCCCTGCCACTGGCTTGGGTGGGAGCAAAACTGTATGTGCCAACTAGCCAAAGGCTCCTGATTATGAAGACATGCCATGATTCGAAAGTGGCAGGACATTTTGAATTTGTAAAGACATTGCATCTGATAAAATGACAATTCTGGTGGCCCTCCTTTAAAAAAGATATTGAAAGCTCTGTGTCTGTCAGGGTTCCAGTAACAGCCCATAGGAAATCAAAACTCCAAGGCAGGGTTCATCAATGTATAGATTTATTAGGCATGTCATATGTCATACCTGGTGAAAACTCAAATCTGAAGTCCCCTGGGATTTCCCCACCCAGTTCAAAATCCAAAGATCTCTCTCTCCCCCCCACCCCCCATCGCCACTCAACCATCACATACCCCAATCAAGTCTCTCCATCCCAGATGCCTCCCATCTATGCCCTTCCAGGGGCTGGTGAGAGTGCCCTTGGTTCCCAGAAGAAAGAATGTTATTTTGGCTACATATTACCCCAGCTATCTCTACTCCCCCCTCCCTTTCCCACAGCTCCAGCCAGCCTTACTGTGGCAACTCTGAAGATGTTCAAAGGTGGCTCCAGGGTTGACAGTGTCCAGTTGCCTATGTGTGCATCTGTTAAGAGCGAGAAAGGGTAAAGCACAGGGACTGCTTCAGATTGTGGCGGAGCCGTCAGCCCTCTGGAGAGAGATGACTATGGACTTTATCAATATAACTCCCAAAAGCATGGGGAATACAGTATCTGGGTGGTGACAGACCTATTTTCAAAACAAGTGCACTTTGCCCCATGCCAAAGAATAGCCACGGTGCAGGGACTCACTAAGCTGTTTTACATCACATCTACTGGCTACATGGAGCACCCAATGTATCATATATCAGATAGAGGGGTTCAATTTACCTCTGAATTGAAAAAGGCTCTGGCGGGCCTTTTTGAATTGATTAGGTACTGATCAGGGACTTAGTTCTAGTCATCATCTGGAAATGAATAGGTGATGTGAACGAGTGAACAGTACCATAGGTCCTTCAACTATCAACAAAACAACTGGACAGACCTTTTACAGTTTGCAGAAGTGGCTTAAACCAGTCTGTTTATCGTAGTACTAATTTAACCCTTTTCCGAATTGCAGCCAGTGAGGACTTCAAGCCTATGCCGAGTACTTACCAAGGATCCAGTGATCTCCTCACTGAAAGACTGGATAGCCAGTTACAAACAGTTGTACGGTAAAGCCACTTACTGCTACTAGAGAGGCTTATAAATGTCAAAGGGACAAGAAAAGAATTGAGCCAAAGAAGTTTAACATGGGGGATCAAAGTTACCTGTCCCACACACTATCTACAGTCATTACCAACTTCTAAGAAGTTGGGACCCAGGTTGTTGGACCTTTCCTGATTAAATGCATCACTAACCCTGTTACAATAGAGTTAGACCTGTCCAGCCACTTCATAAAGTCCACCCCATCTTCTAGTTGTAGTTTGTTGAAACCTGAAGTGTTGGGAGCAGAGTTAGCCAGAATGGGATGACAAACATTGAATTTCCGCCTCTTCCGGGTCATCACAGAGAATGGATTTTTAAAATATAACACCCGGAGAGGAGGAGCCAAAATCACGATGGAACGGACATGCGGTCTTGATGTTCCTAGACTTCCGCCTATACTTTTGCTGCTGGGTGGTCCAATCGGACCTAAACCATCCCGAAGAGATGGTGAACAGGAAGGACTACGTTCTTGCTGATCTCAGGAACCCCGCAAAATCCCTGATCGATCAAAGAGAAGGTTTTCAGCTGGCGACAAAAGGCAGCCTAGGCTGATGAAGGTTGGGACAGCTCCGGAATGGAAGGAAGCGGAAAGAGAAAGTGCGTCCATTTGGTGGAGGAATCCTTTCTGTTTTGAAAAAGACTTCCCCCCAAAATTTCTCTTTTTAAGATAATTAAAGGCTTAAGCAGAAGAAGTAAGCGGCCAAAATTAACCTGCATTGGGATTGTTTTGGATAGTATATATATATATTTTCTTTTTAGTAATTATACTTTGCGGATTGAAGTGCTTGCAACTTTTTTTCTCCTCTTTTTAAAGCGAACGGACCAATTTTTCTTCTTTTATTTTTGTTGCTTTACTTTTTCAATTTAAGGATTAAAATTTCCTTTCTCTATTTAACAAAAGTTCTACTATTTGTTATTAAATTCCATTTAAGAACTTTGTTTCCCTTAAGCCTGAGACAACATTAGAGAGTGAAAGGAAGCAATACTGCCGCTCGGAGGCTGGAGGCTAGAGTTTCTGAAACTACGCATTTCTCCTGTTTCTCCTTTGATCTTACTGTTTCTCTACTTCAAAGTTCCGTAAATAACAAGTGATAAGAAGCCAAGGGCACGAAGTGTTTTACACAGGTGTCCTTTGAGAGCTTTATCGGCACTGGGAGAGAGAAAAAACAGAATCTCTTTCTTGTGAAGATTACAAATGATCTTGCGTTTAAGTTAAATATTAAAAAAGTCTGGAAAGCTAGAGTGGCAGCAATTTACAATTTGGAATATGGATCAATTTTCAGAAGAGGAAACTTTAATTTTGCAAAATATTTGGGATGAAATTCAAATTTGCTGGAGGTAACTGGGAGAATTGAGAAGAAGGTTACTGTTTTACTAGAAAAAAATGATGGAGATGGAGCACCAAAAATTGAAGAGAAAAATGAATACAAAAATAAGAAAACTGATTATTTGATTTGTGGAATGAATGTGGTTGAAAGTGAAAATATGGGAGTATGGAAAAGGGAATTGATGGACTGGAGCTCCACCCCAAAGGCACAGAAGAAGAAAAAAGGGAAAAAATGATGGTTTTAAGGAGAGAAACCTTACCAGAAGCATGATGACAATCAAGATAATTAATTAAAGTAGCAAATGGAGGGCGCCAAGTTACCCAGAGAGATGCACAAGTAACAAGGTGTGGAGAGATGTCCATAAAACCTTACTAAGGAAATAAACAGAAGATTAATTCCACAAATGGCAAAGAAATAAGACTATATGCCTATTGGAAGGAAACAGGTTGATATATGAAAGTTGATAATACAAAGTAGCTAAGTCTGGTGATTACTAAGTAGTAATTTATTAATTTTAGATTGCTATGTTAAATAAATAATTGATAATGGCAACAAGGTACATATTTGTTGTTGGCTGATGTGAGGAAGTTGGATATAAATAGTAAATGATTTTGTTAATAAATATTAATGATAATAATGAAATGATAAGAGATATAGTTAATGATATACATATGTACTGGTTTAACATAAGGAATGTGAATATAAATTGCAAATAGTGACTTGGAAAAAAGGCTTAGAAATTTTGTTAATTAATCTTTATTTTGAATGTGTTATAAAGGTGTAATGTTACTGGATATATGAAAGTTGATATCAAAAAATTAACTACGTTTTATAAATAGTAAGTATAATTTAGTAACTTTTAGATTGTTATGTTAAATAATAATTGATAATGGCAATAAAGTACACATATGGGTTGGCTTGATGAGAAGAAATTGGATATAAACATTAAAGGATTTTCTGCTAACCAACATTACTATAACAATAAATAATGGAATGATAATGATAAGGGATATATATACCCCTTATTATTTCTCCGCACAATACAACAAAAATGTAACAAAAAGGCAACAGTAAAACATATTGGGTTCGCTGGATGGTACTCTTGTGACGAGCCGAAGGAAAGGAGAATGGAAGTAGTTGATCTCCCGCCTATTTGGGCATCCCGGGGATTGTAAAGAATAATCTTCTTATATAGCTATATATATAATCTATATATATATATATAATGATAGTATATATATTATAGATATATATACTATATCTGTATATAATATATATATATATGATATATATATGTATATATTATATATTATATATATATAATATATATATAACGCAACATACGCACATACGCACAGACGCACATACTTACCAAAAGGAACTTGGACCACAAATATGTAAACAGTGACTTGAAAAAAAAGACTTAGACACTTTGTTACTAATCTTATTTAGAATATGTTATAAGGCTTAAAGTTATGTGGATTGATTTTTGCTACTAATTATGAAATGCCATCAGGTGGTTGTGTTTTTTACCTATGGTTATTTTAGGCAAAAGGACATTAAAACAACTTGTCAAATGAGAATTATGCCATGTTGACAGTAAGATTCATAAAGCATTTTTGATATCTGATATGAATATAAGCAATGACTATGGAAGAGATTCACGAAAGTTATTTGTAACCAATTGGCACACTTTCTACAAGATGTAATGTAAGATGATTCTTTTTTGTGTTGTTTAATGAAAATAAAAAAAATTGCAAAAAAAATAACACCCATCTAAAGATTATGAAATTAAGAGATAACGAAAACATGAGTTCTTTCCCTTTCTTTCTCCTGAAGATCGGACAGTATTTGACTCAACATGGACATTTTTCAGAGGAGCTTTGAGCTTGGATGCTTGGTTAAGAGACTTGTATCTTTACAGTAATAGTGCAGTCTTATTTCTCTTGCCATTTGTAGCGTTTGTATTTTGATTACTTTCTTGGTAAGTGTTGTATTGTATTTGGTTTATTTGTATGGACTTCTCTTCGCAACTTGTAGTTCATTTCGTATCTTATGAAACTTGAAACCCTCCATCTGCTCTTCCATCAGCTTGCCTTTGGTAATCACTGGTGCTTCTATCAAGATTTCTCTCCTTACCTCCAATTTTTCTCTTTTCTTCTATACTTTGAAATCTGGGGTAGAGTTCCAGTCTATCTATCTCCCCTTTCCATATTCCGCTCTTGCCATTTCCAACCACGCTCAGTTTCTGTCAGTATCCACAATTTTCTTATCTCTTTGCTAATTTTTTTCTTAAATTTTTAGAACTTTGTCCTTAACTTTCTTCATTGATAAATATCCTCAATTTTTCCATCAAACTTTTCTGTTTCGTGTTCTATATTCTCAATCTTCTCAATTTTTCTTTGTTACTACTAATATTTTTTGAATTTCAAACATAATCATTTGCAATGTTAAAATTTCTTTTTCCTGTTGCGGCATTCTTCCAACTTGTAAACACTGCCACTATAGCATTCAAGGCTTTTTGTTAGTTCTCAGTAAGGGTGGAGATACATCCATGCATGGGTTGACACTGTTCTTGCTCTGATTGGACTGAGTCCGATTACTAATTAATTAACCCCTATATGACCCGCCTCCATGACGGTACCACCCAGTTTCTGACTCAGTCCACTCTGGGACGGTCGTGTTATCCTTTCCATCTCTGATATATATTGCTACGAACCTGCTTAATTCAAAATTTCTGCTTTCATTGACTGTGAGTACTGCCAGATTCAGGGCTCTGAAGCCTGACTGCCGCAAGGCTGCTAATTGCAGGCACGCACGAAGTTTTCCCTTGCTCTGGCTGGGAGCTAATTCTTTCCCCACGCTGCTCAATTCACCCCAATGACAAACAATCTGCTGCTGCGAACTGAGGAAATTATCTCCTGGGCCCTAGCAACCTCCTGAGTTGGAGAAGAAGCCATTTTGCTGCGTGGCAGCAGGGCAGCACCAATCGGACACGCCTCTGCTTCCTGCCTCAGCGAGGCTTTGGATAAGGCACGGAAGCACTGGGCAAGGCAGGCGGCTGTGGAGCCACGAGGAGGCTCCTAAAATAACAGGCAGCCAGGCGCCGAAGTGCGAGAGCGGCAGTGCGACCTGCAGCACTGACAGGCCCAATGGGAGCGCAAACACCATTTTAGAAGGTAGGTGGAGCCACACCGTGGCAGTCATTTTGTCTTGAGCCTCTCTGCTTACCATATGGCCAACAGCAGCGTGGTTGATCTGGGAAACCCAGAGGCTGGCAGGAGCGCAATGGAGGCTGACAAGGGCTCCTTGCAGTGGCCCAGGCTGCCCTATCCCCCTCCAGGCTGGCTGTCTCCCAGGGACCACTGGTTCCAGCAAGGGCTATTCCTCTGGCAGTAAGGGGTCAAAGACCAAAAAACCCCATAAGGCCTCATCCAAGAGCAAGCACTCTGAGACCGCAGGGCTTCCTGCCCACCACCCAGATAAGGAGCCACGGGCCCCTAGCCACCCAGTTTCACTTCCACTTCAACTGCAAACGTGTCAAGGCCCATTCGACCCTATATTGCCCATCAATATGTCAGGACTGTGGGGCAGTTCAGACACTCGTTGGCAAGGTCACAGTGCAGAAGCCACCTTCACCCCTACCGCAGCTGCCTTCGTCCAGAGGGGACTGTGACACCCTTCAAACCATGTACCCCCCCCTTCCGCTGTGCCAGTGATGACATCAGGGTTCCAAGACATTGTAGCGGAGGCTATAAAACGGCATCGTGGCAGGATTGAAGGAGAAGGCTGCAGGCCAACAGGTGGTAGCTCCTCGGACACCTTCCCACACGGGTGGTGGTGGTTATGCCTAGCCTCCACCACCTGAGTCTGACCGCTGCGTCTCTCCGGCTTCAGAGGGGGAGATCAGGGAGGCCTACCTATCAGAGGAGGAGGGACCCGCTCCCGACAAGCCCACCTACACCAGCCCCTTTCCGTCCAATTTGTTTACCCCCCTATTGTGCAAGGCCAAGGCCTCTTTTTTGGTTGGGGATCAAGGGGCAAAGGAGCCCACTCAGCAGGCTCAGTCAACAAGTGTGTGGTTCACTGAGCATAAGATGGAAGCTGATGTCATCCTGGCTGCACAATTGTTTGTGGACACAATTCGCCGACAATGGTCTACTCCTACATCTGGACCAGCCAATAACAGGCATTTTTACAATGTCGCCGAGCCTCTCGACAAGTCACTGTTGTGGCCCACTATCGATCCCCCTATTGCCGCTTTGTATACTAACACCATGATGCCAGGGGCGCAAGAGGACATCCTCAAGCCAGAGGACAGGCGGGCGGACCAGGTCCTCCAACAGGACCACCAGGCAGCTGCCTGGGCAGTATGGGTCTCGACGGCGATGTCCTTTTTCTCCCGCTCGAGCCTTTGCTGGCTACAACAGCTGCAAGAGCAGATTCTGGCCGGTGATTCAAGAGCCCATTTTGAATAAAGTAGTTGCTGTACAATTTACTTCAGACATCACTTTGAGCGCTACTCAGTTCGCCTCCAGAGCAATGGCATCATTGGTGGCCTCGCACAGACTGTTGTGGCTGCGACAGTGACAAACATGTCAAACATAAGTGGCGCCTGGCACCTGAACCATATGCGGGGGGCACCCTATTTGGGGATTCTCTCACTCCCCTATTGATTGAGGGTAAGGATAAACGCAAAATTCTTCCCTCCAACCCCAGGAGGGGGTTCTCACACCCAGCACCCTACCTTAGAAGGCAGCCCTTTCGTGCCCAGGAATATGGGGGCCCCTCCTGGCAATCGGAGTACTCTCCCTCGGGTTTTTGCCTACAGGGGGGATTCTTTCAGTTACCTAGGCAGCCACAGTATCGACAGCAGAGGGGGAACCAATCTAAACGTCCCTTTCGGGGGGAGGGGCGGTAACTGATACTACCGCAGCTCATAATCCCTCTCAGGATCAGTTCCCCATTGGAGGCAGGTTACGTTTTTTCGCTAACCAGTGGGATGCTACACTACTGATGCCTGGGTTAGGACACGGTCAGGTTCGGTTTGACACTGGAATTTGTTGAATTCAAACACCTCGGCACCATCATAGACTCGATATCTTGCCAGGTGTTCCTCTCGCCAGACCATCTACGCAATCTCAAGAACAGAATTCGTTTGTGCAAGCGGACCAGATCAGTACCGATTGTCAAACTATCACAGCTTCTCGGCATCATGATTTCTTGCCTGAAGATAGTTCCCTGAGTGCGGCTTCATGCCAGGGAACTACAGGGCGTAGCGACCTTGGTGTCAGGCTAGGACCAGCGGGGAGGAAGCCCATCTGTTTTCAGGATAGCCCCCCTCCCTAAATCCTACACGGATACAAGCAAAAAGGAAAGCATGCAGAGAATGCAACCTCAATATCCTCCTGCTGCATTAGAATGGCAGCGTCCCAGCAGGGGACCTGGCATGCTGCCCTCCCAAAAGAAGGAAACTTTGTTATGTCTCATTTAGGTTTATTAGGATATTGGTTATGAAACCATTTGATTAATTTAGAGTTCTAATATGGTGGGGATTAACCCATTGTTTTGGGTAGCTAGAAAATCTTTCCACATCACGGGAGTATGTGTACGGGAGTCCAAGATTTCCTTAATTTCAAAATATTGTTCACCTTCCACCATAAATGGCTCAGGAACAGGGGAAGGAGTTGGCCTCAGGGGAGAGCACACCTCAGGTTTCTTTTTTCTTTTTTAATACAAATAATACAAACGTATAAATTCAAATACAAAACAAATACAAATATTACAGTGCATACACCCCCGGCAGACTATTTTTATTACATATTTCTTCTTCTATATCAACTAAAATATATACAATATATTCCAATTGTGCCCTTATCCCCTCCAAAACAACATATATTCTTGAGTAGGTTTATTCCCTTTGCCTTCCACCAACATTGATTTTATAAAATCCCCCATATTTCATTATAATTGTTACTTTAATCATCTCTTTTAAAATTTACTATGCACTATCACAATTCCACAACATATGTTCATATGTTCCAACCTTTTTCTCACACCTCCAACATATATTTTATATTTAACATCTATTTGATTTAATTTACGTAGTGTTAGATTCCACCTCCATATCATTTTATATCCATTTTCCTTAGCTCTACATACTCTTATATTCTATTCCAAATATTTTTCCAATCAGTATCATTATTTCTCCTAAATCTGACTCACAAATTAATTTTAGACCTTTTGCCTGATCTTTAAATTCAGTTAATATTCTATATATTTTCCCAATTCTTCCTTTACCTATATATTCTTCACTCACTTCACATTCTTTTATAATCATTTCAAATCAATTTTGTTAGCTGTCTATCTTTCTTTTCAAATCTTTCTTCCATTTTTATCCATTTCTCTAATTGTATTAAATTCAACTAATTAATTTAATATCCAATAAAACATTCTTTAGTTGTATTATATTCTTTCTCTTGTTCTTCCAGTCTTCCCATTTATGTCTCTGATTTTCTTTTAATTTGCTAATCAATTCTTTCAAGTCAATCTTAGGGAATTTCTCTATTTCCACCACCAGTGTTAAAGGAGAAATTCCTGGCATTAACCAGTATCTCCGTTTATTCTATAGTTCTATTAAAAAGTTTAAAAAGGTATTTTGAATCCTCTTAGCAATTTTTTAGATATCATTTTTAAATCAATATGTTTCTATTCTTCTTAATTCTTTCAACTATATTCCTCCATATTAAATCTCTAGGTGATGCTATAATATCTAGGACCACCTTTAATTGATTAACTACCCAATAATTTCTAACATTTGGAAGACCCAGCTGACCTTTTTTTAATGGTTCATACGATAATGCTTTACATATTCTAGCTCTCTTACCTCCATTACAATGCACCTCCAGCAACCTCTGTATTTGCTTTAATTCTTGATCCAAAAATTTAATTGGGATCATCCAAAACAAAAAGTTAATTTTAGTAAATTTAGTAATTTTTATCATTGCAATTCTTCCAAACCATGATAATTTTACTTTCCTATATTTATGTATTTTATCTTTTACATCTTCTTTAACTTTTCATAATTTATTTTCTTTAACTCTTGAATATTTTGGGGGATGTCAATACCTAAATATTTAATACTATCTACTAATTTTAATTTATATTTTCCTTTCAATACATCCACTTCTTCTTTACTATGGTTATATAACATCACTCCTGATTTTTCCCAATTTATTTGTAATCCACTACATTTCCCAAATTCATTCAGATGTAAATATATCTATAATAACTACGGGATTTTGAAATGTTAATAATGTATCATCTTCTAATGGTCCTACACTCATTTTAGCTCTGTTCTTAGGCAGAGCTAAATTGCAAGTGGAAAAGCTATATCTTGTACCAATATAATGTAAGCTAATTTTATATTTACAGGGACACGGCGGCTCAGTGGCTAAGATGCTGAGCTTGTTGATCAGAAAGGTTGGCAGTTTGGTGGTTTGAATTCCTAGCGCCATGTAACGGAGTGAGCTCCTGTTACTTGTCCCAGCTTCTGCCAACCTAGCATTTCGAAAACACAAAAATGCAAGTAGAAAAATAGGAACCAACTTTGGTAGGAAGGTAACAGCATTCCATGTGCATTCAGCACTTATTCATGCCAGCCACATGACCATGGAGATGACTTTGGACAGCGCTGGCTCTTTGGCTTTGAAACGGAGATGAGCACTGCCCCCTAGAGTTGGGAACGACTAGAACATATGTGCGAGGGGGACCTTTACCTTTACTAATTTTATATTTATAGGAAATTATTTTTATCCAGGACACAATTAAAAGTATGCCATAATTCATGTGTAGATTTCACCCCTGTTTACCCCTTAATATAAACTTTTGAAAATATTAGAAAGTAACCTGAGAATATTCAAGAGTAATATGCTTTTTTCTGTCTAGAACACGGGCTTCAGCTGCGTCACGTTGCTGTCACATGACGTATCATGATGTTTTTTTCCCTTCATGGAACTTGGATGGATGTGACCTGTACTTGACTTATCCGGCCTGCAGGCCGCCAGTTTGACACCACTGGTCTAGAATCACAGCATTTTGCATTGTAACCACAAGAAAATATCCAAAACTCACATTTGTGTGTATCCCTTTTTACAGCTTTGGCTATTTTTTTTCTAGGGGGTCATGAAAACTTTGCCAAAATGATTGATGAAGCAGAAGTGTTGGAGTTCCCTATGGTCGTGAAGAACACACGAGGTCATAGAGGTGGGTGTGAGAGTCTGTATATGATTGTCATAGTGTTAAATGAGAGCTGTTTTTTCGAAAATGTTTAGCTGCAAAAGTGCTCTTAATCATAAATACAAAAGTTGTTAAAATGACATATTAACAACCTGCTTTCAGAATACATTGAATATGCTGTATCTACATTTCCTAACTTATTTGTATTCATTTATCAACATTAGATACATTTTTGTCTAATTATACAAGTCATATAGCTACACTACTATATTGCATCTTTAATGATGTAATAATAAAATTTTACATTTTTTTTTCTTTCAACTACCACAAAACATAATTCATTGATAAACTTGGGCCCAACAGTTCAATTTAAATATGTTTTTTTTTAAATTGTCAAGTTTGAGAAACTTTTGGGGCTGTTTGATTCTGCATATAAATTAGTGAAACATTCTTCTTGAAAATGCCCATGAGTTGAACATAACTTTTAGTAACCATGGATGTATTCATGTAGGGTTTTTCGTGGAAAACCACAGAAGTGGTTTATAATTGCCTTCTTCTCAGATATTTTTCAACTCCTCACTCTGCCCTACTGTATTAGTAATATACTGTATTTTTGAATGTCATTTTATAAAATGAGTAAAAGATGGCTCTCCTCCAAAATAAAACAGAACTTATTAACAGATAGGAATCAAACAAGTTATATTATGGTCAAAGAACATCATAAGGAGGGTATGATATAAACTAAAAACTTAGAAAATACAAAAATAACAATTACATTAAAATCTAAAAAGCCTAAAAAGAAAAAGCAATAAATGAGCATTAAAAATATAAACTAAATCTATTACAAAACACTATAATTATCACCAAGATGTTTCATTAAAACTGATTTGTGGCACAGGTTATTCTAAGTGCTGCTGTGCAAAAATGTGCAAAGCTTGCAACACTATGTTGTAGCAGAGATGGTATCTGAAAGCAGCAGGGAAGTATAAAATTGTCTTGTGCACCCTTGGGCATTCATACAGTAATGCTGAGTTGAGGATAGTACAAATGTGTCTGTAGTGTAGGAATTGGAGAAGTCCATATTTCATTGTTTTTATATAGTAGAGGGGACATGCGTAAGTGCACTAATGTGCCTATCGTCCCTGTCATTGTATTTTTATTCTCTTATTCTTGTTCTCGTTTTTATTTGACAAATTCCAATAAATTAAATAAATAAATCATAATATGTGTAGAGGCGGGTGTCAGCAACCTCCCAAGCCACATGCAGCTCTTCACACCCTTTCCTGTGGCTCCCTGCCAACTCATGACCTGCTCTCCGCTCCGAGACACTGGCCCAAACCAGCTGTGGCCAATGCCAACCTTGCTAACAGCGTGGGAAGAGGAGGAGGGTTGTCTTTGGTGAAGCCACCGTGGCGGCTCATGCTCACTCCTCAGCCAGCCTGGATTTCCGAAAAGTTGCCAAGAAGAAAGAAAAGGAGTAGTGAAGAGCCCCAAGGAGACTTGCCAGGTCGGCCCGGCTTTGGCTTTTGAGAGAGAGAGAGAAGAGACACACAGATGGGGGAAGAGAGAGAGAGAGAGAAGGGGACAAAAACAGAGAGAGAGAAATGAGAAAATGATGGAGGGAGAAAAAGAGAAACAAAGAGAGAAAGAGAAGGGGGAGAAAGAGGGAGAGAGAAATGAGAAAGAAGAGGGAGAGGAAAAGAGAAAAACGAATGAGAGGGGGAGAGAGAAATGAGAAAATGATGGAGGGAGAGAATGAGAGAGGGAAAAGAGAGAAGGAGAGAGAAAGAAAGAACGAGGAAGAGGAAAAAAAGATAAAAACAAATGGGAGGGGGAGAGAGAGAGAGAGACATTTCCCACAGAAGACACCGGGAGCCACTAAACCTGGGTAGGCGTGGCTGAGGGAGTTGTCATGTGTCTGGGAATGAGTGACGTTGAGTTGGCCATCCCACCCAGGTTTTGTAACTCCCGATGTTTTCTGTGGGAAACGGGTCCAAATGGCTCTTAGAGTGTTTAAGGTTGCAGACCCCTAGTCTAGAGTCACAAGGTATCTCTGGGTAAGGAGTCTTCCTGTATCAATCTTCAAGGATAGCTGAGGGGAGGGTGTGACATTGTGCCAAAGTAAAGGCCATTCGGATCAGTATATCAAGATTTGTTAATTATGCCCCAAGGCAGTGATGGCTAACCTTTTTGTCACCATGTACCGAAAGTGCGCACATGTGACATAACTCACGCCCACACCCATAATACAATGCATGCACAACACTACCCCTGCGTGCCCTGCACATGGGCATGTGACCCCCTGTGCTTCCCCCCCCCGTGCGCATACAGGTGCAACCCCCCAGTGCACCCCCCTGTTTTGGGCCTAACAGGCCTCCCTGAAGCCTCCTGGAACCAAAAATGGGCCGCAGGGTGATGTACCCGCCACACTCCCCCACCCCCATGCATATGTGTGTGACCCACCTCCCGCCATGCATGCATATCTCTTGTGTGTGCAGTAGAGACCCGAAAGTCAGCTGGCCGGCAGGAGGCACACACGCACACATGTGCGGTGGAGCTGAGTTAGGGCGATGGCTTGCATGCCCGTTGAGAGGCTCTGTGTTATGTGCGATAGGTTTGCCATCACGGCCCTAAGGAAAGCAGAAAACCTGTTGGGTTCACTGGAGAAAGAAGATGAGAACCTGGATAGATCAAGTTGGTGCTCTGTGTCTGTTACAGGGTTGAATGAGAACTTCAGCCTGATCATATCCTATGCTGGAGAAGATCCTAAGGACCCCAAGGATGAGATTTTAGTTGTCATTATATTTTAGATTTTAATTCTTTGTAGACTGAAAATCATTCCTATAGTAAGTGGGGGGAAAGCCAAAAAGGAAAAAGAATAATCTAGTTGATTATGATTGCCTACATTCTAGCCTCCACTTTCACGAGGCCTGTCTCTAGACTCAAGGTGATATTAGAGACTTGAAAGAACAATCTTAGGAATCTGTTCAGAACAAGTTCTAGTGGTGCAAATTTGGAAATGGGCATTGTCTGGCACCATAGAGAAGGTGTGCTATTGGGTTGGCTTCAGATATTTTGAATGCTGCAGGAATGTAGTGGAATCCCCTGTCATATTTCTGTTAGTAGAATTAAGTTTCTGCAGATAAAATCTGGGCACAATTCTACCTCAGTTCTGTATTATCATTGTCATCATGCCACCACCATCATTAGGTTAGGTGGATAAAAATGTCAAATCCAGTCTAAACATCTGGCTGACTATTCAACCAACCATAGTAAACAGTCACTTTGAATGTCTCCAGTATCATGGTAATATCATACAATAAAAATCTTTCTTTTTAAATTTTGATAGTCATGAGGATTTAAAAGTCCGACGTTAATTAAACTTTGTTGAGGATAATGATTTGCATCTGTTTAGATAAATGCAGCAACATATTATAATGCCTATATTTCTTGTAGGAAAATAATTATTTAATATACAGTACTTCCACTTTCTCTGAGAGTTTTTGAAAAAAAATTATGCTACTTGTTATTTGTTTCATTTTATTCACAAGTAACTCCTTACAACAGTGGTCCCCAACCGTTGCAGCTTGGCGGCCCAGCTCGGGAGAGCAGTGGGGGGGGGAACTGGGCTGTGCAAGTGGCAGGCTGACGTGCACACACATGCACACACAACTCAACTTAGCAAGCCAGGGCCAGTGCATGCACATGTGTGCATGTTGACCCACTGTTTGTGTGAGTTGAGCTGTGCATATGTGCACACTGGCTTGCTGCTTTCATAAGTTAAGCTGTGGCCGAGGGGTATTTTTTGCCTTACAGTGGTATTTTTTTGTCTCCATACAGTTTGCTGATACAGTTTATTCTATCCAATCTTGTGACATTACAATTACTTTAAGTTAATTTGAACTTATATCTGATTTCCCAAACCCCAAGCAAATGATAAGATTCTATTTAAATCCACATAAAATACAATAGTTGAAGAGAATAGCATAACTAAGTGAGAACTCCTGGAAGAGCAATGTAAGATGATTATATTGCAGGTATTGCAGAAGTCTACAGAAGGAGGCTTCAATTTAACTCTGCTGTTCTTCAAGTGCCTGATGTTCTTCAGTACAGTTTCAGATATAATGTTGCTTTTGAGGATGACTTCAAAATGAAATTACTGCATTTGGGGAACCATTCTTTTTCATAAAAAATAGGTAATATGAACATTTTGAAATTTAAGTTATAAATAATGCAATAGTAGCTAAATAAAAAACTAACATACAATTCTAAAATAATTGTATCACTCATATGAACCTAGTGTATGATTTTGTTCTCATATTATGTCACTGGGTTGTATAAATTAAGGTGGACTGTTGTTGTCTCACCAAAAATCGACCCTAGCAGAAGCAAGAACACCACTCATCCATGAAGCATCATGAATGAGTCAGCATTAATCTTTAACTCTTATATCTTAGAGATTCCCAGATAGGTACTTGAGTGTATTTCAGATTCATCCAAGTCTGTTAATAGCACCTTTTGAAAAGGAAAATACAGGCACTGAAAGGAAAGAAAAGTATTATTGTATCACCCTCAAATCTTCCCAGCTCAGTAGAATGTAGAATTATAGAAAACCTACAGATTCCCTGCAGTACTTCTGCATGAGGAGACAAAATTTTGCAGAGTACAAGAAAAGAAAATTCCAAACCCAGCAGTAATGGAATAAATTGCTACATTAGCTACAGCAGTAGGTCCAACCTATAGCAGTAATTGATGATATCTCTGCAACATGGTCATCCATAGTGGAACATAAAAATGCAACCAGTGCTCTGCCAGACCGTATCCCATCTAATCAGTGATCTCATAATACCCAAGAAAGTAAAAGAAAGCCTAATAGTCTCCCAGCAGCTATCCTTCAGAGGAGTAATAGCCAGATTTGGCTCTAGGTTTTGCCTCAGTTTACATTCCCAGTAAGCAACTGAGGGGTTAGGTCATTTAAAAGCAATGTATTAGGGTATACCAATAAAGTGGGATCTCCCTATGAAAAGAACCTTGAGACCCATTTTGCATTCCTTTTTATACATATATAGGACAAACAAACAGGAGAATAAATGCACGCATCACAGAACACAAGAATGCAGTAAGAAAAAAAGAAAAAACTTCCTCCCTTTTCCAGCACCTCAAAGCTACAGGACATGAAATTAATTTTGAAGGAACCAGGTTAATCTCCAAAACTCAACACTTCAACAAGAGAATAATTATGGAAGCTATCGAAATAGAGAAACACCCCCACAACATGAATAAACATGATGATACTTTCCGTATACCAGACATCTGGAAACCAGCCCTAGTCAACAAACGAGTCCCACCAGGCCGTTAGAACACGAAACAACAATGGACACACAGCCAGCACCAATCAGCACCAATCTACTAATCATCATACAACCACATATACATACACACACACACACACACACACACACACATATACATACATATGCACATATATACACACACACACACATTATGAATCAGTATTAGTTAATTCATGTTACTCTGAATTACTTTTTAAATTTCCTTTATTAGAGAATGAAAGCAGAAGTATATGCAGTTTACCTACTTTTGTAAATAATGTGTATTTGTTGCTATTTTGCTTAGAGCTTCATCGAAGCATTGGAACCTACGCTTATTTACAGATTTGAATCTCTGGATTTTGTTTTGTATTCTCTAATTGCTAGTATTTATTTAGTTTAGTTGTTTATCTTAGAATATGCTTTGTATTCTATGACAGGTTTACAACCCAAAACTTAAGTAGATTTGAATACACATGAGTAAATTCCTTAATGAAGAAATTTTAAATAGAATCAACATTTTTCATATTCGTTACTGAAAAATGATTATTTATAAAATCCTCCTTAAGATAGCATGAAATATGTTTTATTTATTAATGATATTATCCTAAATATGGTTGTATTCAACTAAAGGATATTTATCAATAAATTTAACATTTTAATCAATATATTTAATGTGAATTTTGATTTGGCAAGAATTTTAACTAGGTTTATATTCCATTGCTATACTAATCATTTTAATTGGCAACTGCAATTTAATTAGAACTGGTTTGCTTTGATTCATCAATTAATCATGAACAGCACCTTGGAATCTCTGCCATCTTTAGACTGTGATTGGTGCAGCCCTCTGTTTATGTGTCTAGAGAATCCCAAACCTGTTGCAAAACACTCTTGCAACCTAGTTCTACTAGAATAGCACGGAATGGTACAGGCCAAGATTGAAGGATACTGAGAGAGCTATACTGAGGGAGTGAGAACTGGAATAAGCCCTGGAAATTGTGAGTGTACTTCAAGGTAATATTTCCAAATTTTGCTGTTTTAGTAGCACCAAATTTATAAGTGCTTTGCCATTTTTATTTATATTCATTCACCAGTTATCCGGATAATGTTTCCAGTACAGAAGTTGAGAATGTATAGACACAATGCCTTTCCAGTTCTTTAAAATACAGGCAGGAAAATCACTGACTAGTTTTCATCTTCTGTGTTTTTTTTGATGCAGGAAAAGCTGTGTTTCTAGCCAGAGACAAGCACCATCTGGCAGACCTGAGCCATCTAATTCGTCATGAAGCCCCATATCTATTCCAGAAATATGTCCAGGAGTCTCATGGCAAAGATGTGCGTGTCATCGTGGTGGGAGGCCGTGTCGTGGGCACTATGCTGCGTTGCTCAACAGATGGTAGAATGCAGAGCAATTGCTCACTTGGTAAGAATGAAGATGTGTTTGAATTTACGATATGTGTTAAATTTTTAAATTCTAATTTTAAGGCATACATTTTTCATAGACCAGTGCTATTCTAAATGTAGAGATTATTTTGAAAGAAACAAATACAATAAATTTTGATTTAATGGACTAAAAGGGAAATCACTATTTAACCCTAAGCTTGCATATACACTAAATAGCAAATTTTCTTCTACATAGAAAAACTAATAACATCAAACACCTTTTGGTGAGAACCATTGGTTATTATATGAACTGTCTCACCAAACAACACATTTGTATTTGTTATTTGGGGCAAAGTCCTGAAAGTTGTTCAAACCTCAGATCGAGCAGCCATTTATCCATAAAATTTTAAGTCCACTAAATTAAGTAACTGCTGTATAACATTTGTATTTGTATAGATTGCCTTTACATTTACATTACTTCTGCAGTTTCCTTTTAGATCATTCTCCCAATCATTTACTGCAGTTAAGAAGTAGCAGGAATAGATAGGCCATTTTATATGCCGAGCCAACATCATGCAATTTCACATGGTATAATCACCAGAACCTTTTTTAATACCAACATCCCACAATATTAAATTAATCTCATCTTAAGGTCTTACAAAAATTTTTACTTTCTCTACCCCGATCATGAGATTTTGTATAAGAACCAGCCAAGTCATCCATGCCCTGAAATCTGCCTTGTGGCCATGTGCAGCAGGAGCCCACGTGGCCCATTTCTGCTTGCTCACAGGCGCAACAGAGCAGGAGGCCAAGTGGTGTGTTGGTGTTGCTGCCGCAAGGCAAGACAAGTGTTGGGGCATGGATGGCCTGGCTGCGGTGGCCCTGAGGTAGGCTAGTGCGGGGCACATGGAGCAGCAACACTCTCCTACCTCGCCTCATGACTGTGGCACTGACAAATCACTCGACCTCTTGCTCTGTTGCGCTAGTGAGCAAGCAGAAGAAGTGGGCTGACAACCACACAGGGTCATGCTGGAGCTGCTGCTGTGAGCAGAAGCAAATGTAAGGGTGTGGGTGGCCTGGCTGTGGGGGCTCTGAGGTAAACCGGGGGAGTCGTGGGGCAGCTCTACCCCCCTGCTTTGCGGTGGTGGCACTGGCGCACCACACAGCCTCCTGTGTCATTGCGAACAATCAGAAGAAGTGGCCTCCCATACATGGGGGGGGGGAATAAGATACCCCCTGAAAATTAGCCCTAGTGCTTATTTTTCACCCCAAAAGAAAATAAGACCTGGTCTTATTTTCAGGGAAACACATTATATTGAAACTTCATGAGAGTTCTACTATTAGTAATTTTAAAAACGGCTTTTTTTAATTGGTTTATGTGGGTAGTGCAAGTCCCTTAGTATCTGGGGATGCCACACTATCTTTGTACTAGTAACGGTTAGTCATTTCTTCTATGTGGAAATTAACACTCTGAAATGGCCCATATTCTGGATCAATTCTCCTCTTTGTGAACGTTGTTTCCAAAGTTAATACTATTTCATCGGCTTTCATAAGTGTTCTATATTCCTATTTTATTTCATTCAATCCTTTATATCATCTCTTTGAGATGAGAGAGGGGAACAAATGCATGGTCAAACATAGGTAAGCCTCACTGTAGTTGTGAATTAGTTAAATAAATGGTATGATTGAAAATAAAGATAAATAAAGAATGTATATCAGCCTGTATTGGTTACTTTCTTATTTACCCATCAAAGTTTTTCTAGAACGCATTTATTTTTAACACCAGCAACTAGATCCCCCTTTTTTTTTAAAATGGGAAATCCTCACAAAATTTCTTAAAAGCTAGCCTTAATACCATAATAAGCATTAAACTCACATAGCACTCTCTGTGGCTCATATAGGTTTATTGAATTTGAGTTGGAATACTATTGTACCCTGATTTAGCTTTCTTCCTGTTACTAGGTGGTATAGGTATGATGTGCTCACTCAGTGAACAAGGGAAACAACTGGCAATCCAAGTTTCTAACATCTTGGGGATGGATATCTGTGGCATCGACCTCCTAATGAAGGATGATGGCTCGTTCTGCGTCTGTGAGGCCAATGCAAATGTAGGTTTCATTGCCTTTGACAAGGCTTGCAATCTAGATGTAGCTGGTATCATTGCGGACTATGCCGCTTCACTGCTTCCTCCCGGTCGCTTGACACGACGCATGTCCTTGCTCTCTGTAGTATCCACGGCTAGCGAAACTAGCGAGCCAGAGCTGGGACCTCCAGCTAGTGCCACTGTCGACAATATGAGTGCTAGCTCCAGCTCTGTCGACAGCGACCCTGAAACCACAGAGAGAGAGTTGCTCACCAAGCTCCCGGGGGGGATATTCAATATGAACCAGCTAATAGCCAATGAGATTAAGCTCCTAGTGGAGTGATGCCACATGTAAATAACTATGACCAATTTTCTTGTAAATTTTTTTTTAAATACAACCAACTTGTAGTGCTGTTTATTGGAAGCAGCTTATAGAGGTGAGGTGAGGGTTTTAACTTGGGGCTCAGAATCAAAACATGCATGTTCTGTGAATGCTGCTTTCCTATTAATCTTACAGAACATATGTCTAGTTGTTATTTTTAACTATTTTTCATTTGATAATACTTTGTTTAATACTCTGCATTGGGAAATGGAGGAAAAGAACTGGGTAAGAACTGTTTTTGATAGGGATGCCATTATATTTGAACTCATATTAAAATAGTTCATCTTCATTTATGCTATTTGTAATTTGAAAAGTTAATGCTCCAGAAGCACCTGTGAACTAATAATTTGCCAACCCTCCCCTCACCTCATTGGAGCTCATTCCTATTAGTTATTATATACCTTTTGCTTTATGTCCTATAGGAGTGGAGAGAAATTAGAACAGCCATTTTTTTATTTCATTCAAAGGTTCTAAATATCAGCATTTCTATCTATTATCAATAAGATCTGTAAAATTGTATCCCTGACAACAGTCCACAATGAAATTCTAGCCTTTAAGCAGTTTTACAGGGTGCAACATTGATTACTTCAGCATGAGCTTTTGAAATAAACCTGCAACTTCTGCCATTTCTGTATTGACAGATGTCCACATGTTTAGATTTAAAATCAAATTCACTTTCCTTGGGAGAAAAAAAAATTGCTATGTATCTGGATTTTAAAAAAATAATTTTAAAACCTTGCTTTAGGTCAGGATGGGGAGAAGTTGTGTGTAAAATTCAGTTTGGGCCATTGATGGCAGAAGCGGCATGTTTTCTTTTGCACAAGAACTGAGATAAACAGCACTGTTAACTTTTGGTGTACAAAATAATGTTTAATCCAATGTGAAAAAGAATAACACTAGTTTAAAACAAATGTGCATTGACTTGTATTTGTTAGTGTTTTAGTCCTTTTTGCAAGATGCTGTGTTAATGTTTCATTTTTAATACATGCTCGTCCAACACTTCCTTCTCCATGCCTACATCTTTAACAGGGCCCAATTTGAAAAATACCTGTACTACTCAACATCACCACTAATAGTAACAAACTTATAGAAAAAAGTCTGATGCGTAGAAAATATGGGAGGGGTGTGGAGGAGGGTTGAAATGGTTGCAAATTTCAAAATTACATTTTGTAAATTTAATGTGTCACTATTATTGATAGAAGGCATTAAAATCTAAAGTGGCCTGATTTACAAAGGATAAATCCTGAAAGAAACTAGCAGGTTTTGGTTTTGGGAAACACTTTGCCAGTAAGGCCCAGCCAGAATGGGAATATGATTTAAGGCCGCCAGTGTGTGGATCTCAGGCCCCTTTGTATGTGTCTGTATTTTGCTTTGTTTTTGTCATTAATTTTTGTCTGTCCAGTTCGTCAGTCTTTTTTCCAGAATGCCTGATGATCTCCTCTCCCAGTCCATCCCTGATACTTCTGGCTGTGCATTTTCTTATTAAATTTGATAAAATAACCAAAACATCAGCTTTGGGTCTGTTTTAATGGCCTCATCTTCCTCCTCCTCACCCATTTCTCACTCATTTATTTACTTTGGGTATATACCATATTGAAATTATAGAAAAATGTAAATAAAATACTGTTACTTTAAAAGCAGCCATCCACAACATGACACAGTAGTATATTTGTAACAGCAAGTTGGCTTATGAAAGGGCTTTGGAGGATGGGCAGCTTCTGTGTGTAGGGTTGTTTTGTCTCAGTGCTTCAGAACAACAATTTACCCTCCAAGGCTCTGAGCTTCATTCTACTGGCCAACTTCATCACTCAGCTGTTTTAACTTCCACTTCGGTATCAAACACCACTTGTGAACACTTTACCGAGACACTAGGAATAAATAGAAAAGTATTAACTTGCTTTCATGAAGGTCGATCATGCCTACTTGTACAGATTTTTAAAATACAATAATGACAATTTTGTAGAATTAATTGTTATTGTTAAAAGCAAAATAGAAGGATGATTGTTGACATTAGCTGATGAAGCAGAAACAATATTTTAGCATGTGTAGGTTGAAGAAAATACAAAGGTTTCTATTTTAAAAAACTCAGAAAAAGAAAAACACGAAGTAGCTTTCTTTCCTTCTGCTTTCTGGCCCTTCACCCCTTTGTTAACTAGACATGTGCCTTCTAAAATACAGGTTTCTTTAAAAGATTGCACATCTTTCGGAAACATGAGCAAAGAATTAACCTTTGTAAACTAGCAGAAAAATATTGCAACATTCACTGGAAACAAAGTTGATGCCAGAAGAAGTTTGACAACTCTTTAATACTTATATTTGGGCTATTTGAGTTTCTCCACTGTTTGAGAAAAAACAGTTTGTGACAAATGTTTTTCACATGAATTTTTTTTCAAAATATATAGACTCAATTTACACCACTATAAATGCAATGGAATGACATACACTTTGTTCTGAATCATACACAATGAACACATTAAGGGATTTTATATTTCGGTTTATGTGTTTGCCATGTGATGGCCATGTGTGTGTTGTGGTTGTATTGGAAAGATGGAAAAGAGACTGAATAATGTTTGGGCAAAGGAAAGTCTCACACATTGTTGAAATAGAAACTGGCATTGCATGTTAAAATCATATAGGAAATTGTATGCTTGAAAAAAATTCCCTCACGTAATGTAATTTTTTTAAAAAATGTTGTAAAAGAAGCTTTAAAAACATTACTGTTGGTAAAGAAAATGAATTTAGTTTCTAATAACTAGAGTTTAAGTTCTGTAGAGAGTAGTGCTACACATCACACTTCGCTGGAAAAAAATACTGACAAGTATATTAAGAGTACCAACATTACTTATCATAATTTGAAATGAACAACTAGCAAAGCAGAATTGAACAATTGGGAATATATAAGTTGTAGTGAATGTCAGTATTCAAATGGAACCAAGTTTGGGTGTTGGATGATAATGATGGAGTTTAATGAGTACTGTATATTTTGTTTGTGCTTTTATTTTACAGATGCTATGTTTATACTTTTTCTACTGTATAGAATTACAGGTTGTATTTGTAGCTTTGTATCTTCTCAGATTTTATATTGTTGATAAAACTTCTCATTCTGGAACACTTTGGTAGAGCATTAATAACAGATGTTGGGAAGACAGCATATGTGTGGACTATTTTTGTTGTTGTTGTGTTTCACCAAACTTTCAACGTGTTGGATCTAACTACACTGACTTTGTTCAGCAATTTACCATAGAAGATATGCCAAGAAAAATGTTTTGAACCTGTGAAATTTGGGAGGGAGGAATAAAAGACAGTTTCAGAAGTGCTGCATTGGACATGTACCAGATTTGATGAATACTGTTTTAAATTTCAAATCCTCCCATTTAATAAAAGCAGAGCTCAAGTTGGTTAAATGTATAAGGGTTTAAACTATGTAAGATGTATCAACATGTACAATTCTTTCTCATGGCTCACTCTTTTTGAGAAGGTTTATGAGCTATTTGGCTGGTGTGAGACTCACGACCCACTCCTGTTCTCTCTATGGAATTGTAGGTGCTCAGACAGGTAACCTCTGCTGCTACTGTCTCTTTCATTTTTAATTTTTCACTGTTCTAGGAATTTATAAAGTATTATAGAATTTATGACAAAAGGTTATCTTTTTGCTTTCTTTTTCTTTTTCTTTTTAATATATATTTGAGTGTCTTGATATTGGAGGGTGAATTTTGGGATGTTCTGATGATGGCTTGGACCATCATTGGCAATTTCTGTATCCCTCATGTTACAGTTTTCAGTTGAATGACTTTTATTTGTTTAACGCATTGTCAATTACTTGATGTTTTGGGTGGGAATTTGTAACACTTAAGGAACCTCTGTGTAGTGCATACTACTTTTTTTTTTGAATGTTCTAACAATTCACATTTTCTTACTGTTCTTTGCAAAACTTTTCAGGAGCCAAAAAAAGTCAAACAATCCAGAGAAAAACTTCCCTTCTCCCCTTTCTGGTGACAAGAGAGAGCGAGAGAGAGAGCGCTTGTGAAAATCCTTGAGAATGTTCCTCCCTAAACTTCCCCCCCCTGTGGTAAAACAATAAACGCAGCAGCCTGGTGGCATCCAATACCAACCCCTTGGCAGGTAACTTTCAGCTCTTGATCATCCCATATTAGCTAACACTGCTTTCCTTTTTTCTCTTCCTGAGTCATAATATGATTATTGCTGTAAAAGAATGAGTTTAGGAAGCAAATGGTATTTCTTTTCTTGTTCTTCATTTTGTGTATATTTAGCAGAATTAGACTTTAAAGCTTATTGTGATCCATGTGTTCAAGTACGATCACAGCAAGAGAAAATTTAAGCAGTGTGCAGTGACAGAAAGAAGGGATGGTGTGGTATGTAACTTCACAGATTCTGCCATCTCGATCTTCCCATGTACCTACCCCTTCTTGCTGCCCCTTCCCCCAATATACGTTCTTGGCTTAAGTTTTACAGGGCTTTGATGCTTTCCAGGGGCACAGTCAGCACAAAACTAATCGGCATCAATTAACAGGTACGGAAAATAGGAGTAAAAAGTTTATATAATTTTCTATTTCTTATATCAGGGCTTGGGTGGAGGGCATTGCGTACTTGCGAAAATTCAGAGGGGGATTTTATTTCAGGAATTTTCTATATGGGTTGCGCAGTATACTGCTATTTATTGGTAATAATGAACAATCTGAATAACTTCTTAATATTTTATTTTTGATTTAATATTCAAATATCTGCATAAACATATGACAACAGTGACACAGCCAGTGGTAGAAATGATGGCTAATATGAAAGAACAAAATGTTCCAGATGAACATCCCCCAAATATTTTGCATGGGAGCATGTACATATCGTATTACAAGAAAAGTGTTTTCTTTTGTCAGGTTAACCTTAAATATATTGCTTTGAAATGTAAAAGTGCCAAGATATTTTGCTAAGATAGATTTAAAGCAGTATTTTTTATGTGGAAGATTTACTGTTATACTACTATTTCTATAACTTCTATTTTTCATGAATACTTAATCTCTCCCAGACATAGCTTACTTTTTTGCAAATTTATTTGAAACAAAAAATGGCTGCTCTGCAAAAGTCTTATAAAATTGTCTTCCCTGTTATTTTTGACCCAGAGGCATTGCGTAAAGAGTAAAACATTAGATTAAAATTGGCTGTTGAACAGACTTTTTTTTTCTTCTCTTGCCAATTTTTAGGCTTTTTGACACAATCTGATTCCTACTGCAACTCTTGTGACTTGAAAAAGCTAAACAAGAGAAAGGATCATACTGCAAATTGTTCCTTATAATTGTCAATGCTCATGCAAATTAGCAGTTGCTGGAATTGGAGAGAAGAAGTAAAGTGATATTAAAACAATAGGAGCCTGTGTACGCTATTCAACAAAATTAAATTTTCACTTTGCTTGCACTAAAAGGGCAATCCAATAAGACAGACATTTGGCACTGCCCAGAGTTCCAGCTTTCAGGAAATGCTGTTTTACTTTTTAATGTTCTATGTGAATTAAGTTTATGAATTGCAGAGTTTGATTAGAAATATACTTGGAAAAAGAAACAGGGTACTATGAAAGAGGACGGTAATAACTAGGTATGCTTAATGCAACAGAAAATCTTGTGTGTTGAAATGTGATGGTAACATAACGGAAGCATCTGATGGCATTTGTATTTTTAATCTGCCATGTAGTATCCATCTGTAAGGATACCTGCAAAGTTTATTATTTTGGTCTTCTGTCCAAAATTGTTCTGAAGGAGATGGGAGGTATGGGAGGAAAGATTGTAGTGAGCTTCATGCCTTTAAAGGATCCCCATTGTGTGGTTTTTCTGTGAGCTGAACAAGAACTTCTTCTATATGCCCTTGTGCTGCAACAGAATAATAAAACTGGTAGGTGGCAGCAGAAGAAGGAGATTATACAGATGGCACCCGAGAACAGAGAATGCTGCCATGTGGGGAGAGATGGATTCCAAAATATTAGCTGATGTAACGTGCAAAGATGAGAGACAGCTTCCTTGACTTGTTACTCTGCATGGTGAGTCTGACCCTTGATCAGTTCTTATTCACCATAACGGATATGTTAAGTCCACATTTCTGTTTAATCTGGAATGCTGACTAAGGGAGCTGACAGATTTAGGTATTTCTCTTAATTTCATTATCACTTCCTTAAAAACAAGCTGAAGGTCATTATTCTCAACTTTTTTCTTTTAACAACTACATCCTTATGTTAAATATACAAAAGTGATGTTGTAGATTAATTATCACTTCTATCCTGCATTGATTCTATTCATGCACATAGAGATGAAGCTGTCACTAAGGATGGGAAATATGTTTACAGTGTGAATAGAATGGAAAATGAAGCAATTTCTTAGGAACACTTATCTCTACTTATTTGCCCAGAGGTAATATACTGTGTAAAACAGAAAACTAAGAATAGTTTTAATTAAGAAGAAAATTTCAGCATCTAAATAAATGTCAAACAAAAATGTGTTCTCTGAAAAGTTCAAAATTAATTTTCTTTGGCTCTAATACTTTCTTTCTGGCCTTTTTAAAATCATGCTTTGAACCTCTCAATTTTTGAGGCTTATTAGAAATTAGTTGTAGCACTGCAAAATTGTGAATATTTTACCTGTTGTTAATAGTGTAAGAGGAATATCATGCTTAATTTCAGAGTTGTGTATTAAGCACAATGTAAATCATTCAGTATCTTATAATTTAAAGAACTTTCTGTGACATTAACAATAATTTCCTCACAGGTGAATTACTTTGATAATTGTAGGAATCACTGGAATCTAAGCAGTACTTCCATTTGTAGGAAAGATGTTATAGGAGAAGCAATTTATTTCTGCTGCCATATATGTGAATGTGGTATACAGTTTGACAAAGTATCTCTGGAATTTTATTATATGCAAAAGAGGAATGTAAAGGAAAGAGGAAGTGAGGGATGGTAGGAAATAGAAAGAAAGAAGGAAGGAAGAAAGGAAAGAAAGAAATAAAGAGAAAGACTCACAAATGAATATAAAAGATCTGTATTGTATTAAATGTTACTAATGTAGAAGTTTCCTTTTTTAAATGTCTTAGGCCCAGTAGCAGAGGTTGTATTCAGACAGTTCACTGGTGGAAATCACAGGTGGGCCTGTCCACCCGCCCTGGCGCTATGCCGTCCTATTTGGGCACATTTTCGCTAATTGGGTGTTTGTTCCAGCAGTCTCATTTCCCGCCTTTTAAAGTATCGTGTGTGTGTGTGTGCGTGTGTTTGTGTATCAGTGGTGGGTTGCAGGCGGTACGCCCCGGTACAGGCATACCGGAGCCTGCCTGGAGCACCAGGTACCGTTCAGGTACGGTGCTGCGGAGGACCCACCCACTTACAAGAGCTCCTTACCTGTCCTTTAATCCTTTGGAGCTTATGTGCATGCACATGGTGCATACGGCGCCTGTGTGATGCTCCGCTGAGCAGCTGAAGTGTCAAGGAGACTTGCGGAGGTGTCGCAGGCAGGTATGACGCATGCATATATATATGCATTTTTAAATTAGTGTCAGTTCTCTATCCTGACCATGTTGATTGGGTGTTGGGAGAAATATTTCCTGCTATTTTAAGTGTTTAATTTTACTTCACCTAGTTAAGATTTGCAGAAAAACAACTTTCTTGATCAGGAAGACCTAAGTACTTCAGTAAGATTGGAGGCATTTGCAGTTCCTTGAAGGAGGCAGCAGATACACCCTTGTCTGTAGATCAACCATTTCTTTTTGGGGTAAAAATAGCTGAGCAGACTGTGACAGTGGAAATGTATGGATGGGATTTTTTTTTCCAGTTTAGATTAAACCGTGAATTATGTAGAGTCTAATAATGTCATGGGTGGGGACAAAAGCTCAATTAAAATGACGTGCTTTGGGGCAAATTTAAGCTAACCAGAAAGATAGCATTCAGCCTGTGCAAATTTGGGTAGTATTCTGAAATAAATTAGATTAGCAGGACATTTTTTTATTATGTCGAAAAGCAAAAAGATATGTGATTCTGATTCACAGTTTCTGAAATTCAGCTTATACTTCCTATAATTACAAGCATCTGCATCTTTTGTAGTAGTGGAAATGCACTTTCCAGCTTCAAACACAAGGAAAGCTTAAATCACAGAAGACATGGAAAATAACAATGTTGGATTGAGGCTGAGAACCTGACCCAGGATTGTAGTAGTAGTTAATTGTCCTGGAGTAGTTTCAGTTTATTTTCTAATTCTATTGTGTATCAAAAAATTAACTTATCTTTTTAATGGGAATATTCTTTTTGTGGCATTAAAAATGCCTACATGAGGGAATAGTTGGAATCTGTAAACAGGTAGTCCTCGATTTACAACAATTCATTTAATGAATGTTCAAAGTTACAACAGCACTAAAAAAGGTGACATGACCATTTTTCACACTTACAATCTTTGTAGCATCCCCATGCTTGGAAACTGGTTCATACTTATGACTGTTGCTGTGTCCCAATGTTATATGATCACCTTTTGCAACCTTTTGACGAGCAAAATCAGTGGGGAAGCCAGATTTACTTAACAAGTGTGGCAAGAAGGGTCGTAAAATGTGGCAAAATTCTCTTAACAAATGTCTCACTTACCAACAGAAATTTTAGCCTTAATTGTGGTCATAAGGTGAAAAGTTACCTGTATATAGTAGAAAGAATGACAGCATATCTTAGCCCCTTTGAAAAAGAAATAAAAAGACCCTCCCTCTCTTTAAGGCTTCTGAACACAGCTCCTTCTTAGACATTCTCAACAGAGGGCAGGACTGTCTGTATTTTTCATGTCAAACCACACAAGCTTATATCCTTAGCTCTCTAGAGGTTGGGAGTAGTCTGATCTGCCCATTCAAGATCCAGTAGTAGAACAACAGACATCTATTCTGAATTGGTGTATTATTATGATCTGAGTTTGAGGATGGGTTTGTTCAAACTGAATCCAATCTTGCTCTTTTGGCTCTGTAGTATGGCATTTGATTTAAACACTTGAAAGATTTATTTAAGCTTTGTTGCCATAGTGCATGATTTGCAGCATAGTAAATAGAAGAATGATTAGGAAGCAAAAAGTGAGTGAATACAAAGCACGACATATTTGTACCACCAGTTCTGCACTATGCAAGAGGAATCTATCTTGAGTTACCAAATTCATTTTGGAATGAGCCTCATCTGGATCGAAGAATTATGTTGTTTTTCATAAGCAGTTTAAAGGAAGATTTGTGGTAATTTATAATGCAATTTGTTTATTTTTATATAGCCCTTTGGCCATAAAGGAACCAATGTATAATTACTTAAAACGTAGTTGCCTTTGCAGCATTTTAAAAAGTAAATTCTGAAATCCAGGTGTATCCTTTTTTCTGTCTAAAAGCAAAGAAGAACAAGAAGACGCTTCATAATAAGGATCCCAGGTGGAGTAAGTGGCAGGTGATATGTAAAATGATCAGTTACCTTGATGTTTCCCAATACAGATTTTCCCCTGCAGGTCTGTAGAAAAGGAAGTAGAAGAAGATAAGCATCAGATCTCCACCGCAAAAAACAACTTCCCGACCTTGCTATGGAGCTTTTCGAGAAGGACACAGGTCTATCAAATTTATAGTTCTGTTGTAAAGTAATATATTCACTTCTGGATGACTTTGCAAGCAAAAATAATGTCTGTCATTCCATATTTTTATTTTAAAGGGAAGAATGAATAAAGATACCCAAGGACATTCCACCTTTTGACTCATCTTTATATTTGAAATTATATCTAAAACAGCAATAGGAAATGGAATGGAATACTTTATTTGGCCAAGTGTGATTAGACACACAGGGAATTTATCTCTGGTGCAGAAACTCTCAGTATACACATAAAGCAACAGAGTAATAATAGTCATAATAATGATACCAATAAGAAGGAGTACTAGAAAAGATTAGGATGATAATAATATTACAGCCATACAACATGGATAAATATACTTAGACATTATACTACTATGAGGATTAGATATTCAGAACAATAATGGCAAAATGTCCCTGTGTCTATGGTTTTGGCATGTAATGATAGTGGTGTCCCAAGGGAAGGTGTTGATACAGTTTATGTCCAGGATGTGAGAGGTCTGTAGTTATTTTCTCAGCCCTTCTGACCCTCACAGTATACAAATTATGGAAGGCAGGCTGGTTGCAATTGTTTTTTCTGAAGTCCTGACTATCCATTGGACTCTGTACCTGTCCTTGTTTATTTGCTGTACCAAACGAGACAGTTATAGAAGTGCAAATGACAGACTCAATATTCCTGTGTAGAATTGTATCAACAGCTCCTGGGGCAATCTGAACTTCCTAAGTTGACACAGGAAGAACATGCTTTGTTGTGTCTTTTTAATGATGATTCTAATGTTAGATGTCCATTTCAAAGCTTGGAACATTATAGAAAACAGAAACTTGAAGCATTCTACTGATGATACTGTGCTGTCAAATATAGTAAGAGGTGATAGAATAGGAGGGCTCTTCCTAAAATCCACTTGCATCTCTAAATTTTTAATCAAGTTCAGCTCCAGGTTGTTCCTGCTGCACCACAGGGCCAGTTGTTCAACCTTCTGTCTATATGCAGACTCATCACTGTCTCAAATGAGACCAATGACTGTTACGTATATCTTCGAAGTACTTTGACAGAAGGATCCTTAGAGATGCAGTCATTGGTATGTGTGTGTGTGTGAGAGAGAGAATGTGTCTGTCTGTGTACGTGTGTGTGTATACACACACACCTCTATCTGTATATAAATATGTAAAGTGAGTGTCATAGATATGTAATTGAATACTGGATGGTGTTGTCGACATATATAATATAGGCAGATCTTTCTCATTGCTCTTACATTTTTCTATCATGTTTGCTCTCTCTTTCCTTTGGTATTAGATCCATGTTTTCTGTCCATCAAGTTTCCTTTATTAGTTTTTTTTTAAACCTCCTACATGTAAAAAAAAAAAAAAAGTCATTCAAAGAGAATGTCAGTGGCTGATCGGTATTTGGCTAGCCGCTAGAGGATCACCCAGATATATTATGTATATTATATTCAGATCCATTGTTGAAGAAAAATGGTTTATCAGTATAATTAAATAAATGATCGGACGTTTCTTTTTTCAATTATCCTTCTCTTTATTTTCATGCCTTTATTTCTTGAGCTTTTTTCTAAGTTCCTATCTAATTTTTTACTGTTCCTTTCTCTTGAAGTGAATAGACGTATATATTTGTCTAACTTCACATATTAAACAGAAGGGTGAAAACTGCTGGATTTTTTAATATGTTCCAGTGGAATGGAATGTTTTTTTTTAATCTGCATTCTATTACTTCAAACAGGTTTTTTAATTCAGCTATGATTACAGAAATGATCTCAATTCAGGAAATAATGCATAAGTGGTTAGGTTTGCTGACATGCTTCATTTACATCTTAAATTCAATGCATTTCAATCATATTTTCCTTAATCTACATAGCAAGATAATTTCATGTATAATAAATGTATTCATTCACATGTAATAAATTCTTCAAATGTTAGATTCCTGATCATATCATCAATTTGGAAGTCATTATTTAAAGAAATGAGAATTTTTTTCTAAGGTGAATTCATTTTTATCCTTTTCATGTCAAGGAAAACCTTCAAGAAAAGATTTCACATAGAAGCATTTATCCCACACATGGGCAGCAGAGGTTAGGACTGTGCTGAGTGCATTTTGATATTACCATGTTTTCCCCAAAATAAGACTGGGGCTTATTTTTTTTTGGCCCCCAAAATAAGCACTTTGACTTTTTTTCTGGGGTGTATTATTTTATGGCTGCCTGCCCGCTTCCTCCCACCATCTGCTTGCCCGTGGCCACAACACAAGTGCTGGCCACGCCAAGGGTGGGTTCTTCCCGGCTTTACTCCTGGTTTGCGCTCACTGCGCGCACATGCACAGTTCAATTAAAATTGTTCTGCGCATGTGCAGAACTAACAAATAAGATGGTGGTGACTGGAGAACCTGTTTGGGGACGTGGCAGGCCTTGGTCATTGTCGGTTCCAGTGACCTAGGCTGATAGACCACTACCAGTTCAGCCAAACCAGTCGGAATCAGTAGAAACCTATCACTGGGTCTTGCCCATCCCTGGGCTTATTTTGGGGTTAGGGCTCATATTAGGCCCACTGCAAAAATCAAGCTAGTTCTTATTTTGGGGGTGGGTCTTATTTTCAGGGAAACATGGTATTAAAGAGATGAGCATATTTGCCATGTGCTTCCAAAGATCTTGCAAGCAAACTGCTTCTCTCGGAATTCTATTTTGTTTCAGTTGTCAATTTCTGAGAAGAACTATGGGAATGTCAGGGAAACACATAATATTAATTTGTTCTGAAATCACTTATCCACATTTTTCTTTTCTATTAAATATTTTCACAGGACTCTTTGATGCTATAGTCAGCAGGCCAGAGACTGCAGTTTTTGTACTGTGGCCCAGGTAATGCAGGACTAGGAGGCAGTGGCAGCAGCATGCTCTTATATCAGTTTTTGCTCATAATCTTGTCCCTTTACCCCCAATATTAAAGAATAATCTTCAAGGCTAATTGATGAGTCTCTATTGGCCACCAATGAAGAAGCCAACTTGTTGGGTGGTTTTAGTGATGTTTATATTTTCATTTCCCTTTTAATTTTTCCCTTAGTTATCTGTTATATTGTCCTGACCATCTCTTTCTGACTTATTTCTATAGGCTTTATGAAGAATCAAGAATCATTCCTTCCTCCCCTTTTAAGAATTGTGTTCCTTGCCATTTTGTTTCTTCAGTTCTAAAAGGAATGAATCACGATGGCACAATGTCCGGAACTGGAAAGATGACAGCAGTGTTAATGTATAGATAAAATGGAAGTTATTCAATAAAAAATTAATTTTTAATTTGAGTGTGCAGTGTGCCTCTCCTGTGAGCTTTACAATGCAACAGATAAAAAGAACTGATAACATCATCTAATGAAACAACAGAATGTGTATTAACCTTGATTTTCTGTTTGCCTGATATTATTTAGAATAATATCGTGTTTCCCCGAAAATAAGACAGGGTCTTATTTTCTTTGCCCCACAAAATATGGCCTTGGGCTTATTATAGGGGGAGGGCTTATTTTCTGGGGCAGGTGAGAAGCTAGGTGCACCTTTTACCTTTCCAGGTCCATTGCGTTCCTCGCCATTGTGTTCAGGGAAGCTACTGGTAAAAAAAAAAACCCTTCTCGCAAGTTCAATCAAACTTCTTGAAGCCGCAAGAAGGTTTTTTTTTTTTTACCAGGGGCTTCCCTGGACACAATGGCGAGGAACGTGACGGACCTGGAAAGGTAAGAGGCACGCCTCGCAGTCCAACACCGCCCACCTCACCCCAATGGTAAAGGCAGCCTGCCTGGTTCCCTTCCCTGCCGTCCCTTTAGCAAGGGGTGGCAGGTGGGGGGGGGGGAGAAGCGAGGCACGCCTCTTACCTTTCCAGGTCCATTGCGTTCCTCGCCCTTTTGTCCAGTGAATTCCCTTGTTAAAAAAACCCTCATGAGTTCAACTAGCGACATTGATCTTTTTTCCCTCCATCTCTATGAAAATTAATTAAATAAGTTACATAGGACCCACTGTCTGATGAACTCTGGATTTAAAGGGCACAGCCATTTCTGTATATCAGGTTCAAAAATTTGTTATCTCAGCCATGCTAAATAAAAAATTATCACAGGCATGCTAAATTTCCATAGTTTATTAAATCTATATGCTGCCCAACTCAGCAAAGCAACTCTGGATGGCTTACAATTAAAATTAAAACCTAAACTGATGGGAACATGATCCAAAGTGAACCGGGGGAGAGGCTTGGTGGTATAGAATGTTATGAGAGTAAATGGGTATCTTAATGGATCTATGTTTGCAAATTAAAAATAACAAAACTTGGGAAGCAATCTCACTGGAAACTACAAACAGGGTTGTGTGAGATCAGGTTTCACTTTTTGTACTCCTGTTATACAGTTTGCCCAGAGTTGTCATGAGGAAAATGTGTTTCTATAGTTATCATTCACTTATACTTTTGAGTCTTGAAAAAAACTAAAACATTATAGTGGCTTGCTTTAAGGAAAGTTGATTTTCCAATTATTAGACCAGAGATGAGAATGCAGTGATACACTGATTCTGGAAGATAAGCAGAGGTTTTACTTCACTCTCACTTCCAGTAGCTTATCTTCTGATCTTTCCTGGGTCCTTACTAACCAAAACACTTTATAAATATTCAACATTTGGTTCCTTATTTATTTTTCACATTTTTGAATCATTCATCTCCCTCAGAGGTGACTCCTGGTGGTATACAATAAAATATGAAAATAGCATATAAAAATAAAAAACTAAAATTAAAAAAATAGAATGTAAAATGAAGCAAGAATGATTGAACCCTGTTAAAAATTAGTGTCAGACAAGCCCCAGCTCAGGAGCTTAGGAAAGAAAAACTTTTAACTCTATTTGATTGAAAAAATTGGTTCTTTTACTAAGGTTAAGTGATTTCAGTGAAAGAAAGGCTAGATCTGAAGATTCCCACCCAAAATGTTACATTTTTTTCCATTTTCCTAGTCCTCTCCCCTTGACCAGTCCGCACCATTAAATGGCACAATGGTGTTGTGCCATTTAAGTGTTTTGGGAATGACCTGGGTGCTTGTGCCTTTCTGTTCTCAGGCCGGGTGTCCTCAAAGACTAGTATATGCCCATTCTCACACCTCTAGTTTCTGTCAAGGCTGTCACACACACTCCTTCCCTCTCATCTCTATTCTCTACATTCCAATGCCCCTTCCTTGCATTTTATGACAGGATACTAGTAAAGAGTAGAAACTGAAGATGGCAGTATGACATGCTTCCTTTCCCCTTCTTAGGGACTTTAATCATGTATAGGAAAGAGAAATGGGAGGAAATAATAATAATATATAACTATTATGGTCATAGACCAGCAATAGGCATCATTGTGTCAGCCCTGGAAGCCATCGTTTTTGTTGGAGCTTCAGGGCTGCCACGTTTAGTGCCTGGAAAACAGGATTGGATGTCAGATCCGTGTATCTGCCATTCTTCGGTGGACGAAGATGGGGCAGTTGGATTTGATGCATTTTGTTCTTTCTCCTTTATGTCTTGCCTTAGCAATATAGCAATAGCAGTAGACTTATATACCGCTTCATAGGCCTTTCAGGCCTCTCTAAGCGGTTTACAGAGAGTCAGCATATTGCCCCCAACAATCTGGGTCCTCATTTTACCCACCTCGGAAGGATGGAAGGCTGAGTCAACCCTGAGCCGGTGAGATTTGAACCGCTGACCTGCTGATCTAGCAGTAGCCTGCAGTGCTGCATTTAACCACTGCGCCACCTTGGCTCATGCCTTGCATATTTATATAACCTTTCGCCCGATTTATAACCATTGCCTGGCACCTCAGAAGTCCAGAAAATCCTCACCCCCTGGAGGATGCAAAGTGGGGGGAGCCATGTGATTTGGAACTCAAGAACATGATCCTTGATAATTCCTGCTTATCTCTGTCTCAGAGAGGCCCGTACAAAAACATCTTTATGTCTGTGGATTGGTGGGAATCAACATTGGGAGGGCTTCCTAAGTCCCTTTATGATAGATTATATAGCCTGAGGGCCCTAGAGCCTACTTATGATGTTGATTTGCTTTCATTCCTTTTCAATAAAAGATTCCATTTGAAATACCAGGTTTTCAAGAGTGTACTTTTTTGAAGGGGAGGGAGGCGAGGCAGGTCCTTGCATAAAGCAGGCTCTGCAATAATGGTCAAACTGGAGAGGAATTTTTTTTCTCTCTTCCATATGTACTCTACTGAGGGGACCCTCCAACAATGTCCAAACAGCAGTGAACAAGGGGAAGCCAAGTGGTGGGGAGAAACCTCAACAACTACCCAACCCGACACTGGCTCATATGTCCCATAGAACACATCAAAGCTGTCTTTGAAAGTTCCACGAACCCCTGATGGTCTGTCGGCATAGGAAAAAGGGACAGCTGGGATGGAAGAACCAGTGAGATGACCCTCACCCCCGGCAGCTGCAAACCCAGATGAAAAAAAGGAACTGGGAGCTCTTTCCAATCAGGAGAATCTGACTGGGGAACCACTAATGGATGATTGTTTGAAGCAGCACATCAACCGCCTCGTGATGGAAGCCTGGCAAAACCTCGACATCCGAGGTGAACTAGAATGCCAACGGAGGAGAGCGGGTGATCCAGCAGCTGAAGGACCCCGAGTAGTCACCTCTGATCCAGCTGTGACTGACCAAGCAGCTGACAAGGCCGGGGCAGCAGCAGCTGTGCCAGGGATCCAGCCTCCTGCCAGTCCAGCCCAGATGATGTTTCCTAGCCAACCTAGGGGCCCATGGCTGGAGAGGAAAGCTCCCCCTTTGGGGGTAAAATTTGACAGAGATCCCCAGAAATTGGGGGTTTTCCCTGCTCAGATCCTCACCTATATGCAAGAATAAGGACACAATTTTCCAACCCAAGGAGCACGAATACAAGTCGTCACCCTAGCCCTAGAAGGGGCAGCTGGAAGTGCCCAAACTGCTTCGGGTTTCTGCTTAACTTCATCTAAGAGCTGGTGATTGGTTTCTCTTAGACTGGGTATTGGCAACATGTGGCTCCAGAGCTGCATGTGGGTTTTTGACCCCCCCCCCTCCTGTGGCTCCCTGCCGACCTGGTCTCATGACCTGCTCTCCGCACAAAAACACTGGCCCGACCCAGTTGGGTGACCTGCTCTCTGCCCCAAGAAGGCGCAGAGCTGCACGGCTGGAGCACCCCTAGGTTTTCTCCACACTGCCCACAACCAGCTGATTTCTGTTATTCCACGTCCTTCATGAGTAGCTCAGCATTAGCCATGGTTCTCTTCATGTCGGCTCAGGAAGGAGGGGAATGCGGAGGAGCAGCCACCACTGCCATATGCAGGAAGAGAAGAGCTCCGTCTCTCCTGCGCAACATGGCTAGCTACTTACCTGAGTGCGCAGGAGGAGGAGTTGCCACTGCTGTCATGATCCCAGACCAGGAGTGTATCCTGCTTGTGTGCGTGAGAGAGAGAGGGATGAGAGACAGAAAAGGGGAGCTAAAGAGAGAGAAATGAGAAAATGATGGAGGGAGAGAATGAGAGAGAGGGAAAGAGAAACAGAGAGAGAAGGAGGAGAGAAAGGAAGAGGGAGAGAGAAATGAGAGGTCTGGAGGGAGAGGATGAGAGAGAGGGAAACAAATGAGAGAGAAGAGAGAAAGAATGAAAGGGGGAGGAAAAAGAGAAACAAATGAGAGGGAGAGAAAGAAAGAAATGAGAGAAAAGGAGAAAAAGAAATGAGAAAATAATGGAGGGAAAGAATGAGAGGGAAACAAATGAGAGAGAAGAGGGAGAGAGAAATGAGAGAGCTGGAGGGGGAGAATGAGAGGGAAACAAATGAGAGAGAGAAGGGAGAAGAGGAAAAAGAAAGAAAAACAAATGGGATAGGGGAGAGAGAGAGCCATTTCCCACAGAAACACGGAATCAAAACCTGGGTAGGCATGGGGTCATGTGACTAGGTGGGAGTGATGAGTTGGCCATGACCACCCAGGTTTTATAGCTCCAGGTGGTTTCTGTGGGAAACAGGTCCAAATGGTTCTTTGAGTGTTTAAGGTTGCAGACCCCGGTCCTAGGTGGTGCAGCCACAGCCAATGTTGGTGCTTGGGTTGCGGGGGTGGATACTGGCTATGGTGCTAGAGCTGGTGCTGTCACAAAAGCAAGCATAGCCCTGCCATTGCCTGTTAGGTCTTATTACCAGTTGGGTGGCTGGCAGTGCCATCCAGGCTAGAGTCTCGCAGGGTCCACTATCTGCTTCAAGCGATAATTTGGATACTTTTCTAAAGATTTTTTTAAAGATTTTATGGGATGTGGTGGCTCAGATGCTGAGCTTGTCAATCAGAAAGGTCGGGAGTTTGGTGGTTCAAATCTCTAGAATTGCGTAATGAAATGAGCTCCCATTACTTGTCCCAGCTTCCGCCAACCTAGCAGTTCAAAAGCATGTAAAATGCAAGTAGAAAAATAGGAACCACCTTTGGTGGGAAGGTAACAACTTTCGTGCGCTTAGTCATGCCAGCCACATGACCATGGAGACGTCTTCAGACAGCGCTGGCTCTTCGGCTTTGAAACTGAGATGAGCACTGCCCCTACATATGTGCGAGGGAAACCATTACCTTTACCTAGAAATTTTGTAGTCTTTATTATTTAATAAGAAGCACACAATTGCCTGTGAGATTGGTCTGGATAGTTTGTGATTATAGAAGTTATTAACAGAATCAGGCAATTTACAAGTTTAGTAAATAAATAAAATTCATCCTCCAAAGATGATAAATGTAGGTAGTCCTCAACAACCACAATTGAGAATAGAATTTTATGACCTCATTTGCCATGTTTCTTAAATGAATCACAGCAGTTGTTAACATGAATCATCATCATTAAGTGAATCTGATTTCCCTCATTGACTTGATTTGTCAAAAGCCAACTGGAACAGTTACAAATGGTGATCATATGTCCAGATGCTACAACTGTTATAGATATATGTTAGTTGCCAGGTGTCTGAATTTTAATCATATGACTGATGCTGAAGGGCCAGAAATGTGAGGACTGGTTGCAAATCGCTTTTTTCAATGTCATTCTAACTTTGTATGGTCACTAAACAAATGGTTTAGTGTATTTCACAAGTATTAGTGCAATTATCTCATTTTCAACTTCTGAGCAGATACATAAACTTTATAGGAGTTATTATAAAACCTTATCATTATCACTAAGTGCAGCTTTGCACTTGCACTCAATCCAGACAAGACCGAGTGGCTATTGATGTTGCCTCCCAAGGAGGGTCCTGTCATACCACCTCTTAGCCTGGGGGGCGAAGTTATTCACCCCTCGGAGAGGGCTCGCAATTTGGGTGTCCTCCTGGATCCACAGCTGACGTTAGAACACCATTTTTCGGCTGTGACCAGGGAGTCCTTTGCCCAGGTTCGCCTGGTGCACCAGTTGCAGCCCTATCTGGACTGGGAGGCACTTTGAATGGTCACTCACGCCCTCGTAACCTCAAGACTGGGTTACTGTAACGCACTCTACATGGGGCTGCCCCTGAAAAGTGTCCGAAGACTACAGCTGGTCCAGAATGCAGCTGCACGAGCGATAATGGGTGTACCTAGATACACCCATGTTACACCTATCCTCCGCGAGCTGCACTGGCTTCCCATTGGTCTCTGGACCCGCTTCAAGGTGCTAGTCGTTACTTTTAAAGCCCTACATGGTATTGGACCTGGCTACCTGAGAGACTGCCTCCTGCCATTCACCTCCCAACGACCAATAAGATCACACAGGTTGGGTCTCCTCCGGGTGCCGTCGACCGGACAATGCCGGCTGGCGGCTCCCCAAGGGAGGGCCTTCTCTGTAGCTGCACCGGCCTTGTGGAACGAACTACCCGCAGAGATCCGTACCCTCACCACTCTCCCGGCCTTCCGTAAAGCGACCAAGACCTGGCTGTTCCGGCAGGTCTGGGGCTGTTGATTAATTTCCAGCCCCACTTGATGGAATGGATGTTGTATTAATTTTTAACATTGTATTTTTTAAATATTTTAAATGTTTTTACTTTGTTGTGAGCTGCCCAGAGTCCCAAGGGAGTGGGCGGCATACAAATCCTATTAAAGTTCAAAGTTCAAAGTTCAAGCCTATCTAAGCATACCAGTGTGAGTGCCCTCTTATGTGATGACACAAGTATATAATAAATACATTTGGAGTGGTGAAAGACAAGTATGTGAGCTTATTGTAGCCCAACTACAAGATATGTCTATCTCTTTATACATCAAAAATCCTTACTTAGTGATGAATGGGTTTATTATGTTGCTATTGATATTAGCCACTACATAAATACATTGTATTCATGACAATATGTCCCTAACCTGATCTTTCAGGTCTTCCAACACAGCGCTCATCACTACTATAACTGAGGCCATCCACTTTGCTGTTGGTCAGCATTTTTCCCAGCATTATAGATATTTCCAGAGAGTTAGGTCTTTGCATAAACTGTCCAAAATAAGACAATTTGTGTCTGGTCATTTGTACATTGAGAATTCTGGGTTGAATGATCCATTTGGTTGCCCATAGGATTTCTTTTTTTTTTCAGGACTTTTCTCCATCACCAAATTTCAAAAAAACATCAATATTCTTTCTGCCTTGCTCCTTTAAAGCCATACTCACATTTCCATCAAGTGTCACAAGAAATATCATGGTTTGTAGGTACAGATATGTCCCAACATCTCATTATCTTTTCCAAGACCTTCATAGCTGCTCTAGTACTAAGTGCTAATCCATAGCCTGTTTTCCTTCTCTGCTGATCCTAAAAAGCAGAAACCTCAATATCTTCACAGTCAATTCTAAAGTTGGTTGTTATCCCTGTTATCATTAGTTTTGTTGTCCTTATACAGGTAGTCCTTGCTTAACAGCAGTAACTCCATGGACATTTGCATTGGCAACTCCATTGCTAAGAAATGCAGTTTTTAAGTCCAATGTTACTTGATTGCCATTTGCCTCCTGTTGGCTCCTGCGTTGACTTTGTCAGAAGCCAGCAAATTAGGTGTCCTAATGGACAATTACATAACTAAGAGCCAGCAGCCTTTCTTATGGGCCAACTTTCACAGCCATACATTGCAGCTGGGAAAACCATAGCCTTGACTAGCACTTTTGCTAGCAGGATGATGTCTCTGCTTTTTAGTATGCTATCTAGATTTGCCATAGCTTTCCTCCCCAGGAGCAAGCATTCTTTTAATTTCTTGACTGCAGTCCCCATCTGCGGTGATCTTGGAGCCCAGGGAAATAAAATATGTCACGAACTCCATTTCTTCCCCCTCTATTTGCCAGGAATTGAGAGGGACAGATGCCATGATCTTAGTTTTCTTGATGCTGAGTTTCAAACCAGCTTTTGCACTCTCCTTCTTCACGCACATGAAGAGGTTCTTTAGTTCCTCTTCACTTTCTGCCATTAGAGTGATACCATTAGCACATCTGAGGTTGCTGATATTTATCCTGGAAATCTTAATTCCAATTTTTGATTCATCTAGCCCCGGCTTTCTCATTATGTGCTCCTCATATAAGTGAAATAGGCAGGGTGACAGTATACAATCTTGCTGGACTCCTTTCCCAATTTTGAACCAATCAGTGGTTCCGTGTCCAGTTCTCACTGTTGCTTCTTGACTTGCATATAGGTTACTCAAGAGACAAATAAGATGGTCTGGTACTCCCATCTCTTTAAGAACTTGCAACAATTTGTTGTGATCCACACAATCAAAGGCTTTAGCATAGTCAATGAAGCAGAAGTAGATGTTTTTCTGGAATTTCCTAGCTTTCTCCATGATCCAGCATATGTTGACAATATGATCACAACTTTCTCTCCCTCTTCAAAATCCTGCCTGTACTTCTGGTAGTTCTTGGTCCACATACTGCTGGAGCCTAGCTTGTAGGATTTTGAGCATAACATTACTAGCATGTGAAATGAGTGCAATGGTGTGATAGTTTGAACATTCTTTGTTATTGCCTTTCTTTGGAATTGGAATATAAAATGTCCTTTTCCAATCCTGTGACCACTGTTGAGTTTTCCAAATTTGCTGGCAAATTGAGTGTAGTAGCACTTTTACTGCATCATCTTTTAAGATTTTGAATAACTCAGCTGGAATACTGTCCCCTGCCCACTAGCTTTGTTGTTGTTCAGATTTCCTAAGGCCCATTTGACTTCACATTCTAGGATATGTGGCTCAAGGTCAGTGACCACCCCATTGTGGTTATCAAGACATTAAGCTCGTTCTTGTATTTTTCTTCTGTGTAATTTTGCCACTTCTTTTTAATCTCTTCTGCCTCTGTTAGGTCCCTGCCATTTGAGTCTATCATGCTCATCTTTGCATGAAATGTTCCCTTCATATCTCCAATTTTCTTGAAGAGATTTCCGGTCCTCCCTATTCTATTATTTTCATCTATTTCTTTGCACTGTTCATTTAAGAAGGCATTCTTATCTCTTCTAGCTATTCTCTGGAATTCTGCATTCAACTGGGTGCATCTTTCTCTTTCTCCCTTGCCTTTCACTTCCTTCTTTCCTCAGCTATTTGCAAAGCTTCCTCAGACAGCCATTTTGCTTTCTTGACTTTCTTTTTCTTTGGGATGGTTTTAGTTGCTACCTCTTGTACAATGTTGCAAACCTCCGTCCATAGTTCTTCAGGCATTCTGTCTATCAGATCTAATTCCTTAAATCTATTTGTCACCTCTACTGTATATTCATCAGGGATATGATTTAGTTCATACCTGAGCAGCCTAGTGCTTTTCCCTACTTTCCTCAATTAAAGCCTAAATTTTGCAACGAGAAGCTTGTGATTTGTTTTTACTGACTGTATAGAGCTTCTCCATCTTTGGTTGCAGAGCACATTTGATTTCTGTGAGATCCATGTGTAGAGTTGTCTCTTGGGTTGTTGAAAAAGAGTGTTTGCTATGACCATTGTATTCTCTTGACAAAATTCTATCAGCCTGTGCCCTGCTTCATTTTGTTCTCCAAGGCCAAACTTGCCTGTTATTCTGGTTATCTTTTGGCTTCCTACTTTAGCATTCCAATCCCCCATGATGTTAAGGACATCATTTTTGGTGTTAATTCTATAAGGTCCTGTAGGGCTTCATAGAAACAGTCAATTTCATCCTCTTCAGCTCCAGTGGTTGGATTACTTGGATTACTGTGATGTTGAATGGTTTGCCTTGGATTCAAAGTGAGATCATTCTGTCATTTTGGGGATTGCATCCCAGTATTGCTTTTCCTACTCTTTTATTGACTATGAAGGCTACTCCATTTGTTCTGAGGGATTCTTGCCCGCAGTAGTATATTTGATGGTCATCTGAATTAAATTCACCCATTCCTGTCCATTTTAGTTTGCTGACTCCTAAGATGTCAATGTTCAGTCTTGACATCTCTTTTTTGTCCACGTCCAGCTGGCCTTCATTCATGGATCTTACATTCCAGGTTCCTATGGAGTATAGATCTTTACAGCACGGGACTTTCCTTTCACCACCAGATACATCCACAGCTGATCGTCCTTTCGGCTTTGGCCCAGTCACTTCACTCTTTCTGGCGCTATTAGTACTAGCCCTCTGCTCTTACCCAGTACCACATTGGACACCTTCCAACCTGAGGAGCTCATCTTCCAGCGTCATATCTTTTTGCCTTTTGGTACTGTCCATGGGGTTTTCATGGCAAAGTAGGTTGCCATTTCCTTCTCCAGTGGATCACGTTTTGTCAGAGCTCTCTGCTATGAGAGCTCTGACAAATCTCTTGGGTCTATCTTGGGTGGCCCTGCACAGCATAGCTCATAGCTTCATTGAACTACGCAGCCCCTTCACCATAACAAGGCAGTAATTCACGATTACTTATATAACTTTCTACAATAGTGCAATCTCCATAGGGAAAAGCTGCTGTAAATCCATTGAAAATATTACCCTGATCATACTTGTAACAGAAGAAAAGAAAATGTATGAAGCAAATAAGTCTGTTGTGATCATTATGATTTCATATACACTCATATATATGAGAATTTCAAAAGGAGCTGTTGTTCTACAAACCAACCTCTGTAGAAACAATGAGTTTTGTGAGAATTCTAGAAAATTGTCTATTAGCCAATGTTTAAGACTGGCTAAAGACCCTTTGATGTCAAGCTGCTTCCAAATCATTTGTTCTCCATTGTTTTGTTCTTGACTGTTAAAGTGTATGTGATTGACCACTGCAACCCAGAGAAAGTCACTTTGATCTTTTCCACTTGGCCAATATACTTCTGTTCTAAATGACAGATGTGATATATTTGATATGTGATACATCATCACCTTCATGTACATAACTTTGGCTAAGTTTCGGGTTGATAAAGAAGCAAGTTGCAGGGAGGAGGAGCCAATGTCGTGACAATATGGTTGTGCAGTCTCAATGCTCTGAGACCACAGTGAACACTTTTGCCACTGGGTGGTCCAAACGGACCTAAAGTGTTCCGAAGAGATGGTGAACAGGAAGAATACGTCTTGCTGATCTCGGGGATACCGCAAAATCCCTGAAAAAAGCAAGAGAGGTTCTTCAAGTCAGTGACAAAAAATCCAGCCAAGGCTGACAAAGTCGGGGCGGCTCTAAAACGGAAGGATACGGAAAGAGAAAGTGTTTCCAGCTAGTGAGGAATTTTTATTGTTTTAAAAAAGAGACTGCCTATAAAAACTCAAAAATCAATTTAAATTGAAGAATAGAAGAATCAAGTGGCGGAATTAAATTTGGAATAGTTTTGGACAGTGGTTATCTTACTTTTTAAATGTTATTTTCACTGATCGAATCTATGCAAACCTTTTGAAGCGGATGGATTAAGTTTTCTTCTTCTACCTACCCCTTGTGACTCTCTGTAATTTACAGACTAAAGTTTTACTCATTTATTGCTGTGGGTATTTTTCTAACTCATTTAAAGATTGGACCTCTTTTTCTAATTTGAAATTAAAAAAAGATACAAAAAGAAACTCTTTAACAGTGTCTCGCTCCGGAGGCTGGGAGGTTTTGTTGATCGGAGTTTTGTGTATTCAAAACGGAATGTTTTTTTTTTCTTTCACGGATTGCTTTGACTTGGCACCACAAGGTTTTACTGTTTGGCTACAGACCGATAAGAGCACACAGATGTCCCTTTGAAGTATATTTTCAACCAGAGAAAGTGAAAATAACATTCTTTGTGAATCTATGCTTTAATTTTATTAATCTTCCAAGCTAGAGCAACTGTGTTTGTTAAAATGACACAACATCAAGAAAAAATAGAGGTCTTAACTTTGCAAAATATATTTTCAGAAATACAGAAATTATCAAATATAGTAGAGAAAAAACTGGAATACCTAGAACACATAACAAGAAAATATGATGAAAAAATTGAAAATGTTCATCAAGTGCAAAACGGGATGATTGAAACTCAAAAAACCAAAGTGGAAATGAATATAAAGAGACTAAACCTCCTGATATCTATGGTAATTGGTTTGTTCCTGAAAATGGAAAGAATGGAATACAGAAAGAGGAATTAAATGGAGAGGAAATCTTATCCAAAGGTCAAGATATAGAAGAAGATAAAATTAAAGAATCTAAGGACTTAAAGAAAGAAATTCCATTAGCAAAAGTATTGATAACACAACTGACAATCAAAGACAATCTGAATAAGGAAACAGAAAGAGGGCATCAAGATTATATGAGAGATCTTATAAGCAAGGAGTTGCTAAGAGAAGTCCATACAAAATTGATCAAGAAGATGATTAGAGGATTGGTACCACAAATGGCAGAAGATATGAGATTGTTTTGTTATTGGAAAGATACAAGTTGATAGATGGAAGAATATAACTTAAAACTAGTTAAACTTAGTGAAATTTAGTGATAATAGATATAGTTAAATAAATAATTGATAATGTTAATAATGTATACAATGTGTAGTGTTATGATAAGTAATACTTGGATGTGAATATTGAATGGTATCAATGAAAGGAAGATTAGAAATCCTTTTGGATTATATACAAAGGTTAATAAAAAAAAGAACTAAGTTAGATACAGTTAAGTTTTGATTATTAGGGGAAAATGTTATGATGCAGGATATAGTTAAATTAAGGAGGGATAATGATGACAACCTATATATATGTATGGGTACAATATAAGGAAACTGGATGAAAATTGCAAACAGTGATTTGGAAAGGAGGATTAGAAAAGATTGTTATTAAATATTATGGATGTTTAGCTAGAATAAGACATAAGGATTCAGTGTTATTGGAGGATTTTAGAAATATTAAATGAAATGCCAGTATGTGATTATGTATTAAATCTTCGTATATTTTATGATGAAGGACGTTTAAACAATTATAGTCAAATAAAAATAGAGGTATAAGGATAACATGTATAAATATCTGAGTTAAAATACTTGAGCTAATATGAATTATGCTTGTTGACTGTGGAAGAGATGCACAAAAGCATTTTGTAACCAACTGATACACTTTCTACAGTATGTAAAGAAGGAAGATTTTATGTGTTATGTTTGTTTTGAAAATAAAAAATAATTTTTTTTAAAAAAAGAATCAAGTTGCACATTGATTAGTAGGGAAGCTCTGAAAGCCAGCAAAATGAAACATGGCAAAATAAAGTAGAATAGCTTGGTAAGATGTCCAGCCAGTGACATTGCTGGAATTTGAAAGGTACTGGAAAGTTGGCACCAGAATGACATTGTGTGAAAAGTATAGTTCCTTGGGTACACATTGCACTGAAAAATGCACATAACTCTCAAGGTCTAGTCATGTATTACAGAAGTCTGAAGTTTCAGAAGTTTCAGTTCAGCTATTAGGCAAATATTTTTTTCTTATCCACACTTGTAAAAAATAAGTATATAAACTTTATGTGACCTACACATTTTAACAATGCATGGAGCAGCAAACAGAAATGTAAGAGTGATGTTCCATTAAATTTGAATGCCAGCTTTTGTGATCTTGGTTCACTGTGTCAATTACAAGAACTGAAGCCAGTTGTAAATGGAAAAAAAAAAACAAATCAGGGAAAGCTTCTATGAATTGCTGTGAAATACAATACAACGCACACCAATCCTTTTTTTGAATTCATCATTTGGACCCAACAATACTTTTCAGTATACTTAGATTTTCTCCAAAATCTAATATGCAGCAAAACAGTGTTGTTTTCCTAATTCTTGTACACATATGTGAGAAGATTTACAATATGTACTGTATATGAAGAGACACATGAGGCTGAGAGACTGTGGCAATAAGCAATACAACATATTTCTTCCCAACAGGGATAATGCAAATTCCATTGTGCTCCTCCTTTCTCATACCAACCTCCCAATAGTATAATCTAGAATAACAATTAAATGGTTGCCTAGGTAACATGCTTCCTTCCCCTGAATTCTGAATTCCAAGTCCAGGATACTTTCTGTTCGCCTCTGGCAAGCTTATTGGGCAGGAATTGGATGTCTGCAGTGGTGCCTCATCTCTGGAATTTACTTCTCGATGAAATACTTATGCTGCTGACCTTAAGATAACATTTATTTGTTCTCATAACATTTTAAGTATTTTCAAAAGAATTTTATAGCACTGTAAAACTAGCACATCTTATATATTGTGGATCCAGTCCACTTAGTCAGCTCGGATAGAGCTTGATGTGGTGGGTGAGTTCCCCCCACCTCTTTGGAAGCAGGTTCTGCTGTCCCAGTGATTAGCCACCAGGCCCAGATGCTTCTAGTCATACTGTCTGAAGAGAACCAAATGACAAACAAAACAGTGAAGGAGACAGAACACCATTTGGACTGTGCTTATCTGCTACACTTGTGAGAATCACTTGTATTTATGTTCAATGGTTGCCATGTCCCAAAAGGTTGGCTATATAAGGTTAAAGCCATGGCACAGAAATGTTTATGTTTATTAAATCAATCTCCTGGATGAACATGCTAATTATAAGACAAATTTTCTCATACTTCTACACCAAGTTGGAAAAGCAATAGAAAAGTGGGTAAACAATTCAAGCTTTAACATAATAGCTCATCTTAGAGCACTTCTCTAATGTTACCATTTCTATCCTTCGAGGACAGTTTGCAATTGTTTTCAGTTCCAGACGTCTGGAGAAGAGACATTGTCAAGTATGCCAGTGACAGGAAGAAAAAGGTCTTCCTCAAGAAAAAAGCTGTGTTTTGGTGATAGGAGACTCACTATTCAGAGGAATAAAATCAGCAATTTATAGACTGGACAATATATCTAGAGAGGTTATGCTGTCTCTCAGGAACAAAAATTAAAGATAGAGAGGGTTAGTAAAATAATTAAACCAAAGATTATTATTCCCTTTTCCTCTGTAATGTGGGGATAAATGATACAATCATCCTCATCCTCACCTCTTATAAAGAAGTCATTTATATGCTGTGAGAACCTGCCGATTGGTAAATCACAGCTTTAACACTCTTTTCTCTCAATTCTCTCTCACTGAGTGGGATTTGCAAAGAAGCAAATATTACCACTTTCTATTTGAATGTTCTCTTCAAGGACAACTTCAAAACCCTTTACTGAAAAATACATAAAAAATAAGAACTGAGAATAACCATAGTAAAAATAACAAAGAATCAACAATTCAACTAGAGAGCTGATGTATATGCACATTGAAGGGTTTTCAAAAACCTGCTGCCTCCCTCAGCCACATGACGTCAGTCAGAGGAGAAGAAGAACAGGAACACCAGGCTAAAGGAGAGGCCCTGCGAAGGGAAAAAGAGCAAATACGCGGATTTTTCAGCTGATGAGCTTTGGAATTTCTCACATGGGTGTGTGCAGCTGAGTATGCTTACATGAGAGCTCATGATCCTGTCTCCTTCTGTGGCCGTATATGAGCCTGTCTGTTAAGTGGAAAAGGGCAAGACCTTTTCTGTCATACAGAATTCAAAGATGAGAGTTGATAAAGACAATAAATACTGTATATGGTTCAGAAGCCACCAGGGAACCAAGCTAAAATCCACAATCATGTTATTACTGCAGTTGTCCAAAATCGTGCCCTCTTCATTCAGAAAATAGTTTGGTGTTTTCCGCACATTGCTGATATTTTCAAGCCTAATATTGGAATGCTTCTCTCAGCAAACCCAAAGTCTTCCCCTGAATTCCATTGACCCTGGGCAGATTGCAAATATATTTTATATTTTTATATTTTGCAAATATATATTTAACCTTTCTCTAAAGTTTCATCAGTTACTCTTCTTCCTCTATAAACCAGCCTGTCTAATCATCAAAATCATAAATCACAATTTTATTTTTTTATTTTTATGCAAAATGTCCGTAAGAGGCTTCCAATGACCAATAAATGTAGATAATGTATTTTTCTAATCAAAGAAGTCAATGTCCATTTTAGCAAAATAGCATTTAACATGCTAAGCCAAACATCCCCCCTACATTCATCCTCTCTTATATGCATCTTCAATATATGTAGAAATGTTTATAAGAAAGTGCATTTTTTTTCAAACCTCTGTCATCTTATAATCTACAGTGTGAAATGATATTAAAACATTCCATTGAAGGTTCCTTTCTTGTGAGATCGAATTTCAGTCAGTCACCGGGACCAGAGATTTACTCTTCCCAGCTTTTGGACTCATGCTGGAACCCATCTTCAGGGAACTTCTCTCTACTGGAATACATGCTTTGCCTTTTATAGCAATAGCAGTTAGACTTATATACCGCTTCATAGGGCTTTCAGCCCTCTCTAAGCGGTTTACAGAGTCAGCATATTGCCCCCACAGTCTGAGTCCTCATTTTACCCACCTCGGAAGGATGGAAGGCTGAGTCAACCCTGAGCCAGTGAGATTTGAACCACTGAACTGCAGATAACAGTCAGCTGAAGTAGCTGCAGTACAGCACTCTAACCACTGCACCACCTTGGCTTTTCTGTGAGTCGTATTTATATGGTGCCTTCCTTTTGGATGATTGGTGTGTTGATGGCTGGTGAGTGGCTGTCATTTTCTTGTGCTGCCAAGCCTTTGGCTCCTAAGTATTTGATAAGCTGGTGGTAAATCAGCACTCCAGATAACTGACAAGGGGCCCATTTCCCAGTCTTCAATCATTTCCCAGGCTATCTTTGTACCTGCATGGCCAATGATCTTAGTAGTAGGGAAATTACATGTGTCTCCTTGTTTATTGCAGTGTGAGGCTACCAATGAGTTCAGGTCATCTAATCTGAACACTTGTTTGTGTGCTTGCAATCTGGTGTTTAGCTTTCTCCCCATTTGTCCTACATAGTCACAGGGACAATTCATGCAGGGGGTCTGGTAGATTACATTGGAAGTATCTCCCACCTCCAAATGATCTTTACAATGCATAATTTGTCCTCATATGGTAGCCTCTGGGCAGTATGCGATGCCCACTTACAGATCTCGGAAACTGTGTTCTACTGCTTTTGAAATGTTTTTGATATATGGCAGAGTGTGCCATATAGTTGGTTTTGTTCCTTCTTTCTTCCTTTCTCTCCTTTGCATGTAGTGCAGGCATTTTGAAATAAATGCTTGTGGATACCCATTATGCTTGAATTGTTCATGTAGGTACCTTCTCTCCAGTTATTTAGCTTGCTAGGTACTACAGTGGGTTCTCACTCTGCCATATAGTGTTCTGATGCAGCCCATTTTGTGTGACAGTGGGTGGTTACTGTTGAAACTAAGAATGCATGGAGTGTTGGTGGCCTTATGACAAGCTGTGGTTTCTAGGCTTTCATTTTCTGCCTGTTGATGAGCACATCTAAAAATGGTAATCGTCTATCTGGTTCGTCCTCAATTGTGAATTGTATGCATGGAAAGATGGAGTTCAGTAACATATGAAAGTATTTCAGTGTATTTTTTTCTGAAGATGACAAACATGTTGTCCACTTAGCAGCACCAAAAGTTAAGTGTGTAGTTTTGAAATGCATGGTGTTCTAGTTCATGCAGGACAGTTTCTGCAATGGCTCTTGATACTGGGGATCTCATGGGTTTCCCTTTTATTTGCTCATACATTTCCCTTTTGCATGTGAAAAAAGTATGTTGGCAGTATTGGAGTACCTTCATGATTTGGGTCCCGGTTAGGTTGTTCTGATGATCTGAATTATAGTCTTCTTCAAGTTCTTAATGCCAATTAGGGGGCGGGGGGGGGGGAATGGATGTAAATAGGAATACTACATCAAAGGAGACCATGATCTCATCAGAAGCCACATTTAAGTCTTGTAAATTTTGTCAAAAATTGTGTTGATGATGTGATTGTACTGTTCAAGGGTTGGGTCAGAAAGTTGAAGCATTGAGAGGGGTGGAGTTGACATCATGGCAAGAATGGTGAACTTTCACTGAGCTCCATGTTAAGCCGTCATATTCCACTTGACAGGAGGTCCAATTGGATTCAATTGGACCCAAGCCCCCTTGGAGTGGTGGCAGAGCCAGAGGGGCAGTTTTGGCGATCACAGGGCGCCTGCAAACTCACAGTTTGATCCCAGAAAAATTCAAATCCTGACCCGGGGGAAAGATGGCCATTAAACAGCTCCAAGGAAAGAGCAATAAAGGAGATGAGCGGTAAACAGTGTGTGTGATCTGGGTGAACTATTCTTAATTTCTAACTCCTGTTGAGGAATTTACCCCATAAATTAACTTATTTCTGAAAACAAGATTTATGGTCTTTATTCACGCCTCTAGAACAGTGGCAACTAAATACATGAACTGCTGACAGACTCAAGCAAAGGAGAAGAAAGTGCTTGGTAAAAATAGACCTTTAATGAGTTGGCTTGGTTGCAGGTGGCTTGCTTGTGGATATTTTGCCAGCTTCATGGATACTTAAGATAATCTTTGATATATAGTATACATTGTAATCCTGGAAAATGAACTTTGCAGAAGTGAAAGTTTGAAGTGGATTTAGGTGAAAGTGGAGAAATAGAGTAAGGATGCCACCTGCTGGTGGAACCTGTCAAGTAAAGGGGGAAAAAAACCTTGAACAATTGAACAGTCTGATGCAATACAAAAGGCTTGGGTTCCTTGGAACTGAACTGAGCTGATAAACTTAATTGAGTGCTGTCCTGTGAAATTAACACTTGCAAACTGCTTACACTGGATACTTAGAAACAGATGGGGAAGACATAGAGGCTTGTCCTTGAGAGCATTTGACTCTTTGTGGATTACAAATACGTTGGACAGCATGAAATTTGAATTTAACTTGAAGCTACCGGTAAGTGGTAATTTTTTGAACTGCTGAATAGAGGTGATGTGCAACTATTGGTTTTTTTGTGGGCCTTGCAGATTAGAAATATCATTTCCTATAAGAAGAATAACTGAATTAAGAGGGATATTGAAGAGACTACTTAGACATTTTAGATACAATTGTGTGGAATTTAGAGTTAAAGTTAAAAGATAGTGAAATTAATTGAGGATTGAAAGGGAGGGGAAAATTGTGGGAGAAAGATCATTACTGGTTAATCAAATACCAAGTAAACTTTAGATGGCTGGTACCAGAGGGAATTTTGGTTACCTGGAATGAAAGAAGACATCGACTGGACTCTCTAGATAGTGCATGTGAAATCTACTACTATTACTTTAAGCCACAGGAGCAACAAACAAGAAGTGAGGAAGGTTGAAAATAGAAGACAAAAGGAATTAATGACAGATGAAACTACAACTAAACAACAAGAAGGAAGTGAAGTTGAACAAAAGAAATGAGCAGAATGGGAAGGAGTAAGAACAAAGGAGCAGAGAGAAGCAAGAGCATCTAGGACAGCAAAGCCCACTTAAAAGTGACATTGTCAGATCCCTAAAAGTGATACTGCCATTCAAATGGGAGGAGGGGGGCCTCAGAGTTAAATCACTAGCTGTACCTGTAACAACTGAGTTTTACAACTTTACAACTGGTTTCCTGTCACTGGAAGACTAAAGGTCCCAGCACCTCTGGAGGGATGTTTATGATGGCCATGTGGGATATTTTACTTTAATGTCTAACTAGAGATAGCCATGGGAACGTCTGTTTTATTTGACTCTCAGGGCAGAAGAGTTAAGGAAATATCTTCACACTTGTGTATTGGTCAGAATCTGCATTCAGACAAAGGGAAGGGGTCATTATCAATTTAATTCCACTTGAATTGCCTAAAGCGTTTCAGATGTTGCTTTGCCTCTAATGGTTTCCATCCTGCTTGATTAAAGGTTCCTTTTGAAATAATCCGTTTCAAGAGTCTTTACTTTCTTAAATTAGGAGAGGAACCATTACAGACATAACGAAAGAAGAAACAAACTTACTATCAATTAACATAAATGGATTAAACTCTCCTATGAAGAGAAGATTCTTTATGAAACTACAAAAAATGGACTTAGACATAATTTGCTTACAAGAAGTACACATCAAAAGACGATATAATAAACTCTTAGAGTACCCCAAAATTGGAAAACTATGTTTTTCGCTGCCACAACAAAAGAAAAGGGGTGATGGTCTTATACATCAAAGAAAAAATAAAAGTTAAACATATATACAAATGAAGAAGGGAGAATATTAATGATGGAAGTAACAATAAACCACAAACAGGTACTCTCAACAGTTAGATATGCACCAAACAATAAGCAAGTAGACTTTTATGGGAAACTCCAGGAGAAAATTGCAGAATTGGACTATGAAAACATTTGTCTTATGGGAGACTTTAATGCAATCACAGATGTAAAGCTAGACTACAGAAGCAGTAAAACAAACAAACAGGCAAGGAAAACCTTACCAAAGTCATTTTTTAAACTGGTGGAGAAATGAACATTCAAGATATATGGTGAGAAAGAATTCCGGAGAAAAACCAATATACATACTACTCAAATAGCCATCAATCCTGGTCAAGGATAGACATGGCATTGATGACACAAGAACTAAGTACTAATATACAAGAAACAGGAATAGAACCAAATATACGGGCAGACCACAACTCAGTCAACATTAAATGGAAAGGATATAAGAAAAAAGTGAGATGGATGTTGAATCAATCCATATTAAAAGACAAGGAATTCATGCAAACAATAGAAAAAGAAATGACATTCTTCAAAGAAAATAGAAAGGAAGAGACCTCATTACAAAACGTATGGGACATAGCAAAGGCATATCTCTGAGAATTAGCTATTTCCTATATAGGAAGGAAAAATAAAGAAAAGAAGCAACACCCAAAAACACTGGACAGATTAGAATTGGAATTGCAGAAAAAGCCACAAGAAAAGAAGCTCAAAAATCAAATGGAAATAATAAAACACAAACTAATCCTAATCAAAAAAAAGAAGAACTGGCATGTAAAATGAAGAGTATAAAACAAAATTTCTTTGAAAATGCTAAGAAACCAGGAAGATAGTTGGCATACAAACTAAAAGAAAGATACAAAGCTTGATAGACAAGAAAGGTACATAAAAATGTCAGAAAATAATAATAATAATAATAATTCCGAACTATTATGAAAATCTGTACAACCAAGAGGAACTATTGGAGGATAAAATAAAATGATACCTGGAAGAGGCCAGATTGCCTAAAGTCCCTGAAGAAATAAAAGCTACATTAAATGAAAGGATAACAATGTTTGAATTAAGAGGCAGAAGAATAATAAAACATCAGGACCAGATGGCCTACTGGCAGAATTCTATAAACAACTACAAGATTCCTTGAGACTGTTATTGCTGGAAGTTTATAATGAAGTCTTTTCAACAGCTAAAATACCAAAATCCTGGATGGAAGCAAATATCACTCTCATACCAAAAGAAGATGCAGATTTATTGCAGATTAGAAATTATAGACCTATCTCACTTTTAAATGTGGACTACAAAATTTACACATCTATAATAGCTGAAAAATTGAAGAGATTCCTGAATGAATTTATACATTTAAACCAAAATGATTTCCTGCTGAATAGACAAATTAAAAACAACATGAGAATAATTCTGAACTCACTGGAATATTATGAAGCACATCTGGAAAAACAAATGGTGCTGATGTTTCTAGATGCCCAGAAAGTATTTGACAATGTAAACTGGCGATTCATGATACTATAGCTAAAATATATGGAATTTGGGGGGGAATTTATCAATATGATCAAAGCAATATACACCAAACAGACTGCAAAAGTATTTGTGAATGAAGACATAACAGAGAATATTAATATTAAAAGAGGCACAAGACAAGGATACCCATTGTCCCCCTTATTATTTATTTTGACTCTGGAAGTGTTAAATAGAAACATCCATCAAGTTATAGATATTAAAAGGCATGGAGATAAAAAAAGAAAAATACAAATTACATGCCTTTGCAGATGATTTGGTTTTTATCATAGAGGAGCCACAAGAAATGGGACCCAAATTAATAAAGAAAATAGAAGACTATGGTGATGTTGCAGGATTGAAAATAAACAAAGAGAAAACTAAAATCGTAGTTAAAAATCTTACAAAAGAAAAAAAAGATTTAATGGAAAAGAGAAAACTAAAATCCACTTATCAGCGAGATGTGTAATCATAAAAGAAGACAATTACTTAAAATTAACACAGCAAATCAAACTGGATCTGGAAAAATGGAAAAACATGCAATTATCATTGTTAGAAAGAATAGTCACTATCAAAATGAATATCTTACCAAGATTGTTATACCTGTTCCAAACAATAACAATAAAACTAGAAAGGAAATATTTTGAGGCACTAAATAGAATGGTAACCAAATTTATATGGCAAGATAGAAAGGCAAGAATTAGGCTGAAATTAAGGCAAGACTACCAATAGAGGAGATTTTGGGTTGCCAAATTGGGAACTATATTATCAAGCAGCTGCCCTTACCTGGCTAAAGGAATGGATAACTCTGAGACGTAGACAATTATTTGTACTGGAGGGATACAATTTACAACTTGGGTGGCATGCCTTTCTATGGTATGAGAAACACAAAAACATGTTGGTCTCAGAAATTCATCACAGCAGATGTCCAAAATGTCTGTCTCCTTACGCAGAGTTTATTTGGCTTGTATACAGTTTCAACAAGAAAAGCAAGAGCATAGGTAGCAACAGCATCTTATTGGCTTATTCTTCTTGTCAATCTCTAAGACCATGCCAAGGTAGAGGCTTCACATAACACAATAGTTCCTGGTACTGACTGGTTTTACTAATTAGGTGAGGTCATAGATGTTGAGGTAACCAGTTACTAAGCTATGGCAGTTTGCTGCACATGTCTGTACATAACTTTTGTATAACCTCTATACCTCACTCTTTTTTATTTTGTTAGACAAGGCATCGTAAGAGGGGTTAGTAAAAAAACCATAATCAAACGAAGAACATCTTTACAATTACTTATATAGGACATATACGTGACCCTGAGGCAGTATGGAAGAGGGTTTTAGGGCAAAAAGCTGTGATACATATATTGCAAAGGGAGGAAAAACACTGAACAAAACAGCACCCACCAGTCAAAATAGCAACAAATAATGACTAAATAACTTAGGACATTTCCCAATAAACCTGTGGACAACCAAGCCTAAAAGCTTTCCCACCAAGACCCTAAAGTATCAATTTTCAAATCAGAAGCCAAATTGTGTAAAATGTTGAGCTGGTGCTGGATGGTTCATAATTCATCTGAAAGATTAAAACAACACATTAATTACTAAAATAGCCAAAGAAGTAGCATTAATTGTTTTTGCCAAATTACACGCAACATCATTAATATTAAGACGAGCGCAAGCAGCAAGCGCTGGCACACCCACTATAGATATAGCCAATGCTACATATTCTACTTTATTAAGCAAAGCTGTCTCAGAGTCACAAGTGCTGTCTAGAGTGACTCCATGTCGAGAATGGCTTGAGTGAAGTTGTTGTTTGGAGAGCAAAACAGGAATTAACTGGCTGAGACAACACTGTGCTTCACTAATATTAGCAGGAATATAAGTAAAAGTTTCTTGACCACATGTAAAAAATCATCCTTGCAGGAGCCAAACATAAGCAAAGTGAAAGGAAATAATCTCAAAAGCTGTAAAGTTTAAAGCAGTAAAGTTACGAAGACAGTGAGGTTTTTTACTTGAAGATATACAATTAACTATTTTTACACATGTTGTATTCTCAGGAACTGCTACTATCAGGATATACAATTACATCAGGGGGCGGATCATAGGCAATCAACCCCCAACTAGATATAGTCTTATAGTTAAAGTTTTCATTCAATAGTAATCTACTCAAACCAGTGATGTTTTGAATTACTACAGTAGTAGTAGTAGTAGTTTATTGGTCTTGTATGCCGCCCACTCCCGAAGGACTCCGGGAGGCTTACAATAAACAGGGGAAGGAGATAAATAGACAAAACAACAATTTAAAATACACAACATTCATAGTTACCATGGGGCTGGATATTTCAACAGCCCCCCGGTCTGCCAGAGCAGCCAGGACTTAGTGGCTTTGCGGAAGGCCGAGAGAGTAGTAAGGGTCCGGATCTCTACGGGGAGCTCGTTCCAGAGGGCTGGAGCTGCAACAGAGAAGGCTCTCCCCCGGGGAGTCGCCAGCCGACATTGGCTGGCAGATGGAATCCGGAGAAGGCCTAGTCTGTGCGATCTGATCAGTCTATGGGCGGTAATTGGCAGGAGGCGGTCTCTCAAGTACCCAGGTCCGATGCCATGTAGGGCTTTATAAGTAACGACTAGCACCTTGAAGCGAGTCCGGAACCTAATGGGTAGCCAGTGCAGCTCGCGGAGGATAGGTGTAACGTGGGTGTACCTGGGTGCACCCACAATCGCTTGTGCGGCTGCGTTCTGGACTAGCTGAAGTCTTCGAACACTCTTCAAGGGCAGCCCTATGTAGAGCGTGTTACAGTAATCCAGTCTTGAGGTCACAAGGGCATGAGTGACTATCTGAAGGTCCTCCCGATCCAGGTAGGGTCGCAATTGGTGCACCAGGCGAACCTGGGCAAAGGTCCCCCTGGTCACAGCCGACAAATTGTGTTCTAAAGTCAGCTGCAGATCCAGGAGGACTCCCAAATTGAGAACCGTCTCTGAGGGGCGTATAATTTCACCCCCCAGCCTGAGAGATGGAATACTTGGCCAATCTTTGGGAGGGAACATCAATAGCCACTCGGTCTTGTCGGGATTGAGTGCAAGCTTGTTCATACCCATCCAGACCCTGAAAGGCTCCAGGCACTGACACATCACGTCAACTGCTTCACTGAGTTGGCACGGGGTGGACAGATACAACTGGGTATCGTCCGCATACTGGTGGTATTTTATCCCGTGCCGCCGAATGATCTCGCCCAACGGCTTCATGTAGATGTTAAACAGGAGGGGGGACAGGACTGAACCCTGCGGCACCCCATATTTCAAGGACCTAGAGGTCGACCTCCAACACGGACTGCGACCTGTCCGAGAGGTAGGAGGAGAACCACCAAAGAACGGTGCCTCCCACCCCCGCCTCCCGTAACCTCCGCAGAAGGATACCATGGTCGATGGTATCGAAGGCCGCTGAGAGGTCAAGAAGCACTAGGACGGAGGCATGACCTCTGTCCCTAGCTCTCCAGAGATCATCGGTCAGTGCGACCAAAGCAGTTTCTGTGCTGTAGCCATGCCTGAATCCGGACTGAAAGGGATCCACATAATCAGTTTCATCCAAGGACCGTCGGAGCTGAAAGGCCACCACTTTCTCGACAACCTTCCCAACGAAGGGAAGGTTGAAGACTGGACGGTAATTATTTAAAATGGCTGTATCTAGAGATGGCTTCTTCAGGAGGGGTCTCACCACCGCTGCCTTTAATAGAGGGGGAAAGAAGCCCTCCAGAAGGGAAGCGTTCACTATCGCCTGGATCCAGCCCTGCGTCACCTCCTTGCTGTTCGCGACCAGCCAGGAGGGGCACAGGTCCAGTGCACATGTGGAGGCACTCACCGCTCCCATGGCCTTGTCCACTTGGAATTCTAGTGGATGATCATTTAACTATGAGCCAGCAGTGTGCAGCAGCAGCCAAATAAGCTAATACAATCCTGAGTTGTATAAACACAAGCATAGAATCAAGATCACATGATGTATTAGTGCCATTTTACAAAACCTTCGTAAGACTACACCTGGAATACTGGAACCAATTTTTGGTTTGGCAGGAGACAAGCAAGCAGAGGCTCTGAGGCAAGGCCGGAGCCAGGGAATGGAACATTCCCCAACCTGGCCGAGGTGGGTGGTGGCTCTGGGGCAGTGGCTCTGGGGCCTTGAGGAATAGCATGTCCCTGGGGCCCAACCCAAGGTGAAGGGCAGCATGCTGACTTACCTTTAATGAGCTGAGCAGAGCAGGCAAGGCACGGAGGTGACTGGCGAGATGCGTAGCTGGGCCATATGGTAAAGCAAAGGCAACATGTATAGGGCTGGGATGGGCGGGGCAAGCATCGGGCAGGCAAGGCGAACGAGCATTGAGCGAGTGTCGAGCAGGCGGGCAGGGTGAGTGAGCAGTGAGTGGGCAGGTGGAGCTAGTGAGTGTGAACAGGTGGGCGGGGTGAGTGAGCAGCAACTGGGTGACTGGTTCAGGGATGTGGCCAGCCAGTGATTGCTACCAGTTCGGTGACCCAGGAGGACTCCCAAATTGAGAACCGTCTCTGAGGGGCGTATAATTTCACCCCCCAGCCTGAGAGATGGAATACTTGGCCAATCTTTGGGAGGGAACATCAATAGCCACTCGGTCTTGTCGGGATTGAGTGCAAGCTTGTTCATACCCATCCAGACCCTGAAAGGCTCCAGGCACTGGCACATCACTTCTACTGCTTCACTGAGTTGGCATGGGGCGGACAGATACAACTGCGTATCGTCCGCATATTGATGGTATTTAATCCCGTGCCAGCGTATGATCTCACCCAGCGGCTTCATGTAGATGTTAAATAGGAGGGGGGACAGGACCGAACCCTGCGGCACCCCATAATTGAGGGGCCTTGGGGTCGACCTCTGCCCTCCGACCAATACCGACTGCGACCTGTCCGAGAGGTAGGAGGAGAACCACGAAAGGACGGTGCCTCCCACTCCCACCTCTCGCAACCGTTGCAGAAGGATACCATGTTCGATGGTATCGAAGGCTGCTGAGAGGTCAAAGAGCACAAGGATAGAGGGGTGACCCCTATCCCTGGCTCACCAGAGATCATTGATCAGCACACCAAAGCAGTTTCCGTGCTGTAACCAGGCCTGAAACCAGACTGAAAGGAATCCAGATAATCGGTTTCATCCAAGGACCGTTGGAGTTGAGAGGCCACCACTTTCTCAACAACCTTCCCTACAAAGGGCAGGTTGGAGACTGGACGATAGTTGCTCAAAATGGCTGGGTCCAGAGAAGGTTTCTTCAGGAGGGGTCTCACCATCGCATCCTTTAGGAGGAGCGGGAAAATTCCCTCCCGGAGAGAGGTGTTAACTATCATCCGGATCCAGCCGCGTGTCACCTCCCTGCTGGTCGAGACCAGCCAGGAGGGGCAAGGGTCCAGTATACAAGTGGAGGCACTCACTGCTCCCATGGCCTTGTCCACTTCCTCAGGAGAGACAAGTTGAAACTCGATCCATGAAATACGCTCAAGACCTTCCCCCGCTATCTCGGCTGGTACCGTGCAATTGGAGTCCAGCTCTGTCCGAATCCAAGCGACTTTATCCGTTAAATACTGAACATATTCCTCAGCTCTACCTTGTAAAGGGTCATCCGCGTCCCTCCCTTTCAAGAGGGAGTGGGTTATTCTAAACAAGGCGGCTGGGCGCGATTCAGCGGATGCAATAAGAGCGGCAAAATGCGCATGTTTCATCGCCCTTATTGCCACGAGATAGGCTCTGATAAAGGCTCTCATCAGTGCTTGGTCTGACTCAGATTTACTGGCCCTCCAGCAGCGCTCTAGGCGTCTCTTTTGGCGCTTCATCTCCCAGAGTTCCTCAGTGAACCAAGGGGCCCTCCTGGATCCGCTGCCTCGGAGAGGTCGCAAAGGCGCAATCCAGTTTAGAGCCCCCGCCACCGCTGTATTCCAGGCAGCAACTAAGGATTCCACCGGATTGTGGATGAGAGTGTCAGGTATTTCTCCAAGTGCCATCTGAAATCCCATAGGGTCCATCGGGCGCCTGGGGCAGAACCACCTAATTGGTTCCTCCTCCCTACAGTGAGGGATTGGTTTCCTAAAGTCAAGCCTCAGTAGGAAGTGATCAGACCATGACAAGGGCAAGGACTTAATGCCCTTCAACTCTAGATCACGTCTCCACTGCTCCGAGAGGAATACGAGGTCAAGTGTGTGACCCGCTGAATGAGTCGAACCCCGAATTACTTGGGTCAAGTCCATGGCTGTCATGGAAGCCATGAACTCCTGCGCCCTGTCAGAGCGTTCACCAAGTGTAGGCAGATTGGAATCTCCCAGCACCATAAGCCTGGGGAACTCTACCGCCAACTCGGCTACTGACTCGAGGAGCGAGGGGAGGGCTGTTGCATCGCTGTTGGGAGGTAGGTACGTTAGCAACAAACCCACTTGACCTCCAAGGTCCAACTTCATCAACAGGGACTCACACCCGACAAGCTCGAGCAGGGATCCTACGAGGAACTAAAGACCTTCGGACAATGACAGCCACTCCCCCACCCCTTCTCTGGGGTCGCGGCTGATGAAGCACCTGAAATCCTTCTGGGCACATTTCAGTGAGGGGGACTCCTCCCTCCAGGCCCAGCCAGGTTTCAGTAATACATGCCAGGTCTGCCCCCTTGTCTAAAATTAGGTCCCGGACGAGGGGAGCTTTGTGAACCACAGACCTGGCATTTAGCAACAGCAGCGTGAGACCAGGGCCCTGACAATTCTCGCCATCTGGCCCTGGAGTGGAACTAGCAGGGCCGGAAGGAGGGATCTCTGTGATGTAGTGAATCCTCCTTCCCCGGTAATGGCTAGCCCTGAAGTTCCCGTCGTACCTGCCTCTCCCCATAGTGACCGTAATGCTCCAGCCCACCCCCACACCCGTAGACCCCATTTCCCCTCCCACAGCCTCCACGGGATACAGGCAGGATACAGGCGGGATACAAACAGGAACCAAACATGTAGAAAGCAAATTTTCCATGTCATATGATTCAGATAAGCAAAAGACATCAGTATGTGATATTAGCTAACTGCACCCATAGGTTTTACTTCAGTCTCTGTTCACGCGAGTGTTCGGGTGAGATGACAGCAGCTGTTGCTAAAGGGCAGCAATTAACAATCAAACACAAACAAATGATGACTAAGGAAGTGGCAGTTAAAACCGCAAAGATGGCAGCGCATAAGTTCTCGGGGATTTGTTCCATGTGTTGTGCTTTGGTGGTCAGTTTTTTTCACGTCTCCCCATGTCACAACAAGATCGTATTGGCCGCTGTGCTGTCTATAGAGTCAACTTGGTCACCTCTGGAATCGGATTTAGGGACTGGTACCACAACATCCTTAGCTGGACGAACACAACGTGCTAGAATCCACAAAGACCCTGTAAAAGCAAGCACAACATATCCTCGTCCCCCTAGAGGGTGAAGCAAAACTTTTGTAACCTGTTATGTTACCCATGCCAAATTGGGGTACGTCAAATTGGGTAACCAAGAGCCCTCCTTTTTTTATTGTTTTGTGAAGACAGTGCTTAAAGGACCAATTAGCACATTCCACAATGGCTTGATCTGTGGAATTATAGGATAGCCCATAAATTACAAAATTACAGAAAGGCCAATGTAGAATAGGCCATTATCAGTTTTCAAAGGGAAAGGTTTGCCCAAAGCAGTAATGGCTGAAAAAAGATAAGAAATAGCATGATTAACTGAATATACTTCCAGGGAACCAAAGAGGGAACATATGTGACATCCATTTGCCATAGTTGATTAGAGGCCAAACCACGGGGATTAATTCTGCTTGGCCTGGTTGAGTGGAATATGGCAAGCTTGTGCCAGCCCCCTGGCATTCTGATGGGGAAAAAAGAGTGATTAAAGAATAGATCTGAAAAGAGAGTAGGTAAAACATGCACAGAGCATCTGCTTAAATTGTACCTTCAGAGAGAGGTCCAGGAAAAGATGAATGACTACATATATGAGAAACAAAATATAAATGCTTTCGCTCTTATAATAGTTGCTGCAAAGTTAAAAATAAAGCCATGCAATTAAATCAATCCTGGGTGTGATATAAGCACCTGAAGATTAAAAATAAGTTGACACACATAATGAGAGTCAGAAATTAAATTAAAAAGCTGTTGAGAAAAGATTTAGAAAGCTAAAACAGCAACAAACAATTCTAAGCATTGCAGGGACGACTGTATTGCAAGGTAGGAAACTTTTCAGGTATCATAATGAGAGTCCTTATAAGCAATTGCTCCACTCATTCACCCTCCATCTGAAAAAGCAGTAGAAGCTTGCAAAAGCAGAGAAAACGAAAGCAATAGATGAACAGGAAAAGAAGAAGTCATTAAACACGCAAGCCGAAGATCTTTAGACAAATGATATGCAATACAACCCATATAGTCAGTTAAAGCACACTGAAGGGATAAATTATTCTGAAAATAAAATTGAAAACCAGATTTTGGAATAGGAAGAACAATATTAGCCAAATCGGCTCCATTTCTTTGACAAGTCCTGGTACGTCCCAAAGTTATTAAATCAGCATAGGCCTGGATAAATGGTAAAACATTTTGAGAGGGGATATGAAGTAAATATAGCCATTCAATGCAATATACCTTTTTTCCTTCCATTACAGCTAACACTCCTGTAGGCAGCTTAGAAAACATCAAATGTTAGCTGACAGTCTCTAAAAAAAAATACAATCTACAAACTAAATGCTCAAAACATCATTAATCTTTTCAACTGTAGCCAGCACCACAGAAGGAATCAAATCTTTGGGGTGTTTCCCTTTGGTCAATAAATCAAATAAAGGACTAAGTATATATGTCGGCAAAGAAGAATACGGATGACCCCAAGTAAGGGTCCCCAACAACTGCCGTAAATTAATTAGCAAAATACTTTCGTGTACAGTTAAACAACAACAACAACAACAAAAATCAGGAGCAAGAAAAGATTGCAACATTTCATGCAGTTATATTTTTTCTCCGAGCAATTTGCAATCCATAGACACTTAAATCATTTTTGAAAGCCAATTAGGTTGTACCTTTGGGGCTCCAATTAAAATATCATCTATATAATGATTTAATAAAGCCGATGGATAATGATTATGAAAAAAAATTCAATTCTGCAACATAAATCTGACACAAAGAAGGTCTAAGTAAATGTGTAAATCAACTAACGAAATAACTTTGGACATTTTGCTTTTGATTTTGACCCTTGATGGAAAGGGCTGTGGGAGGCTGCAAACATACCCCACCCCCAGATTTCAACATTCCCTTTTAAAATGACCAGGTTTACCACAGTTGTAAAACTTTCCTTGAGGCTTGCTGCCTTGCGATAAAGCAGTCACCAATAAATTAGTTTGACAAGAGGCTGTTCCTATATCTTGACACACTTTAATCGTATCTGCCAAATCAAGACTGTTTCCAAGACCAATATTTGCCCTTTGGCATTCGGAGTAGCATTTTCCTTTGCTAATTTCATCAACAACTCCATCTGAGCCTCAGAATTGTCTATCTGTCATCTTAAAGCATCCTGCAATCTGTTAATAAAATCAGAATATGACTCAGTAGCCTTCTGCCTGATATTAGAGAAGGCTTGCTGAGGCTTGCCAGAAACAGGCATAGTAAAAACAAACTCTTCCTGATCAGGGGGGGCCGAGGGGGATAGAAAAAACGGCAGGCACAGTGAAGACAAACTTTTCCTGATCAGAGGAGCCGAGGGGAATAGAGAGAAAACAATCTTTTAAGCCAATTACTTCATGACCTTGCGGAATCAACTTAGGTGAACAGAACAGAAAATGTATCTTCTATATCCCCCCCTCCTTTGTTAATGGTTCCTCTGACTGTGGAGAAGCAGAAGAATTAAACATTCAATGAGGAGCTGAAAGTCCAATTAAAGATGATTTTGGGGAATAATTTTTACTTGATCATAATCAGGCAGAGGTTTTGTGGTCAATTGTTGTCCTGTCAGAATTTTAGAGCCAAATTTTTACTGCATGACAGCACTGAAACCATAGCTGTAATATGTAAATTTGCCCTATTTTTCCCCAGTAATGTAAACAAAGCGTCCCTCATTCGGGATACCAAAGACAATGTTTCCCTATCTCACCAACCAGCTTCCTTATCTCTGTCTCAGGTGTTGCAACACCTGACTTCTGTAACAAGAAGCTAAGTTCTTGTACATGTAGTTGCTGAAGATAAGATAGACTGCAACTCATATTTACCTCTGAGGGGTCCCGTAGGACGATTGATGCACCTTGGGGTCTGTTCCAGATGGGAGGTAAGTATGTTGGTGGTTGCTCCCCCATAGGGTGTCTTTGTCCCTGCTTCGGGCGCCAGATGTTGGTTTCAGAACTCCATCACAGCAGGTGTCCAAAATGGCTTTACACAGAGTTTATTTGGCATTTATATAGTTTCAACAAGCAGAGCAAGAGCATAGGTAGCAACAGCATCTTATTGGCTTATTCTCCTTGTCAATCTCTAAGACCATCCCAGCCAAGGTAGAGGCTTTACATAACACAATAGTTCCTGGTACTGACTGGTTCTACTAATTAGGTGAGGTCATAGATGTTGAGGTAACCGGTTACTAAGATATGGCAGTTTGCTGCACATGTCTGTACATAACCTTTGCGTAACCTCTACAAAAATACATAAATTCCTTCAGAGACACTATATTAGAAATGCTCTGCTCTCAACATGAGTAAAAATCAAGGAAAAACACTATTTGAAAATACAAGTATGGCTCTCCATGATGGAAGCACCAATATACCCAAATGTGATGGATGTAGGGGAAAATTGTAAGATACAAAGATATTTTAAATGAGAAGGGGAAATTGAAAAACAAATAGGAATTGAATAGCCAAGGATAAAGTTAGCATGATGGCCGCATGTACAGATACAATCTAAATATTATAAAGATGTTAAAACATATGTTTTTATAAAAAACCAACAGAATTAGATCAAATCTTAATAGGACCGGAGGACCTACATGCAAGAGTACAGATGGAGTTTCCCAACCCAGGGGGCACGAGTATGAGTTGTCACCCTAGCCCTAGAAGGGGCAGTTGCCAGGTTGATGGTTAGCTCCCAGGGCCAATTTGGGGTTTGCCAGGGCGTCTGCTTCCCCCTCCACCTGCTCGGCTCTTCCAACTTTCCTCTTGGTGTGACTTTCTCACATTCTTCGATTACCCCAAGCCTCTTGTAGAAGTTGTAAAGCATGGGACATCATAAGATCCTCTTTTTCAGCTTCCTGCCAGGCAGCCTCTGGTTGCCAGCTGGTTGTAACTCCTGCCAGCATCTCCTCAGGATCATTCATTTGTCCCTCTCCCAGCGACCATCTGGGTCGGACCAACTTTTCCTTAAGATTCAGTTCAGCCATCCACTCCATTTGCAAGGGAGGAGAGGATCCAGCAGCCCCCATGTCCTCCTGGTTGCTGCAAAGGTTAGACATGTTGCTGCAACCTCCATGGAAGCTTTTAACTCTGGGATGGTTGCAAAGTGAGATCTTGCTTAATGTCAGCGTGCCTCATTCAAAATCCAAGAAAGAATAACCCCAACTCCATTTGATTAGAGAAAGGTATTTTTACTGGGCATGAAATGAAAACAGCGAAAGTGAAGCAAGATCTGAAGCAAAAAAGGCAAACTTGTACATATCAAATGTTTGCCCAAAACCCTACCCCGTTATCCCAACCCAATGTCCAATCTCCAGCTCCCAAAGGTGTCTGTCATGTGTGGTGCATCTTTGGAGGGCCTCATTCAGTTGGTAAGCACACTGGTGGTCTTTCAATAAAAAGGTTGTCTTGCAATTTTCAAGTTCAAAACTCAGCTCTTACTATCCAGAAACGATAACTACTTTGAATCATGCAATAAACCAAGTGGGTATCTGTTTTCAGCTCTGCAGGGGGAATTCAAATTGGGAAAGTGTTTAGCTGCTCTGAGATATGAAGCTGATTTTTGGACCACATGTCCAACTTTTCCCCCATTAAGCAGCCACCACATTTCTTGTTACTGTTCTAGGGGCAATTACCACCAATTTTCTTAGCTGTTGAAGCAAATCTAAAAGTAGCTATACCTTATTCTGATGAAAACCTTGATCTAGAAAGGCTTAACTAGTCACTGACATACAGAGCATTGTCCTTCCATGTTTATTTAGTCTTCTCACCAAATATAAAGTTCATTTTAGGTCTGTTCTGTGCTTCTGGGAATGCACATACCCTTTATATAACAATATAACTAATATAACTAGAAGCCTAATTTAAACATCAGGAAGGGAGACATGAAGGTAATGAAATTGTAACAAAAAGCAAAGTTTGTGGAGCAATTACTCCGTATCTTTGAGTTCAATCAGTATTGGAACTTCATCCAGATGGATGGAAAGATGTTTATGAATTAGGTGGCCTAGGAGAAGAAGCATATTATGCACTCTATTGCTAACCGTGATACTGTAATAAGTTGTAGACAGACATCTTTAGTGTGTGAATCAAGGAATGAATGGAATGACTGAATCAAAGTCAAAAACATTTTTGCAGATGATGCTGAACAGCAGCTCTGGCTAATAAAATAAAGGTCAAGGTTTATGCAGAGGATAAAAAAATGTTTCATTTCATGTTTTCAAAGCAAAGATTTCTCTTACTTTAACTTTAAGCTCTAGTATTCATAGACCAGCAAAGGAAAATGATCAGCAGCAGTGGTGAGTTCCCGATCCCGTTGCAACCGGTACTCTGTGACCGGGCTGGGTGTCCACCATGTGCACGTGCATTGCACATGCGTGCGCACCCACCACTCTGCGACATTCCAGCTGCTCGGCATAGTACACTGCATGCGCATGCACAAATGGCTCAGCTGGCTCAAATACAGGTAAGGAATGCGGGTGGGCAAGTGGGCCCTCCACAGCACCATTCTGGTACAGTGCCTGCTGCTCCCAGCAGGTACCAGTATGCCCATAATGGGGCGTACATGCCAGAACCCATCACTGATCAGCAGTCCAGGACCCAGGACAATAGCAGCAACAGCCTCCATATTTGTGACCTAGCCAGCCCAAGAGAGAAAAAGATTCTATCTACACTCATCAAACACCAAGCATAGCAACTTCTTTTCTCAAACCTGTCATCTTTATTTAGATTAACTATCCAACCTGTTGCTGATGTAGGGTACACAATTGAATAATGACTAAATGACTAAACAATTGAATGAGTAAAGCCTGTTTGCCATGTAAGACTAGACTTCATTCATACTCCTTATTTTGTACTGAATTAGTAACAATAATATAAATATAGTATCAAGGGTGTGTTCTGATATGTTATTGATAATAATGTTATCCATTCAATCATGTCTCATTCTCAGCAATTCTATAGACCAGCTCTCTTTACATTTTCTAGTCTTGTACTGTTTCCTTCAGTTGTTTTCTGATTTGCCTGTCTTTTGTCTTGATTTTTCCCCACTTAAAAGCTTTTGATGTTTGCTAATCCTTAATAAACATAATCAAGCTATATTTTTGTTAGCTGGTGTGTGTTCTTGCTCTGATATGGATACAGGAATTGACTGGGGAAAAATAAACTGAATATGACCCACAGTGATTTTCCAACTAAAGCAAGATCAGCCACAGTTGGCTGATGCATCTGTAAATAGGCTTTGGATGTCAGCTTGGAATATGTCTAGTTTATTCATGTTTTTGGCAGCATTGTTTCTTTTTACCGCTAAACATTCTAAGCATAACTGCTTTTTCCAGTGATTTAGATCACATGATGGCTGAAATATATAAAGCAAAATTTTGTGATTTTTCCCTTCAGTGACCTGTCTAGTTTTATACATTCCAATACTTGCATATTTGCCACCTCTGCTATCCAAGGAACACACATGAGCGTTTTTCAGCATCACAGCTTGAACAAGCTAGGCATGAAAGCCAAAGAGATGGGAACCTAAGGGATGTTTTCATCTGTACTCCCAGTGAAAGGTAAGCATCTGGTGAGAGAAGGGAGAACTTTTGAATGGTTAACTCACTTAAAGGAGGTGGTGGGTAGCAAGGAAAAAGTGGAACTGCTTCATTCATTCTTTGCATGTGTCTTTACATAAAAGGAAAAAATAGTTGTATCTACCAAAAGCAGCATGCAGAACAGAGAATAGGAATAGAAGTCAAAATAGGCAAGAAAATGGTAAGACAACATCTATACACTCTAGACAAGTTCAAAACATCAGAATCAGATGGATTACATCCCAGAGTTCTGGAGGAACTGGCAGACATGATCTCAGACCAACTGTAGCACATCTTTCAAAGGTCCTGGAGCACTGGGGAACTACCAGAACACTAGAAAAAAGCTGATGTCATTCCAATCTTCAAAAAGGAAAAAAATGGATCCAGGAAACTACAGATCAATCAGCTTGATGTGGAAGATCCTAGAAAAGATGAGCAAACAACATTAGAAAGAAGCAAAACTGTTATTAGAAACCCACAGGGGCTTTTCAAAAATAGGTAATTCCAAAGAAATCTTATTGCCTTCTTTAACAAAATGACTAAAATAGTGGATAGAGAAATACTATGAGCATAGCTTACTTAGACTTCAAAAAAAACCCACAACATATTTTGTAAGATTGAAATGTGCGATAGACAGCAATTCCACCAGATAGATTACGACATCTAAGGTCCCTTCCAACCGAGGTGACGCAGTGGTTAGGGTACAGTACTGCAGGCCACTTCAGCTGACTGTTATCTGCAGTTCAGCGGTTCTAATCTCACCGGCTCAAGGTTGACTCAGCCTTCCATCCTTCCGAGGTGGGTGAAATGAGGATCCCAGACTGTGGGGGCGATATGCTGACTCTGTAAACTGCTTAGAGAGGGCTGAAAGCCCTATGAAGCGGTATATAAGTCTAACGGCTATTGCTATTGCTATTGCTCTGTTATTCTGTCATCATGCAGGAAATACACTTCAAAAATCTAACTGAGCAGACTTATTTGAAGAAAATAAAATCAGTCAAATACAAAAATAGAATACTTTTGGATCTGAATCTAAATTATTGTGTTTTGACATTAGTATTTTTTCTTATCTTTAACTGGTCTACATGGTTAATAGAGGGGAGTAGGGCTTAGATGGAGGGTGCTGCCTGCATTTCTAAGAGTATTCGTTAAGAGTATTCCTGCAACCTAATTTTGACCCAGATCTTTCCCAAAGGGAAGCATGGGCAATTCTCTGGAAGCGTGATAGAAACATCACAAAAATACCCCAACCATATCTCTTCAACACAATAGCAGTTAGACTTATATACCGCTTCATAGGGCTTTCAGCCCTCTCTAAGCAGTTTACAGAGTCAGCATATCGCCCCCAACAGTCTGGGTCCTCATTTCACTCACCTCGGAAGGATGGAAGGCTGAGTCAACCTTGAGCCGGTGAGATTTGAACCGCCGAACTGCAGATAGCAGTCAGCTGAAGTGGCCTGCAGTACTGCACTCTAACCACTGCGCCATCTCGGCTCTAAAGCCATCTCGGCTCTTCCCAGATTTTCTGCAGTTATTCAATAGCACTCTGATCACTATAAACAAAGTGTACCAATGGGTACATGTGCCTTTTTCCCCCTTCATGTGCTTTTGTCACAGAAAAGCCTTCAGCCTATTGAGACAGTGTCTCTTTAGCTATATTGCAGATGGATTCTTGCTCAGTTTCTTCCAAAGATCCATAGTGTGGGTTTTATTTTCCTGAATACTGTTTTTCAGGAGAAGGACATCAGGGACACCTGATGTTGACTCAGAGATGAAGGAAAGTAAATATGAATGTCATTGATCCAAGCATGACTAAGTCCATGTTTATCATAGCTGAACTGTTCTGAGGTCGATAGAGAACATTTAAAGCTGTGAGCAGTCTTGGATTTTGGAGTGTGGATCTAACCTCTGCCATTTATCATTCAAGCTATGGGAGCAGCCACCTTTCTCAGGGCTCTGACTCTACTAATACTCACAGCTTCGGCCTTTTCGGATCAGTAAGACTTTATTTATTTCTTTGTTTGGAAGTTTCAAATGGGATATCAATGCAATCTGGTAAAATATTCAAATATTTCCTCACTAGAGCTTTACTGTATTTTGCCTCCTCATTGTTTATGCAATAACAATATGGGAGTTTTATTAATTGGTATTCTAAGTTTTCCCATACTTTTTGGAACTCAAGAACTGTCAGATTTGGGAAAGGACAATTTCTATAGCTGTATACTGCTTTAGTAACATTTTAATGAGGTGGGGTTTTGACAGATGTAGTGACATTTGAAGCAACTGAATATCAAAAAATCCTTGACATACTTATACAGTTCAGTGTTTGTTGTTTACCATAATAAGAAAAGAAAACTACAATTACTTTCCATATTTATCTTACTTATAAGAAGTTTTAGCAAATGTTTTTTGCTGAAAGATTAACTTCAAATGAGGTAATAAGAGTCAGATCTGGCTTCAGTGGTGTAGGCACCCAGACTATAGCATGCAGATTAGATTTCAAGAATGATGTTTGGTGAGAGAGAGTGATCAATTTGAGAGAGAGTTTTTTTGAGAGTGAAGAGAGGGAAGGGGGTAGGAGTCAGAGAGGCAGGGAGGGCAGCCCGCCAGCTTTCTTTCTCTGTGTCCATGGCAGCCCGCCAGCAGAAGTGGGTCTTTTGCCTGCCTCTGCTGGCGGGCTGCCACTTTCTTTTGCCCAGAGGTGGGCAGTTCAGGCGAGCTGGCGGGCTGGCACTTTCTTTCTTTAGCCCAGAGGCAGCAGCCTGCTTGAGCTGCCCACCTCTGGGCAAAAGAAAGAAAGCGGCAGCCCACCAGCTCACTCTCTTTTGCCTGCCTCTATGTCCCCTGTGGACATAGAAGTGGGCAAAATAAAGTGAGCTGGCAGGTTGGCACTTTCTTTCTTTTGCCCAGAGGTGGCAGCCTGCCTGAGCTGCCTGCCTCTGGGCAAAAGAAAGAAGGCGGCAGCCCACCAGCTCACTTTCTTATGCCCACCTCTATGTCCACTGTGGAGATAGAGGCAGGCAAAAGAAAGCGAGCTGGCAGGCTGGCGCTTTGTTTTGCCCGCCTGTCAGAGCTCAGGTGGGCGAAAGAAAGAAAGCACTTTAGACAGTGGGGTGTCAGGGGAGAGGAGAGAATGCCTGCATTCTCTTCTCTCCCCCGACACCCCACTGTCTAAAGCACTTTCTTTCACCTGCCTGTCAGAGCTCAGGCGGGCGAAAGAAAGAAAGCGCTTTAGACAGTGGGATGTCGGGGGAGAAGACTGCCTCACCAGCCATAAACCTCACCACATGTCACTGGTACATAGGTAGATATAGTGGGGGGAGAGAGAAATACAGTAGATAGGTAGGGGGAGAGAGAGAGAGAGTAGGTAGGTAGGTAGGTAGGTAGATGTTTCCAGGTGTATTTATCCATGTGCTGGAGAGGGAAGTCGCTGACAATTCCAACACCTAAGACTTTGTTTCTGCTGGCACAGCATTTTATCAATGTAATTCTCATCAATCAGTTAAAGTGCTTTCCAAAAGGGAAAAAAAAAGTTTTTGCACTCTGTAAACCTCCCCAAAATGGCCCATTTTTCATGAAAACTGGCCCATTTTTTCCCCCAAAAAGGCATAAATAGCCTTGGTGGGGCTTGCAGAGTGCTCCTGGGGATTGGGGGTGGGATGGTGAAAAACGAGCAAAAAATGGTCAATTTTTGACAAAAATGGGCCCATTTTTTTCAAAAAAATTATATGCATAGCCTTATGGAGGCTTATAGAGTACTGCTGGGGGCTGCGGGGGGCAAAAATGGCCCATTTTCTGCTCATTTCTGCCCTCCCTAGCCCCCAGGAGCACTTCAAAAACCTCCATAAGGGTATTTAGGGCCATTTTGATGAAGGGGGCGGGGCTTTGGGAGGCGAAAAATGCTGTATTCGGTGTATAAGACACACTCAGATTTTCAGCCTTTGTTTTGAGGAAAAAAGGTGCATCTTGTACTCTGAAAAATACGGTAATCATTGGAATGGCTTACTTCTTGTAGTTGTGGGTCTCCATCACCAGCGGTTTTCAAGAAGAGATTGGATAACCATTTTTCCAGAATGGTATAGGTCTCCTGCTCAAGCAGGGCGCTAGACTAGTAGACCTCCAAGGTCCCTTCCAATCCTATAATTCTATGATTCTATGAGATTAGTCCCTATTTTAAAAGTTGGTGTTGGTTTTTATATAGCAATTCCACCTTGCAGAATCCTATGAGAGATTTCATTTCTGATTAGGAAGCAGATAACAAACATCTTGTGTAACAGACAGTTGCTGCTCTGGATGTCAGTGATGGAAACCAAGCCACCAAGTTGGGGAATACCCTTCTATATCAAATATTGGATGTAAACCTTGTAAGGTCATAGAAATCAGGGTTTTTTTTTGTCTTTGTAGCTTATCCACTATGGAACAGGATTGACTACTTTACACTTCTCTTTCTATTCCAGACACTTCTTGGTCATCTTCCCAGCATTCATTCACCATCCCAGTACAGAAAAGTTCTGTATATTTCTAGATTCCTTCTCAAAGTCTGTCCATGTCTCAGTAACATTAGAGATGAAGCTACAGAACCATACTCTATTGGAAAAAGATGTGAATGCACCAGGGACCTTTGAGTGCACCAGTTTCCAGGTAGGTTTTTGAGTTGTATACAACCCAGTAAGAAGAGCTAACTTTATTTATTTTTTAAAAAATATTGGAGAACTAATAAAGTCAATTCCAGTATAAAAAAGAGGAAAGGACATAGGAAACTAGAAACTAGTTAGCTTAATAACCATGAAAGATTATCAAATAGTATCTCTGAAAATATTATTGCACAAGCATAAGGTTGTCAAGGCCAACTTATGTTATAATGATATATGTTTTTAAGACAGAGATTAAAGACAAGGGAATGTTGTAGATATAGTACATTCTGATATCAGAAAACCATCCTATAGAGTTTGTCATGAATAAGTTAGAGAGTTCTTTTCAAGTTTCTATTAATGACCCTGTGCTATTCAATTAATTTATACATGGTTTATAACAGTGACGTGCGGTGAAGCTTCTGGCTGGTGAGGCAAAAAGAAAGAAAGCGGCTCCCCCCCCCCGCAGCAGGCTGGAGCGAGAGCCGCGGAGGCGAAAGGCGAAGAAGGGGGGGGGTTGCAGCCCTGGTTCCATCTCCCAGCAGCCCCAGGAGGAAACGACAAAGAGGGGTGGGGGGTGTTCCAAGAGGCCCCCTCCCCTTTTGGCACTCCGCAAGGTCTGCCGGAGCTCTGGGAAAAAGCGACGGGAGCGGAATGCTGTCTTCTATTGCCGGAAAGTCCAGGGAGGGAAGCGGGGCTCGTGGAGACTCGCTCGCAGCCAGCTTCTCTGGAGCAGGGGGGGGGGGCGATAGAAGCGGAACGGATCCTCTTGCCACTGCGGGCCTGGCTTGCAGAGTGCCAAAAGCGGCAAGAGGATCCGCTCCGCTTCTATTGCCCCCCCCTCCGCTCCAGAGAAGCCGGCTGCGAGCAAGTCTCCATGAGCCCCGCTTCCCTCCCTGGACTTTCCGGCAATAGAGGACAGCATTCCACTCCCGCCGCTTTCTCCCAGAGCTCCGTCCATTTGCAAACCACTTAACTGCAAAAGAACTTGCTGGAGAACTTCTTAAAATGATTATAAGAAGCAGAAGAGAAAATGTAATCTCCCATTATATTCCAAAAACTATTGTCAGTGTAATTCTCAGAATCACTATTGCCCCTCTCTTCTCAAAACAAACAAGGCTCCCCTCCATGCGTCTGCTCCTTCCCGCTCTTCTCCCTCTCTCTCAAATTGAGAGAATTTGTTTGAGTGAAGTTAAGAAACACACACACACGCGCACATACACACACAGACAATAAAAACAAATGACAATTACTTAAATTACAAATAAATTGAATTCCTCCCCCCTGCCCCCTCCCTCTGACCAACATACCTTCCAGCTATGCCAAAATTCCAGATTCGGTCTAGCCAGGCTCCAGGGCCAGGCAGGCTAGGATAGTGGCTCCTAGAGCCACCACATGTCCTCTGCAGGAGGAGGCCTGAGAACTATGGGCCTCATTTGCATAGTAATTTTTTGCTTTTTAACCCTTGGTTAACCCTTAAAAGGCAAAAAAATCCTTATGCAAAGGAGGCCCCAAGTTCTCTGGCCTCGTCCTATACTTAAACACTATGTACACTCCAAATCACTGTGAGTTGAAGTCTGGTAGCAACTAGCTTGACCTTAATTATTTTAGAAAAAATCTTTAAAATTCCTTCCTTTTCCTGAGGAGACTGGTGAGGCCCCGCCTCCCCTGCCTCTAGTGAGTGCACGTCCCTGGTTTATAATAATACAAGGTAAAATAAAAATGATGCTTATTTGCAGATAATATTAAGCTAATTAAAGGATAAAACTACAACCTCAAAAGCTTGAACACAAGTCAAATCCAACAAAAGTGACAAGTGTAATGGTTTTTGAGGGAAAAAGATTGAACACACAGGGACAATTTGGGGGAGATTTGTGGGAAGGATCCTGCCTTTCTATTCATTTGAAGATAAAACTTTAAAGAAATGATGGCTAAGGGATGCACATTATAGTACATATGTCAATTCCAAATGCTAAGCAATAGTTCAATCCCCCAATTTATAAAGTTCCGTACAATGGAAGTAATCGTTTTAAGAGACTTTGTACCAATTTAGCATTTCTCCCCATCTCACCTCTGTTTATTCCTTTGTACATATCATTCTTTCTCTAGGTCCCAAAGTTTGTTCCCAGGAACAAGGATTTTGGCTTTCAATATGTAAGTCTGTCTTCTAATAACCATTCTGTGACTGAGGGACCTGAACACTGGGAAAACTAACTTATACCTCATAAGGAGTGGAAAAGGGTGGATTTTTAAAAAGTCTTTGGAATAAGAAAGAAGGCAATATCAAGAAAGAAAGTATATTAAACAAAAAGGATAAATGGAGGTACCAGTAAAGATTTTAGAAGTTGATGGTATGTAGATATGTATGTAAAAAGAGATAATTAGTAGAGAGTGTTGTCAGAATGACCCAATTCCTGGAGAAGAGACAATAGTTTCGCAGAATAATGCCCATCTACAAATACTGCTTTGTTCTCAGATCTTTACTAAAACTTGTTCAATTTTTATTCTATAAAGGAAGAAGAAGTAGCCCATGTTCATGTCCTTATCCAGCATGACAAAAGCACATTTGAAAACCGAAAGAAAGTTCTAGTCAAGAATGCTTATAAAAGGACCCTCATAGAACTAGACAAACCCTTTTACAAACCTGGAGAAGAAGGTAAGCATATACGGGGAGGGTGGACTTCACTTACTATTTCATATTTGGAATTTGTTACTATGTATACAATATTTAGAAGTGGTATGTGAAGAGGCTTTGACTTTGAAGTCCAAAGTCCTTTTTGGCTTAAAAAAAAGAGGCTCATTTAATGTAGCAGGACTGACCTGGTTTACAAATGGATTAACACACACTTAACTAGCTAAAGAGAACATATCTGCTCCTATCAATTACATACATACACAATTAAGTAGGTGAATGATTCACAGAATTACTGGAAAAACAAACCAAGTATTTCAAGAGGTAAACTGTTGAAGAAAAGCAAAATTAGATCAGGTTTCTTGGCTTTCTATCCTAGTTTAGAGTCATAGTGGGAATGGCTAGTGATGATGTAACATCACCGGAGTGAGTGGCATGAAAATGTCTGCAACCAGTTTTTGTGAAATAAAATTGGATGTGGGACAAAATGTTAAAGGCCAAAAACTGATGCCCATTGTACCACTTACTATTTAGCCCTCCCCTCAAGAAACAAAAACAGTTCAATTTTTTCAGTAAGAACTTTGAAAATTTTGTAATACTAGAACTTGGGAATGTAAGAAGGGGAAACATGAGTATCCAAAAGATACAAGGATTTCATACAAAAGTGTCAGTAACCAGAAATAATATCTTTTTTGCTTTACAAAATATAGTAAGTAATATATCTACAATATAAACTTCCGCACTTTTTTTAACACTCTTAAACAATTTCCCAAACTCAGTGCCCTAAAACATCTCCTTCATTAACATATTAAAACAAATGTTGCTTTAAATGCTAATATTTCCACTACACCTCAATCTCACATATTCATTCTGCATGTAAAGTGACTTGATTTCTTAATATTTTAATATATTGTATATAATTTTAACCTAAGCATCTAGCATCCAACAATTCAATGATACATTTTTATTTATTAAATGAACACACTTACATAATTATATAATTTCTACAAATTTGCACTCTCTTGTTTTCAGTTTCACACTTTTACTTTGCATAATGTATTCTTTTTCAGTGTCTTTAACTAACTTATTTACTTCAAAGTCTTACTCCGAATGCATAGTGGATGCTTTTGTATTTTTAATTCAGATCTCTATTTGTATTTATTTACATATCCAAATATTTTTTGGATATTTATTTATTTTGAAATATTTTCTGTTCCTCTTCACTGAACTTTGAGGGAAACTAGTTCTTAAGCAATCTTCCTAAGCAACAATAAGGTCCAACATTTATGTTTTTCAGTAAAGTTTCGCATTGTGACGCTTGATGAAAAATTTCAAACCATTGAAGAAGCTGTGAGTATTACTCTCTTTTTAAAGAAAAATATAAATTCCTCCCCACCAAATATCAAAAGTCAGATTTTGACTTACTATTGTTGGAAGAAAAATCCAGTCTGGTTACAAGCTGGGAGAGAGATGCTGGAAATAAAATGGAGGCTGATTGGAAAGAAGGATTTCATTTATTAATAAGCAGAACCACAGCACGCAATTCTGGGCCAGCTGACAAATTGGTTTGATGAGTGCAAGGACTTTTATACAGTTTCTGAAATGCTGCAGAGGGTTGTGCAATTTAGTGAGCCTGATGTCTTTTAGTATTCTAATGGTGGTGGGTTAAGCCTATTATGTCCTAAAGGTTATTTCCTGTTCTGAGAATTTGTGTGAAGATGTAAATTCTTAATCCCATCATCTGGACCTGAAGGTGTTTGTTTGGGAATAGACTGGCCTGGATTTCTTAATGGGTACAAAATATCCATCTCTAAAGACTTCAGGCATCTGCTGGAAACTGTTAAGAAAGACTAGGGTTGCTTTCTGTCTCTAAGAACATGTTTCTCAATTTCTTCTTTGGGGAAATACTGTATAATATTCTGCTTCTTTTAATATTCCCCAACATATTTCATTCTCTAGAAGGAGGGGCTTCCCACACTATGCACATTGTTTCTTTTTAAAAAAAATAGATTTAAAAAAATTGGTCACATAGAAATACTTTGAACAAAAACATAGTTTTTTCATGCTTTCATTTTAAATTGAGTATACAATTTCTAAAACATTATTTTATTTTGTTTATTTATTTTGTCAAGCATATATGTAAGATAACAGATAAAAGTATAAACATGATTTCGAATACATGAAAATGATATGAAAGGGACATTAGGACAGGAACAGTAGGCACGTTGGTGCACTAATGCATGCCCCTTACAGACCTCTTAGGAATGGGGTGAGGTGAATAGTAGCCAGTCTAAGGTTAAAGTTTTGGGGGTTAGGGGAAGAAACCACAGAGTCAGGTAGTGCATTTCAGGCATTGACCACTCTGTTGCTGAAGTCATATTTTCTCCAATCGAGTTTGGAGTGGTTTACCTTAAGTTTGTATCTGTTGTTTGCTTGTGTATTGTGGCTGAAGCTGAAGTAGTCATTGATAGGTAGGACATTGTAGCAGATAATTTTATGTACTAGTTTAGGTCAGACAAAAGGCAGCCTAGTTCTAAATTGTCTAAGCCCAAAATTTCAAGTCTGGTAGCATAAGGTATTTTATTGTGGGTAGAGGACTCTTCTCATGAAATATCTCTGGATTCTCAATTGTATTAATGTCTGATATGCAGTGCAGGTTCCAGACAGATGAGCTTTATTTGAGAATTGGTCTGTTGGAAGAAATGTCCTTCTGGATTCGGTTCTAAGTGGGAAAAAGGCACTGGAAATATGGAGGTTGCTTGGAAAGATGATTTTCATGGTGGACAGGACCGCATGATTTGAGATCCTGGGGAAAAAGGTGATCACTTGCTTCAAGTTATTGAGTGAAGAAGAAAAAGAAGGGTCTTGCTGAGAGTTCCTGAGTTTTTTATACTCTCTGTTCTACCTCTAAGTTTCCTGTTCCTGTGTAAGAAATGTAGTGTGATGTCTCCAAAAGATGACCTAGTTAATTTACGAGCCTTGAGACAAAGTTCAAAAGAAATCCAGTCATTTATTAGGATCAACATTTTGGCATGTTCCTGTCGGAGCCGAAATGATTTCAGGTTAATAATTTTTTAACTTTACTCCTGTCTCCCCCCTCCTCTCAGTCTGTGTCATAAATCATATCCACCAACGAGGTGCTGTGGCAGGCTGTGAACTTTGCACCCCACATGCCAGCTGCAGAAATATGAGATCTGACTCTGGCCAAAGGTATTGCATGGAATTTTCCTCCCTTTTCTATGTCAGCTTGATAATAGTCATGGAAACGCTTTACAAGTTGACATCCGGCTCCCGTCACTTCCCGAAAGCGACCTGTGTGAAACAAAAACAATTTGAGTACAGGCATATATTTTAGGGATGCGTCCCTTCCCCAGGCTTGCCTGGATTTTCTGCATGGAATTTTCCTATAAGGTGATCAGCCTGGATATTTCTATTTTTTACCCAAGATGCCTCTGATAAGGGGTAGCCCTTCCACTTGATCAAGTATTGGAGTTGTCTCCTGTGCCACCTCGAATCAAGGACTCATTATAGCAATAGCAATAGCAGTTAGACTTATATACCGCTTCATAGGGCTTTCAGCCCTCTCTAAGCAGTTTACAGAGTCAGCATATTGCCCCCAACAACAATCCGGGTCCACATTTTACCCACCTCGGAAGGATGGAAGGCTGAGTCAACCCTGAGCCGATGAGATTTGAACAGCCGAACTGCAGAACTGCAGTCAGCTGAAGTAGCCTGCAGTGCTGCATTTAACCACTGCGCCACCTCGGCTCATTGAACCTCATAATGGATTTGACCCCCTATGACCACAGGGCCCGGGGTAGTGGTCTCAGGATGGATCCAATCACGGGTTTTAAGAAGCTATTATGGAACGCTGGGTGTATCTTCCCCAGCAATCGAGGCAGTTTCAATTGCACTGTGACTGAGTTGATGATCTTTACTATGGGGAATGGTCCCATAAACTTTGGCCCCAGTTTCTTGCTAGGGAGTTTTAATCTCAAATATTTTAGCCAGTGCTTTTCTGACATTTTTTCAGGTTGCTTTCAGCATCGACATCCAATGAGTCAAGCTGACTGAGGAGGGGGGATCCCTTGGATACTCAGGCATTGGGACAAAGTCCATGCCTCTCACTACTTTGAATGGTGTGAATCCTGTGCTATTGTGGACAGCATTATTGTATGCGACTTCAGCAAAAAATAAGAGGTCTGCCCAGTTGGACTGCTGATAGTTCACGTAGTACCTCAGGTACTGCTCTATCATGGCATTCAGTCTCTCTGCCGCCCCATTGGTACTCGGATGAAAAGCTGAGCTAAGACCATGGGATGACCCAATGAATAGAATGTAGCCGTGAACTGGACCCCTTTGTCTCAGATAATTCTTCAAGGTGCTCCATGCAGGCAGTAGATGTGCTTCATGAAAAGTTTGGCCAGCTTGTGAGCCGAGGGTAGTCCGCTGCAGGATATGAAGTGTGCCTGTTTGGAGAATAGGTCTATTACAGTTCAAATCATCATGTTTCCCACACTTTTTGGCAACACTACTATAAAGTCCATTGCAATCTCCTCCCATGGCCTCATTGGCTCTGCTACTGTTTGCAGCAGTCCGGGAGGTTTCCCGGTCTTCATTGTGGTGCAGATGGTGCAACCTTTCACATAACTATCCACATCTTTCTTTATGCCAGGCCATCAGAACTGCCTGCAGACTAAGTGTAAAGTCTTTAGGAACCCAAAGTGGCCAGCTGAGTTGGCATCATGGCTCTTCGGGAGAATTAGGGTATGTAAGGATTTTAGGATGTAGAGTTTCATCCCCTTATATGCAAGTCATCTCTTTTTGTCATCTCTTTTTGTCAAGATGTGTTGGTTGTTTTGGAATCAGGGGTCTGATAGCAGTTTGGTTTTGAACCTCATGGTTAGGTCGCTTGCGGATTGATTTTGCTGATCACAGCATTGCCAACTGGTGATCACTTGGCAGCTGTTTGAGTAGAGGGAACCATGGTGTCCACTACCTGCTCCCATTTGCATTTGTACTGGGGCATGCAGGAGAGGGCTTCAGCTAGAAAGTTCCTCCCTCCTCCCCCTGGGATGTGCTTCAAAACAAAATCAAAATGGTTGAAGTATTGAGGCCATTGGACTTGTTTGGGCAATAGTTTCCATGGGGTCCTGAGCACCTCCAGATTTTTGTGGTCAGTCCAGACTTCAAATGGTTTCTGCCCCCCTTCTAACAGGTGTTTCCAGGTTAGCAGTGCCCATCTCACTGTGAAAGCCTCCTTTTCCCATGTGGCCCATCGTCTCTCTGTGTCTGTGAGCTTGAGGGAGATGTAGGGTTGTAAGTTTCCTTGGTTGTTTCTTTGGAGTAGCACTGCTCCCACTGCCATGTCACTGGCATCTGCTTGGATCACGAAGGTTCCATTGGGCATGCGGTGGCTGAGGACCGCCCCAACACTGAAAGGAGAGGTGTTGCAAGTCAGGATAAATGGCAGAGTCTGATTATATTGGACCAGGAATGTGTCCGCTGACAGCAGCTGTTTAACCATGGCAAATGCGGTGGCCTCGGCTCTGCCCCAGGTCCATCTGGCATTTTTGCCAAGGAGCCAATGCAAGGGCTCAGCAACAGTTGCTTTCTGTTTGAGAAACACACTGTAAAAATTAAGGAGTCCGAGGAACACCTGCAGCTTGGTCTGATTGCAAGATATGGGGGCATCCTGAATTGCTTTAATTTTTTTATTTGTTGGGTGAATTCCAGAGCCATCGATCAAATACCCCAGGAATTCAACCCTTGGAATGTTAATTTGGCATTTTTCTTTTTTCAAGCGGAGACCCTTTTCTCTGATTCTGGCCTAAACTGTTCGTAATCTTTTTAAAAGTTGTTCCTTATTTGCAGCTGATACCAAGACATCATCAAAATAGGGGGACAACTCCTGGTATCCTCTGCAAAAGCCATTCCATGACACTTTGGAACAGTCCAGGGGCAATACTAACACTGAATTGTAGCCGGGTGCATTTAAATCAGAGCTGGGTTCCTACCAGTTTGCACCTATTCGGTAGAACCGGTTCGTCAAATCTACCAAACCAGTTAGAAGAGGTTCCACCAGTGGACCTGGAAAGCAGGCTACACCTACAGAAGAGGTTCCAAAATTTTTTGAAACCCACCACTGATTTAAATGCACCCCTATGCATCACAATGGTCTGGGCCTCCACTGTGGTGCCATCTACTGGCAATTGCTGGTATGCCTGCATGAGATCCACTTTTGCAAATACTTTTCCCGGGCCAAGGGAGTGAAGTAAATACTGGACAATGGGTACCAGATAAGTGCTCTGTTGTACAGCCTCATTGATGGTGCACTTGTAGTCCATGCAGATGCAGACAGACCTGTCAGGCTTGACCAGAGTCACTATAGGGATCTCCCAGCGTGCGTGATCAATCAGCTCCAAAATCCACTGGCCAATTAGTTTGTCTAATTCAAGGTCAGTTTTTGGACGAAGGGCAAAAGGGACTTTAATTTAATGGGAGCAACATTGGGGTCCAAATTGAAGGTGATTGGGGTCCCCACATACTACCCTAGATTGGTGCCAAAGACGTTGGCTCCGCCGACCACAGTAACAGGAAGCAAGCTGTCAAAGTTTTTAAATTGCACCTGGAAGGTGCCTTGTCCCAAAAACGGGGATTCGGTTCCCCTGGTAGTCTCTGAGGCGCAGGTTTGGAACCCTGTTTGTGCTTCCTGGCATTAGGGACGGCCTTCTTCAGCGTGGCCCAGGACATGATGATCAATGATGAGCTGGTGTCAATCTTCATGCTGCATGGAGATCCTTCAAGTAGGATGGAGAGCCGCAGCTTTTTGTACTAGGGGTGCTCGCTTGCCTGATGGTTGTCTGGAACATGTCGTTGGCATCTGTTTTTTCTGCTCTCTGCTGCGGCTTCCATTGCTCTCGCCAGGGTAGGTGCGGTCTTGCAGTCTGCAAAGCCTGAGGTTTCAATGATGTTGTGGCTGGAAACTCGGTCCTGCAGACTCTTGCGATGTGCCCCTTGCAATCGCAGCATTGGCAGATTGCATTTCGGAAATGGCAGGCAGATCACTGACGGTTGCCTCCACAGCCGGTACAAGGTGGGAAATGGGGTTCAAATTCTCATGCTGTTTTCCGCTTCTCCATGCACATGCGGCAAACCTCGTCCTCACTGTCAGAGAGATCTCGCTCCGCAGTCTCCCGATGCATCTGTTCTGTGTGGGGCTGTTCTGCCACTGCAATGTTTTTGTCAACTTGGTCGAGGACTCTGTCCTATTTGTAGTGTGAGATTGGTCTTTGCCAGCAACCTTCGCTGCAGGTTGATGTCGCGAATGCCACAAATAATTCTGTCGAACAACAGTTGATCTAAATTGTGAAACTCGCAATATGCTGCGGCCTTACACAGTACAGCAACATATTGGTTGATAGTTTCACCTTCCTTTTGGTTACAGAGGTTGAATTTGTGCCTCCACACATATTTTGACGGTTTGGGAGCGTAGTGTGTCCTCAAAGTCCGTTGAAGCACCGACCAAGCGACTGATTGTACTGGCGTTAGCTCGGATAGGTCCTTGGCGGTATCGAATACCTTTAGCCCACAGTAGCTCAGGAACATAGCTCTTTTGTGGCCTTCAGACAGGCCAAGAAGGTCATTAGCTTCCAGGAAATATTCAAACCTCATCATATACCCAGTGTTCAGTGGCTGGGTCAAACGGAGCTGGTGAGGCATGCATTGTCATCTTTGTTCAATCAAGGCAGATTTGAATTTGCCACTTAAAGATGGCCATTCGATGCCGCGCTTAGCTCCAGACTGGATTGTTTTGCTGGATTGTCAGTTAGTTCTTTTTGTGCCTAGTTGACTTTCAATCCCACCTTCGTCGCCAGTGTTAGATTGGGTGAATGGAAGAAGCAGACTCAGGATAACAATAATAACAGCTCTTTATTAGTGCAAACTATGTACAATCCAGCAATCTTCTGTTTGACAGCATTCCCTTTTATAGGGTGCTGTCAAATCTCTTAGCCAATCACCACTGAGTATTTTCCTGTCGGATTGGAGGACCTTGGTGGAACCTACCATACTGGTTGTCAGTATGTAACAAGAACCATTTTGTCCTATACCCGTGATGGTGAACCTATGGCTTGCGTACCAGAGGTGGCACACAGAACCCTCTCTGTTGGCATGCGCGCCAACGCCCTAGGTCAGATCTCTGTGGCGTTTCTTTCATGAGCTTCTGTTTTCCTGCAAACCATAAAACAGAAGCTCACAAAGAAAAAGATCTTATCTCTTGCTGCACTGCCGGTGTTGGAATGCCCCACTTGCCACCAGCCAGCTAGTCTTCAGGTCTCTGGTGCTTGCACACATGTCTGTGCATGTGCATATTTGTGCATGTTGGTGCATGGACACACACATGTCCATGAATGCGCATTTGTGTGCACATGCACACGTTTCAGTTTGGGCCTGTATGCATGCACAGTTTGGGCACTCGTTGTCTAAAAGGTTTGCCATCATTGTCCTATACCATTCTGGAAAAAATGGTTTTCTAATCTATTCTTGAAAATCTCCAGTGATGGAGCACCCACAACTTCTGGAGGCAAACTGTTCCAATGATTAATTGTTCTCACTGTCAGGAAATCTCCCCTTCACTCCAGTTTGGACCTCTCTTTAATAATCTTCTATACCTTGTCCTATACTCAGGTTCTTCAGAGAATAGGTCAATCCCCTCTTCTCTGTGACAACCCCTCAAGTATTGGAAGACTGCTATCATGTCGCTCCTAGTATTCCTCTTTGTAAGACTATTTTTTTCCTTTTGTGTAAAGACAGATGGAAAGAATGAATTAAGCAGTTCCGCTTTCTCCCTGCTATCCATCATCTCCTTGTCATCTCCTATTAGCTGATCAACCTTTCCTTGATTTTTTTCTTGTTTTTTATAGATTGAAAGAAACATTTTAAAGTTATTTTTGGCATTTGTTGCAAGTTTTATTCATTTTCTGACTTTGCAAACCTTGCAGATTGGGCTAATTGGTGATATTCTGTTTTAAATATATAAATGCCTTTTCATTTTTAAATGTTTTCCTTTTTAGTTCTTTAGACAACCATGCTGGTTTCATCTAGCTGTCTCTTATTTTTTCTTTCTCAGTGGTATTGTGCTAGACTGGGCTTTCATAATTTCATTTTTCAGAGTTTTCCAAGCTTCTTGAGTTAGTTTCCCCGTTAGGATTTCCATCTTAGATTCCTTCTTAAGCTCTAAGTTTGTTGAAGTTAGCTCTCTTAAGTCTAAGACAGTAGTTTGACTTTGTTCAATTACTTGTGCCTGCACTGGGTTGAATTCCAATATGACATGGTCAGTCTCTCCCAAAGTTCCTGCAACTTCAACCCCTTATATTATTTCAACTCTGTTAAGAATTAAGTCCAGTATAGCTGATCCTCTGGTTCCATCCTCTACCTTTTGGGTGACAATGTTATCTGCTAGATTTATCTAGAACTGATTTGATCTCTCATTTGGTGCAGAATTTGTCTTCGATTTGATCTCTCACTTGATGCCACTGTAGTTATAGTCTTCGATTACTACTGTAGTTTGCTTCCTGCACACCTTACCTAAATGATTAGCAAAAAGTTCATCTATTTCTTTTTCTTGGTTGTAATATACACCTATCACACTGTCATTTCTTTTTATATTAACCCAAATGCATTTAATAAAGTTTTCATCCTTTGTTTCCATATTTTGTAGACTTGTTGTTATTTTTTACATATAATGCAACTCAATCTCCTCTTTTGTTAGGTCTGTTTCTTTTGAATAATTTAAATTCTTCCAGCAATACAAACCAGTCATAGGTTTCATTCCACCAAATTTTGGTAATGGAAACAATATTATCCTTCCCCTTACATACTAGGACTTCAAGTTAAACCCTGTTTGTACTTGTTACGTTGAGTGTTAGTATATAGTTATCCAAATCCTTTTTGGCTGCTCCTGTATTTGTAGTCTCCTGTTGTATATCTGAGTTTCCCTTCTTTCACATTACTTGATTGGTTGTATTTAGGCTTATACTTGGGATTAGGTCCTAAAGATTGGTGTCTCTCCCCTATCAGATTTAGTGTAAAGTACTTTGAATAAGCCAAACCGGTTGTTTTCCAAACATATTTTTTCTATTTGCCCTTCACATAGGTAATTTAGACAATGGACTAGGAATCCAAAGTTCTTTCACTGACACCATTCTTTAAGCTTTTATTTCTAAAATTCTTCATTGCCACATTGGATGTTGACCTTCTATTGGAAAAACATCACCTATGTTCCCATCTCTTTCTGTTATAATTATTCTTTTTTTGTTATCACTTATTATTCTTTAGCCAAGAATCATAGGTTCTTTATTGAGTTGTCCCAGGTACGAACCAAAGTGTGAAAGAGAATCAGTGGGTAATAGTCAACTGGTATCAGGGAACTCTTCTTCATGTCCTTATCCCCCTAGCAGCAGTAATATAATTCTCCCACCCCACTATTATTCTTCGATTATCTGCCCCTGCATCTGCTCAATTAAAAGATAGTGGGTGGCAATAGCTTCAGGCTAGAGCAGTCTACTTGCACATTATTTGGGGTAGGGAGGAATGGAGGGAGCCCTGTTTGTTATGACTCTTGATTTGTGTTTTTTTTTTAATCATTTGCAGATCCCAATGATAAAGTTAGAGGTGAGTATCTGATCATGTTGATATTTACTTCCATTATTCAAGATCTTTAATTTATTGTTTGCTAGATTGCTTGTTTCAAACATTTGTGAGCCATTTACTAATGCATGTCTAGTTAACTGCTTCCTTTCCAATATGCAAGTGACATCCTTCACCAGTTCTTAAAGACAAAGGGGTAATGGCAATTTAGTCTGGGAAATAAGCTTTTCCAGACAGAAGAGTTGTCATTTGGAATAATCATCTTCTGGGTCCCGATTCAGTGTACTGTATTCTCAGAGTGGAGTTATCTAGAATATCATCTCTCTGTTGGGTTACATAGAAGTAGATTCTACTTGGAAAAGGCAGCCTTGAGCTGCCCAGGGCTTTAGAGATTTCCCACATCTTGAACTGAGTCTTGAGGCATACTGCAACCAGTATAATTCCCGTACAAAATACATTATTCTACAACACTATCTAACACCAGTATGCAGTTGCATTCTATGCCCTCTGTAGCTTCTAAGTTATGCTCAAGTATAGACTCACATAAAATTATAGTAGTCTAAGTTAATTCAGGGCTGATTTCCACAGCTTCTGGCAAAGCTGCCCAAATCTTGGCAAGTCCTCCACTGCTGTTTCAGCAACAGTTTTGAGTCCAGATCAACCTTCAGATTATGTAGCATTACCCACCTACAATAACAAATGCCTCTGAGATATCACTCTATATAAGAGCTGTGGTGGGGCAGTGGTTAGAATGCAGTATTGCAGGCTAATTCTGCTGACTGCCAGAGGTTCAATCCTCAGCGGCTGAAGGTTGACTCTGCTTTCCATTCTTCTGAGGTCAGTAAAATGAGGAGCCAAATTGTTGGGGGCAATATGCTGATTCTGATTCTTAGAGTGGGCTACAAAGCACATGTGAAGAAGTATATAAGCCTAAGTGCTATTGTTATTGTGATATATATATATATATATATATATATATATATATGTATGTATGTATGTATGTATGTATGTATGTATGTATGTATATATGTATATACGTATATACGTATATACGTATATACGTATATACGTATATACGTATATATGATAGATAGATAGATAGATAGACAGACAGACAGACAGACAGACAGACAGACAGACTAGTATAGTTCTATTTCAAGCTATTTAGCTTTCATCAGCTAGCCATATCCTTACTGGGAATTGAACCTGGGCTGTATTACACATTAGGCAGTTATATTAGCCACTAAGCCACAGGCTCTCCTCCTTTATCAGCTAAGCCAGGGAAATAATGGGAGAGAGATACTGCTTCCCTTTTCTATCTATTGGCTCACTCTGGGAGCCATCCAGGCAGAAAGCCATTTTTTTAATGTTGCCTTGTTACATTTGTGTTGCAATTGTGCTGATAAATAAATAAAGGGGGACTAATATAGATCTGTTTCAAGCTATTTAGCTCTCATCAGCTAGCCATACCCTTACTGGGAATTGAACCTGGGCTGTATTATATATTAGCCAGTTATATTAGCCACTAAGCCACAGGCTCTCCTCCTTTATCAGCTAAGCCAGGGAAATAGGTATGTCCAATTATGGGAGAGAACATACTGCTTCCCTTTTCTATCTATTGGCTCACTCTGGGAGCCATCCAGGCAGAAAGTCATTTTTTTAATGTTGCCTTGTTACATTTGTGTTGCAATTGTGCTGATAAATAAATAAAGGGAGACTAATATAGATCTATTTCAAGCTATTTAGCTCTCATCAGCTAGCCATACCCTTACTGGGAATATGTAATACAGCCCAGGTTCGATGTATGTGTGGATGGATTTTTTATTTCATGTTTATTCTTTAATCTGTAACCAAATGTAGGCCTGTATTGTGAAATCAAAGTTAGCATTATAAAATGGAAGAACCTATGGTTATTTCCTAACTTTCCTGATATTCTCATCCAAGCTGTGTTCATCACATTGTCTCATATATCACCCTACAAACTTCATATATGTGATGCTGTGCTGGTGGCTGCAATCAAGCAATGGCAAGTGACCATTCTCCCCTCTAACTTCTGTGTGCAGGATCCTGACAAGAACCGAATTGCCCAGTGGGTGAATGTGAAGCCATTTCATGGCATTCTGGATCTGCATTTCCCTCTGGCCTCTGAAGCACCCCTGGGCACATACATCATTAAAATCGGACAGGAGGAGCTTGGACTAGAAAAAGAATTCACGGTGGAGGAATATGGTAAGATAAAGAGAGAGGGGGAAATGTAAGAAAATTGCAATTAAGTGAACCTAGCCTATCCATAAAATAACTCTCAGTGTTGAATGTACAGTGGGAGTGTCTGTTATCCAGGTTAAATGTATTCTCTGGAATATCTGCCACATATACGCAGTATGTCAAGGAATGGAACCTCTCTGGAAAAGTAGTTTCCAAACCAGTTTCTTTGATTGTATTCCCAAAGTTTCATTGTATCAAAGAATCAGAGTGTTGAAAGGGACTTTTGAAGTTTTCTAATCCAATACCCTTCCCTGTACAGGAATCCTCATAAAACTTTTATACAACCTTTGTTTGAAAACAAAACAAAAAACAGTGCCCCCGGAGCTTGAGAGCCAGACTGGGCACTTGTCCTCTGCTGCCCAGGGCTCCAGGCAACTTGTGCTGCTGTCCAGAAGTTCTCCACGTGGCCTGAGATGGATGGCAAGGCTCCCCTGGTGGACAAGGCCTTGGCACTCACCCTGGTCTTGACTTCCTCCACTGGAGACCTCTGGATCCCCCTCCCAGCCTTGCCTCCCCTCCCCCCCCGGCAGGAGGTGGAGGTTAACATTGTTGCATGTGGAAGCACAGAGGAAAAAGTTTGCAGAAAGAAGTTTCCTCCAAGTCCAACTTCTGTCTTGACAGATTTCTGGAGAGGAGGAGCGGGTGGCGGGGCAGCTGCATGAGGGACGGCTGCCCCAACAAGCCAGCATCTTTTAGCACACACAATTGGAAACAGGCCAGCCTCCCTTGTGCAGGACTGAGGAGCATTGCTCCCCTGCCTCCTTCTCTTGCTCTCTAGAGATCTGTCAAGCAGAAGTTGGACTTTTTCCTGCAAACTTTCTCCTCCATGCTTCCATATGCAGCAGCAGCATCCTCTACCTCCTGCTTTGCTGGGAGTGGGCACTAGACAGGGAAACTCCAATGATGTTTGGGATTTGGAGAAGACCAACTCCTTTGGCATGCTGTGCACACATATGCGCGCGCACACGCACACGCACACACACCATTCCCAACTTAGAGACTTTTGTTCACATCTGAGATTGCAAACTGCCAATCATGCCTAGGCTTGAGGTGAAGACCCTCTCCTTCCTTTATGGATAAAAGTCCCCAAACATAGAATATGGTGTGTGTATGTATACATGCGCACTTGCCCTGGCTGCCAGAACTTTGGGGAAGTGAGGAGATTGTGGAAATCCCCACTGTGCCATGTCGAGTTAACCAGTGCGACTTCTTCCATCCCTACTCAGCTGTCCCAAGTCAGCCCCATCCAGTGAGTGACATGAAGCTGCCCATGCCCACCAAGCCACACCTAATAAGTCACACCCATCTAATTGTGACCCATATAATTGTGACCCAGATGTGACCATGCAGCCATGCCTACCCAGCCACACACCCCTGGCCTTGTGAGTTGTTAGTCTTACATGCAACTGGCCTTTGAGGGCAACCATAATGCTGATGCCGCCCTCAGTCAAATTGAGGTTGATACCAGGGGTGAAATGCTACCAGTTCAGATCGATTCACCTGAACCACCTACTACCCCTTTGCCCAAACCGGTAGTAAAAAAAATGCTACCGGTTTGGGTGAACCGGTTTTTCCAACAATCAGCTGTGATGCACAATTTATATTAGCTAGGAGGATTTCCTAGAAAGCAGGATTAGCTAAAAAGCAGATTTCCCCCCTCTCTGTTCATTTATCTTTGCAGATGTGCTCTATGCATGTATGAATGGTCCTGTGCATGCACAGACCTTCTGCACATATGTTCACGACTCTAGGGTCCAGTGCTCATCTCCGTTTCAAAGCCAAAGAGCCAGTGCTGTCTCTGTGGTCATGTGGCTGGCATGACTAAATGCCGAAGGCGCATGGAACTCTGTTAGCTTTCCACCAAAGTGGTCCCTATTTTTCTACTTGCATTTTTTACATGCTTTCAAACTGCTAGGTTGCAGAAGCTGGGACAAGTAACGGGAGCTTACTCCATTATGCAGCACTAGGGATTTGAACCACCAAACTGCTGACCTTTCTTATTGACATCTTAGCCACTAAGCCACCACGTCCCTTAGAGGGATAGCTACACTCGATTAAATTCTTACTGATAGGGATGAAATGTATTAGGGTTAGGGTTAGTAGCTAATTTAGGAACTTTGGTGGAGAACATGTCATAGTAGAATTAATCATAATGCAAGCATAGGTAACTGAACTAAGTCAGACTAATGTTTTAGACTTTAAGAGAGTTGACTTCAACAAACTAAGAGAGAGAGAATAGGAAGGATTTCATGTTAATCTTAAGAGTATATACCACCTGAATACCACCTCTGACACACACACACACACACACACACACACACACACACACACACACCATTCCAAACGTGGAGACTTTTATCCACATCTGAGCTTGCAAACAGCCAATCATGCCTGGACTTGGGGAGAAGGCCCTCTCCTTCCTCTGTGGATAAAAATCCCCAAACTTAGAATGTGATGTGTGTGTGTGTGTGTGTGTCTGTGTGTGTGTGTGTGTGTGTGCATGTCTGTGTGTGTGCATCAGTGATGGGTTTCAAATTTTTTTAGAACCTCTTCTGTAGGTGTGGCCTGCTTTGTGGGAGTGGCTTCCTGGCCATTGTGACCAGGTGGGAATGGCTTGCCAGCAATGTGACTGGGTGGGCATGGCCAACTTGCAAAATGTGGTGAAACTCACTTAACAATGCTCTTGCTTAGCAACCAAAATGTTGGCTCAGAAACTCTGGCATTTGAAGCACGCAAGTCTTAAAGCTGTCAAGTTACAAGACCCTTGCACCCCTAGCCCTTTAGAAAAAAAAACCCAGGTGTGTTCAAACTTGACAGCTTTAAGACTTGTGGACTTCAACTCCCAGAATTCCTCCTCTCGCTCTTCATCTTGTTGATGTGCGGACGGGCAGGGGGAGGGAGCTGGAACCGGTTCTAAACAGCACTATAGATTTGTGGAACCTCTTCTATAGAACTGGCAGGAACCCACCCCTGGTGTGCATGCACACCTGCTCTTGGCTGCCAGCAATTTGGGTAGGCAAGGAGCTTGTGGGGCACCAAATTTTCTCTATGTCAAGTTAACCGGTACAACTTGTTCCGTCCCAACCCAGCTGTACTGATTCAGCCACACCCATCCCTTAGTGAAATTGAATTTGACACCCCTGTATGCACGGCCATGCTTGGGGAGCACTATAGCACCCCATCCTCCATCTGCCACACTTGCATGGCACCACAGCATTCTCTCCTCTGATCATCTGGCAGGCAGATGTACTGTAGTATACAAAATCCCTGGAATCTTGCACTTCATAGTGGGCAATCTGGAAGAAAAAACAAAAGGACCAACAGGAACTTGTGTCTTTTCCTGCTAGTTTCCCCACTGCCACTGCTTACAGCAAGGCAGCAGGAAATCTGCAAATGGCAATCACATAACCGTGGGACACTACAACCATCATATAAATGTGAGCCAGTTTCAAAGTGTTCAAATTGTCATCATGTGATCATGAAGGTACTATGATAGCTGGAACTTCAAGATTTGGTCATATCAGTTGTTCCATAACATTACAATTTGAGAATAGTTGAAAATTAGTGAGAATACTTGTCTCAGGAAGCAAAGAGGCAGTACAGCTTGAAGGAGATGCAGTGCAATGAATTTTGGACTGGGAAACAGATGAATTTCCACCACCATTTATAAAGTCACTACCCAAAATGGGAATGGAGAAATAGCTGCATTTAGTGTAACAATAAGGCAAGTATTGTGGCCCAACAGCGGCCGGCTGAGCTGTTGATTGAATCTGACAGCGATGAACACTATGGGATTGCCCTGGTGGTTGAGGAAGACTCTGGGGGATGTTTGGAGTCAGAGCAGGGACTAGAGAGACCTGTTGGCCACCAGGTGGCATCTGAGTCAGGGAGCAGTGAGGAAGAACAGAGGGAGGCTGTCCCTGACGTACGTATGCGTAGGGCTGCGAGGAGGAGGGAGCAGCTTTGGAAAAAGGGTCACAGAAGGAAATAGGAACAGGTGGCTACTGATTGGCCCCTCCCAGAGAGCTTATAGGTGGAGTGATGGGAGGGGAATTTTGCAGGAAACAACAATTTACTGATCCAGGAGTAGAGAAAGATTGGGAGAATTTCATGAGTTCAAGCTTTGTTTCATAGTGATAGCTTTCTGGGCTCCCAGCCAAGGGGTTGCTTATCTCCCTCCTTAGTTGTGGCAGACAGCCAAGCCTGCGTCTGTATATATTGTAGAGGCTTGGGACAGAACAGCAAGTGATTTAATATGGTTTACTAATAATACTTCTATGTAGTCCACTGTTTTTAAGCCATTTCAATTTCTCAGATAGTGTGATTCAAATTTGCTCTATCTCACATTATTTTTATTGTTTTTTTAAATGATAGTGCTACCTAAATTTGAAGTGTTATTTGAACATACACAACTTGTCACTACTTCAGATGAAGAAATTCATATCAAGGTGTTTGGCAGGTTAGTAAATTTTTGTAGTATCTTCAAGACCTTTCTCCTAACTGATCACTTCTTTAGGAGATACACATGCCCTCTGCCCTCTGGACACTTTACAATAACATGCTTAAAGAAATTAAAAGCATAACACATCAAACAAACAGTATAGCATTAGAAGCTGACTCCATAAATATGGTCTGAGTCCTCTTATAAAATAAGGGGGAATTCAACTACAATAGCAGTTTGCTGTGTAATAAGTGTCCCACTCTAGAAATAGCGGCTTATGAATTATTCCTATTATTGCAAAATTCTTACCGTATTATTATAGGAATTCCCACCAAGAATGTCAGATCCGTGTATCTGCTATTCTTTGATGCACAAAGAAGGGGTGGATTTGATGCATTTTGTTCTTTCTCCTTTCTATGTTTTGCCTTGCATATTTATATAAACTTTCGCCCAATTGATAACCATTGCCTGGCACCTCAGAGATCCAGAAAATCCTCACCCTTGGAGGATTCAAAGGGTGGTGGGAGCCATAAGGTTTGAAACTCAGGAACATGATCCTTGATAATTCCTGCTTATCTGTGTCTCAGAGAGGCTGGTAAAAAAACATCTTCACATCTGCGGATTGGTAGGAATCCATACTGGGAGGGGTTCCTAAGTCCTTTATCATGGATTGTATAGCCTGAGGATCCCAGAGCCTGCTTTCGATGTTGATTTGCTTTCACTCCTTTTCAATAAAAGATTCCTTTTGAAATACCAGGTTTCCAAGAGTCCACACTTTTTTGAAAAGGGGGGGGGTGAGGCTGGTCCTTACAAAGAACCTATTTTTCTGTGCTCAGCAATGTGGTTGGAAGACATGAGTGACCATAAATAAGGTCTATCATACCAGGAATGGATACAACTAGTACATAAGCACTGTGAGAGGAGCGGCATATAAAATTGATAAATAAATAAAAATAAATAAATATACTGGATTTATACCACCACCAATTGCCTCCAATAGACCGATCAGATCCCACAGATTAGGCCTCCTCCGAATTCCATCCGCCGGCCAATGCCGATTGGCGACTACTCGGAGGAGAGCCTTCTCTGTGGCTGCTCCGACCCTCTGGAACGAGCTCCCCGTGGGGATTCGAACCCTCACCACCCTCCAGGCCTTCCGCAAAGCCCTTAAAACCTGGCTGTTCCGACAGGCCTGGGGCTAAAGAGCTTTGCCCCCCTCCTCAAATGGTATGGTTATTGTGTGATTTTAAATTGTGTATTGTTATGTTTCGTCTTTTTATCCCCTGTCTGTACCCCCTTCCCTGACCGAATTGTGAGCCGCCCTGAGTCCCCTTCGGGTAAAAGGGCGGCATATAAATGAAATAAATCCTAAATCCTAAATCCCTCCCTAGCAGATAACTGCCACCTGCTCTTTTGGCAGAATCGTGAACCCGGAAGGACCCCAAAATTATACACCAGTTCTGTTTGGGGGAGTGGCACATCATCAAGAATCAAACATGACAACTCTGCAGATCCAGGATGGAAAAAAGAATCAGTGTCACTCCATCTTGCTAGTAATGGTTAACAACCCCTGTACTCTGCCCTTAGCAACACATTGAACTGTTGTTGCTAAGCAGCATAGTCACATGATGCCACACTTTATGTCCGCATAACTTAGCAACATAAATTTCTTGCCTTTTTATTTATTTTTGTTAAAATTAATATCGATCTTCTCAATTATTTCACAGATACACATATGGGAAACCTGTACATGGGACTGTCTACCTTAATTTGATTCGAACTCCATCATATTTTTTTTACAGTGAGATTACGAAAAATGTGTCTGACATTAAACTTAGTTACACAGGCCAGGTAAGAATGGCATTTCCTTCCCTCTAGGATAAAACTGAAAGTGAAGGTGCCATAGGGACATTGTTTGAGAAAGAGTGCCTCAGCCAGCTGAACTATATTCTGTTGTGTGGATTGAGATTTTCTTATAACTCATCTGCAAAAACTGAAAGTAACTGCAGAATCAATGATTTAGGCAAAATGTTTAAATATCTCATATATTCATTGATTTATGTAAAGAAGTCAACTGGAGTAGGAAGGACAGCAGGGACCAAAAATGGTGTCTGTGAACATATTGGTGCCTCCCTCCAATTAGGATTTCAAATTTAAGAGGTAAGGAAAAAAGGAAGTGCAAGTGCCCTGGCAGTGAGGATTTTTTTTGGCAGGGGATAAAATGGACTTGGAAAACAGATCTGTTATGACCCAAAGAGAGGTGGTATTCAGCCGGTTTGCACCGGTTCGCTCAAACTGGCAGCGGAAATTGAGCCTGGGTCACCGAACTGGTAGCAATCACTGGCTGGCCACATCCCTGAACCAGTCACCCAGTTGCTGCTCACTCACCCCGCCCACCTGTTCACACTCACTAGCTCCACCTGCCCACTCACTGCTCACTCACCCTGCCCGCCTGCTCGACACTCGCTCAATGCTCGTTCGCCTTGCCTGCCCGATGCTTGCCCCGCCCATCCCAGCCCTATACATGTTGCCTTTGCTTTACCATATGGCCCAGCTACACATCTCGCCAGTCACCTCCGTGCCTTGCCTGCTCTGCTCAGCTCATTAAAGGTAAGTCAGCATGCTGCCCTTCACCTTGGGTTGGGCCCCAGGGACATGCTATTCCTCAAGGCCCCAGAGCCACTGCCCCAGAGCCACCACCCACCTCGGCCAGGTTGGGGAATGTTCCATTCCCTGGCTCCGGCCTTGCCTCAGAGCCTCTGCTTGCTTGTCTCCTGCCAAACCAAAAATTGGTTCCAGTATTCCAGGTGTAGTCTTACGAAGGTTTTGTAAAATGGCACTAATACATCATGTGATCTTGATTCTATGCTTGTGTTTATACAACTCAGGATTGTATTAGCTTATTTGGCTGCTGCTGCACACTGCTGGCTCATAGTTAAATGATCATCCACTAGAATTCCAAGTGGACAAGGCCATGGGAGCGGTGAGTGCCTCCACATGTGCACTGGACCTGTGCCACTCCTGGCTGGTCGCGAACAGCAAGGAGGTGACGCAGGGCTGGATCCAGGCGATAGTGAACGCTTCCCTTCTGGAGGGCTTCTTTCCCCCTCTATTAAAGGCAGCGGTGGTGAGACCCCTCCTGAAGAAGCCATCTCTAGATCCAGCCATTTTAAATAACTACCGTCCAGTCTTCAACCTTCCCTTCGTTGGGAAGGTTGTCGAGAAAGTGGTGGCCTTTCAGCTCCGACGGTCCTTGGATGAAACTGATTATGTGGATCCCTTTCAGTCCGGATTCAGGCCTGGCTACAGCACAGAAACTGCTTTGGTCGCACTGACCGATGATCTCTGGAGAGCTAGGGACAGAGGTCATGCCTCTGTCCTAGTGCTTCTTGACCTCTCAGCGGCCTTCGATACCATCGACCATGGTATCCTTCTGCGGAGGTTACGGGAGGCGGGGGTGGGAGGCACCGTTCTTTGGTGGTTCTCCTCCTACCTCTCGGACAGGTCGCAGTCCGTGTTGGAGGTCGACCTCTAGGTCCTTGAAATATGGGGTGCCGCAGGGTTCAGTCCTGTCCCCCCTCCTGTTTAACATCTACATGAAGCCGTTGGGCGAGATCATTCGGCGGCATGGGATAAAATACCACCAGTATGCGGACGATACCCAGTTGTATCTGTCCGCCCCATGCCAACTCAGTGAAGCAGTTGACGTGATGTGTCAGTGCCTGGAAGCTGTTAGGGTCTGGATAGGGGTAAACAAGCTTGCACTCAATCCAGACAAGACCAAGTGGCTGGTGTGTTTCCCTCCCAAAAATTGGCTAAGTATTCCATTGCTCAGGCAGGGGGGTGAAATTCTATGCCTCTCAGACAGGGTTCACAATTTGGGAGTCCTCCTGGATCCACAGCTGACCTTAGAACATCATTTGTCGGCTGTGACCAGGGGGGCATTTGCCCAGGTTCGCCTGGTGCACCAATTGCATCCCTACCTGAACCGGGAGGCACTCGCAACAGTCACTCATGCCCTTGTGACCTCAAGACTGGACTACTGCAATGCGCTCTACATGGGGCAGCCCTTGAAGAGCATTCGGAGACTTCAGCTCGTCCAGAATGCAGCCACGCGCGCGATTGTTGGTGCACCTCGGTACACCCACGTTACACCTATCCTCTGCGAGCTGCACTGGCTACCGATTGGTCTCCGGATATGCTTCAAGGTGCTAGTCGTCACTTATAAAGCCCTTCATGGTATTGGACCTGGGTACTTGAGAGACCGCTTGCTGCTAATTACCTCCCAAAGGCCCATTAGATCCCACAGATTAGGCCTCCTCCGGGTTCCATCTACTGGCCAATGTCATCTGGCTACTACCCGGGGGAGGGCCTTCTCTGTAGCTGCTCTGGCCCTTTGGAACGAACTCCCCGCAGAGATTCAGACCCTCACCTCTCTCCAGGCTTTCCGCAAAGCCATTAAAACCTGGCTGTGCCGGCAGGCCTGGGGTTGACAAGTTCCCTTCCCCCCTCGAATTGTGTGACTGTTGACTGTCTTTTTAAATTCTCTTTGTACCTTGTTTGTTGTATTCCCTTCTTGTTTACCCCCCCCTTGGGTTTGTTAACCACCCTGAGTCCCTCCGGGAATAGGGCGGCATATAAATACAATAAACCTTATAACCTTATAACCTTATAACCTTATAACCTTATAACCTTATAACCTTATAACCTTATAACCTTATAACCTTATAACCTTATAACCTTATAACCTTATAACCTTATAACCTTATAACCTTATAACCTTATAACCTTATAACCTTATAATCTTATAACCTTGTGGTATCCCATTGCTTACTTCTCTCCATGTGGATGTAGTAAAGATTAAGAACTACTCATTGAGTACAGTTTGTCAGCCAGCTACAAATCCATCTGATGGTGATGCTATTTATCCCACTTTTTTCTAGCTTAGCAAGAAGTAGGTATGTGGTGTACTTTGTCAGTGCTTTGTTGAATCACTGGTCTACTAATTTAGTCACAATGTTGAATAAAATAAGATTGGTTTGGAATGATCTGTTTTTAACAAATCCATGCTGACTTCTAGTTATTACTTTACTCATTTCTAGATGTTGACAGATCTGGTTGTTTATTATTATTATTACCTCTTTTATTCATTAAACATGAAACTCAGTCAAGTGAACATTTAAAGATGTGTTACAAATACCATTAACTGATGCTAATGGTTGATACGGGTTGATGCCAGCGTCCTGGATATCAACCAAGTATCTTCTTAAAATATATGATGTTCCTAGTAGCGCAGTTTTTGCAGATCCGCTGGTGTTATTGCAGGAAGCTGCAATTTCTTTATGTGTTTTGTAAAATTCCTGGACATGGTACCAGGAAAGTGCCCCAATGACACTGGGCATCACTGTTACATATTTCATCCATAGCTATGTAGTTTCGATGGCCAGGTCATGATATTTCATGATTTTTTCTAGTTTTTTTTCTTTGACCCTGGCATCTCCTGGTACACCGATATCAATAAACTGTATGCTTTGGCATTCTACAATCATGATATCTGGAGTGTTTTGTTCCAAATGATTATTCGTCTGTATTTAAAAGTCCCACAAAATCTTCACCTTCTCATTTTCAGTAACTTTTTCCATTTTGCTCCCATGACTTTTTGGATACAGCTAAGTTGTATTTTTAACATAATGACCAGTGGATTAATTTAGCAATTCAGTCGTATCTAGCTTTGTACTCAGTTTGTGCAATTTTGCTGCATTCACATATTAAATGTGAAACAGTTTCGACTTTGTTGTTGCAAAGTAGGCAGTTTGGATTGTCAGTGGATTTTTGTATCTTTGCTTTTATGGCATTAGTTTATAGTGCTTGTTCTGGAGCAGCCAGTATTAAACCTTCCATTTCTTTCTTGATGGTTCCCATCTTAAGCCATGTCCATGTCAAGTTGTCATCACATTTTCCTTCAATGTTTTTCAAATGCTGTCCATGCAAAGCTTTGGTTTTCCATCTATTTAATCTGTCATCCATTTCCTTATATTCTGTCTTTGTTTCTGTTGTTTTTATGTTGTTCTCTATTTTCACAGCCTGCAGCAATTTTTCTGTACTTCGGTTCACATAATCATTCAAACTTTCTTTTTCTTCTTCTACAATTTGATGGATTTGCAATAGCCCTCTGCCCCCTATTTTTTTTGGCAGGTACAACTTGTCATTGTAACTTCATGAAAGTAAAGCATGGTACATATTCAAACGTTTGTGCATTTTCTGGTCCATTTTCCAGTTCAGCCAAACTCCAGTTGATGATTCCAGCTGAGTAGCATATCACTGGAACAGCCCATGTATTAATGGCTTTGATTATGTTTCCAGCATTCACCTTTGATTTTAATATTTTGTGGATCCTCCTGGTGTATTTCTTTTGTGTTGACTCTTTGACTTTTCCATTCAAGATGTTATCTGTTTCCAATATGCCTAGGTATTTGTAATCATCATCCTTTGCTAATGCTTTCACTATGCTTCCATTTCCCAGTTCTATTCCTTCTATTTCTTCCATTTTTCCTTATTGCATGGATAATATATTATATTTTTCAAGTCCAAAATTCATTTTGATGTCTCTGCTGAACAGTTGGACTGTCTTAAGTATTTATTTAAGTTCAGTGGGGCTTTTCACATACATTTTAAATCATCCATGTATAGTAGATGTGTCAGGCATGTCTCCTTCAATATCCAACAAAGAAAAACCTCAACTCCATGTTAATAGAGATAAAGTATTTTTACTAGATATGAAGTGAAAGCAGCAAAAAGGAAAGCAAGATCTGAGCCAGAAAGGCGGGAACATGTACATATCAAACGTTTACCCAGCACCCTCCCCACAATTCCCCAACCCAGTGTCCAATCTGCAACTTCCTAAGGTGTCATGTAGGGTGCATCTTCAAACAGCCTCATCAAGTTGGTATGCGAGATGGTTGTTGCTCTTGATTTTTTATAATTTCCTTTCGGTTCTATTATATACAAACTGTTTTCCATCAGATGATTGAATACTGAATTTGCCAGTATTCTTGTAAAAAGTTTGAACGTTGTTGTCAGACAAGTAATTGAGCAGTAGTTGCTTGTTTCTGTGCTCTTTTCTGAATCTTTCATTATCAAGTATGTTCGACCAGCTATTAACCATTCTTCACTTGTTGCATTTTGAAGCATTTCATCAAATTGAGTGGCCATGTGGTGATGGACGCTGGTCAAGTGTTTTAGCCAGTATCCAGGCAGTTGGTCCAGGCCAGTGCACTTCAGTTCTTAACCTTCTGTGCTTGTTTTGCAACCATATCAGTTGTTATTACAATATTCTCCATTTTGTTTTGTGTTGCTTGTTTTTGAATATCTTTGATTCAGGAGGCAGTTTTATTGTGTTCCACTGGGTTTTCCCATAGTTCTTTCCAAATCTTCAAAGTTTTTTCTTTACATGGGTGAACATTAATTTGGACTCAATTTTCATCAAGTGACCGGTAGAAGAGGTGTTGGTTTCTTCTGAACTGGACATTTTCACGATATTGTTTTCTTCATTCTTTGTATCTTTGATTTTCTTTGCTGTTGCTATTACATGCTGTTTTAATTCTTCCATGATTTCCATTATAGTTTTTTTTCCAGGTTGGTTTTTTTTTTTTTGTAAAACTATTTTTCAGCTTTTCATTCTTTAGTTTTCCTTCTTTCAAGTATTTCAAATTGCTGACATCTCCTCATAGTTTTTTTAATTTTATTTTCAAGTCAAATTTTCCACTTTGGTGTTCCAGTGGCATTATCATTATTATTATTATTTTAATCATCACACAGTCAGCCAAATGTTCAGACTGGGTTTGGCATTTTTGTCTACCTTACCAAGAACCTGGGATAGGCAAATCTGGATGTTTGATGGTGCTACAGATATCATCATAGGATGGAAGCAATTCCAAGTAAAGCCCCCTTCTGTTATTGTCAATGTCTATAGTGTTCAAGTGGTGCTTCAGTTGTTTTGAGACTGCACCCCAGGCACCTATTACTATTGGTACTACCCTTTCTTTCCTTTGCCATAGTTGTTCTATTTCTATTTGTAGGTCTTTGTATTTTGTCATCTTCCGTTGTTGTTGTTGTTGTTGCTATCTTTCCCGGTATTTGGTAAGATTGGTTTGACATGGTCTGTTTTTACAAACCAGTGCTGTTTAAATCTAGGCATGCTGTAAAACATTGCTTAAAGGAGCTGCTTAGAAGTTTTAAAAATAGTGTGATATGGCATTGAATTATCCCTAAAATAATAGACCAAATCTAGGTAGTTGTCCATCTTTAAAATTCTGCTCCTAGAAGTCCTTTCCATGGTCCTTGAGTGCTATCCAGATTATGGAATCTGTTTTATATGTACATTATCTCCCTGGATTTGAGTAGAAGTATCATCACTGTATTTGACATATATCCATTTTGACCTATATAAGAAATAAATGAGAAAAGGGGAGGCACTGAATCTTGAAAAAAACAGCAATATAAGTTTTCAAGCAGAGAAGGAGATTCCAAAATCACTGATCAAAGTATAGATAAAATAACTTCAATAGTTATCCCATTCATTCATTAGCATCATCCACAACACACCACAATGATACCATGTGACACAAAGCTCTCTTGTTTTGATGTAATAGCTAAAGACTTCTTTTTAACACATATAATTTTTTTTCTTTTTATCCCCAGATAGACAAAGCTGGATATGCTTCCTTTATTGTTAAAACAACAGATATTAAACTATCTCAAAAAGAATACATCAATACTATTGTGCTTTATGCAGAAATGGAAGAAGAAGGAACAGGTACAAGGAAATGGGAAATTCAGTGTTATATCTGGTCATGTAAATTTAACTCAATATTCTCATTTGATTTTGTCTTCTATTCTACAGTACTATTTGAAAGAAAAAAGGTATTTAACAAATATTTTCCACCATTGGGTTCTGTTTCTTTAAGCCATGTTGTAGTCTTCCAAATAACATGTAGAACTTAAACATACTCACTAGAAGCCCATGATTTATATAAAGAAACTGTCACAATTTTAGGCACCTGCCAGGAGATATACTTGCCTCCACCATGCCTGTCTACATTTTGGCATCTAGGAAAAGTCATTCAGTTCTGATGCCTGAATGACTTTTCAGGCATCAGAATAGAGGGCTGTCTCCCGACTTTAGTTTAGTTTAGTTTTAGTTTTATTATTATTTATAGGCCGCCCTTTTCCCTGAGGGGACTCAGGGCGGCTTACAAAATATAGGGAGGGGGGTACAAAACAGTAAACATAAAACAATACATAAGTAAAAATAGTACACAACATTCATTCATCATTCAGGTGGGGACAGATTACGATCTTTATCCCCAGGCCTGACGGGATAGCCAGGACTTGAGGGCTGTGCGGAAGGTCTGGACGGTGGTGAGGGTACGAATCTCCACGGGGAGATCGTTCCAAAGGGTCGGAGCTACTACTGAAAAGGCTCTCCTCCGTGTGGTTGCCAGTCGACACTGACTGGCGGATAGAACTCGGAGGAGGCCTAATCTATGCGATCTAATAGGTCGCAAGGAGGTAATTGGCAGGAGGCGGTCTCTCAAGTACGCAGATCCACTACCATGAAGGGCTTTATGGGTGGTAAGTAGCACCTTGAAGCGCATCCGGAGATCAACAGGTAGCCAGCGCAGCTCGCGGAGGATAGGTGTTATGTGGGCGAACCGAGGTGCACCCACAATCACTCGCGCGGCCGCATTCTTTACTAGACATGCTTAAAAAGGTGCTTCTCTTTCTTGCTTTTCTCCACCAACAAACTAGAATCTCTTTCGTTTGAACAAGAAAACACCTCTGGGAGCAGAAGTATAAAACAAATATGTAATCTTTCTTCTCATTTTGCAAGAAAAGCAGGTCCCTGAGCCAATAGTTCTAAAAGGAATTGTCATCCACCCTAACTGCTCTAATCACACAGTGACTGGATCCCTGTCTTTTGGGCAGGATGCCTTCTTCTGTTCAACAAGTAGCATGCCTAAGCCATTGCTGCTTAGTTTATGTTGCAATCTGGCAAAATAAGTTTATTGGGGGAACAGACTTTTCATTGCTAAATCCTGTGTTCCCAGGAGAGGAACAAAGGAGGCCTTATGGCAAATGTTATGATGCCATAAAGATTGGTTTGTACTTTGTAACTCAAAGCTCTTCTGCTTTTCTTGATTGGAGTCTCAGGCTGATAGTCATTTAGAATGTATGAGATCAACAAACAAGAAAAGTAAATGGATGTAAGGTTGAACCAGATTAATTTGGGATAAAAAATCCTCATACTTTTTAACTGGTTTTGTTACTCTGAAGGAGATTTACAATTTTGCCTGCTCTATGGAGTATTTCCACAATCTACTGGCTAAGATCACTCATTGGTCCTATCTTCATTTCTTTGCAACACTCTTCTAAATGGGGTGCTGGACTCTAGTTAAAAACAGCCCAATTACAACAGCCCCAAAACAGTCCTAGACATAGAGTAGTGGTTGCACCAAACTGGAGGTTGCATCCACAACTTTTCTTTCACCTCTGCAGCCCATCAGTCAGGCTGTTCTTTTAGAAATGTGGAACTGGTGGGACAATTGGAGCTATAGACTCAGGACTGGAGGGGGACCCTAAACATGTATGTGACTGGGCTGCTTCGCACATCTTCCAAATTTAAACTTATGACCATTGCAGTATGCCCATGGTCACATGATCAAAATACAGATGTTCGGCAACTAGTTCATATTCATGACGGTCGCAGTATCCCACGGTCATCTGATCCCCTTTTGTAACCTGACCAGCAAAGTCAATGGGGAAGTCAGATTCACTTAACAACAGTGTTACTAACTTAACAACTTCAGTGATTCAGTTAAAACTGTGGCAAGAAATGTCATAAAATGGGGCAAAAGCCACATAATACCTGTCTCAGGAGCCCTAGCCAGCCTCTTCCACTGTCTGCAACTGATTAGAAGGCATGCAGCATGCACAGAGCTTCATCGTCTCTGCAAAAGTGGTGATGAAATTACGTTGCAGTTGTATGTGACTCTGCAGACCTGTTTTCAACTGACCCAAGAAAAGGGGGCGTCTTTTTCCCATTTATCTAAGGCAGCATTACAAACAGGGTTAATATGAGCAACATGTGGCAATTTGAAGGAAAGGCATGTCTTTGATTTTCTATTCCGCCCAAGCCAACTTTCACACAGCAGATAACACTGTACAGCAAATGCCCAGGAAAAAAAGAGGTGAGGTAACTAAGCTGCCACTCCCTACAATACCACTATAATTGGTGCCTCATTTTCCACCAACTAATCATGAAGATATCAGAAACTGAAGCAATCCTCCAATCGATGTATTTGGCATGCCTTGCCTAGATGACTAACCCAAAGAGGAATCAAGTCAAGGACCAGGGTTGATTGATTTAATCCAATTATTGTTATTATTAGGCCTAGTTGGCTTGTGGTTGATAATGCATTTTTTTAAAATATCTAGGTGGGTGGTCTCCCAATGGAGAAAGAAAGAGAGGCAGAAACTTTCCTCCAATTTAAGGGAGAGTGAACATGTAAATTCAGCCATGAGAAAGACTCTGACTAAAACTAGAGAAATAAATAATCAGTGACACAAGATCAATGGGAAATTAAATATTGAAGGTGCACTTAGAAATCTGCTTGGTTTTTCTTTTCTTTTATGTATTCTGTCTCTGCAGGAGTGACCATCTCAGGAAACAGCCTTATCTCAGTGGTCAACAGAGTAGCTCAAATACAATTCTTAAACTATGACACATTATTTAAACATGGAATTCCATATACCGGAAAGGTTAGTCAATGCAGTTTTCTTTGGGTGACGCTCCTTATAAACTTGTTCCATGTGCAACAGAAAAACAGTAAGTTCAGCACTTTCCTCACTTACAGGCTGCAATTTCAATTGCTAGGCTGGGGAAGAAAAGGTGTTTCCAGTAATGTTTCAGGGTTAACCTTTAGGTATATTCAGGATTGGGACACAACAAATTTCGGTTTTATAAGTATTTGTTTATATTTATTATTTTTAATAATTTTAGCCACTTTAAGCAGAATTTATTAAACTACTTTTTTTCCAAATGAAAGGGATTGGTGCTTTTGGCACCTACCTAGGATGCAGGTTGGTTTAATAGTATGGACTTTATGTAGAAAAAATATTATTTTAGCTAGAAATTTATTGTAAATTATTAAAAACAGTTTTAAATCTGATTTATAACCTGAATTTGACATTTTTAACAATCTAGTATTATGTTTGCAACCTGTAAACATCATAGAACAATGCTCCGTGTATTAACTAGCATTACAACAATAATGGGCCATTGTATTCCTGTAGATGAAATGTACTGTCAACGATATACCTTTAAAGAACCAGACTGTGTACCTTACTCTTGATATTGATGATGTGGAAACTCATATTTCATACATCACTGATGAGAATGGGGAAGTTCATTTCACCTTGGACACAACAACATGGAAAAACACTTCAGTTGCTCTACGGGTAAGCAGTAGTTCTCTCCCTAGGTCTTTCTTTCTTTCCTCCCTTTTTACACAAACACACACACACACACACACACACACACACACAGACAAACAAACAAACAAAAGCACACATAAAACTACAGCCTTTGGAACCATTCTTAGATTCCAGGAGAACCAGGGGAGGAAGAAGAGCTATACGTGGTGGGAGAAATAAAGAAATTCTCACTTTACATATAGAAAATCTCTAGTTTGGATCCAGGATACCTGTTTATGCTAGGTACTATCCAAAGCTATAGATTAATTTTAACTCTTCAGCTGTTGCTGACTTATTCTATGCCTTTTTTTACAGGGTAGGTATTCCATCTCAAATGCAACTTATGGAGATGTCAACCCATTATATAATGATGCTTTTGTTTGGCTGAAGCCTTTCTACTCAGAGAGTAATAGTTTCCTTGAGATTCAACATATGGAGGAAGAGCTGCCCTGTGGAAAAGATCAGGAAATATTGGTGGATTACATCCTTGACCGGAAAGAGCTGAGGCCCACGGCTGACTACATAGATTTCTATTACTTGGTGAGCATAAACATTTATGGAAAGGGCAACAGGGTGTGATAGTAAAAAGTATAAATTGTCAACTAAAGGCAAAGAATCCTTTTGACTCCAGTTGACCATAGGTTTACGAGAAGAACTATTGCTTTATTTATAATCTTCCAGTCCAAATTCCCCTAAGGTTTACATCCCTCTTAAGCTGTAGAACTACAATAATACAGAATTCTGTTCTTCTGGTAACAAGCCTGTCAGCAGTATCTACAGGGGAAGGACAAGGAAGGGGCAGAATAATGAACACAGAATTATATTGTTTCTGTACAAAAGGTAGAGCTTGCAGCATCATTTTAACAAAGTAGCAAGGATGCTAGAGAAGTCTGACATATTGTCAGATATATGGTTCACATTAAAAACTTGTTTAAGACACAGCAAGTTGTAATTAATATTTTCTTTATGACTTAATATATGCTAAAAAAAACCTGTGCTATTTATAAGAAATGTATAGAATTGTGATCCATGAACTTGGGCCACTTTTTCCCTGCAGGTTGTATCAAAAGGAAATATTGTCTCCAGTGGACAGCAACAAGTTCCAATTGACCAGGAAGAGAGTAAGTAATAGTAAACCTATGGGGCAACATGGAGTGACATAATTACACAAGACTCTCACATTCTCTTCTTTCAGAAATGCACTAGTCTTATGTTCATAAACAGCCATGACAGATAACAGGTATGGAAGATGGTTGGTGAGAAGCATTAAGAGACTTCCATTCCATTTTATGGAACGGCAAATACACCCTCCTAGCATTTTCCATTTAGTATTCAGGAAGCTGGACAGGCACCTAAACTCAGCATTCAAAGCCCCAGTCTCCATTTACTCAATCCTGCCCTCCCACTAAGTAAGGTGGGTACTTGGTTTTTTTCCATTAGCAGGTGATACTTGGTGGGAAGGGAGAAGAGGCTGTGGAAATCCATCCATCATTTATTCACTCTCAGTAAAGGAAGAGAACATGACAAAGACAAAATAGGCAGGCACATTTTATGGCATTATATATTTTTGCCAGTTCAAGAATTTGTAGATAGTACTTTAATTTGGCGATTTGGAAGAGCCTCGACTTCTTCACTTCATTTTTCTGTATATATAGTAGGGAACAGGAGGAACCTAGAACAAACGAACCATGAAGAAGAGTATAGGTAGAAGAAACTGGTTATTTCATTATGGTGTAAGAAAGGAAGAATGTTTCCACCTTACTTTTGAGACATGGAAGTAGAGTAGTAACTTCCAGAGTGATGTCACGTTGGAGCAGTTACATGGGAATCAGTCTCCTTTCTCCCTGTCTGATTTTTCATGTCTGGAGGCTGTCAGCAGCAAATCTGGGCCTTGGAGAGGACAGCGATAGAGAGGGGAGAATCCAGTGGTGACAGGATGAAGAGCAATCTCCCATTGCAAAGGGTGGAATCCCTGAAATCTGACACCGAAGAGACCAGCTGTCATGGCTTGGTCATGGCCTGGCCCAGAGATGTGACAGCCTGATCAATGGTGGAGGAAGCAAAAAGTGAGAAGCAGCAGAAGTATCAGCAGACAGTGTTAAACAAAGTGGAACTCCGAGACACTTTTCCAAGTTGATGGAATTTATGACAGAGCAATTAAGTGAATCTCCAAAGAGAGAACAAGTGGCACCTGAGTGGTGGGGAGCAGAAAGAGGAAGAAAACTAATTACAGAATCTGTAGCGAATGAAAGTGATTGTGGTTACTGAGTGGAGAATCTGTACTGATTTCTGAGACGGGATCTGCGGTGATATAAATTGAGAGTTTTGTATGGGTAGTGAACAAATTGAGAAAGAAGGAAAGAACAGATTCCTTTTGCAATAGAAGAGAGAGAGGTGGAAGAAAACAAAGAGAAAGGACAGTGACTGTGCAATTTGAGGGCAGCAGTCATTTTGAAGCACAGAGAACAGGGAACAGAGAGGTTGCAAGGGAGTAGAGAGTTCGAGGAATAAGAACTGTGGTATTCCCATCGTAGGACTTTGGTTTGGACTCATTTACAACCAGCTTTATACACTTCAGATATCTTTACATTATTTAAGGTATTTAATTATTGTTATATCTACCATGGTAATCTTTAGATCAAAGAATTTAATATCTTATAACCTATATATTTTATATATCTATACATATTTTTAATATAGATTCAAGTATGTTTAAAAGGATAAACTTTATAGCCACTGTCTTTATTACTGCATAATAGAAAATCTATCTGGCTTTAAAACAGGAACTGTTGATTAATAGTAAAATTTAATTAATTAATTGATTGTGCATACCAATTTATGTATTTATGAATTTTTAATAGATTTATTATATAGTAAAAAACACATCCACAGCTACCAAAACTGTAAAGAAAACACTGCCAATGATAGTCTCTCCAGCAGGACAGAAGTTAAAAACAGACATGCCAAGCAGTGAAAAACCAGGATCTGCACCAACCCTACAAGGCATACAAGCCTCATTAAACATGATTCAGGAATTTATGATAAAAATACAAGAATCAATAACCAAAAATCACAAAGAAATGAAAGGTGATCTAGGGGAAGTGAAAGATGATATAAAGAAGTTGGATGATAGAATGGGGAAGATACAGGAAACAATAGTCAAAAATGGGTAGAAAATAAAACTGGTAGAAGGAAGGACAGAACACACTGAAAAGAAATTGGAAGCAACAGAAGAAAAACTGACAGCAGCCAACAGAGAACTTGGGGAGGCAATAGTCCATTTAGAATTGGAAAGTTCCCCTTTCTATTTAAGATTTTAGATCATAGAAGAGACAAAAGATGAGGACTTACCAAAACTCACAAGGGATCTTCTAGCTGACCCATTGCAAATGGACAAAAGTGAACTGAGGAATAATATCGATGAAATCTACAGAGTGCATACTAATTATGCACAAAGACATAGGTTGCCCCGTGAAATACATATAAGATTTGCAAAAAAAGCTGTCAGAGATGAAATCAACAAAAGAACAAGGGATGAACAGCTGGTCCATAAAGGAAAAGAAGTCATAATCCTCAAACAGATACCAAAGAGAATCAGAGAGCAAAGAAGGAATTACCAATTTCTCTCCACACAACTGATAAAATATAAAATGATGTTCTGCTGGTTGATACCGGAAGGCATGTTAATATCCTGGCAAGATAAGAAAATAAGGATTGACATCATAGATAAAGCCCAGGAATTCTATGAACATTACATAGAGGAAGAATCAGACAGCAGAGCTGAGTTGGAAACCAAAAACCAAGATGAGCAGCAGATGAGGGGGGGAGGATTAGACCAAGAAGTGAGAGAGAAGACTGATACAGAAGTTCAGGAAAGAGAAGGAGTGAGGACAAGAAACCAAAGAGAAACAAAACCAAGTAGAGGAACAAAGACGGCAAGCAAGTAACAGGATGGAGGAAGAAGTGAAATTAATATCGGTCAATATAAATGGACTAAATTCACCTATAAAAAGAAGACACTCCAAAAACAAAAACATGGACATCAGATGCCTACAGGAAGTTCATATTAAAAAAAAAATGGTAGTATCCTGGAATCTCCGAAGTTAGGGAAATTAATCTTGCCTTGGCCAAAACAAAGAAAAGGGGAATTGCAGTATACATAAAGGACTGGCTAAAACCTAAACAGGTATATGCGGATGAAGAGGGAAGAACATTATTAATTGAAGTATCAATAAAATAAAAAAGAGTACTAATTGCAGTCATATATGCACCAAACACGAACCAGAAAGAATACTACAGTAAATTACATAAGTGGATTGCAGAACTGGAACTGGACAACATACGATTATTCGGGGATTTTAATGTGATGGTAGACCCAAAGAAAGACTATAAAACAGATAATAAAAAAAAATTATGAAAGGAGAACACTACCAAATGCATTCTTTGAAATGGCCCAAGAATTAAATGTAAAAGATGTCTAGAGAGAAATCAAACCACAGAAGAATCAATACACATTCTTTTCAAACCCACATAATTCATGGTCCAGGATTGACATGGTGTGGATGGACCCAAAAATGGAGAAGGATGTAGAGGAAGTAGAAATAACACCGAACATGTGACCAGACCATAACCCATTAACAATCAAATGGAAAGGAGAGGCAAGAAGGAAAAAGAGATGGAGCATGAGTCAGAGGTTTGTGAAAGAAAAGAACTATGTTCAATATGTGAAAAAAGAATTAGCATTTTTCCTAAAAGAAAACTGGAATGAACAGACAACCATTCAAAACCTATGGGATACAACCAAAGCCTATGTGCGTGGCATTACAATAGCATGTACAATAAGAAGAAACAAAGATAAAAAGAAACGATATACAGAGCTCCAGGAGAAACTGGGAAAATTAGAATATAAAATCCAGAAAGAACCTCAAAACCAGGAAGTTAAAGAAGAAAAAGAAACAATTAAACATAGATTAAATTTAATTACACCAGAAGAAGTGGCCCAGAAAATTAGATCAAGTAGACAAAATTATTTCAAAAGTGCCAACAAACCGGGGAGATAATACAAGAAAAAGAAAAGAAATTAATTCAGCAATTAGAGGATGAAGAAGGGGTGATACACCACCAAAAGGAAGGGAAAAAAGCATAGCAGTAAGATACTTTCAAATCCTGTATAGCCGAGACAAAATAGAAGAGGGGGATATTAAAAGATATCTACAGAATTAATTTTTCTTTAAAAATAGGATAAGCCAAGTACATTAACATATAGTGGAAATACACCAAGGGGAGGAGGAGTAGGAAAGAAGAAAGATGGATAGAGAGGGAAGGGAGAAAGGGTGGGGGGGAAGGTGAAAAGGAAGGGGGGAGCGGGTCTGGAGAGAGGAGTGGTAGAGGGCGAGGGGAAGTAGGGTAGAGGGGGGATTATGGAGGGAAGATAAAAAGTTGGAGGGTGGTGGAAGAAAGAGGTGTATGGAGAATGGAAGAGGTATATTGGGCTTTTATTTTCTGGGGCATTGTTGACAAGAGGAATTGATGCAATTATTGTTTAATACTGTATGGTGTATACATGTGAGTGTATGAAAATGAAAATGAAAATAAAATATACTAAAAGTTTAAAAAAAAAGTGAAAAAAATGCTGAAAAAAAAAAGATATCTACAGAAGAGGAATCCTCCAACCTTACCGGAAACAACAAAGGAAACACTAAATGAGAGAATAACGAGGCTAGAATTAAAAAGGGCAACCCAAAAACAAAAAAATAACAAAACCCTGGGTCCGGACAGAATTCCAGCAGAATTCTATAAAGAATTGCAAAAATCATTAGAGAACATATTATTAGAAATGTACAATGAAGTACTAGAATGAGCTAAGACGCCAAAATCTTGGATGGAGGCACTACAGGGGTGGGTTTCAGCTGGTACGCACCAATATGACTGTACCCCTTTGTGAAATTTAGCGTGCCTTCCCGTACCCATTCTTCCAGAAGCCCTGTACAGGAACGCTCCCTCCCGTGGCCTGCCCCCCTCGCTCCCCTCACCCACCAAGTTGCCGCTCGCTCGGCCCGCCTGTCTGCACCATGCTTGTCCCACAAACCCACTCCCTTTGCCGTAGCGGAGGATTGGGAGAAGCCCACATGGTGCGCACTCCCTTCTCTTTGACAGCCACCTAGTTTCCAATGGGGGTGGGGGGAATCCATGCATTTTTCCTCCCTCTACATGGATTTCCCCCCAATTGGAAATGAGGTAGCTGTAGAAGAGAAGGGAGTGTGTGCCACGTGGGCTTTTCCAACACCTGAATCCTTGCCTCCTGTTCCTTCTTTGGCTGTTGGAAAAGTTCACGTGATGCATGCTCTCTTCTCTTTGACAGCAGCCTCGTTTCCAATTTGGGGGGAATCCATGCGTTTTTCCTCCCTCTGCATGGATCGCAACCGCGATTCTTGCCATCTCTTCTCCCCTTCTTGCCAGGCATGGCAGGGCCCCTCACCCCCTTTATGGATGCAACTTGGGGATGGCAGATGGGGTGGGGTGGGGTATGGGAGAAGCAAGATGCGCATCTTGCCTGACTTCCAGCTCTGTCATGTTTCTTGCCATTGACTGAGCTGGAAGTCTGGCACTAATAACATTAATTCCCAAAGACAACACTGAAAAACAAAAGATCCAAAATTATAGGCCAATCTCGCTGCTAAATGCTGATTATCAAATATTTATGACAGTAATGATGTAAAGAATTAAAAATATACTAAACAGAATCATACACCCAAACCAAAATGGATTTCCACCCAACAGACATATAAAGAACAATATACGAATGATAGTGGACGTATTAGAATACTACGAGACACACTCAGGAAAACAAGCAGCATTGATATTTATTGATGCACAAAAAGTATTTGATAACCTGAATTGGGATTTTCTTATAAATCAATTAGCAGTAATGAACTTTGGAGAGAAATTTATCAGAATGATCAGAGCAATATATTCTACTCAGAGTGCAAAAATAATACTGAAGGGGGAAGCAACAGAAGGTTTCAGCATAACCAAAGGAGTAAGACAGGGATGCCCTCTATCCCCCCTGTTATTTATCCTCTCAATAGAGACATTGATTACAAATTAGACAGAACCGGGACATAAAGGAATTGAAAATTAGAACACAGGAATACAAAGTGAAGGCCTTTGCAGACGATCTAACATTTATCATAGAGGAACCTCTAGAAACCGGACTAATATTATTACAAGACACAAACCAATTTGGTAAAGTGGCAGGGCTTAAAATAAATAAAGAGAAAACTAAAATATTAAGAATCTAACCAAAAGACAAAATGAAGAACTGGAGGAGAAACTGGGAATTTCGAGGGACAAGAAAATTAAATATTTGGGAATATGGTTATCAGCAAAATGTATTACAATAAAAGAAGACAACTACAATAAATTGCTATGACAAATAAAAAAAGATTTGGATAATTGGACTAAACTACAGACATCACTAATTGGCAGAATTTCAACAATTAAAATGAATGTATTACCCAAACTACTTTATCTTTTTCAAACAATACCGATTAAATTAGAGAAATTTTTTTTGAACAACTAAATAAAATGGTATCCAAATTTATTTGGTCAAGGGAAAAACGCATATTTAATACAAACTTCTACAAGGTAGTAGAAACAAAGGTCGCTTTGGCCTCCCAGACTGGGACCTTTACTTCAGGTGGCAGCCATGACATGGCTTAAGAACTGGATTCAACTAAAAAAAAGGATTCTTATGTTAGAAGGCCATGATCTCCAACTAGGCTGGCATGGCTTCCTTTGAAAGGGAAAGAATAAATCTCATTCATACTTCCAGAGACACATAGCAAGGGATGCCCTGTTTAAGGTCTGGGGGAAAAAAACATTACATGAAAATCCGAATCTGGTTATTAACGATGGAAACAATGACATATCCAAATACTATAGATCTCAGCAAAATGGTAAGCTATGCAGAATTCTTAGATGAAAAAGGAGAACTAAAATCAGTACAAGATCTGAAAATATAAGGAATAAATATGGAATGGTGGCCCTATTTACAAATTAAAACAAGATTTAAAAAAGATCAGGAACGATACGGAATAAACAAGAAACAAATGGAATTAGATAAAATATTATTAGGAATGAGAGGAAAAATGATTACCAAATTATATAATTTTCTTTTAAGATATAAAATGGAGGAAGAGATGGTAAAGGAGACAATGATTAGCTGGGGAAGAAATTTTGGCCATAATATAGAGTTAGAAAAATGGGATAAATTATGGGAAAGAAATTATAAATTTATGATGGCAATAGCTTACAAAGAAACCTCTATAAAATGTTTTATAGATGGTGTTTGCTCTCAGTGAGATTGGCCAAAATGTACCCAAATTTATCCCCCAAATGTTGGAGATGTAGCCACAAGCCTGGAACATTGTATCATATGGGGTGGATGTGCCCCATCACAAGGAAATACTGGTGCAAAATTCGGAAATGGTTGGAAGAAATTACGGAGCAAAAAATAGAGCTGAAACCAGAAGCATTCTTCTTAGGACTATTAGACCAAAAGAAATGGACAAACAATTTCAATACACAATAATACACATACTCACTGCAGCTAGGATTGCTTTTGCACAAAACTGGAAAAAAATCAATACACCTGCAGACAAAACAATAATTAGAAAAGTACTCAAATGTGCAGAGATGGACAAAATGTCAATAAAACTAAAAGAAAGAGAAGAATCGGATTTCTATAAAATATGGAATAGAATTTGTAAGTAGCTAGAAAACAAAAGCCAAAAGAGAAAATAGAGAATGTAAATATAATGGTGATATAAATAATTAATATTATTCTAAGTGTTAGTGGTAGTACTGTTATTATATTATTGGACAAGGTAAAATCAATAGGAAGGCAATACAGAATGGAGAATTATAAAGGTTAAACATGAAAACCAATACAGAAGGCTGTATAATCACTTTATATTGTTATGTATGTTTTATTTTTTTTTGTTTTTTCTTGTTGTATTTTTCTTTCTGTTTTTAAAGATTAAAATGTTTAATAAAAACTATTTTTAAAAAAGAGTAGTCTTGGGCAGGAAGTTCTCTATCCTTGCTATTCTATATCAGCTTTATTTCTATTAGGCAGAAATTATTTACCAATTATATGAACTTAAATCCTGTCTCTCTCATCCTTTCTTCCTCCTGACGTAGCACTCAAAGGCACCTTCTCCCTCAATCTAACCCCGAGCTCTGATCTGGCACCCCGTGCTAGTCTTTTGCTCTTTGCGGTCTTTGCTGATGGTGAAGTAGCAGCTGACACTGCTGTGTTCTCAATAAACAAGTGCTTCAAGCATAAGGTTAGTGTGCAGGTTTCTTGGGACAGCAAACAGTACATGGGGGAGAGAAACCAATCATATTCTTTGCAAATCAGCACCTGGAAATAGATAAATTGAAATAGTTTAGATATGGGCATTACTAATTTGTATATATAGCCACGTTTCAGATTAATTCTTGTCTCTTGTTGAATTGATTTTCAATTTTTTAAAAACCCAAGAGACCTGTATAATAATAGAGATCCATAAAAGGAATGATGCCTCATCCTAGCAAGAAGAGAAGGTGTAGAATATCAAAGTGCCTAACAATATATAATCCTAGCAAGTATGTAAATCATCCCAGCTACACCTCTTCCCCACTAAAGCAAGCAGGAATTTCCTTGAGCAGCAGACATACAGGAAGATGCTGGAGGAAGGTGGTCACTTCAGTGACAATGGGAAACATGTCATTTCATACAGTGGGGAAGAAAGAAATGGTAAATCTCTCCTATACATTAGCAAAAAGCAATTTGGATGACAGTATAACATGCAAGATGATGGACCGTTCAAGTTTGAAAGCCTTCAGTGTAATACTGAGGAAGAGCTGAGGATCTTTTGGAATACTGGTGTTAGATATAATGCAGTGAGATTAACGTCTTTGTCTAGTTAGTGATGTTGCTATGTTGGAAGAAGAAGATTTGAAACTGCAAAGATAGAATTACAGTGTGTGTATGGAATGTAAGAAGCCTGAAGAATGGGAAAGCTCAGCACAGTGAAAGATTAAATGAATTGCTACAGATTGACAGGCATCATTAAATTGGATTGGATATTTTCAGTCAGAAGATTATTGTCTACTATTCTAAATAGGGATAAAAACAAAAGGATATATTGAGCTTTGGAACGAGCTCCCCGTGGAGATCCAGACCCTTGCTACCCTCCCGGCCTTCCGTAAAGCTACTACGTCCTGGCTGTTCCGGCAGGCTGGAGGCTGTTGAAGTTTCCAGCCCCGTTTCGATTGTGACTGTTGTATATTTTTAATATTGTTTGTATTGTCTTATTTATCCCCTCCCCTGTTTATTGGGAGCCGCCCGGAGTCCTTCGGGAGTGGACGGCATACAAAACCAATAAATGAAACGAAACGAAACGAGCTTTCAACTCAGTACTAAGTGCTGTCAATGACACTAGTACTAGTTATGTGTTGTTGGGCATAGCTGTTCTATATTTTGGGTTTGATTTCTAGGTATAGCATCACTGTTTCTGATATGCATCTTGAGATGGGGATCCCACAGGAATTCCTATGACTTGTTGGTATAGACTGAAAGTAAGTAGAGAAGCTAAAGTTTAACAGTTCCATGAGGTTGGGAATCAAAATATTGGTGTATTTTGTAATGTTTTGTTCTTGTGTTGCATAGATATTATTGCATAGATATTATAATGGATAGCCAAGAAAACAAATTAATTTAGAATAAATCAATCCAGATTTGTTCTGAACCAAATATGTAGTCCCAAAGAAAAAATAATACTAATTCTCTTTTTCTAGTATCCTAAATTATCCATCATTCTTGGAGGTTTCCTTGCATTATTTATCTCTTGTATCCCCATCAATAGGTGACATTGGACTTCTCTAAGCAGGAAGAACTTCCAGGGGCAAAGGTCAATCTGCACATAGAAGCTGCTCCTGGTGCTCTGTGCTCCATCCATGCTGTGGACAAGAGTGTTCTTATGCAGACAAACGAAACTCTGACACCAGAATTAGTAAGGAAACACAGCCCTTTCCTCTGGTCAATGAATTCTTCCTTTCCTCATGAAGCAGTAAAAAAAAGCAAGCCGTGTGTGTGTGTAAATTAAAGTAAATGAAATTATAAGCATCTTGAGATAAGTATCTCATTTTAATATTAATTAGAAGTTTTCACAGAGACATTTCACTCAATGTCTCTGACACTAAAAAAAATAACTAGAGAAAGCTCTCCCGATTGAGGAAAGTGATGTTACAGTTGCACTTTTCAAAACATTATTGCAAATATTTTTCATATATTTTTAATGTCCTTACTGATGTAAAGGTTAGGATCTTAATTTCTAAGATAAAACCATACATTCCAAATTGGCTAAATTGTGTGACTGGAACAGTGTACTGCATTTTTAAAAATTTGCTCAGATATCTAGGGATGTTTCAATGTGGAAACAAATGTATGGGTGGGTGGTCCTGCTTTGAAATTTTGATGAGATGGTTACTTATTTCTGAATCATGTGCAAATGCTACCAGGAATCAGACTTCTATAGATATTATGGTTATCATTCTAAACACTGCTTTGTTCTGGTTTGCTTTTGTTTATGCCAATTCTCTCTGCTTTCAGGTGTATAAGTCACCTTACCATTCCTTTGAAGCCATGAATGCAAGAGGATTTCACTTTTATTTGGAAGATTTTGAGCCCTATCCTTGTCTTCCTTCAAATAGTGAAAGGCAAAAAAAGAGTTTGATAGCTCCCTGGTTTCAAAGTCAGGCTGATGCTTACAGTCTGTTCAAGGTAAGTAACATTTGCAATGAAAACAGCTTCCTCCAAAACCTACACTGTTTTGGTATTGATTGGAGTTACATGAGTAGGACACCTTAACGATTCTAAATAGTGAAATAAATCACAAGACTTGTTTAAAAAGAAGTTCTGGGAAAATTAGGTTGTAGGGTTATGGAAAGCAATTCAGTATTTAGGGAGGGAAATGCTGGGTTTTGGCAAATAGTCTTTTGAGCATTTACCAAGCAATCAACCTTCCCCCTCCCAGGTGTCACCGATCATGTACAATGAAAATGGAAGGCAGGCTCTTCTCTTCTTTTAAAAGCCACCTGTTTCAATGACCTTGGTACTCACAAGAAAGCATTTTGTTTTGACTGAATCCTAGCTATCTACTTCCCCCTCCCTTCCCCCTTTCAGGATCCCAACTAACATATCCCTGAATGAAAGAACTCCGATGCCTGAGGTTTCCCCAAAGAACATTTTATTAGGGTATGCCATATTGGCACAATGCTGGGGAAAACTGGCTCTAAAGTTTCTGCTGGTTTTCCCCTTAATTAAAAGTAAACATTTGTCACTACCCACCCAAGGAATCAGTCACATGGTCCAATCAGCGTACAGTCCAGATGATGGATGAGCCCAGTCTCCACCTCCCAACCACCTGCACACATGACCTTGGTTCCCAGGGGAAAGAATGTTGAGTAATTGCTATCTCTGCCTTCCTCTGCATGGCAGCCTTGTCTTAGTAAACTTCTTCTCCTTCTGGCAATTTTCCTTTCTGTTAGAGGCACCAAAATAATCCAGATGATATAAGGTTTCCTGCTGGGGCTGGGGGTTGGACTAGACGACCTCCGAGATCCTTTCCAGCACTAGATTGCTGTGCTGTTTCAAAGCATTTTCTAAAGCCATGTCTATTGCCAGGGTTAGCAGTCCATCCTTCCTCTGCTTTCTCTTTCTCTCCCTTCCTTCCTCTTTCTTCCTTTCTCTCTCTCTCTCTTTCTCTTTCTTTCTTTCTTTCTTTCTTTCTTTCTTCCTTCCTTCCTTTCTTTCTTTCCTCTCTCTCTCACACACATTTTAGAAATCACATCTAAAGGACCTCTAGAAGTCTTGTTCAAAACTGATTGTACTCCGTGACAAAAGCTTTAGCTCAGATTCATTAACTTGATTATAAATGATCCCATTTAGATAATTTAGGGATTTTTTTAAGAATGTAGAAATGAGCAAAACAATATAGTAGAGAAAGAAAGGAAGGAAGAAAGGAAGGAAGAAAAAAGGAAGGAAGAAGGAAGGAAGGAAAGAAAAGAAAGGTTTTCAGTTCTTAATATTTGAATGTATCTTCTTAATAAACATACTAGTAATAATGCATTAGAATATTTCCTTTCTCCTTCCCCCCCTCCCACCCTTCCTAAAAATTATTTGGGGCCAGATGCAATTCTTCCTTCCTTCCATCTCCCTCCACTTTCCTTTCTTCCATCTCATTTCCAGCTCCTTTATTTCCTTCCTCTTTAATGGGGGGAGGGGGTGGCTGGACTTTGAGTTCCCACACTCAGTTCCCCTAAAAATCCACCACTGACACAAACCCACTTCCTTCCTTGTCAAAGCCCCAGCGATTCTCCTGTTGATTTTATCAAAGCAGTGGGGAAAGGGGGAGGGGGGAGGAGGTGAGTGGAAGTAATGGATGGACCCAGGCACTTGTGCGCACACCTTTGGAGACAAATAATTGGAAAGGGATTCACTCCAGAAGCTTATAAAATTTCCCCATCACCTCCCAAATAGGCATGTGTGCATGCACACATTCTCCTCCCTCTGTAATTCCCCCACTCTACACACACACAGAGAGACATACCTCCATCTCATTCCAGCTCCCTCCTTCCTTCCTTCTCTCCCCTCTCATTTCCTATTAGTGTATTATGTGCCATTCAGCAAAAGTCTTAATACTTTGGCTTTGAATAATCATATTGCAGGGATGTGCAGTCACTAGAGGCAGGGGAGGTGGGGTCTCACCAGTCTCCTGAGGAAAAGGAAAGAATTTTAAAGAATTTTTTAAAAATAATTAAAGCCAAGGTAGTTGCTACCAGATTCCAAGTCACAGTCACTTGGAGTCTGCTTAGTGTTAACTATAGGAGGAGGCGAGAGAACTATGGGCCTCCTTTGCATAAGGAATTTTTTGCCTGTTAAAAGTTAAGCAAGGGTTAAAAAGCGAAAAATTTCGTATGCAAAGGAGGCACTGATTTTCCCGCCTCCTGATCTGGGAGCAGCGAATCATGCCTTGTTGCAGTTGAGCACGCTTACGTTGGGTGGGTTATTTCGGAGAGTGCGCTTCAGAGGAGAGAGGAGTTGGGGAGAAGGAGGAGGCTCGCTCTTGTCAGAAGAGACCGCACGAGAGCTTTGCCATCTCTTGCATCCCAAAGATGGGTGGGTGTGGGAGCTTTGGTGGCTCCAATTCTTCTCTGGGGAGGGTGTCTCCTGGGGCTGCTAGCTAGATAGAACTCCCGAGGAGCGATCCCTTCCCTCCTAGTCCCCCTCCCATCTCCACTTTACGCAGAGAAAAACATGCCAAGAATGGCACCGGGGGTTGCTCTCCGGCGGCAGCTGGGCTGCCGTTCGCCCTGTGGGTGGCTGGAAATGTCCACGCATTTCAGCCAGCCATAAAACACTTAGCCAGGGGTTTCCTTGCAAGAGCCAGGCGGGAGAAGCCCTCGCTTCTTTCTTGTGGAGACGGGCACTTTGCATTGCGGAAGCCACCAAGTGCCTTTGCTGCAGACCCGGGTGGGTTTCAAAAATTGTTTGAACCTACTCTGTGGGTGTGGCCTCCTTTGTGGGAGTGGCTTGCCACCCATGTGACCGGATGGGAGTGGCTTGCCACCCATGTGACCAGATATGAAGATGCCGACGACACTTGTCAGGACCACCTTAAATTACCTCACACACAGCACTGGCATGCATAAGAATATGATGTAAACTTGTTTTTTAAAAGGCATCTTTGGTTTGCGTTAAAACAACTTAAACACACGCAATGTTCTGATTGCACCACAAACGCAGTAGTCATCCTTACCTTTCACAGAGGCACTGAGTTTTATAAATATGAGCATGATAGGGTAGAATAATCATATCCAAGGACCAGTGGTGGGTTTCAAAAAAATTTGGAACCTCTTCTGTAGGTGTGGCCTGCTTTCCGGGTCCACTGGTGGAATCTCTTCTAACCAGTTCAGTAGATTTGATGAACCGGTTCTACCGAATAGGTGCGAACTGGTAGGAACCCACCTCTGGAACCTACCGCTCCATCCCCTGTACTGGCTTCTGCTTGTTCATGGGCTTTTTAAAAAAAGCCAAAAACTCCTTGTAGGGGTGGTGGTGAAGCTAAGGAAGAGCATCCTGTGAGGTTCCAGGGGAGATCGCAACTCTCCTGCAAAGCCCCAGGGCATTTTTCTTCTATTCCACGTCGAGAGAAGAGACAGCCTAAGATGGCTGTCACAAAGCCAGACACAGCTTAACAGCCAAGAAGAGTGCTGGGGTAGATTTGGTGAACAGTGTTTGGAACTGGGTGAGAAGGATCCTTTTTAATTCAAAGTGTAACCCCCAAAAGAATATTCAGGAAAGAGAGACTCATAATTACTTTTAAAGTGACAGCGACCGAGCTATTTTTGAGTAAAATCTTACAACTGTGAAATGGAAGAAAAAAAATTAAAGGAAGAAAATAAAAAACTTCTAAAATACAGAAGATTTGATTTTTAAATTGGACACGAGTTGGGCATTGGAAAGACATTTTAAAATGCTGGAACTATTTATATAAAAAGCTACTAACACATTTAAATCTTGGAGTATTATAGTAAATTTGTATAAAGGAAAATAAGCTTGAAAGCTTATTTAAGAGTGCCAACTGTTTTTTTTTTTCATTTTAATTTTTAAACAAACAGACAAACAAAACATATAACATAAAAGACATCTTCCATTGCGTACAGTGTGTTGATTGGTTACAAGGTTTTTGTGCCTTTCCATAGTCATCACTTAAACTTTATATAAAGTCACGTATTGTCAATCAAATATATTTGTATACATTATTATTATAGTACTTCATTTGTTTGACTATCACTATTATTTCTTCATTTTAAACGAGATAGTCTAAATATGGGTTCATTTATATTATAATAATTCATTACATCATCTTCAATATATCCAATAATAAAGTATTTTTATATCCTATTCTAAATCATTTGATTATTTTGGTATTGGTAATATTCTCTAATAATTTTCAATTCCATGGTTTTGGTTTTTTTTTATCTGACCACTGATAAAATAAATCCCATATCCTATAAAATTGTTTATCTTCTTGTTCTCTAATTTCATTTATCAACTTACTCATTTCAGCACATTCCATTATTCATATCATCAATCTAATATATATGTATACAATTATTATGATTATTAAGGATTAATTGAGTATAGCTATTATTATATCCTTTTTATGTGAAGTATACTAAATTTAAAGTAAATTTATATTATGGCATTTCATTACATCATCCTGAAATCATCCAATGATAATACATCTTTATATTCTATACTATATAGAATTGTTTATCTTTTGTAATAAAGCTTTTCAACATCATCTCCATAGTCCTCACAGTTTATATAGAATTTCATATTATCAATCTAGTGTATATAAATGCATTATTATCATTGTTAATAATTTTTATTTGTAATATTTCATTTCATCATCCTATATCTTTCCAGTAGTAGTGCAGTCCAATATCTCTTGCCATTTGTAAAATCTGAATTCTAATTGTTTTCTTAATAAGTATTATGTGGACTTCTCTTGGCAACTTGTTGCTCATTGCATATCTTGTAAAGACTCAAAACCCTCCATCTGTTCCTTCCATCAGCTTGTCTTTAGTTATCACTGGTGCTTCAGCCAAAATTACTCTCATTATTTCTGCCAGATTTTCTCCCTTTTCTTCTTCCATGTTTTGAAGTCTGAAATAGAGTTCCAGTTTGTTGACCTCTCCTTTCAATATTCCATACGTATCATTTCCCTCTGCTCTCAGTTTGCTGTCAATGTCAACAATTTTCTTATCACTGTTCATTTTTCTCTGCAATTTTTTGAGTATCCTCAAATTTCATCATTGTTTTGTAAATATTCTCAACTCCGCCATTCTTTCTGTTCTTTATTCTATAACCTCAAGTCTCTTTTCAATGTTCTCTGTATTTTTTAAATTTCTAGCATAATTATTTGCAATATTAATTCCTTTTCTTCTTCATGTTGCATCATTTTTCCAGGTTGTAAGCACTGCCACTAAAACATCCAAGGCTTATTGCTAGGTTTCAAACAAATTCACTGTAATCTTTCAAGTCAAGGCTTTCTCTTTACTCCAGTCCAACTACTGATACACCTGTATAAACAAATCGTGCTCTTCCCACTGTCACTTTCAATAAACAAAATCAAGGACTTTGAGATATTAAATGTTCAAAGAAGTAGTGCTTCCAAGCCTCCAGCTTCTAGGTGACAGTGTTACTTCTTTTTCCTCTGCTTTTATCCCTTGCTTTGTTCCGACTTGAGAAAAAAATGTTAAAAGGTAAAATCCAACTGAGCATTGAAAAGAAAGCGATTCTTTATCCACAGATACAAAAAATGAGGAAAAATAGAAGAAGGAAAAATACTTCTACTTTTTGGGAAACAAAGTTGTCTGCTAGGTTTGTTAGGAACCTGTTGGATTTTCCACTTGGTGCAGAGTTTGTTTCCCAGTTGATGT